>NC_089874.1:88733750-89400000 GCF_040182565.1 Anser cygnoides
TTACCTGGGATATGTAGAAGGCTGAGGTACTCATTGACTTCTTTGCCTCAGTCTTCACCAGCAAAAGCTCTAGCCACATAACCCAGTCCCCAGAAGACAGTTAGGGACTGGGAGAATGAAGGACTACCCCGTGTGGGAAGAGATCAGGTTTAAAACAATCTAAGGAACCTAAAGGTGCACAGATCCACGGGACCTCATGAGATACATCCATAGGTCCAGAGGGAACTGGCAGATGAAGTTGCTAAGCCACTATCCATCACAGCTGAAAAGTTGTGGCAGTCTGGTGAAGTTCCCACCGACTTGAAAAGGGAATACACAGCCCTCATTTTTTAAAAAAGGAAACAAGGAAGACCCTGGGAAATACAGACCAGTCAGTCTCACATCTGTGCCCAGCAAGATCGTGTAGCAGATCCTCCTGGAAACCATGCTAAGGCGCACAGAAAATAAGGAGGTGATTGGTGACAGCCAACACAGCTTCTCTAAGGGCAGATCATGCCTGTCAAATTTGGTGGACTTCTACGATGGGGTTACAGCATCGGTGGATAGGGGAAGAGCAACTGACATCATCTACCTGGACTTGCATTTGACACTGTCCTGCATGGTATCTTCGTCTCTAAATTGAAGAGACATGGGTTTGGTGGATGGATCACTCAGTGGGCAAGGAACTGGCTGGATGGTCACACTCACAGTCAACAGCTCAATGTCCAGGTAGAGATCAGTAATGCGTGGTGTTCCCCACGGGTCAGTACTGAGACCAGCACTGTTTAACATCTAGCAACACAAACAGTGGGATTCTCATCACGTTTGACGGTGACACAGTGACACTAAGTTGTGTGGTGTGGTTGACACGCTGGAGGGAAGGGATGCCATCCAGAGGGACCTTGACAAGTTTGAGGTGGACCTGCACAAGCCTCACAAGGTTCAACAAGGTCAAGTACAAGGTTCTGTTCCTAAGCCAGGTCAACCCCAAGCAAGAATGAAGGATGAACAGAGAATGGATTGAGAGCAGCCCTGAGGAGAAGGACCTGGGGGTACTGGTTGACAAGAAGCTCAACAAGAGCTAGTAATGCGGCTTCTATAGCCCAGAAAGCCAATTGCATCCTGGGCTGCATCAAAAGAAACATGGCCAGCAAGCTGAAGGAAGTGATTTTGCTGTGCTCTCATGAAACTCAACTTTGAGTATTGCATTCAGATCCATGGCTCCCAGCACAAGAAGGACATGGACCTACCAGAAGAAGTTAAAAGCAGGGCCACGAGGATGATCAGAGGGATGGAGCACCCCTCCTATGAAAGACAGGCTGAGGGAGTTGGGGTCGTTTGGCCTGGAGAAGAGAAGTCTCTGGGGAGAACTTACAGCAGCCTGCCAGTACCTAAAGGGGCCTACAAGAAAACTGGGGAAGGACTCTTGTCAGGCACCAAAGTGATAGGACAAAGAATATTGGTTTTCAACTAGAAAACGGTAGATTTAAATTAGATATTAGGTTTAAACTAGATATTAGGAAGAAATTTTTTCCCCATGAGGGTGGTGAGGCACTGGCACAGGTTGCCCAGAGAAGCTGTGGATGCCCCATCCCTGGAGGTGTTCGAGGCCAGGCTAGATGGGGTTTTGAGCAACCTGGTCTGGTGGGAGGTGTCCCTGCTCATGACAGAGGGTTGGAACTGGGTGTTCTTTAAGGCCCCTTCCAACCCGAACCATTCAGTGATTCCTCATTTCATGTGACATCTGCTCCCAAATACGGAGGGATATGGCTATGCTGCTGTTTAGAGATGCAGCCTGAGCACACATTTATACCTCAACCACATGACAAGCTAGTATGTAATCCAATATCTGATCTACAGACATGTTATTACCACAAGGATGAATTCATGTCACATCCATAAATTATGCTGGAAATAAATATCTGGCTATCAAACAGAATATCACTCTCTTCCATCTTATCCCAAAGAAATTCCTTCTGCTTCTCTTGCTTCTGATCTGCCCATCGAGTAGCCACAATGCAAACTGGATCAGCTTCTTGAGATGATAGAAGTGCTGATGTATTTGTTTTCATTCAGACCAGAGTTCATCTGACTTACCTTCTGACTGCAGGATCACTGGATCTGATCCAAGGCAAAAGTCAGGAATATGTAGATTGAGAAGGAAGAAATTGAGTTCATAACAGGATATAGTCCATATATAGATACGTTATACCTTGTATAGCCTATTTCCTACTAGGAAAACCTCTCCTTCCAAGATGATAGGAATCAGCTTGGTCTAGAAATCTTCTGTCTAAAAATCTTCTGAACCTCTCCTTGAGGCATTCTAGAAAAATAATGTGTGAGGATGACTAGGGACAAAAAAGAGTTAAGGTAATTCCTAGGGCTTTGAACCACTACCTTCAGGACTCAACTGATTAGTTTCCATTCAGTGTAGAGCCAAAACGCAATGAGAAGGTCAGACAAATTATAGCTTTTATCTCCCCGGACACTTCAAATGTTGTATTTGGAAGCATGAGCAGGACACTGGAGAGAGTAATTTGAATTTGCCCATAGTGTTCTGAGGGTTATGTTAGTACAGAACAGACAAGAATAAGACCTATGCTGAAGGATACAAAGTCTGACTTTTTTTTTTTTTTGAAATAGGGAATAATAGAAGCAGCAGTTGATTAGAAAGCCTTAAATTACCTTAGGCTTGTGCTCCTTTGAGTTGGACTGACCCTGAAAAAGGGCAGTAATGATCACTATGAAACATTTGAAAGCTACTGAGATGGTCATCTACAAGACAGGACTGCATACACAAGATGTACATAGAAGTTTTCCCTGGAAAGAGTTGATATGAATTGAAACCCACCAGGCAGCCCAAGAACAGTTCTTCATGACTAAGGGAAAGATAGCCCCAATTATGACAGCACTGAACAAGTCAGCCTGTGCATTTAGTATCTTGCAAGTTCCTACCCTTTCAAGTGTTCATTTAGTATTTATTGATTCTTTTAGTAAAATGTCACATAGCTATCACGGCTCTTAAATAAATTCCCCTCCTTACAGTTTAACCTGCCACTAACAAGCCTAGAAAAAGAAGAAAATGGATCATAGCAAAGGGCTCCTGCAGGGCTAGGGCTTTAGGTCAGACCACTGGAAAAAGTCTTTATACCAAGCCTGGACAACTCTGCCTAACAGGTAGAAGAAGGATCTGAAAAGCACCTGGATTGCCCAGACACATTCAGTTTAACTAAAAATTGAAACTGAACAGGGAGTGCTGTTGAGTTTCTGCAACAAGCTTGGTACCAAACAGCACATCATCCACCTACAGGTCCTGGTGCTGAGGAAACTACTTGAAACCAGGACTTCATTGAGAGCTGCTCCTCTTATGACACCATTCCTTCTGATAAAATGGCAAGTAACAGGTGTGACAAGCTCTGAGACAGGTATCACTAGCACAGACAGCCCAAACTAGCAGAAAAACAGGTCAGATGTACAGCACCGGCTGAAACACAGCTGCTGGGACTTCTCAAGTCTGAAGCTGTGACAGAATTCAAACATTTTTCTAAATACAATAAGTATACATGTTGATGACATCTGAGACTTGTATTAAATGCACTTACATACTTTTTGATATCTAATATAAATTCAGGCACCGCATAAGAGAACGACCACATCCTTTGGAGAACCATAGAGAAGTTAATGAAGACCAGGGCCCAAGACAAGCAAAACTTCAGGTATCCCTAGGTTGTTCTACTTATACTTACATAACAATAAAGTTTCCTTCAGCAACAAGAAATGTCAGACAGTACATATTCAATAGATGCACCTTCAACTTAAGACAGCAGCCTCAAACGAGAATGTGTAACTCTTACCACTCTTCCTACATATCCCCATCACAGGAATGTGTATGGCCTCAGTCGTTGAGAATTTAGTACCACAGAAAACCCAGGGACGCACAAGCAATATTAAAACCTGTCAGTATTAAATCCCTACTGTATGGTAAATTTACTATATATAGTCTTTTTACCACAAGTAAGAAGCTTACTATAGGAGAACTATTTCACCTACCACTTGCAATAATATTGAAAATTAGCAACTTGAATAAAGTCTGGAATTATACCTAGATGGTTAACGTGACTTTCTGCAGCCATTCCCTCCTGAAATTAGCTAGGGAGCTCAGAATGCTATTGTGATTCTAGGGAAGTCCCAGGGAAGGTACGTCCTCTGATCTAGCCCCAATTTATACTGAAGGTTAAAATTACATAACACATGCTAGAATAGATACATGAATGAAAAGGCACGTCAAACACATTGTATTTGTTTTCTTTCTCCCTCTCCTTCATCAAAAAAAAAAGTTAGCAAAGGTGAGAGCTTGAGAATTGACAACACAATAAGCTGTACAGTGTTTCTAAGACAGACATGAAGAACTGTGCTAAAAATGACGTATCTAGAAGTATTCTTTTAACGGTAGTTCTAACGTTATGGCCAAACTGAATTGACTCTAACAGCTTAGCTACATGTCAAGCCTTTTAGAACAGCTTATGGGAGCACATATTAAAGAACAAGGTAAATTTCTAGTCTTGTCATCTAGTTTAATATATAAAACTTGGTTCACACCCATTTTTCCACCATAGTACAGACACAGAAATCATACCGAATGTTAAAACCAGCAGTCCTTCCTTTGAAATATTTTAAGCAGAATGTTTGTAGAAAGACCGCTTATCCTCTGGGTCCCTTCCACACTAGGAGATCCGCACACTGGAATCATCCTGTTTTGTCATGCTGTCTTTATTTCAGGGATGCACATGAAGGTATTACACTCATATCACTGGGCCAGCCTAAATTTCTGGGCAGATGTCAATACAGCTGCAGGTAAATATTAAATAGCAATATACCTTTTATTGATTAGACCCAAACAATTCCTAAATAATTACACAAACAAAGAATATTCAAAAAGTGAACTAATTACCTCTCAGAATCTCTATTTGGATATGATCTTGCAAGTGGTGATACTGCATGGCTAAGAACAATGTAGGCATAATCAAAAACTTGTTTCACTTGCATGGCACCGTAAGAGCTTCTGCCAACGTCGTTTCCTGAAATAATGTGACAGTGATCAGATCATCGTTTTTTGAAATCAGTAACCAGAAAATTATTCACACTTAGAGATCAGAAGCCTTAACAATACAGCTTAACTCTGTTTAAACTGGTCAGCCCACTCTGTTCATATCAGGAACAACTAAGTTGTGCCAATCTCAATAAGGGAAACTAGCCTTAGGAATGATGCTCAACATCATGCATTCAATAAGCATTTGCAAAATACTGATGTACCAGAGCCTGAAAGAAACAGAAAAGGTAACTATAAAAAAAAGTTTTAAGCTGATCTCTAATAGGGAACATACCAAGGTCAAAGCACATCTCACTTACCAGTAGAGTTTTTGCAGACCAAATTCAGCTTAGAATTCCACTTGTGCAACTACCTTATCTTCATATGGCCAGGTATATTTATACCAACCCTACTTAACCTTTTCAAAGCTACAGCTGAATAAAATACAGACTGCTTATCTCTACAGGATAAACTAGTTTCTCAAAATCTTTATCACCCAGGATTTCCAGAATTTTGTACAGTATTGTTTTTGATCAAGTTACTGGTACTTTTTGACTGCCCCTCTTTAAACAGGGGTGACTTTTATAGCAGAATTCCTTCCAAACCTCCACCACCACTCGAGAAGAACTGCAGAAGTTAAGAAGATGCTAAAGCTGCTGTATCAGTGACATTGCACAGGCATCAGTCTTCTGTTTGATGCCTAGAATGATCTTGCCAGTACCAAGAAGAGAGCATTTGGGATTTTTTTTTTTTTTTTAAGATATATTTGGCACCAGACACCAAAGGTTCACTGTCACCACTCAATTTAAGGAACACTTAAAAACAACTTCCTCCAAATTGCATGTGCAAAACACAGATTAGATCTTGAGTGGGTAGAAAGCTGCTTACAGTAAAAGGTTCCCTCCTTCAGAATGATACTTGAAATGCTGTGAGAACACTGGAAATGGATGAACCGCTAAAAGTAGTTATTTTAAGCTTGCAAATCAAATCAGGGCCCACAAACAAGTTATAATGAAAAATCCTCTTTTAAAATTGATAGGTGAAGGATTGAGTCTATCCTTTGGAGACTGAATCCAATAAGACTGAATTTGACATTGGAGGAACCCTTCACTCACTGAAATATTTTGTCCAGCAAGCCATTATATATAAATATGCCAACATCTGCCACCCAGGGTGAAAAGCAGCCTTGGCTTTACTACTTGACAACACATATTAGCCCTTCAAGATTCTCCAACAATGACACCACTTAAACAGGAAAGGGTAATCAATGAAAATAGATGTGGAGTATAAAGCATTTTGGGAAGTCAGGATTTCTTCAATAACATATATTGTTAAGTAAAAGTTGATCAAGAAAAGACTTCACGTTTAATGAAGTAACTGAGTATCTCACTCTGAATGTACTGTCACAGTATCCAACAGCTGCTAGACTCAGAATTACAGAAGCCTCTTTAAATGGCATATTTACAACTGGACTCTATCCTGAAGTAGAAGCAGAAGCCAATGTAGGCCTTGGAAAGCGGATCTCTGAAGAACTACACTGTAGTTCAGTGTTTCACTGCAAAGTAGGTGTCGGAGACTTTCCCAAAGGACTTTGTCCAAAGACAGCTGAATAGAGACAAGGGAAGTTCAGTGGTCAAGAAACCAAAACATGAACATGTTAATTCCACTAGAAAAACAGATGAATTCAGCAAAAATTTTCCAGGGGAAGAACTGTCCTGCAACAATACCACCTTCCACTTAATAACACACAAAAGGTACATACAAAATAGAATTAAGTTGAAAAGGAATAAATAGAAACAATATTTACAAATGGCTAAACTCACGCAATTGCACCTACCACTAAGTTTACATAACAGGAATTGAGAATATACTGTCAAATTGCATTAGTGTAGTCTAACATAGTGCTAAGGCAACTACATTTAATGTGCATCATTAAAGGAGCTACACTAAAATGAAGACACTACTGCTACTTGTTATTGGTTACTCCTTTTGACAATTATCACTTCTGCTCTTCTGCCAGCAAAAGAAATCAGAAACCATTCCACATCCACTTACAGCAAACTCAGGCAGTTTAGTTTAAACCACCAAGTTGTGTATGAGTCTTGATTGAAGCAGATGTGAGAAAAGGCAGGATAGCTCATGCCAAAGCATGCACAGGTTCTTGGATTGCCTCATTCTCCACCTGTAATTAGTTCATTAAAAAGTCTGAATAAGCAGTTTTATTCAGTTATAGTCTGCAGGTCTTCTGACTTGCACTGCAGCTGAACAGCAGATATGGAAGCCAAAGCTAGGCAAGCTACTATGAACAGTACCAGTCAAGCCTGCATAGAAGGTGACCCTACTCAATCCAGAGAGCAACATATTAGAGAAGCCAGAAGATCACGCATTTAGCAGTTCTGAATTCTAAAAAATAAAATAAATTTTAAAAAAAGGATTCTTTAGGGAATAGGCTTTCTTCTGTGAGATTGTTCTGCCTAACACATCGCCTTTACATACCTAGGCAGCCTTTCAACACAATCTAGACCGAACAATTAAAGCACATACTCAAATGCTTTTACTCTTAAAAAGCCAGCCTTCAACTCTGATACAAACATCAGTGGATAACAATGGTGTATAATTCCACATATAACTCAATCCTTATTCTTTCGTGTGAAGTACAGCTTCATCTCTGAAGGAGCATGTCTGAGACTTCCATCAGTAGCTATCAGTATTAAACACTATCAAGTAGCCTTCCATTACCTGAAACAGTTTTAAGGACACAGCCTGGAAAGTCAAAAGTAAGACCATGAGCTAGGACTGAAGCAAATTTGTTTGTGTTAAGCTCTTACCTACTAAACACCTTCTTGCAACATTCATGAAGAGATTGTTTCAGCTGCTAGCCTCAATGTATTTGCGTATTTTTTATAAATGTATGCATTTTATACACACATATATATTCACAGGTTCTAATGACAAATAACAGATACTGAAAAGCTGTGATGAATGTCTTTGGGCAATCACTAAGGCTAGAAAAGAATCCCAATAGTTGTTGCCATCTCAAAGCTTCCTGCATTTATGGCCTACCAAAATGCAGAAGAAAGCAACATGAAGCATAATTAGTCCTGTAAACAGTCCCTTCAAGAAAACCATATAAAAATTAACATTTAGAACTTTACCTTAGGCACTGGTAAATTCACCACCCTTCTCATGAAGAGAGCAGCAGAGATGAAGCTCATAGTCGGACTATGACAGCTATGCTTGCTGCTGCCATTCTGAACCAAGATCAAAATCACTTCTGTCACGAGCATCAAAAATGTGACTGAAGAACCTTGACATTCCCCTCAGATAAAAGAAACTAATAAGCTTCTCTAATAACTTACTGAATAAATTGGAAAATTGTTTTAAAACCACAGATGAAAGATTTGAGCTACAACCAGAGTCCTGTATTCCAGGACAGGATATGGGTGGATCAATTCCACACATACAAACCTCTCCTAGGATGGTAGCAACTACTCTGCTCCAACATGTTCCCATGAGCAGACTTCCTGAGTGCCTGACTTTGCAGGCTGCATCTCCTAAAAGGATGATTGCACAGGCATCAGTCCTCTGATGCACAGGCATCTCCTAAAAGGATGCTTTTACTTCTTACACAAAGGATGACTGTTTCCAGTAACTGCAGCAGTGGCAGTTAAAAGATGTTTACACAAACTCATTTCCTTGGAGAAGAGGGAGAGATTTTCATTTCATTACCCTGCCCTAGGACACTAGTAACTCAAGATGAAGAGCCTTAAGGTATTTAAGAAGATCAGATAGAAACTATCACTAAATTGCATCACAGGATTGATAATACTGACATCTCAAATCCAAGTTTCCACAGACTTCCCACTTCAAGTATAGACTCTCAATGTCTTTCTTGGTGTTTCTTTGATCTCAAATCAAAGAAATTATAACCCTCTAGTGCCCAATGAAGTCTTGAGGCTCTCAAAGGAAACCCTGTAGCACCCAGGAGAATCTTATCTGAGTTAAACCCACTACAACCAAAACTGATGTCTGTTCCTTCCAGATCTAGAACGGAATGTCCTAAGCAGGAAAAACTATTCCACAGACTTAAATGAATTAATCTCACTGAACTTAATCCTGTTGCCCCCTAATGCTATACTACCTTTCAGCATCCTACTGCACAACTTGTGCCTACACCCATAAGATGGCCTTTTAAACTGCTTGGATAATCTAAAGGAATTTAAAGGGTTTTTTGCATCCCTGTATTTTTGTGTCTGACTTCTGGATTAAGAAGTCACCTTGCAAGGTCTTCTTGCAAAGCTTAACCAGAACTTTACAGAAAGCTATGATCAAGCTGCAAAAGGACCCCCCCAAAAAGATTAAGAACTAGTGCATGAAGTATATAAACAGATTTTGGGGAAAACTCTACAGCACCTTATGTTAACCTAGATCAAGGAACAGCTGTTCTCCCTTTCCCAAGATATTTGTTCCCATCTCCTTTTCAGTGCCAACAGTGAACATCATAGAGCTAGACACTGAGCAGATCTGAGCACAAACTAACCAAGCAGAGGTGATGACCTGTCAACTGGGCAAGGACCTGAACCACTGGGAAAGTATTTTGTACTGAAACAAGCAGTAGCAAGACTAAACTAAAATCTAGATCTTATCTACATTATCTTACACTCAATAGGTACTTTGAGGCACTCTAAGAACATGTAATTGCACCTAGATCTAAGGGGGCTGTATTCAAGAGATCCAATTCAAAGTGCCACCCTACACGTTCTGTAAAGTTTTCCTCCTAGTTCCATCAGGCAAGTTCTGCAACTCTATGGTAGCTACCAAAAAATATCTGACTACTGTGTCCCAAAGGAATCATTAATTTCAAGTCGTCCGCTTTGATTTGCCTTGCCAAAACACTTTCTCCTAGAAAAGCTACATTATCTCAGCCTACAGAATCTCACTTAAAACTTAGTTCTTACCAGCTCTTTAAGAGCATGTAACTATAGATCTTCCTTACAAATCAGTTCTCTTCCTTTAGTCTTCAGCTGGAAAGTCAGAACAGAACTGGAAGTCCAGGTAAGATTTTTGGTTCTAAAAAAAACGCAGTCATGCTGCCATCAAAACTGATTTTCAGGCAAGCGCACAGCTATTGCATGAAAACTCAACATGATAGATGTTCTCCAAAAATCACACTTATGCCTGGCCAAGTGCAAGAGTCATGATGGACACAAACTCAAAGCTACATACGTATCAGATGTAGCTAGACAAACGAGTATCTTAGCACACAGCCTGTTCTAGGGAAGCATGAACATTCAGTACACGAGTATTTAGGAAGGAGCCAAACTTCAGCTCCTGATCCATGGTATTTGCTTTAGAAGTGCTATACATAAGCAGTCTACCCACAAAATGTGACAGTATGGAGTTTGAGTGCCAATTACATTCCAAAAATATTAAAGCTGAAGTCCAAATTAACCAGAACTTGATTTTATTAAAAAGCTGTTCTAGAATTCCAGCCACTTAGGACAGTCTCAATAGAATCCAAACTGAGCACTACTAGCTGGCAATTTTCAGGAACTTAACCAAAATTAATCTTCATTACTCTGAACATTCCTGAACCAAAAACAAGACTTCGGGGAAAAAAGTATTTTAAATTACTTTCAAATGTACATGCAACCAAATGTGACGTTCTCTGGAAGTCCCTGTGCAATGCAGAAGCCAGTTATGCAAGCCAGACTCTCCACACCAACATAATATTCCAGCCATTCCCTTGCTACACATTTATGGCCATGTGCCCGTGTTTCTATGCGGTCTGTAGTGTACTGCCCTGCAGGGTAGGTACTTCATCTAGTGCATTTCATTTCCATGTGGTACAATACATCTGTAGCATAGCACCACAGATTGCAGCAGGAAAAGCTACACCTTCCTTTCTCATTCTTTCATAACAAAGAATGAAGAATTGTCCCTTCCAACAACTCCCCCTTCCAGGATTTCCTGGACCTCTCTCCTTCACTACCCCTCAGCACTGTTAGAGAACCTTATTATAAGCTCAACACATTTCTGAATCTCCAATGCATTATTTATCTGCACTGTTTGTGTGCAATCCAGCTTACTCAGGCTAAAGATCTTTACAAAATTCAGTTCCATATCCCTTGGCTCACCTCCACAGCTGTACCTCACCTGCAGGAAGTTTTTTCTCCATGCAGATTCAACACGTTTAACAGACTTTAGGAACTCTAAAATAAGTTAGAGAGTATGAGTTGAGCCAGAGCTCCAGAACACAGCAAGAAGTGCAGTCTTACCAGGCAGGAGAGGATCTTCAATACATAGCATGGATGGTCTGTATCCATTAGTCATGACTTTCATGATTTCTTCTTTGGCAATATAGGCACCTCCATTTTTTATTCTAATACCAGTTTTCAAGTAGTTAAAATTCCTTCCGTAGAGTTCAAAGAATTCTATCAGAAGCATTCCAAGGTTTTCATCAGCTCTTCTGGCATCGATTCTTGGATGCAGCTGTGACAGAACAGTTGCTAATTATTAAAAATAAATGCTTGTTTGACCATAACAGTACAACAACAAGCTCTCATTTAAACAGCCGAGTATAATCTCTTTACCCAAATCTGAGTTAAGTCATGTACTTACACTACTTTCATGTAACCAAAAGGGGGCAGCACTTCAGCAGCATATAGGAGCCAAAAAATTCTTTCTTACCTCCCAACTTTTTATGGATTAGTAAATTCTTGTTTCTAAGCCAGAAGCAATAGAGCACTACATGCCACATTAAGGCTTAGTAATAGCTGATATTTTTTTTTTTTAAAGAAAAATCCACCAGGCTTAATGTTTTCAGAAGCACAAGAACTATCTACCCCAACTGAACTGCAGTTCTTTTCTCAATCTCTTCATGTTATATATTTATATATAAACTATAGTCTTATTTCATTTAATTACTAGCAGCGGTGATACACAGGTTTTTCCATTATCAGAGGTGTTGAGACATTAACATTGTACTTCATACTCCCACAAAGCTTACTGTGACAAAAGTTTATTGGAAGTAGTAACAGCTCATTAATGATCTCGTGAGTAATTACCTAAAATACTTGCCCATTTTAAGCATTTAAAACTTAACCTATGAACATAATTAGAAAATGACCATTTAATTTCTTAATTTTAACAAGCACCGAAATCAGCTACTATCCACACTCAGTACCAGTAGTCTAGGAAGTAACAGACAAACTGTGTCCTACCAGATTTAGCACCAGTAAAATCATTCAGGGTCAGAACTGGAATAGACATAGGAAAGCACCGTAACCCTCATGACAGGACCTGTTATAGAAAGCAATGCACCACCTCTATGCTGTTGACAAGTCTCCTGCTCCTGTCTCAGTTCACACAGTGAATAGATCTTAGGTTTGAGAGGTAGTCTATAGGAGCTGACAATGATCAAACACCTAGAATCACAGCAAAATGAAGCTGTGCATTGGTATGGGATTGTAAAGAAACAGCATCTTCCATAACAGGGCCTAGTGACAGGAACAAAAATATTTTAAAGAACTTAAGCAAATAAGAAACAGACTTACCTGCAGGAAACTAATTGCCATTAAAATTAGGCTGTAAGAGCTAATTCCGCCAGTAAAAACTTCATTCAAGTCCCTCTGAAGTAGGAACTGTTTTAATACTAAAATCAAATAAGGCAGCAAAGAGTATTTCTGCAAAGCAAAATAATTCTTATCAAAGATAACGTCAAAATTCCAAACCAAAATACTAAATCTCAACATAAGATTAATCTAATACAAAAATGTTGTTCAGAAGCATGCTATGTTTCCTAAGGAAGAAACAAAACATGCAATTTTTTATTCTAGAAACTGAGACAAATAGAGAAACTCATACTTGATCGAGTAGCCTATACAAATTTAATTCCCTCATCTCCTCCCCAACATGAAGACTTTTATATCTTCATTGAATGCAAGTGTCATTCAGTCAGTGCTTTTCATCTAAACAGTGCTTTTACTGCAGAGCATAAAAGTAAACTTAGGTTTAAGTACTTAGGCGCAGAATTGTTTTTAGACATTGCTTAACAAGGCAGCATTCACAAGCAAGCACTATTAAAATTCAAGGTAAGTAAAACTTGGACAACCTTGCTCTAGAAACAGTTTAGTACCTATCTCCAGATCTAAATACAATTGCACAAAACCTTTCAATATATAGGTTTATGAACAAAACACCTACCACTCAACTGTTAGAAAACTATGTAACCACATTCAGCTTCAGTGTTTACAGTTTCTAGTTCACAAAGCTCAAGCTTTTAAAAAAAATCTTAATATCTTTCTACCAAGTAAGGCAACACTGAACAGATACCAGCAGAAAATAAATTAAGACATTCATGTTTAATTAGTATTAATGAAAATAGTCTTCAACAGTAAGTTTTCAAAAGTCTTAAGCCATACCAAAAAAGGTTAGCTAAGCATCTAGCGTATCCTTGGTAAGTAGTATAACATTCATTGTATTGTTGATACCTTCATGTATTCCTTGATAAATCGAGCTGCCTTCACACCAGTTTCTACATTAAAACTGATGTCAACTTTCACTTCTGTCTCCTGGTCAGTAAGTTTTATTATTGGTACCTGAAAAGGTTAAAACAGGGTTTTATGAGTCCCCAAAAACACAACACCAGTGCTGCTCTCCAGCTACTTACTTAACACAGATGTGTACTATCAGTCCAAATGAATGACAAGGGAGACAAGAAAACGTGTTTTTGAGAAAGGATAACAATCCTAACTTGGCTGACAAGTGAACAATTTTTAGATTTTTAGTGAGGTGATTGAAATATTGGTGTGTACGATCACATTAACTTACGATCACTCATGTACATTCCCACAGCTGTTAGACATCTGCCTCCATAGCTGCAATATCAGTGTTGTAAGAACTGCATTCATCTGACCCAGCAGTGCACCATTCAGCTAGCTAAACTGACAGAAGACTTAGCCTAGCAGAAAAAATAAAGAGCTGCCTGTTGGATTTATCAAGCTGAACTGGTTCACTGCAGAGTCAAATGAAAACCAGAATGGATAAAAGCAAAGCAGGAATAGCAGTACTTCCTCTCCTGGCAGCAATAAATCATTACAGAACTACAAAATATGCAGTTCAGTCTCACACCACCACCTTGAAGACAGTATCCAACAAAATGATATTATAAGCATGTTATCTCACAATCATAACCTAAACTTCAGCTTACACATTTATTCTGAATTGAGCTTCTTGCATGTATTTTTCATCTGAAATGGAAAGCAAAAAAAAAGGCAGAATTACAGCATCATTTTATACTAACAGCAAAGGGAATAAAATAAGAGGCTGGTAAAATTAGTAAGCATATTGCCTTTCTCCTTTGCTACCTGGTACTAATACTGGAAATCCCACTCTCAGGCAATCCAAAGATTACCAGAGCTCCTGCTATGTATTGCTATTTCAGCAGATGCTGTAGGAATCTTCCGGTCCTAAAAGTCACTATTTTCAGAAAACACAGAAGGTAACTGCCTACTAATAGAAGTCTGCAATATTCTGCTTAGTCTCCTGGAGAAAACACTGGTTTGGTAAAGCAAAATTCTTACATTAAGTTTTCAGCACATTCAATGTTTGATCAATTGTGTTCACAAGACAGATGCAAGAAATAATAAACAACACAACTCTAGCTACCAGTCCCTGGCTAAACACAAGTCCTCTTAAAATTCAGTGGAAAAACACAATATAGTTAAACTGTCTTGTATTTTGCAAATACAAACTTTTCTTGACAATAGGAATTCATTCTTTATTGGCAATGAGCATAAAAATGGCCTTCCAGCAAATACAGTGTACAGTTACACGTGCCTGGTGACAGGACGAGGGGGAACGGGCTAAAGTTGCGCCAGGGGAGGTTTAGGTTGGATATTAGGAAGAACTTCTTTACTGAAAGGGTTGTTAGGCATTGGAACGGGCTGCCCAGGGAAGTGGTTGAGTCACCATCCCTGGAGGTCTTTAAGAGACGTTTAGATGTAGAGCTTAGTGATATGGTTTAGTGGAGGACTTGTTAGTGTTAGGTCAGAGGTTGGACTCGATCATCTTGGAGGTCTCTTCCAACCTAGACGATTCTGTGATTCTGTTAATGTTCTGTGTCAAAGCTTCTCTATGCTACTGCTAAAAACATACACATTCTACTAAAATCTTTACTAAAATCTTGCCCAGATAGAGCAAAACAAGATAACATCATTGTGCTTAAGACATCAATTTCTTCATGAATTACTTAAATTAAAGAACACTATTTATCATGTAGTATTATATTAAGTAGTCTAAAAACTTTTCTGTTCAGTGTTCCAATGATTGTTACTTACCGTAGCTTTATCAAGTACTTTAATGGAATATGGCTCAGCCACGTTGTGTTTTCTTAGTGCTTGCTCCAGCAGCTGTAAAGGGGGGCGTTCCCATTTCCCAAAAACAACTAAATCAATATCACTAGACAAAAAGAACACAGCATGAAATCCATTATGTCTAAGACGTGGTAGTCCGCAAACAAAACTGCCATCCTACATGTAACAAGTCCAGGATAAACATTTTGCAACTTTTAATGATCTAGGTTTCTAAGAAGCTTGCTTTAGCAATGTTAGAGACAGGCTAGTGTGCTCTAGGACCCAAATTCAGTACTCTAGTTCGTTACTTTCAGTCCTCTGATGAGTTCTTTGGATGACTCCTTCCTTTTTTTTTTTCCTTGCTCCCCCATTCTGACTTCCACAGCCCAATCCTGTCCCCCACCTATCCATGTTGGTACGTTTGTTAATAGTCCAAATAAGTTTTGCTCTTTTTAAATCAGTAATTTTTTTCCACAGGAATTGATTTCCCAGTGCTTATTGAAAAGGTAAAGATGATAGTCTTTAAGACACAGCTAAACAGATTTCCCACTGACTTTGTAACCATCAGAATCTCTGTTGAATTTTAAGTGACATAAAACACTTAATTAAGACACTTTACACTCCAAAGAGTTGAGAAAACCCTGCTGTGATGACCCCACCAATTTTGCACAGTAACTGTGACACTCAGATTTATTTAACAAAACACAGCATTTTCATAGTAAGTAGTAAACTTGCCAGTTTACTTTATCTTGAAAGCATAGCCCAAAGGAAGAAACAGTGCTTCACCAAAGCATTGACAAGTATGTAGTGCTGGCACTGATATACCAAATATTTATCAAATCTAAGTCGAAAGCTCTTCCCTTGGTCACACGGGACACTAAGCAAGAACTTTGCTGGAAGTTTGATAGGTTTACAAGTTACAGTCTAAATTCCCCTTTGAGTTTTACCATTAAACTAAAAGGCAAGCTTTATCTAAAAGTAAATTATTACTTACCTAGTTGGAAGATAAAGCCCTGTACTAAAGCTGCCAAATATCTGGACCTGAAAAAAAAATGAAATCACTTGTTACGAATGCTCACTTTTAAGATTTGTTAAGATTTTCTGGACCTGTTAAGGATACAGCCTGGTGAAAAAAGTTATTGGGCTTACATGTCAGTATACAGACTTTGCTGTATACTGTTAAGCTTGTACAAATATACTTTCTCTTATAGATTCAACTTCACGGGAAATTGTATTTTTACAACGTGAAATGACTACCAAGCCTGAAAGCCAGACAGCATAAACTTTTGAAAAGTCCTTTTACCTATTTATTTCGTTCTATGGAAGTACAAGCTGTTATAAATTTCCTTCCTCTGCCCTCTTTCCTCATAGGGCAACTTTACTAATTTTGTTTGTTTAAAGGAAAGTATTTTTTTTTTCCCCCAATTCTTATGTTTAACAAGTGCAACTAAATTTTCAATTCATAAGAGACGTTAAGTACTCCAGATTTTACTGTAAGGATGACTGAAATTGTAGTAGATGTTTGGGGGAGAGAGGCACGCGCAGAGAGATTATCCTGAAGAGACATTCATAGTCCAGATCAGATACTTTCACTATACTTCTACCCTAGAAAATTGAGATTTTCTTCTCTCTCATTTACAGCACAATTTGCAAGTTTACTTTGAAGCGACCCATAAAAAGGCTGGGCCATTTCAGTGACTATTACCATTCCCACAGTCTAGAAAAATCTTATTGCTAAGAAAAATTGTAGGTGAAGATGAAGATAGGCTTTACAGCGTATTTAGCTCAACACCGTGCCCATAACCTTCAATTTTGGTCATTAAAGGCTATGAAATCACAACGGTCTGAAATTTTGTTATGCTTGTTAATAACTACTCTGCTATCTGCAATCAGAAGGGTAATGAGATATGAGCAGGGTAATAGAGATATGGTTCGCAGTAAGTTCCTTTTGGATGTTTTTTTGTTTGGAGGAAGTTTGTTCTTTATATAATAAACGGTTTGAAAACAAAACAATTTTGGCTAAAAGATACCTCAGAAAGTAAAAGTCCAATCTTCCCACTAAAGCTGAACTGAAGTAATTCAAAAAATGTCAGATTTGTGAAGTATACAAAAAAGGAAGTTTAGTTTTGAAACTGTTCTTTTATGAAATATTTGTATTTACAAATATCCACATAGTCAGGATCCACTGTAGAAGTGGATACATCGTCAGGCTTATTTTGATATTCAATAAGCTTTTACTTTAAGAAATTAAAAAATATATATACCAGTAGCCTTCACTAGCCTGATATCTAGGTTTTACGTTTCCTCCACTTTTTAAAATAAAATTCTGAAAAGCTGTGATATTTATTCACGTCAATCACCTTAAAACTTACCTGTTCACTTCTTAAAAACAAAAGATAACTTCATGAATTGAGCTCTACAATCTACTGGAGAAGCAAATCAGTACTTGAGTTACACTCACATCAGCTGTAGGCCAAAGATCTTTGATGACCGTTTCTATTCTTTTCACCACTTCTCTTCTCATAGCTGCTTCTTCTGGACGAGGGGACATGAAGTCATAGAAATCAATTATTTCTTCGTGTAGTCTAAAAGAGAAAGAACCTTCAATTATTTTTTTGATGATTTAACTATTACAATAATGTCACACACACCCTAAATAAGGCCATAGGTTTTGTTTAATATCATTTAACCAAATCCAACAGTACTTTCAAGAGAGAGGCGAGCACCACAGAAGTTAGATTTTGGGAGGTAAAGCCAGACAGCTTGAGGTCTAGGATCGGCAAAGAGGCAAGGGCCTCAAGATGTATTCATACTTAATTTCCACGGCAGCACCTCACAGTAATCTCAGCAATGCCTACACATCAGCTCTCACCACATTACCTAACTGCCTAAAGATGTCAAATAACAGGACACAAACACTGGTAGACATTTGCTAACCTTCCTACATGCTCAAAAGGGAAGTTACAGGCCACTGACATTGAGTTTTTGCAGAGGGCTATAAGCGGGCCATATGACTACTCCTTGATGCAAAAACATACACTTGCACAAATAGGGATTTCCTTAACAATTCAAGTCCTTTACAAGCCATCTATTCATACAGGAAATGACCTTTCAACTGAACTACTCAAAGTAAGGAGTGTAACATTTTCTCCAGTGTAAAATACATTAATACCAGCACTAGGTGAGGAGTTCTCACACAGCATCTTTCTGTACCTGTTAAGTGCCTCCGTTTCCCATTTTCCTGATACTACAGGGTACTCACTGACAAACGTGAATGAAGATGAATTTAAGTTTTCAGGTGAACATAAATGCTTGTTTACAATGGAAAAGCACCAAGCCATGCCAGGCAAAAAATATGATTTCTTGAAACAGGACAATAGCTGCTGCTGTGATATTTTAGCAAAGATCTTTTTGGTGTTGATATATACTCAATAAACTTAGCCTTCCAAAACAAAAATTGTTTAAGTCTAATAGAACTCTAAACTACTTTTATATTTTCCTGAGACTGTTTTGCAACAGATTTTACTAGAGAATTCCTTCCCTATCAGATATCCTTCAACAGATCATATTCAGAAGGCACTGCCCACTTCTTAAGTGTCAAGATTCCTTTCTATACACAAAGATTTCAGCAGCAAAACATAAAGACACTACTTTTAGAGAGTATATATTTAGAATTACCATGTGCCTTTCCTTTTATCTTAAGCTGTTGATCCACAGTTGAACACTTAACTACACTGCAGGCAGACCAAACTTTTCAATTTGTTGATGGAGGTACTTGACTTCACAACTTCAGAGCAAGATAGGAGGACAAACCAACATGCCCCTATCTTATTTTGTTTGTTTCTAGAAAGTTTCTAGAAAGCACAAATTTTTTCCCCCTCTCCAAGGTTAAAAAAAAGGAAATTGTTGAATACATGAAACAGCAACGAAACCCAACTAAAGACTTCCCATTGTCCTGTTCATAAAAATCAGCAGTAGGCAGATACAGGGTGAAAGCAAGAGAAGACAAAGCAGTTATCCAACTCCCTTGCAGCAATTCTTCCAAGTCTACAGTAATTCTGACATACTTTTGGGGCGGATACCAAACGTGTATTAGCTCAAAAGACTTTTCTTCCACTAATTTTTCCACATCTTTTTACTCCATTTATGCTTTTGTCATTCATTACATTCTATGACAACTTAAATATGCATCAGAGTAAAGAAGCATTTTATTTTAAACTCCTGCCTGTGAATGAGTCTACTTGATGCTCTTTTTCTAGGAAAAAAAATAATTTCTGGCAGCTCATCTCCAAACATTGTTTTGCAGACTCTGCATTTACATTCACTCGTCTCTTTTTCACCAGTTTATTTCCCCCTCAAGCTAACCACCCTCATCTGCTCCTCTCCCCTGACACAGGAGCAGGTCCAAAGTTTCATCAGTGCTGACTTTCTTCAGCTTGTTTTCAGTTGCACCACGCTTTTGGCAGGTGACCAGAAAGGCACAAAGTCAATATGTAATTACACCACTTAGTGCATGACACACCTGTTATTTATTTTTTATTGTTCATTCCTACTGCTACTAATTGCTATTTGAGGAGCCGAGCATACAGTACTCTTTAAAAGAAAGCATTTTGAAGGAGCATTGAGATGCTTTCTGAACAATTGCCACCGATTGCCCACCCACTTGGCATGTGCAGCCTGAGTTATTTTTCTTCAGATTTTTGTCTCCATGTTTACTAGCATTTAATTTTATCTACAGCTTTGTAACCTACTGAATAATGAACTCCCATTACAACTGCCTGCAATCAGCTCTGGCTTTCTGTTTCTCTTGGTGTTCTGTCCTTTTCCCATTCACTTCTTCCCTCCAGGTATTTATGAATATATTGTGCAACCATGTCTTGAATAATTCCACTGGTACCTTTCCTTTATTACAATATAAATAATTTATTCTCTTTGTTACTTCTAAGCAGTTGGTAAACCCATAAGCACAGCAAGCCCATGACTTTTAAAAAAGCCTTCAGAAAAGAACCTCAAACATTCCTCCAAAAGAAAAAAATATCCTACAGATCTATGTTATTCCAATGACCACGTTAATAAGGGTTAGCAATGAATCCGTTAGGATATCAGCCAGGTTCAACCACTCCTGGACATCCAGGCATTCCTGCAAAAAGCTGTGTTTGCAGTTGCCATTCAGTGTTAGGAAAGAAGAGAAGGCAGAGCAAGCACACATGCACTCCCCCACTGCAGTGCCCCAGCGAGCCTCTGCTCAGACCAGGAAGCGTAGCAATCTTTAAGCATATTATGAACAACTCAACATTTCCTTCCCTGATCTACTTTTTAACAAGTCAGCTCCACATTTCCACTCTTGCCCTGCCAAGAAAGCACGTAACGCTTCAGTTTGCACAGGACAACACCACAGGAGTTAGATAATCAAAGCTGTTTGCAAGTTGAAACTACGTGCTGCGGTTTCATGGTGAAGTTCCTCTTGAATTCCTCAGCACATGCCATCAGACGTGGCTGTATACAAGTCACTGTCCTACAGATTTAAACATTCCTTATTGAAATTCAACATGACAATTCCTCAACAGTCAAAGTCAAAGAAAGTGCAGATGAGAACTTCAAGTCCTCCTCTGGCAAAAAATAAAAATAAAAAATAGCAATGCAATTAGATCATTCAGGTTTTAGTGCACGATCTCACTTCCCCTTGGTGCCCTTTCACATCTCTGATCCTGGTATGAGCCCTGGCCACTCCGGCAAGTTCCTTGCTTTTGATGCATAAGGCTTCCAGTTTGTAATGCACTTCACAAGACAGAAGATTTGAGAACTGATTTAACAGACTCATTTTGTTTACTCCCCCTTCTACTCTCCTTATTTCAACAGTTTCTATTTCTCAGAAAACATCATCAAAACTCTTTGGTAAGAATCAATGCTATCGTCAGAGTCAGCCCAAGACAGCACTTGATCTTAATGCAGCATTTTCAAGTATTTTAACCTCCTGGCTTCTTTCTAAAGAAGCTTCTCAAAATAAGTTTTTGTTTTGTTTTGTTTTTAAAACTGAGTATTATTACTGTTGATATTTTCTAAGCCTCTTTGCTCAGATGAGATTACTGGAATGCTAGTCACATAAAAAGTAACTCTGATATACGCAGCCAGATGCTGTATGCTGCTCAGGACTAATCCCAGAGTAACTTCTATATTAGCTGCAGGAATGATTTGGTGTCTAAAAACAGGCTACAACATGACATTCACCCAGCTAATATATGGATAGTTGCCAGTTAAGTATTTTGCCCATGTACCCTCTCTCTGATCTTCAGAAGTACTTGTCACCTTCTTGGTCAGGACTGCAACAGGATCTTCATCATTAAGAACAACCTCAATCTGCAGCACAGGAGGTACTAGCAAGCGAAAATAAGACTTTAAAAAAAAATAGAGCTTCCTTTAACATATAGCACAAGCTTCTTAAACAACTTATGCTATAAGAGCATCCCACTACATATCTACTTTCTTGGTTTAAGACTCCTGCTATACTGCTTTCTTAAAGCTGGGCATTTTAATTGACTTTTTAAAAAGGCAGTTTCACTCTATTAAAATATTGGAAATTAGATTCGTTGGCGAAATGTAACTATACTGCTAATGGAGGGTGGAAGAGATTAGAATGCAGGGATGCAGAAGAAGGGCTGTTTGCACTTAAAACACTATTAATCTTGCTAATTTTAACACCCTGGAGGAACCAACCGTTCACTGATGCCATTACTGCTAAACACAGTAAACATCTGCTGCTTACAGGCTGAACTATGCAACACAAACACCTTTGTTTACCAAAAAATATCCCTTTTACTGTTTTAGGAAAAGCAGAGATACACTTCTGGGCTTCAGGTTAAAATAAGACCAAGGAGGTATGTGCTTAGTCTTTCATCATGTTTTTCTTTAAAGGCAGGTTTCTAAGAGAGGAAATCATTTACTTTACTCATTACTTACTGTGTCTACAAGTACTATTTTATACTTAGCTCATTTGTTACCTCAAGGGCTGCCTTCAGTGTATTGACGTGAAATTCTGAAACTGCATCAGCAAACTGGAAAGTGAATGAAAAGCAACAGAGCATTTGTTCCCTCCAGTAAGCATACTGTTTGTCTTCAACATCGTGTCTGCGCTATTAAGCGCACAAATTTATTCTTGGGCAGAAACATGACTGCATCATTTACATGGAACTGGTATTATTTTTTAAAATATATTCACTACTACATGAATATTTTTCTAATTAAGAACACATCAGCCAAGTATCCCTGTAAACGAATGGACACCTCAGTTACAACATATGTTTAATACCAGCACAGAGCAGGAAAGGCAGTATTTCGAAAGCTTTGTTGAAATAAAGGTTACAAACAATAAGCTAAGTTTTCAGTGAAGTATGAACTCTGAAACGTGTCTGAAGACTTGGCTGTCTCAAGCTTAAATGGTAAAGTCCCAGCAGCCACTGTGTGTATTTCTCAAGTCCGTTGAAATATTTTACCTTCACCTACAACTACTGCAAAGCACAATTGTATTATTAAGGAAATATAAGTGAAATCTCTAAGCTACAACAACTAAATGCATTCAATAGCTAACACCAGTATTACAGTCGAACTGAGGAACAGTTTAATAAAACAAACGAACATGCACAATCGAAGCAATAGCATATTCCGAGATGCAGACTTTTACCAATATAATTTAAAATGAAGACATCTACAGAAGTAACAAAACAGGAACTATAACCCAGAAGAGGCCATTAGCTCCCAGCTCTTCTCCTACCCGACTCGATACCCACCAGGCACCTGCACTTCTCTGTGCCATTAGTGCTCAGGTAACAGCACACTGTGCCCTATGCAGCACTCTAAGGCTTGCAGATCAGAAAAAGCTATGAAAACGCAGCGCTGCGTTCATATATGATATTGCTGCAAACCAGTCTCACATTACACGGTAATTCAGACAGCGATTACTTTTATCACTGTAATTGCATGGAAGGCAGCAAACTCTGGACAGCAGAGGTAAAATCTCAGCCTAACAGAAATTCAGGGAGAACGGAAGAAAAGAACTTCTGTTCTCATCCACAAAACACAGAGGGTAGTCTTTTAAGATCTATTGTACCTTTTCCACAAGTGATCTCATTTCCCCTGTAAACTTTCTTTGCCCCAAGTCAGATCCAGTCCTAATTTCAGACCAAGTTTGTGGTCAACTGAATTTTACACCTTAGGAGCACACATGAAACTAAATTCCCTTTCCACCGCAAATGGACCAGTTTATGCTGCAAGTTTCCAGACTTAAGAGAATTTGTTTGTATTTTGGAAGAGAAAACCAATCAAAACTAATCTGCTTTTCAAAGTCTATCAATCTAATAAAACCCAACCAATTAGCTTCTTAATGACCTTGAAAAATCTGCATTATACTAAAATCCAGAAAAGAAACTGATATATTAGTATTATCTCCAAGCTGATACATGACAAAACAGATCTGCTATGCAAGCTTCTGAACAGCTGTACGTGGCTCCTGACAGGCTGCTCGTCTTTGCCACAACACCAAGAAAACATCACATTATTATTTTGTTGCATCAATGAAGGAGCATACCATATGTTAAACCTTGGAACTGGATCAGCAAGCTCACTATGCCAATAAATAGAACCGCTAAACACTGAAATTCCTGTCTTAATACTATTCTTTTCCAAATGCCCAAAGATAGCAAGCGATTAACATCCCAGACAAGTCAGAAAGGTTGCAACGACAGAAACATTAGTGATAGAAACTATGCCCATGCAGCAGCTATGCATCGCATCACAGTAGCCACTGCAACTTTTCAGAGACACGATAACTTAGTCTTGAGTACCAAGCACACAGCTGAACCCAAAAAGCATCAATCTGAACAGCAACAGCAGCAAACCCTACACATCGAGTCTCTCTGCAGGGCAACAAAAGGATTTGGGGGTTTAAGTATTGCTGCAGTTCACTACATAAAAGAGGAAGCTTCTTAATTTAAGAATTTTAACCAAAAGACGGTGTGTTTAAGAGAATATCGAAGATATCATACCAGTTGCTCAGCAAAAGTATGCATCACTAATCAGATTTTAGGGAAAAAAGATCTTCCGCTACCTTGTCATAGGATTACATCAGAAGATGTCTTCAAAAACCCAAAGTCATGTGCAAAGCAGGAAAAGAGTATTTGGAAGATTAAGGATATTAAAAAGGATCATGAGGAAAAACATAAGATACAAACCTAAGCTTAGGAAAGGATAAATTAGCTCACGAGCCAAAAAAAAATGCTTCAAGTGAATTAATTGATCAGAACAGAGAAGGTTAAATGATCACAATGCAAGACAAGCTAACTTTTTTTCTCTCCCTCAGAGAGGTTTCCCTAATCCCTACTTTACAGCGAGCTTGCCCCAAATTGACGTCTTAGCTGGAAATACTTCACAGCAAAATCTATTCCTGGCAATTTGGCATTCACCAAAAGCAACTTTCAGTTCTGCATTTGTATCACAGGAACATTAAGAAACAATCTTATTTTTAATTAAAACAATTAGTTTTGACATTCACTATAGTCCAACTAGTCAAAGATAAAATCAGTGCAACCTATGAACAGTTACGGCTATGTCCAGATGTAAGCACTGCTTTCTTATATGGAAGCAGTGTCTCTTAAAGAAAACCATGGGGAATTACTCGCCAAAATCAGTGAACCACAAAGGAAATCCTATTATCTACTTTCCAGCACCTGATAAATCCACATCCTTACAAAAACTTACGAAGGAAGTAAGCTGACACAAAATGGAAGTGAAGACCTTCTAGTAGAGAAAGAACTGTTTTTAAATGGAAAACAAGCTGCTGAAACTTAGTTTTTCTATTGAAGGAAGGTCACAAGCGAAGTCCCAAAGAGTCCTGTACTATTCAACATCCTCTGAGCGATCTGGAAAATGGACAAATAGTAAAGCAGAAAAATCTGAGGCAGCAAGGTTATCAGGAACAAGCCAGCTGAAGAACTGCAGGTGGACATTAAAAGACTGCACAATGAATAATTACCAGGCAGAATTTGAGATAAGAGTCTTCTCATAATCATCTTTGTTGTGCTTTATACTTAGCCTGTCTCTACAAGGATACAACGAGGGGCTCTGCACTGACTGTCAATACTGAGAATCAAGATCCAGAAGTAAGAACTCTGCAGAAGTCTGTTTAATACCCAGTAACCAAAAAGAACAGGCAAGTCCAGTGCTGGAAAACAGAGAACAAGGTAGGAAGCCCCAGGATGCAGGAATACGGTGACACTATTGCACGCAGGCCTGGTTTGTCCAAGTTCCAGAGATAGAGCAGAACCGTCAAGCATGCAGAGACGATAAACATTTAGAGGCAGGGAACAACTTCAGCAGAAGCGATTAAATAGAGTGAAAGAAAAGTTTTATCAAGCCAGATACAAAAGGCACACATTGCCTGGATAATACAGTCATGGCTGGCAGCAATTACAACTCTAGTGATAGACTCGGGACAAAAAATAACGGTTCTTTACACAACGCATAACTTACCTGAGGAACACCATGCCATGGGACACTGTTCATCCCAGAAGCTCGATTCATTTTGAGCAGGTACAAATTCATACATTAAATCCACAATAAGCATGATGCACTGTCTGTAGCCCTATCGGTCCAAGAGCCACAGATCACTGAAATAAGGGCTTTCTCCAGAAAATATCCCCACAGGCCCATGTTGATAGGTTCTTCTCCCAGCATTTGGCATTGACCTCCAATGCTCTCACCTAGTACAGCTGTTTATACCCTTAATGCTGGTTACCTTGACTGCCAAAAACCTAGTAACTGTGAAAATCACCATGAGGCTGACACCAAGATTAAACTGCTCCAAGCATGTCTTATTTTCCTTTACACAAACACAAGCATCTCTTAAGCAAACTCACCTCCCGTTACACCACTGTAGAGCATCCCTTCTGATCTTTATCTCCACTACGTTCTGCCTCAAGTCTACTGCTGCCATAATTTTCTTCTCATTCCATTACCGAAAGCAGCAGTCTAACGACGCTAGGCATCCACTCTGCAAGGAAAGCTTTTTGAGTTTCACTGACTTAGCTTAGTTGTCTACAAAAAGAGACCTGCGCGCTTTGACAATCCATCCAGCAGCTACCCTTGAACTCTGCTGCGTACCATCCTCCAGGCCTGGAAACAGTAATTCCACTTCCTGGTGCTTTCCCAAGTCCCTCTCCACACATTTAGGACTAACAGGCAGCTACTCTGCCCTTCCCATGCATATTACAGTACATACTGCCTCGTTCTGCCCTGCTCCTGAAGCCAGGTGGAACCAGAATCTATTGTACATCGCCAGCACTGCCTGCCTCTTCTATGGAGACCTTCACTGCAGGTGCCCACCTACAGCCGTGGGTAACCGACACCAGAGCTTTAACGGGAGCATTTAACAGGCCACCGCGCTGATTCCTCATTAGAAGGCACAATATACAAGACAGCACTCTTAAGTATAAGGAAAAGCGAGAATACCACGTCTGGGAAACCCATAAGGCCCTTACAAATGCTGGATGCGCCAGTGCAGACAGCAAAAGCTTCAGTTTCCAAAGTTTACATTTCGTTAGCTCAGCCAAAATACAAGAGAACATACATTTGCAAAAGAGGCTGTCCATATGGCATCCCTACACATTAACTTGCAGCGTCCAGCTCTAACAGCAGCAAAGTAAAAGGCAAGAATTGACAAACACAGAATTGGAGCCCTGCTACGTCCTGAAAAAAGCATTTTCAATAGTCGATCTGCACAGCACAAAATCCAGCTGGATTTCTCTTGGTCAAGTTCGGCAACAGATCATAAAAGCAAAATAAGCAAGAAAATCAGAAATGCTTCCGCACAGGTGAAGAACAACAAAACCTAATATAGGCTGGATATACAATAAGAACACCACATCCCAGTAGCTACAGACATGAATTTCAGGACATCACTTTTGGCAGACGGTATCCTTCAGCTGCTGAACAGGGAAACAAGTGGTCTGGGGAAGCATCATCACGGCCTTACTCTGCTCATAAGAACTGCTCCTGCCACCAGCCTCTGCCAGCCTGCATCCTCCTTCAGGCAGATCACACGTGGAGGTGCCTGCGCTCGTGTGCTCCGACAGAACAGTTGTGCCTCTCTCTAACGAGACAAAGACAACTGGTATGGGGGTGAAGTGGATGCAGTTTTGCGAGCTGCCAGCTGCTATGCACGGCTATTAACGCAGGCAGAGCACCATTTCAACGCATCATCGGGCTTCTGGTACCCACGCTGGCCCTCAACAAGCCAGGCCTGTTGTTTCTGCACAGCACTGCAGCGTACCAAGAAGACATGCCAGGTATTTCACCACTAATCTCATTCAACGTCTACAATTAATCTGAATATTTTGAACTGAGTTTTAAGCAGAACAGGCTTATACAGTTAAATATGTCAATTCTTTATTCACCTGCTTCGTTTCATATTAAAAAGCAAAGAATTAAATCAGTTATGATTTTATACTACTCATAAGCCATTAGCTACATCTTAAGAGAAATTGCCATATTCCTGTTTACACCAGCAATGCAAACTTAGCAGCAGAGTCCTTAAGAAGTTCACGATAGCTTAGTTGCACATTCTGAAATAAACTTTCAGCACTTTGAAGCTCTCTGAATGCTAAGATTATTCAAATATGTTTTAAATACATACTTTATAGAAACAGAAGCTATTAATCGGATGTACAAAGAAAGCCAACTAAGACTGTAGGTCTAATTTAAAGCCACTTACGAGGTACTTCAAACTAGCAAGGACTCGCTCGCTGTTCTGAACAGTCACAAAAGTTTGAGCTAACCTAGTCACGTAACAGGACACTTATCTGCTTACATCTGAAATCAATCATTTCATCCTCCCTTCTCTGCTGCGCTCCTAATCTAAACCCAGGCACTCAGGAATTTACACTGGTGCTAAATTAATCACTCCACTGAAGCAGTGCAACAAATAAAGTTCATTCTTCTCACCATCTTCCAAACATCTGGGAAGAGATATACAGGTCAACCTAGGGCACGCTAAAGCACAGCTTTAGGATGAAATCTAATCAAGCACTGCTAATCTCACACTTTTGTTTCATGAGAGAGACTGTTTCCTTTACAGCACAACCATTGGCATGCTACTGTCACAAGGTGGTGAAAGCAATAGATACGAGTCCTCTAGAGAAAAAGGAATACTGTACATAAAATACAGCAAAGCAGAGCCTTTACAGCATGCAGCATTGCCGGAAGTCACCACGCTTACCATCACTGAGCCTCGGAATATGATCCCTTTGAAAAAAAAGGCGATGCCATGAACTGCGACAAACCACCTCCAGCTCTGAAGGAGAAACTGGAGAAAGCACAACACTGCTTCAAAGCACACGGGTATCTCACCAGAAGCCCTACTGCATATCCTGGAAGAGTGCAAGCAGGACCCACCCATTCCCTGCCTCTTACCAAGAGAGGCTACAGAACACCACGAGCTACTGCTTATTGTTTTCTACAACACTTAAATGACATTCTGCGAAGAACAATATACACAGCAAGCTATGCTCTACAATATTACCAGGTAACATTCATGCCTATAAGCAGTATAACAGCACCTACGATCAAGTCCTTCTTCCTCCTACCTATGCCCAAAGCAGCCTGCAACTGAAGATTGCAGGGATGCCTTTTTGCCTAGACAGTTGCACACACCAGTTGGACACGCTGAACGTACTCTGCCAACAGACCACCACAGTCACAGAAGTGTTGTCAGCCCAGCTCTGAAGCATCTGCAAGTAATGCTGGGCAACAAATAAGGAAAAATGATCCAGAAGCAACTGCTGTAAAGATCTGTTCCCACACCAGTCTTCTCAGAGCATTATTATTTGAACAGCCAAACTATATTTGAACATACACTCCACCTGCCTGGCTTTCAGAAAGTGAAATTAAACCCACCAGCAGCCAGGAATTACTGCAGAAAATAGACACCTAAAGCCACTCCATCAGTGAAAATATGTTTGTATTATTTCTATCATGAGTACTTCATGAAAAAAATTTCAACACCAGAAAACTGCTCCAGAACACACCCTCAAGATTCCAAGAGTCCAAGATTCAGCCTCAGTAACGGAACTGAAAGTTTAAGGCAGGAACTGTTTCTTAGATAAGCCTGTCATCTCAGTTTCCTTGCTGTCCTCCAGGACTAGTTCCTTGTTACTCTGTGAACACCTATGACATCCAAACAGCTTTGTGAAGCTTAATGATTTGACAAATTTATAGTGAGACAATCTAGAACCACAGGATCACACACTGTAGTTATCTGCCCTAGTGACCCTGTCCTAGCATCAGGTCCCAGTGCAATAGCACAGATTCTGGACGGAAGATCAGGAAACAGCTTCTACTTTCAAAAGCTTCTTAGCCAACAACTTGGCATCAATTCCTCAGCAGAACAGCAACCTGTATTATGCAACTAAATAGTGCAAATGAAGCTTGGCTAAACAACTTTATTGTACGTGGATTCTCTACAAACTTATACTAGAAAACTGGCATAACTTTTATTAAGGGAAAGCCAGCGGAAAAAAAAAAGGCAGAAGACAAAAGACAAGAAGGGTATGCGGGTAGCAAAGGTGATGCCGCCTAGTAGCCAGAGAACAGAACTTGCAGCGTCCAGATTTGACTCCCAGCTTCACCACTGCCCTGCTTGACGACCTCAGGCAACTCTGCCATCTGTCTGCCTGTAGCCCTGCCTCAGTGGCACTGACTTGTCTTACACTGATTAAGATGTCAAGCAAGCGCTCTACTGCGTATCTGTGGGAATAAAGCAAAGAAACTCAGACTGTTTTTGAGATGCTATTAGAATTTTAAACACGCATCTGAGCTTCCTGCCAGCAATTTTCATTTACAGCGTCACTTTGGGAATAAAAAGAGTAGTCAAATCTTGACCTCCACGAGGAGAGGCTACAGTTTGCAAAAACAGAACTCTAAAAACATGTTTTAATACTTCTGAATAACTTCAGCGCACCCAATGCCTGACCGTACCGCCCAAAAGAGAGAAGAAAAACTCTGTTCTTCGGTCAAATCGCTCAACTTCTCCAGCTCTGGAAGTGCACCCTGTTATCTATTTCCTTCCACAGATATGCAGAGCCTTTACTCCCACTTGCATCCAAGAGCTTTGGATTTTAGTAGTTCCAAGAAAATATTTTTGAAATGACATCAGAAATCTTCTACAGTCCATCAGTGCAGCTAGCACTTTTTCTGTGAATAAGATAACCTTAAAATTAGAAAGCAATGTTATCCCTTGACTGAGTGAAATCTGACAGCTGAAAGACAAGTCTCGCGGAGCGCCCCAGAGGTGCCTTCTTCAACCTCCAGTCCCTCCTAAATACTTCCACAGCAGACTGAATAAACCCCCCAACTATCCATTTATATGGGAAAGTGATGGTCATGGAAGAGGATAACCTTTTTATAAAGTGTTCTCACTCTTCAGGAAGGGAAGATTTCAGTTTAGACGCTGGCTGGCTGGGTCTACTTTAGAGGCAGCACACGCTTCCTTCAAAAACGTTACAAGACCACGCTGAATTTTGCATTTATTTCATCCAGAGCTGGGCACTTCCCTTACAATGGATGCCCTTAACACTTTTCCCAAGCTGCCAATCTGTTCCAGCCTGAGCAGAGGCTTTTAAAAATTGCTGCAGAGGCTTCCTTCGAGGTCCTGTGAACTGACTGCTGCCTTCCCCTTCTCCCTTTTAAGCTGAATCAACCCCTAAGAGCTCTGAAAAGCTTCCCCTGCCCATCCACGCTTGAATTTTTGCGGGAGGCACTCAACAGCCGCCTGACACTTTCACTTCTGAACTTGCCCCAAGGCAAGGCCTAACCCGCCGTGCCTGCGCTCCCAGCATCACCGCTCCAGCCAGGAGCCACCCAGAGGCGATTTAAGCAAGGAGCCCGTTTCGTGTCCCCCCCCGGTGCCACAAAACCGGCCCCAGAGGAGGCCGTGCCGCCGCCGCCCCCCCCTCCCCGAAGGGCTGCTCACCCCTGCACGCCCGGGCTGTATTTCCTCGTCTTCCAGGGCGTGCCGGGGCTCTGCAGCGCCGGCTGAGGCGGCTGCCGCTGCTGGTGCGGGGAGGTGTTGGCGGCGACGCCCCGGCTGCCGGAGAGCAGGTAATTCATGCCATAGGTGCTGGCTTTATTCTCCCGTTTCCTCCGGCCCGGGTGGTACTGGTGCTGCTGGGGGGAGGCCGGCGGCGGGTGGTGGGGCCCGCGGGCGAGGTGCGGGGGGGGAGGCGGGTGGTGCCCGTTCACACTGTTCGCTTTGTCGTTCTCGTGGAAGTTAAAAAACTCCCCGGGCCCGGCCCCGCTGCCCAGCAGCCCGGGAGGAGCCACGGCCGCCCGGGGGCCGCAGGAGGAAGAGGAGGAGCCGCCGCCTCCGCCGCAGGAGCCCGAGGAGGAGAAGCCGGGGCTCTCGGTGCCGGACTCCACCGACGAGCACGACGACGACGACGACGACACCGACGGCGACTTCTGCAGCCGCCGCCCTCCCTCCCCGCCGCCACCGTTGGCGGGGCCGGCGGCGGGGGGGGGCGCGGGGGGGGCGGCGGCGGGCAGCAGCCCGGCCAGCAGGGCCGGCGGCGACGGCGAGGGCGAAGGCGGCGAGGACGAGGAGCAGCAGCCGGGGCCGGGCGCCCCGAGCCGGGCGCAGCCGTGGCCGCGGGGCGGAGGGGACGAGGCGGCGGTGGCGGCGTTAGCGGCGGCGGCCGGGTCCAGCGCCGGGGAGTTGAGGCAGAGGTAGTGCGGGAAGCCGGCGCCGCCGCCGCCGCGGCCCCCCACGCCCTGCGAGGTCTCCCAGATCTGCATCCAGAGCGCATTCGCGGGGCCTTTCTGCTCGGGCTGGATCCAGGCCACGCGGGGATCCATCCACGCTCCGCCCGCAGCTCAGCGCCGGGCCGCGCCCGCTGCCGGCAGCCGGGGCATGGGCACGGGGACGGGCAGGGGAAGGGGACGGGGACGGCCGGCCCGGCGCTGCCCGCAGCGCTCCCCTCGCCGAGCCAATGTGGCGGCCCCCGAGGCAGAGCCAGGCGCCGCGCCGCGCATGCGCCGCCCCGTTTAAACCGGCACCCCCCTTCCCTTCCCCTTGGCCCCGCCGCCCCGGCAACCGCGCGTGCGCGCTGCCGGCCCCGACGGGGAGGGGGGCGCGGAAAGGACGTTGCGATGGCCTAGCCCCCTCCCGACGGGCGCGGCGCGCATGCGCGGCCGGGAAGGGGCTTCGGAAGGGTTCGGAAAAGATCGGGAGGGGAGGGGGGGCGATTCCGAGCCTGCCGCGCCTGCGCAGAGCGGCGCTGCTCCGGGCGGGGGGCGCAGTGCTGCGGGGGGCGTATGTAGCGTACAGTGCTTCAGGCAGCTCCGTTCCCTTAAACTTCAGGGAAAGAGGAACTACACGGAGCCTCCTTTTTATTTTTTTTTTTATTGTTTGAAGTCAAACAGCAGGCCGTTCGTTTCTTTTTCTGTAGAAGCAGACCTACCTTCAGGAATAACAGACACACCGCACATAAAAGTACACAGTAAACTAACCAAAGCCCAACCACATGAGAGAAACGTTGGTCTTGTCTCGCACAAAGCACCTTCACCACAGTTTCCGCCCAGTGAAACCAGAGTGCCCTTCCAACTTGGTTATCCAACCCGGGACACAGTTCTTCAGCTGCTCGAGCCCTTGGTTTTGCAGTTCATCTCCCCAAAGGATTTGGGATAACTTTGTGTTTAATTTAACTTGGAGACGCACAGACAGGGCTGTCACCTCTGTGCTAGCATGTGTGCCATGAGAAGTAAACCACAAAATTACATTCTCTCCTCTTTTATCCCCATATCCCCGAATACCTCGCATCCTTGTCCCCCAGATGGCCCAGATTTAGTAAGAGGACCTGGGGATCAGCGACATCTCCACACACCTCAGCCTGTGGTTGCTTTGTAGATCACTCCGAAATACCATGAAGAACCAGGAGGCCCCAAAGCCCAGACCTGAACCCTTTTAGCCATGTACTGACTTGTCACACAGTAGGTAAAGATCACAACTTCAAGCTGCTGTGTTAAAAATCTTAATGAAGAAATATTGTTGAGTATTAAAAACAAACAACAACAAAACAACAACAACAAAAGAAGCACGGATCATGGAGGCAATTCCAAGCTCTGCCGTTTCATGATTTATTTTTATTTTATTTTATTTTATTTTATTTTATTTTATTTTATTTTATTTTATTTTATTTTATTTTATTTTATTTTATTTTATTTTATATTTTTATCTTTATTTTCTTCCCTGCCCTGCCGATATCCTTAAAACACAGCACCTGATTTCCCACCTTGCTAAAATTATCTCCAGCTTCATTTTGAGGCAAAGCTGGTAGAGACCACTGGCTTGAAGAAGCAATAACTCAAAAGCAGCTTTTGACTGAGGAGAAACACATTATTCCAGGGACTCTCACCAGTCCCCGTACTGTTTTGGAAGGACCAGGCTGTTCCCTGAAGTACCTACCATCTTCTCAGAAGGGTTTGCTTCTCACTGGTTTTAACTGTGTTCCTCTGTTCAGAATTTCTGGTTGTATAATGGTGTTTTGTCAGTTCTTTCTATGCCAGCAAATGCCATGTGTAATAGTGGGCATGGGGTAGAAGTTTGGGGCACAATCTACCCAAAGTTTATAACCTGCTCCACATCTTAAGAATATGAAGAAGAAAGAAGTCTCCTCTGGTAAATCTGTAAGCAGTGGTTTATTAACACGCCAGTCCACTGATGTATCTCATGATGATTCTTTGAAGCTTGCAACAGGTCAGTGAAATATCTCTGCAGAGAAGGAGGAGACATTTACATGCTTTCTTTTGTAAGTCTGTAATATGAAACAACAGCAGCCAATTGCTTCTTGTGTCACAAGGACAAGGAAAATTATCATCTTCTACCTACTCATCAGCTCTTACTTTTCTCTGTTTCTAGACTCTCCATTAAGAAATCTGAATTTTTGATTCAGTCGTTTAAAGTTATCTTGCATCCATAACAAAATCTCGCATATAACAGACAAAGCTCTCAGATAAATACAGTAACCTGTTATTAAGGCTGTAGGAATAAATTAATGTCTTGCTTTTTGTGTTCCTTCTGGTCAAAAAAGGGAGAGATATCGCATTCTTTTCCCATTTGGGGACACTGGGACATGATTTTGGAAACAAATGTAAGTGAATGCAATTGAGCAAGGTATTTCATGAATATAACTAAGTTGTTAATATCTAAATATACAAGGCAGTTGCAGTCTGGAAAACAATCTTCTTGTGATATTATGGCCTATAATAAATTTACTACTGCATATTAGCATACAATTTTTCTTTAATAATTTGACACTTTTCAGCCAAAGTAATTGTTCATGTTAAAATTCTGTTTAGAGAGATTCCATCAAAATCAGAGCTTGGAAGATAACTTTGTCGTGAATCCAGTGCTAGATATTACAGTTCAAGGTCCTTTTAGACCTGTGGAAGAAACGGTGTCACTCTAAAAGAATTTAAGAAATCTGTCAACTTACAAAATACCTGGAAGTCCGTGGCAAATGAGTAGGAAAGAAAAGAAGGGAAGGAAGTGGGGGGGAAAAAATACATACTAGTTAAGTGGTTGGATCAAAAAGATTTCAGAGACTATATGTAAAACAGGTAATCAAGGAAAGCATGTTTCACATCTTGTCTCCTTAAAATGAGACATTCCCTGTAAAGGCAGTGAGAATTTCCTTTGCAAGGACTGATTTTATAAAAAGCCTGGTTGATTTTAATTCAGTTGTCTTTTCCTGAATGAAAATATTCACTGAAGGTAAGACTCTCAGAAAGTATGAAAGTCAAATATAGTTTTGATTATCAGAAAAATTTGTTCGCCTTTTTTTTTTTTTTTTTTGAAAGAGCTTCCTTCCCACTGGTGAACTTGTGAGGACCTGGATAATGAGAAGATCCTAATCTGAGGAGGCGGAATGCCTTGCCTGCTGTGGGGAAACTGACATGCTTGATTCAGACTATTAATGGCATATTAAAATGCCTCATACCAGGATTGCCTGTCTTCATGCCAGTACCACAATGCTCCTGTATCTGCTCTTTTTAGTGACTTCTGTTTCTTTAAGGTAGTATTTGAAGGTAGTAGTCAAAGTGATACAAATAATGACTAAAACTGTGGTTTCACTACTTCTGAGGCCATTTAATTAATCTGTTATAAAGTGTTTTAATCTGGCTGCTTTTCACGGGAAACACAACCACACAGCTCCCTTCTGGATGAAGCTTATATTTCGGTTTCAACTTCAGCCAAATACATCTTTGATTTGGCAACAGCGACAGTGCTGCAGTCTTTGGTAACCTTGTGGTTGATGACTTTGATGTCCTGATGACCACAATTCCAATTCTGTGAATAGTTCATGTGATTTAGTAAATAATAGCAGCTGAGTTGACTACCTAAGTGGAATATACAAGGCAGTGTTGCCCAACGCTTGCTATTAATCTGTTTTTTAAACAAACACTCTGAACTCATTAATACAGAGATAAGTCGGTAATGTCTCATACCTTTAACATGGCTCAGTTGACACCCCTGGAAATGATGAGATGAAAATGCAACATACCCTTGTGATGCAACTTTAATTCCCTTCTCTGAAGTTGGCAATTGCCACAGGTGTGATTCTCTCAGGGCAATGCAGCGGTTGAGAGGTGACCAAGAGGTTCTCCGGCAGTTCATGCTCTCCAGCACTCCAGCACCGCTCCAGGATGTTGTGCCATATGACCTTCATTCTGGCCATCCATAGTCTCTGCAAGCCTCTTGACGCATCGCCTCCACCGGCTCTGCTCCTCTTCCATAGCGTTTGCAGTCCACAGAATGTATGGAGAAGGCACAGGGACAGGCTCAGCAGTATTTCTGATCAGACCTGTATCTACTGAAGACAGGGATAGTAAAGAAAAGAGCAAACTATTTTTTGTAGCTGGATGGAAGCACGAGAGAAAGGTTGTCCAGCCAAGGAGGCGCACCTCTAACATTCGACCCTCAGAGTGCGCTATTCACCATGAGACAGGGGAGGAGGTAAAGGGGAGGTAGTTTCATTAGCTGCACTCCTGTCACTTTTTTTTTTTTCCAGTAAATACATTCCTGCACATGAGGGGGGCGATACAGTTTTCATCTCTCAAGCTGAGGGGATCAAATTGGGGAGGTGAATGTAAAGGCAGAACTGGAGTTTCTGGTTCTTACAAGGCATGACTTGGGGCATTCTCGCAATCTGTCCTCTGGAAACCCAGGCTTTTACGTTTTTCAAAATGGCCTCTTCTGTTTCCCATTAGAGAAGGTCTGGAACGCTGAACAGGCTAAAATCATGTCATCTTTTCCTCCTTAAATCTTCCACTTTGCTCAGTCCTTCTTCTCTTGGCTCAATGTCCATTTCTGATGAACGCTGAGCTTCGGCCAAGTTTAGGGTGTTGAGACATATTCAGCAGCGAATTAAACTGCAGAGGCTGAAACAGCTGTCAACCACGAGCCGTCTCTTCTTCCCACTCCATCTTCCCCCAGTCTTACAAAGGATGCCATCCCTGTGTCAGAGAAGCTGAACAGATGATAAATCAACTGCTGAACAGCTGCAGCTTCTAGCCAGGCATGTTCGTACGCATTGAAAGCCTCTTCTAGCTGCCTATATAAAATAGCTGGGTGGTAAATGGAGAAAGCGTGGGAGGCAGTTCACAAGTCACTCAATTACACGTGCAGTCAGGGTGGCAATTTGACAGAGAGAGGTTGCATGGACAGCCAGGTGTGATTCTTGCCCCACCACCGGTGTTTAATGCTGGATGTGTGTCAATGCTTCTTGCTGGAGCTCTCTGCCTTGGAGAGCTTTCATCATACGTACATCGTATAGATTTGCAGTACTACAGCAGAAGTGAGATAAATGTGTAACTGATATACCCACATTATATTTCCCTTAATATGTTTGGGGCTTTAATGGGGATTACTTTCAAAACATTGCTTTATTATGAAAATTTGTCTTGGTTTATTACACAGCAATTATTTTCTTAACACTATTATTTTTGTAATAGTTTTCTATGACAAAAACATTTAACTGTTCTGCTTTAAGGATGGTCAATGCAACTTTGTAAATTGTTCTTATGCTCTATTTCGTCTCTCTTCCTTGTGTAGAGGACAACTTCCTTTATTCAAAGCCTTATTTAGACATGGAAATTAAATTGTGGTAACAAGCACAGAGACCATTTTAAGAATATTTTTAGGTGTAAAAAAAAATCTGTGAGAGAGATCATAAACAAGGAATGTTTATGTTAAATATCTATAAAGCTCTTGGAAGTATTTTTCTAAGTGGAATCTGAATAGTTGTAAGAAATCAGGTGTTCTGCCTTCATGTCCTGATAATGGAGAACCCTGCAGAGAGTTGCTTTTGTAAGAAGGATAACTTGCCATTAAAGGACAGGTTGACAGAACACTTTAAGGGGACTATTGGCAGTTCATGACAACGAATTCCTGGAACTGGTCACGATTCCTCTCTTACTCTTGTTTGCAGTCAAGGAGGTCCCAGGATCATCATTAAGTTGTCATTCTCTAGGTTGTTGTTTGGAAGACAGCTGAGGGCTGTGTGAATCCTGGCGAGTGCAAGGGATCCCAATTCAGAATGTGGCTGCATGTGCTCTGAAATGGAAGGAAAAAGCAGATCTGGCGAGACTTTCTGCTAGGAAAAGAATCTGTAAGTAATGCATTCCTCCGAGGAACAATATTACAATTAAAAAAAAAAAATGCTTACTTTCACATCTGTTCGTTTCGATATGTTTCTGCTGAGGAAAGATATTATTAACAAAAAAAAAAAGAAAAAGGCAGGATAAGAAATTGCAAAGAGGTACTGGAAAATTTATGAGAGAGCTGATGTAAAATGTGCTTAGTGAGGATGTGTCCTTGAGCCCTCATCTGCCATGTTCACATGGCACCCAATAGGGCACCAGCTGCTTCAACACTAAACCTGGAGGAATCATTTATATGTAAGAGAATGAATATGGATAGAGTTAAAAAAAGTTACATTAGGTGTCAGCAAAGACTATCATGGTGAAAGAAGAAGCTCGGTCTTATTAGCTCCCAAGCTAGATCAAAGCCATATTTGATCTTGTACAGATTTCTACAAGCTAATTGATCTTGTGCGGACAGCTGCCTAATTATTTTTCTTTGGTTTATCCTGCCCACTAGACCTCATCTATAGGCAGCACATGCACATACCTACATATTTTTGTTCTGCACTCTGTTGCAATGCACTTCCCACCACCTGAGTATGTCTATGTCCTGCATCTCCACCTTCAAAGCTATTACCTTTCACTGTTCTTGGGCCACAACTAAATCACTTGGACATCTCAGGAAGGAGAGCTGTAGAAGAGAAACAGCTTGATACCTGTATGAAAGTGCTGACCTGAGCCATATGAACATTGGCCCATGGATAAGTGAGCAGAGAAGTACAGAAGATCAAAGGAGAGCAAATTTTTTGCCAGGGTTCTTAGATAACATTAATATGGAATAGGTGTAGGATAGATTAGGTGGGGACTGATGGGAAGGAATAACATGGTTGGTTTAGCAGGTCGTTTAGAATGAGGATAGGAACAAGGATGGGGAAAAGTGTTAGTCACTAAGAGAACATTTAGTCTGATGTGGAGGAAGGTGTGGACTAGGAAGGAGGAGAACAAAGGAGGTGAAGTGGTCAGATGGAGGTGTTGACCAGGGGCGCACGAAAACCCACAGCTCTGACTCATCTGTCAGTACACACCTTTGCCATTTCCTCTTTGAAGGAGCTAAAGTCAAGGCCAGGGATTGGCAGGACAGCACTCAGATGTCTCTCTCCCAAACTTTCTAGTAGCACTCCAGCTTTCTGGCACCAAAACCTCCTAGCTCAATAACAGAACCAGGTAGTCCCTTTACAGCTTCCTCTGCCTCCCCTGAGACACAGTAAACAGCCTCACCATCGTACTTTTCAGTGCATGGACAGACTGTGGCCAGCGAGCAGCTAGGACTTTTCCAGGGCTTCTCCAGTTTGTCCGTACGATTTCATCTCAGGATCTTACACCCATGCAGAGGAACAGACGTGCCTTAGGGATCCTGAAGGCTGCAGATGAGCAAGACACCAGAACACCCCAAGGCCTCCTTATGTCAGCAGCGCCTCTGTCTCCTGTCTGTAGGTATCAGCAATGAACAGGATAGTTATCTGCAATGGCAATCTCCCCTCCACAGCCACATGAATTAAATTAAGGAGTGTGTTCACCAGTCAGTGTCCAATCTCAGCAAGCACCAGTTCCACATCAAGTCTATGACTCCGAGCTCCTGGACTGATGAGCACTGTATGGACAGGTAGTCATTTACTGTGCCGAGAGCAGAAAAGGCATGAGGAAGGGGGACTGAAATGTCAGCTGAGGATTTGTGGTTGCCTGTGATGACTGTGCTTAGGTTGAGCCGGGAGAATACCTCTTGTCACTTCAGGTAGGTCAGGGACCTACGCAAGGAGAGACTGCCATTCCTGCTGCCACAAGCCAAGGCGAAGCACCCTGTAACTTCATGAAGGGGCAGCTTCATTTATTCTCCATACTTCAAAAACACCATAGGCTTAAAGCATCCAGAAGGATGGAAACAGCCCCAGGTTCCTCCTGTGAGGTCACGAGGAGGCCTCAGAGATCAGTGATACTCTCTAAAACCTAGTGTCCAGCCAGTTCACTGATGTTTCCCAGACGAGTGAAAGGCCTGAGCATCCCTGATGTTCTCCCCAGCTGAGCGAAAGGTCTGACTGCCCTGCAGCCATGAGCCTGCCTTCAAACAGTCTGGTCTCCACTAGTACAACTCTTAAGTAGAAGTTGTCTATTTGTTTATCATGGCTGCTGCTGCATGAAGCTGCCAACGGGAAACTCTTTTCTGGCAGAAAATGGTGTGGTACTGACTGAAACCATGGAGCAGGTAAATCAGGCACTCATTCTACTCTCAGAATTTGCTCAGCAGTCTTTTCCTTTTGGTGTGGTGGCAAGGTGCATGGAGTTTCTTCTCACATCTGGAAACAGCAAATTCATCTGGAGACAAGACACGTGTACTCAGTCATGGCTGTAGGGCTGGCTGGTGGAACCTGGAGAGCCTCTCTTCATCACCAGGCTGTAGCTGTTTTCTCATTCAGAGCTGCCTGGTGATACCCATGAAGTTGATTCCAGGTAGTTCTTCCTGAGATGGTGGTAGACAAGGTTCCTGATAAATATTTTTGTTAGACAGCAGCTGGGTGGACGTGCTCTCTTGGCCATGGAGTCAGGTGACAGACATTAACACAGCGTAAACCCTGAGCTTCTGCGGGTTGGGCAAAATTCTCAGAACTCAGTTAAGCCATGTGGCTGCCAGTGCTGAGCTGAGATCTGAGTCTTGCATGGTGGGAGAAAACACTGGAACAAAATGCATTGAATGAATAACTCTTGTGTGGTCTTTGACTCTTGTTTGCTCAGTTCATCTACCATGAATTAGGAGGAATTTAATCAGACTGGCCATGCAGGCAACACCACAGAATGATTCTGAGCATAAAGCCATTCTACTGCCCTTTCCAGCTGCACATGTGTAAATATCACTTACCGCTTGAAAAGTGCTTCTCTGACAACTTTTTTTGCCACTTTTTTAAACACCTATGTTCATTCCTTCCCTTTGTGATGGTCTAGGTCATGCTGTCCAGAGGCCATCCTTTCTGATATTAGTGTTCTTATGGGATGTTGTGTCAAGGACTCAGCCAATTCCTACATGATATAGTCATCTTCCTCTAGCTCCTTGCCTGTAAAGTTAGATCAGTCCCTCTCCACCTCCAATGGGATTGTCACCTGACATTGATCATCCTGTTCCTTAACTCACCTATGAGAACAATACATAGTACCAACCTATACCCCATACTACCTGTGGGGATGCTTCAAGAGTGCTATTGCAGAACTCCATGGCTGAGTCTTGGCCGTGAAGTGCAGACCACTTCAGAGTCATCCCTTGGATTGTATCTTCTAGGAGTGGAGAGAGCAAGAATGATGAAAGAATCTGTGTACAGCTGCTGTCCTGAGGAAGTGGAAGCTGCCTCTTTCATCTTTTGCCCTGTATTTCTTCCTTTCGACATCTCTGTGACAAGGGAAATCCTTCCCCTGTCCTGAGTGTAATGTGTTTCTTGTTCAGAACATGGTAATGGTGCATAATGCACACCCAGCCTGGTCATAAGAGTTCTGTTGTTTGGTGCTGGCCTGGAGATGATCTGTTGTTACCAGCAGTGGCTCTGGCACAGGGCTAGAGGACAGGGTGGAAGTGGTTTTCCAGGTACTTTGGCTATGTTTGTGCTGTCTATAGGATAGGCAGCTCTGCCTCAGCTTTCCACATAGCTGCTAAGAACAATTTATTGACGACATTTGTACAGTATGACGTTGTAGTTTGCTGTACCTGATTCAAACTTTCTCATTCATTTTGAACCTCTCATTTGGGCCACATGGAACCCAGCAAGAATTACGGGCAAAATGTTTTAATCTCACAGAAATTACTTCTTCAGTTACCTACAAGGAAGGAGAAATTATCTGTGATGTCTCAGGGCAGATCTCATCAGTCACCCAGGAAAGTTTCAAATCAGATCTGTTAGAACAAAATATTTACAGTATACATTAGGACAGATGAAACCTCTTCTAGATAAAGTAGAGCTCTGGCTGAGTGCCCAGCCTTGTTGCCAAACAGCTGGCCTTGCTGTTGGAGCAGAAAGTAGAAAATGTACATTTCCCTGGAGGAATCTGTATGAACGTTAACAGAGGTTAGAGGCTTGTTCCCACAAACCAGTACTACCTGGAAACCTCACTGATATCCATTCCAAATGCTTGTTGGAGAGCCTTTAAGAAAACTGGTTTATTTAAAATCAAAGCCCATTCAAAGGCTGCCATTCAAAATGACTATGGAGACATGCTTCCCTAGGCTGAAAAATACGGTGCTATGGAAATCAGTCTCTATGTACAATGAGAGCTGTGCTATATATTTAGTGTGTTTCCCCTTCATTTTATGGTACATTCATATACTTTAGAATATGTTGAAGTTCCAAATTGCTAATAAATGTAGGCCCAAAATCTACTTCTGATAAGTACCAGCAATTCTTTATTTTTTTATTTTTTTTTTAAGGTAAAACTTTGCTTTGGTTATGTTCTAGATAGGGACTAATAATGAGAAAGCATTTGGGTGATATACAGAGATTTGCTTTCCCCAGCTGGCCACACTCTCACTTTCCTTTCTGGGTGCTTGAAAGGCCATTTCGCTCAGCCTGCACGTGCACGGGCCAGTCTGCATCATAGTTATTTTTACATATGATTACTTCAATTCTGGGAAGTAGATAGAGAAGCTAAATTCCTTTTGTGAACATCAGACAATAATTCTGTTTGTGCAAAAGGTCGTAAATAGTTTTTGTGTTCATGTCACTGTTTCAGATCATGAAGGGAAATATGTTTTACTAAACAGAATAAATTTGGGGCAAAAATATATTACAAAAGTTAGGTTTCTTTAGTCAAGAAACAGAAGGAATATTGAAGATGACTAAGCACAATTAATGATTTTCAAGTATCTGGTATCCAATAATCCTTCCTGTGATCAGTTCATTAGGTAGTCCATAAATTGGCTATGTATTTCTTAAACTGCAGAATGATGTTATATGAGCAAAATGCTAAATAGTTTTGTTGTTGTTGTTGTTGTTGTTTTAATGAAACTATTTAGAAAAAATCTGAGCAGAGAACAGACTAAATATACCAGGCTTCTCGGTTTTGCATGCCCGTGTACCCGCTGCTGAGGAGAGCAAGGATCCAGAGCCAGTTACGTGGTACCATCCATGTCTAAGCACAGTTACCATGTGTGTGTGTAGCTCCGTGTGTGTGGCTGTTAGCAAGGGCTGCGCCAGCAACTGGAGCAGGGCTGCAAACTCAGGGGCTGGTATATCCAGGTGCCAGCAACTGGGCAGACTGGGATCCAGGGACGGCTGCTGGACAGGCTGAGTGCCTGAGCCCAGGCGCTGGGGAGACCCACCTTGCACATACAGGTTTATGTATTTCCCACTAACATACCTTCATCCTGCTCACCCAGAGTGGGGGAACAGGGTGAGGCTGTTGGTGCTGTTTGTGTTTGCAGGCGAGCTGAGTGTGTCTGTTTATGCTGATTTGTGCGGCCAGCCACACATGTATGCATGTACGTGTTGTAGATGGGTGTTTGTATGTGTGCCTATCAGAACACAGGCTCAGCCCTGATACCTTCTGGACCTGAGGACATGGAGCTGTGGCAGCCTCGCCTCTGTTGGGTAATGCATTTGGCAACCCCCAACACCTCAAACTCTTATGCTCATTCCTGGTCTTACATCTGTGGACATTTAGGCAGAAACTGAATCCCGACCACTACTGAGAATAATTTAGCTCGTCACCTTTGCAACTGTCTTCAAGTCATTTCAGGCAACTACTACATGGCCTCCTCTCCACCAGGCTAAATAAGACCAGCTCCCTCAAATTCTTCTGACAGTACATGTGCTCCTGGCCTCTGACCACCACGGTTGCCTTCTGCAGGACCTTCTCCAGCATCTGAGTGTCCCCTTGGACTGCGGGGTTTGCAGGGGGAGAGGACATAAACAGACACGCTATTTCAGACTTGGCCTCACACGTGCTGAACAAAGGCAAATGATAACTTCCCTCATACTTTCATATATACAAGGCCCACAGCCTGAAGCGTGGCTTGGCCTGCTCATAGCAAGAGCACGCTGCTGGCACCAGCTGTAAACCCTAGCTCCATTCCAGCAGGCCTTCTGCTCACCTGCCCTATGCTGATGCTTGTGGTTGTCTTGTCCCAACCCACGCAGAACTGTGTCTTTCTCCTTACTGGCCTGCATGAGGTTCCTGCTTCCCAGTCCTCAGGTTTCTCAAGATCCCTCTGAATTGGGGCACTGCTATTTGTCTTTCCAGCCACTCCCTCAAAGTTTGGGTCATCTGCCAATTTGCTGGGAGGCGCGCTGCGTTTCACCATTCAGGTTGTTATTGAAGACACCGAACAATGTGGGAATCAGTCTTAAGCCTGAGGTGCCCCACTCCTTACCACACAGCAGCTGGATATCGAGCTGATCACTCATCCCAATCCACTGGGCCTGGCCAACCAGCCACTTCCACACACCTGACAGAATTCACTGCTCGAGCAAATACTCAGCTTCGAAACAGGAATGGTGGGGAAGATGGCAACCTCCTAAGAGTTAGTGTGGCATCACTTGATGCTGATAGCCCAAGAGGCTTCTCTAAGCAGTTTTAAAGCCTTTTTTTGCTCCATGGTCAACTCCAGCACTATGCAGACCAACGTACTAATTTTTTTGGTTTTTTTTTTTTTTCTTCTAAGCTCACTGTTTGCAGTTTCAGGCACACATTAGCTGATTTGCACTTCCTTGTGGGGCTGTGCCACAGAACGATCTAGAGGCTCAAACAGTGGTATTTGCAGTGCCTTGAGGGGAAAATGGGAACACGTGAGGGAGGATACAAGACTTAGAATCATAGAATCATTAAGGTTGGAAGAGACCTCCAAGATCATCTGGTCCAACCATACCCCGTACCACCAATGTCACCCACTAAACCATGTCCCTAAGCACCAGATCCAACCTTTCCTTGAACGCCCCCAGGGACAGTGACGCCACCACCTCCCTGGGCAACCCGTCCCAATGCCTGACTGCTCCTTCTGAGAACGACTACTCTAGGATGGTGCTGAAATGCTGTACGTGGCAGAGACAAGTCTGGCATTGTCTCTGGCTTTCATCATCATCATCAGGACTGAAAACACAGTTCCATCTAACAGCCCTCCCTTCCAGCTCCTCCAAGCCACCTAACCAAAGGGACTTCACAGCCCAGAAGTGTAACACACTTTATTAAACTTCCTTGACACCATATTCATTGCAAAATTAAGAACAAAGTTTAATATCCTTTATTGCTATACATATTGTGAAATAAAGAATCAAACAACTGGCAAAGACCTTTGCTGATGACTTTTAGAGGCTTGTTCTGAGGTGCATTCTTGTCTGTTCGTGGTCCACAGCTGGGAGAAATATAACTTTGAGTTAGAGGAGGGGACTGTCCTTGAAGTTGCTACTGTGACTTGCTCTTTCTGCTCTAGGCAGCGCTTAGTGGGAAAGGGCAGCTGTAGTGCTATAGGTATCCACTAAACCCACATCTGTGCAGTGCCACAGTAAGAATTCAAGTGTTTGGATTTCATCAAAGTTAAATAATGCAGCTCATGTTTCTAGTTAGCTTAGCACACCACAAAATAGAAGATGACATTACTTGATAAAAAATAAAGCAGGGTTGGTTATCTGCAGTGTTACTTGTAAATTTTTATTTTATCTGTAAAAGGAACTGGAACATTCAAGAACGTTAGCAGGAGTGATGTTGCGATATGAGAACTGACATTTACCTATGCAGTATCATCAGCTTTCAGAAATATAAATACTGTGCATGCTTGGTGATATCTGTGATTTAGCTCCAGTAGCAGATGGGAATACATTTGCAGAGGACTTGCATTATGCTGTCTACACTGAACTGAAATTGAAAGCTACTGTGACGGCGATCCATCTAGCATAAGGAATTAGAAAACAAAGTATAATTACTTGACTTTTGTCGACTTTTGCTAGTAACCCTTTTAAAAGTAGCAATTATAAATCAGTTGAGATTTGAAATGTCTACCTTGCAAAATATTGTGTAACAGTTTCAGTTTAAGAAAACCACTTAAAGCAATTGACAAAAGACCTCTGCCTACAAGTGCAATGCAATTGCTTTATTTCACAATTTTAAAAAATAAAATTTGCATAAACTTGTCTCAGCAGGAGTAAGTAACTATGAGAAAAAGTGATAGCAATAGGAATAACGTTCTATAAAAAGCTTATATATTGGAGTAAGTTATGGCATAACAGAAGAGACTGAAGGGCATAAAGAAAAAAAGTTACTTTTGAAAGGGATTTTAAAGACTACAATAAATCAAAGTAAAGAGCTACAGGGATAAACATACAAAGGAAAGAAATTGGAGGAGGAAATTTCCACTAACAATAGCTATGTGGTATCTAATGAGGAGACCTGATCTCAGTGAGTAAAAGAAATAAGTGGGAGCTGTAAGAACAGATCAGTTTAAAGGAAAAGTAAGGTTCTATTCAATTCAGATTTTATTAGAATATGGACAGATCGTTAAAAATATCAAGAAAGTGAACCTACAAAACAAGAGTTAAAATAATCCACACATAAAACTATCTCAGTGGAATTGCCTGGCTAAAGAGAGAAAGCTCAGTCTTACAAGCAGGTTATTTCCCTCTGAGATTTGGGTGAACTAGTGGGGAACTGCAACCCCTGCTGATCACTGCAACTGAACAAATGCAACTCTTCAGAGCTGTGTTGGAGGTTGTCTACCCTGGCAGGTCAATGGTATCCCTTCCCAGAAACACCTCAAGAGAGATTTAAGTGCATCTTCTTGGAAGCATTATTGAGAACATAACAGAACAAGAAAGTTGTGCTCAGTTTAACAAGGCAGCCTCTGTTAAGAAGGGCTGCTGCCATATGCTCCATGACACCTTCTTCCTTGCCATTTTAAGCCAGTGATCTAAAAATGATGTCCATAATGTTACAGGAATACTTTTTAGGAACACTTAGACAAAATTTAACTATTACGGCAGAAAAACCTTACTTAGTTTATCTACATCCAGAGACTGCATTTCAAAGAGACTTTTGAGTATCTGTAGAAGATGACCTACAAGTAGGCCTCTATGTAATCAAACACGTTACCTCAATTGATGAACTAGATCACCACATGCTGAATCAGTCGTTATACAGATTTATATTCTTTCATTATAATATTTCCATTCAATTCTGCAAACAAACTTATTGCTTCCACTCAACAAAAATACACAACAAAACAAGGTATTAGTTTTGCTTGCAATGCCAACATTAAATTAAACGAGATCTACGAGACTTTTTCAGAAGCTCAACAAGATCAAGTGGAAGCTGAGCCACCGTTAGGTGCAAACCTTGTTATAGGCTCATCCCTTCCATTGTCTTCCAACAGAAATTTCCATAATTGCTTGCTCATGCATGCGCACAGAAGTGCTATTGTTGGTCCAAATGAAAAGTTCACTCTGAACTAGCAGAGGAAGAATCTGAAAATGTAGCCTCTGCTTCTGTTATTCTTTAATCTATCTACATGCAAGCACAGAGCATCTCAGTTACTTAGTTTGCTTTACATACAAATGTATCACTAGACAACTTATCTTGTAACTTCTATTTTATTTTTTGAGTGCATCTAGTCAAGGTCATATATGTACCTGGGATATTTTAATACAACCTTACTATTACAGTCCTCAAGACCTCACTTGGGATAATGAAAGCACTGGTACAAAAACCCTTAGCCAATCTCCACAAGTTATAGCAATGACTGCTAACAGGAAAAAGTATTCAAGCAAAACACCACAAACTACGTTTTATTAGTAGGGGATCCTTGTGAAAGATGCAGGTGATCTGAATAGACGTGTCTGTTAGAAATTGCTAGAGAGTGTACACATTTTCTCCTTCTGGAAAGGGTAGAACATAATTCATTTTAACACTACGTACTTTGAAGAAAGATTTCTCGGTATTAGATATTTTCTCACAGATAAATTCTGTCAATGCTCCTAAAAGGGGAGGAGAGTACAAGTGAAGTATTAAAAATGAAAGGGAATACTGTTTAAATAAGAGACATTTCTAGAATTTGAGCAAATTGATTATATCATAGAATCATAGAATATCCTGAGTTGGAAGGGACCCTTAAGGATCATCAAGTCCAACTCTTGACACCGCACAGGTCTACCCAAAAGTTCAGACCATGTGACTAAGTGCACAGTCCAATCTCTTCTTAAATTCAGACAGGCTCGGTGCAGTGACCACTTCCCTGGGGAGCCTGTTCCAGTGTGCAACCACCCTCTCTGTGAAGAACCCCCTCCTGATGTCGAGCCTAAATTTCCCCTGCCTCAGCTTAACCCCGTTCCCGCGGGTCCTGTCACTGGTGTTAATGGAGAAAAGGTCTCCTGCCTCTCGACACCCCCTTACGAGGAAGTTGTAGACTGTGATGAGGTCTCCCCTCAGCCTCCTCTTCTCCAGGCTGAACAGGCCCAGTGACCTCAGCCGTTCCTCGTACGTCTTCCCCTCCAGGCCTTTCACCATCTTCGTAGCCCTCCTCTGTACACTCTCCAACAGTTTCATGTCCTTTTTATACTGTGGTGCCCAGAACTGCACACAGTACTCGAGGTGAGGCCGCACCAGCGCAGAGTAGAGCGGGACAATCACCTCCCTTGACCTACTAGCGATGCCGTGCTTGATGCACCCCAGGACACGGTTGGCCCTCCTGGCCGCCAGGGCACACTGCTGGCTCATATTCAACTTGCTGTCTACCACAACCCCCAGATCCCTCTCTTCTAGGCTGCTCTCCAGCGTCACATCGCCCAGTCTGTACGTGCAGCCAGGGTTTCCCCGTCCCAGGTGCAGGACCCGGCACTTGCTCTTATTGAACTTCATGCGGTTGGTGATCGCTCAGCTCTCCAACCTATATGGTTTTCACCAATGCTGTTCACCTTGGTATACTGTATGATATATAAGAATGAACTGCCTTAAATAAAGTTCTGTAGTTCAGTTGTGACAGGTTTCAGCAGTATGATTAGAATATAAAATATAAACAAAAAACAAAACCTTCTGCATTTTTTTTAATATTGCAGTTAACTAGAATTTCCAAATGCATTGACATTCACATCCCATACAACTTAGTGTTTCCTTTTCTGTAAGAAGTAAATGAAAAAACCACCAATAAACCCTCAGAGTGCCATGTTTCAGACCTTCATTCCCCTATATGTAAACCATAAATTAACATTGCGAGCAAAACCAGTTAAATTTTTGTCGAGATAAACACTTAGCAGCATAGAACCAGAGCAAAACTGAGGCATCAATAAAAGTTTTCTGTAAACAATAAAGACTATAATATATAATAAATGGTTGTACCATTAGTTGTTTGTTTTTTTTTTTAAACTAACCCCAAAATATAAACATTAATTCACTGTAAACCATGCAAGTCTTTAAACCCCTAGATGAGATGTTGATACATTTTGCTCTTCTAAAACAGGTATTGATAACTGGATGGCTTAGATACCATGCTGCAAAAGGGCTTAGAAATACCTGGAAATTAAAACAGTTCCTAAAATTCTCTTCAGACTATGCTTTAAGTGATCCTATTGAACTTCTGTTATCCACTAGCTCCACTGAGGGTAAGTCATCCTTCCCCTGAGAGACTTCATGACCAACTTTCATCAAAACAGCTAGGATCAAGTGTTGCATTACAGCATGATAACAAAAAATAAATAAAAAGGAAAGCCTCAAGTTTTCTGTAAAACACTAAGAAAAGACGTAAAAGACATAAACATCAAATAAAAGATTAAACAATTTGAGAACCAAGCAATGTGCCAACTGACACTAACTTCAAAGGAGTGGGTATTCCTAGACTCTCCATAAGCTGCACTTCCCGGATGACGGCTGAGGCAGTAACTGGTCATCACTGTGCAGAGCAACTGGCAGTCCAATGGCTTGGCTGTAGGACAAGTTATCATCATGGTATGAGTGACAGCTTCTCTCCCCTCCATCCTTTAACTATTTCAGTCAATAATGATAAAATGTGTTACATTGCTCTGTATCACTGAATAAATCCTTAATGATAGCCAAGACTTCAGTGCACTAAGTACTGTGTAACTGTTACAAGAAGGAAAGCAGGAAGACACCACTGTTAAGAAAAATCTTGGGTGGCAGAGTCCTTTTTCACTGCCCATTTCTTGAATGTACTTTTTAAAAGAAAATACTTAAAATTAGAAAAGTAAAATTCCACCCTCATATTACATGGATTACTATAGCTGTGTAGGTCATAGCAAAGAAAGAATTTTGAACACTGGACAAAGCTTAACACAATACCATACCGGAACACTCAACATCTAGTTAAGTTGTATTATCAATTTGTTTTTGATTTCCATAGATTTCTAAAATACGTTTGCAGCAGTTCATTTTTTTCCTTGAGGCTTTCTGTAGAAAACCCGACTTCTCTGCAATTCTAAAAAACACTCTTTAATATCACAAATATTCAAAGGACATAGATGTGTCCAGAACTCAGAAGCCTGTACACTTGAGATCCTATCATGTTTTTGAAATCCCTCTGGATTCCTTCAGGAGAAAAATATAGCAGTGTGAGAACTAACATTAATGAAACAAGAAGGAAGCACTAAAAGATTCCAAACTTTGAATATAAAAATCAACTAGACCATTATCAACAGGAAAAGAAAGACTTTTTTAAAACTGCAAAGTAAGAAAATTCTGTAAAAACCTTTAGAGAATATTACAAAGAATTTTTAACAGTGCTAGACTGTAGTGAGCACCCTTAATAAAAAATATCCTCTAAAAATAGTGCTGAATGCAAAAACACATGTTGAGTATTATTTGAGATAGTTATGAAGTTTTAGAGGTAGATGACTAAATCCGTTATTTGGGAGAATTATCACTACAGCTATTGGTGTAAACAGTATTACATTTTACCTATATATCATTCATATCTGTGCAAGAGTGCAGAGATGAGGAAGAACATTTCTCGCCTAACAGCAACTATATTCATTCAATGTCTTTGGTCTGCATCAGTTCTCCTGGAAATGGGGGGAAGGGGAAGAAAGTTAGGAAGGCAAGACAAATCAACCCCATTTGCATATGCAGGCAAGTAAGAGGCAAAATGCACCAGCCAAATTATACACTAAGGGTGACTGGGCTCATAGCACAATCCTCAGGACATGGCTAGATCAGATGGGTAATACCCAAACACTCTATAGGCTGAAAATGAAACATCAGAAATCCTGTACAGTAGTTTCCACGATGTGAATTCAATCATCTTGACTTACGTATTCACAACAGTGCTGTGTTGTTGCAAAAGCACTTTCGTTCCTGTTCACCATGTCCATCAGATTTGGGGGTTTCATTAAGAAAAGCAGTAACTAATAGCAGCACAACGCTTTGTCACTAGTGAACACAGTATGCCAACTGGCTAACACTTGTAAGGTGTTAGTTGTTCCAAAAAGTAACCATTTCAAAAACAGCGTTACCACCAGAACCTGATGGTATTCAAAGCATCCGTTAATACACAAATGGAATCAGAATTTTTCTATCCTTTGGGTAGTCTTCAAATTTCTCAAGGTACCACCTGAAAAACAAAGGTACAAATGTGATGAGTATTGCATCTTTAAAATATTGTCAAGGAAGTTAATTAACTATATAAAGCTTTCAATTTAATCCATATATTTGTTGGATACAAACCAGAACAGTGTCTTTAGAACCTACTCTGGATAGAAAATCGCTATTTACCACACTCATTCTAAGGAAATCTAATTGCCAACTACAACAAAACAAAGCTATCGTTGCTAGCAATGGGAAATCAAACTAGTAGGTGCGATGAGAGCAGCCAGGGAAGGAATGGACTTCTCTTGTAAGATGTGCATTGTAATGCATCCTATTTATATTTTAGAAGTAGAGGAAAAAAAATATCCAAAAGGATAAAAAGACAAATTTTATAATGACTACATGTAGAAGCAAGAGATGTTTTACACATTGGAACAACAATTCTTTTCTGGACAGAAACATCTTCAACCCCAATCAGGACATGGATAATCAAACTGGACACTTCAAACATCACAGTAGCCTTACTACTAACCCTCTTCAAATTATTATTTCAAATTAACTTCAAATTAACTATTTTCAAATCTGGACAATTTCAAAAGAATGACTGTATAGCACTAATAAATGTTATTTCTCTGATCACCTTACAACAAACATTCACTCCCACTTTCAAATAGCTCTTCCAGTTCTCTAATAACTCCTTTTTTTCCTTTCGATAACTTCATTTGGGATCCTCAAAGTTGCAAGTGTTCATACAACAATAATCAACTGAAAGATCAAAGTTCAAATAAGCAGAGAAAAAAATTGACAAACTAAAACATGTTGGTGTTGTGCAGGCTCATAGTTTTCATCTAGAATAAATGCTTGTGGCCTATTTGCAGTGACACGTGAGAGGAAGTCCTGTGATTTCTTCTATAGAAAGCATACATTGCATGATTACCTGAAGCTGTGGGATACCAGCATTACATTATTTATCCTTTTCAGCCATTTATTTTAAGTTTTCCAAACAGCCAAAACTAAAATATTCTTCAATTACATGGCTTCGCTATTTGTCTTTTTTTTTCCCCTTCACTCCTCTTCCTGTTTAATGCATTTATTCCCTTAATGCAAATTATTTCCTTTAACAACCCTTAGCTTTTCATAAAGCTCTAAGTAAAGAGCTCAACGTTTTATCAAGGCTTAAGATAAATGGAAACCAACCATGGAATTTGAGCCTGAAGAACAATGTATGAGTAGAGACTGAGGAATACAGCACTCAGTCTGATGAGGAAGAAGCCAAGGGACCCTGTTATTTTCACATATGACTACTGGAAGTCGGAAGGGGAGTTACTTAAGACAACAGAGCAAAACTATGAACAAAATGCAAACTCCCATGGCTAGGATGTAATAGCCCCATGCTAGACAACAGATTAGAGACTAATTGGTTAGGTAGCAACTCTGCACAAAAATGCATGGACATTCTGGTGGACAAGTTGAACATGGGTCAGTGATGGATCCCTGCAGTGATGACAGAGCTGTGTACTGGGCTGCTTTAACGTGTGTAGAGCCACCAAGTCAAGGGAAGTGCTTGTTCTCCACTATTCAGCAGTCAAGAATCTGCATCCAGTTTCGGGCTTCCAGTGCAACAGAAATGCCCACAAAATAGAGGTGAGTCCAGCATATGGTCAGTAATACAGCTGTGTAGTTGGAACATAAAATACTTGGGGAGAGGCTGAAGGAATTAGTCTTAGTCATCTTGAAGGGGCATTTAATTGCAGTCATCCAGTACCCAAAGATATTTGAGAATATAAATAGCCTTTTTAGAGGTGCACAGCAAAAGGACGAGTGGCAGGGAATAAGCGCTGCATCATGGACAATTCCAGCTAGACATAAGGAAAACAATATTCCCCCATAAGCATGGCAAAGCACTGGAACGGGATTTTTTTTTTCCCCTCAGTGGTGCTAGGATCTCCATCCTTGGAGGCACTCTGAACTCAGCTGGATGAAGGACTTGGCAAAAGGGTGTAGCTTTGGTGTTAGCCTTGGCAGGAGCAGGTCAAACTAGGTAACTGGACTAGACAACCTTCAGATGCCCCTCCCAACCCAAAGTACATTATGGCTCACCCAGCAGTGGCAGGTGGTAGAACAAGGAGAAATAGTCGTAGGTGACCTGGAAGTTTCAGGTTGTATAGTAAGAGAATCTTGTTTACTCGGATGGTAATACAGAACTGGAACACCCAACAAGGTACAGAAAAATATTTATTTCTGGAAGTTTTGAAGACTCTGCTAGGCAAAACCATGGCTTATCTGACACTTAGCAATGGCATTCTTCCAGTCTACCTCCTCCTTCTATTTAAGTTCATTTCCTCTTATGCCACCAAGTTCCACAAAAACAGCCAAAGCAGGAAGCCAAAAATAACTAAGATTGGGTTGTTCAGGTTCTTTTAAGTGTGCTATTCCTGAGAAAGAATTCTTTCAAGAAGTTTTCTCAAACTGATTCTTCTATTAACAGGAAAGCCAAAATGTGAATACAGTACATTATCAGTCTGATAGTTTATTTACAGAGCAGAGCCTTCATATACAAAAATAAGAAATCAACTCTATTAAATGGATATTTAATAGACTTGATTTTGATGGTCCTGCCTGTAGCAGAAACCTTTGGTTATTTTCAGTAATTTAATACTATAGTAAAAAGTTTGAGCTGCAATGGAAAGTAGACTATAATGTATGATCAAGCAAAGGTAATTTTCCCAAATGTATCAGATCTTTACAGGTCCAGGATGAATTGTGTTCATGTAATGAATAGCCATTATTTTGACTACCTCATTGTACATTGTGTGCACTTATATTCCTTATGCTTAACACTACTTTGCTGCAATCTTATGTTTAGTGCTGCTTGAAGCGTTATCTCATTCTTCACTGCAGTTAACAGCTTTTCATTAGACTTGCTCTGCAACATCCCTATGGGATGAGGTATAACTTATACATTGGAAATGAAGTGTGGCACAGAGACAATAGAAATAAGACAAACACTTACTGGTGGTGTTGCTTTGCCCTAGAGCCCAAGATAAAAAGCGTACACAATGCAAATGCAAGGCTTTCGATGGTGCAGCAGGCAAGGGCAAACCCAAACCATTCCAGGATCTCTCCAAAAAAGTTGGCTCCACTGACATACTCAAACATTCCTCCTAAAAGCAGGACAGGTTTATTTGAAAAGCACCTTAATGAAGGACATATACAATATAAGTCTAAGACATCCTATATCACCAATGTCTCCATATATTTTTAAAGGCAGGGGAAACTGTTTTCCAGTTCAAGCTGTACTATGAAGGACTACTTCAGACATCCTTCTAAAACAGACCTTCTCCAGTTCCACTCTTCTTCTTCAAATCATGAAAAAAGATTTGGTACCAGAAGTGATTCCATACCTCTGTAAATAATTACTTCAAGCTGTATCTGACCATGTACTAAACTTTTTTTTTTTAAATATGCAAAAAATAGAAAATACAATGCCATTTAAATAGTCCCATAAAATACACCTAGGGTTAGTTAGCATACAATGTCTCATTTCTCCAGTTAAGTATCTCAAATTATATTAATGATAAAGAATATTTTTCTAAATTTAAGTTGCAAGTTTATGCTCTAGCTTAAGATGCATTGCCCTTTTGTTCCTGTGCCCTGCCAGGTCTGGAGAAAGATCACCTTCGCTACTTCAATCCTGACCCTCATCAATAGAAATAACTGGCAGTTTGTATTAAACACATTTTACAGCTAATTATGCATAAACAGTCAGTACTCACCTGCTGGGAGTTATTTTAAAAAATAAGAACTTTCACCCTAATTCCAAAGTTAGAGTACAAATTGATAACATCTCAGTAAGTGCATGTTCTAGTGGGACCAAACAAGCAAATATTTGCCAAGCGTAATAAAGGACACGTTTTGACCTTGCTTTTAATTACTCTGCTTTTGTGACAAAACGGCAGAATTCTAGCACTTGAATTGGATAAGTAATATCAAAAAGACCAACTCCTCCTGATTATGCAGCAAAACAAATCTTATTTCCTTTTAAATATTTGTACACTGAACATCTCACACTATGTCTGTATTCATCTTAACAGATGTTAATTCAACTGCCCATGTAAAGATACAAAGTTATGTTCTTGGTGAATAATATGAACGCTATGAAATCACTTCCTAAGATAGTCATTTATGATATGACAGGAAACTGGTAATAGCAATTTGTCTATCTCCAGTAAAATATATCAAGCTTTGGAAGGTCTCTGTAACACACACTTGCAGAATAGTTTAGGTTGGAAGGGTCTTGAGATCATCTAGTCCAACCTCACTCTGTTCAAAGCAGGGTCAGCTAAAGCAGGATGTCCAGAGTTGTGTCCAGTCACATTTTCAGCATCTCCAAAGGTGGAGACTCCACAGCTTCTCTGGGCAACCTATTCTAGTCTTTGGCCAACCTCATGGTAAAAAAGTTGTGTTCACATGGAATTTAATTTAATTTGTGTTCATCGCTTTCTGGCCTGTCACTGTGGACCACTAAGAACCTGGCTCCCTCATCTTCGTCGCCTCCCATCAAGTACTTATTTACATTGATGGGATCCCCATGAGCCTTCTCTTCTCTAGGCTAAAGAATCCCAGCTCTCTCAGCTTCTCCTCACAAAACGTGCTTCTTTTGCTAAAGAGATTTTTGTAACATTTTACTTACCTCTTGGTATCTTGTAACCGGTTTCCCCTGGTTTTCTCAGATTTCTAAGAATATGATCAGAATGAATATTGATTGCCATGCCGACCAGCCACCCTATAAAACCTGAAGAGAAATATTTAAAATACTTCTCTTTAATACACTGGAGTCAAAGCACTCAATCAGAAAAAAAAAGTCATATTTCAAACATTAGTCATACTGTCTCAAAGCAGTAGTAATGTAAGCACGATAAACAATTCTAGTGACATCATGCACAATCCCAGTCCCACAATGAGCTTTTCGGCCAGTAAAGCTCACAGTAATCAACAGGTCTCTTGACATGAATAATATTTTTAAGTATAAAGTTTTATTCTCATGTTGCCAAACTCAGGTATGCACATATATTTAAATGTATGTGTGCACAAATATACACACCTAATGTGTATAACCCCTAACTTCCATAAAGAAAATCAAACACACCAACATTTTAAACAACACTGAAGGAATCAGCCATTCTCATTCCTCGCACCTTTGTCTTTTTTTTTTTTTTAGTGACAATATGCCAGAGTTTCCACAGCACACTCTGTAATAAAAGGAATAAAAAAACACTAGATCAACAAAAACATCATAATCATGTTCCCGGAAGTTAGGTTTAGAGTCTTGCTAAACCTAGTCTTGCTGAGCACTATAAATATGGAGCTTGCAACAAGTATGATGCAAAGAGAGAAAGAGCTTGGACTTTCTTTAGGGAAAGATTTCTGCCGTACTGTCTCAAGCTCAGTCCAAAGTCATAAAAGACTTCTTTCTGTAACCTAAACAAGAAATGCATTTTTAAGATACCTGTAACAGAGAATGAACTCCAGTGAAGTCAAAATAAAAAGCTAAGAGAAACAAATAAAAGGACTTAAAACTCTCTACAGATTTGATAGTTCTACAGATCTATCAACCTGGCAAGTAGGAGATAAACCTGAATACAATTCATATTCAGCGATCCACAGAGCAAAGGTAACTAATTTCACAGTCAGTTGTTGCTTCAGTTGTAATCCAGCTTCTACTGTGGACAAAACATGCTTAAGGTTGGCAATCAACACTTCAATAGAACACTAGTTTTCTGTTCATCTTTGACTTCCTTTGAATATATGTTTGGTGATATTAGTGAAAGGGAGAAGACAGCGGTAGGCAGCAAATAATATTAGCCTATACAAGGTAATCTTAAACAGCCCTAAGTCATTTGGGAGTTCATCTATCTGAATAGAACTTAGCTGTGAAGGCTTAGTGGTGAGTAGGCTCTCATGAGGTCTCAAACCTTAAAAGAGCTGCAAGTTAGAACAACGAAAGGGAGAATTGGAGAAAGCATGACTAGAGCTCTCATAGGCAGCCTGTGGGATATTCTTCATTAGTCTGCTTGCTTTGCAACCTTAGTTTTATCACATGTTGTGCTGCCTTTGAAGCAGCACTTTTTGCTTTCCTTTCAAAACAGACTAGTTCACTGCTCTGAACTAAACCAATGCAGCCTGTAGAAACCATGAGGGAACTGCATTAAAGCTATATTAGTGCTCCAAATCAATTGCTGGTGTAGATGTAAGGCATTGATTTCTCCAAATTAACTCCTAAGCAGCTGAAAACAGGCATTCCATCAGTATCCTAAGGATCCACAGATAGAAATCTGGAGAAGTGAACCTAATTAACCACAGTGGTGGGAGGTCTCAAAGAAACAATGTGTTCTCTATCTTTGCTGCAAATTTCTCTTCAGCTTTCATCTGAACCTTGTTTGTCTGCTACTTGTTGACTCACTCCCATTTTTGTTCCTTGTATAGCTTCATATAGACTAAAACAACTTATTAACCCTTGGCAAATGTGCTTTCCTGCTACTCTCCAGTCTTCTCATTTTTGGTCATTTCAGCCACAGCCTTAAAGACACTGACATGTTTCTGAAAAATCAGAACATAGCCCAATTGTTCAGGGAGCATCTGGCATACAATAAAGCACTTCCGCATTTGAGTGACGAAAAACTACAAGCATGAACTGCAGATATTCGAATGGTGCTATTTTGTGTTCGTCCCAGATAACTATTGTAAATAGCCACTACATTCCAAGTTAGAAGTGTATGTATACCCTTTCAGCAGGAATAAAGGAAAGAAGAAGTCTTAGGTTTGGCTCTCTCAGACCCATACCAACCTATCTCAAGATTTATTACAAAAAGTCTCAAAAAAAGCCAGTGAGTGACAGTACTACAGTAGATGCTATGCATACCAAGAATCTCCACTTCCTTACTTTTCAGGGTAAGTTTAGACTTAAATAAAGTGCCCTTGTAGTCATGAAACCAACACCTCTTACAACTAGGAGTACAGGAAATATAAAAATTAATTCCACATTGGTATTAATTGCAAAACAAAGTTAAAATTCATACACAGAAGTAATCATAACTAAAGGCAGATGAACCTAAACATTATTATTTGTGCATTTACATATTTCAGAAATCCTTAAAATACAGCATTCAAAAAAAAAAAAAAATCAAGGAAACCTGAACATGACCTATTACCTTTTTTTCCTAACCTTTCAGTAAGGAGGCATTAATTTATGCCTCATGACTCATGTTTTGTTTACAGCACAGTTTTGAGATAATGTTTTGATTAAGGTACTAAACTAGGACACCGGAAACTGAAGATTTATTGCGTTGCATCAGCCTTTAACAGTTTTGATCAACTGTTCTTTTGAACGCTTTTTTTGGAACCAAGTTTAACCAAGAGACTAGAACTTCAGAAGTACCAGGAGAGTTTCACTTATGTCCATACGACTACCTACCTCCCCTGTCAAGATATTCCCTTGTATCTCATTTTCTCCGTTTTTGGAGCACAAACAATACTTCCTCTTAAACTTTGCAAGATAATCTGTTTAGACCTAAATTTCTTCAATCTCAGTCATTATAGCACAGTGTCCTTCTACTGTCATCTGCCATAATGCTGCAATAAAAATAAAGCTTTCTTTTTCTTGCTGTACAAGGCCTGAGAAATCTGTGAGAAACACCATCTTGCTTTGACTCCAGAAAAACAGTAAGAATTGTACTGGGTCAGATTAAGAATCCGCACAACCCAGTATTCCATCTTTCACTGACAAGGCAAAATATTCTGCCTTATCTTCAGATCACAGAGAACCTTCAGTAAATACTTTCTCAGAAAAATGGTATTACATTTGACAGTAGGCAAAAGTAGGTGCGTAGCAAACAAAAAGTACGGCAAAGAATACAGTCAGCAAACACCTTGTCCTTTTAATTATATGCCCGGCTTCAAGCATAAGTGTAATCTCACCTCCTGATAGGACTGAATGATCAACCTTCCAACCCCACCCTTGTGCGACAATTTTGTTCTTTGCCAAAGCCCACTCATTGCAGTGGGAGGAGATAGGTATGTTTATAAAAAATAGCCTAACATCAAGGACTTTTGATGTTAGAAGTGGTATCCTGGTATTTAGCAACTGACTTTACTTCATCAAGTAAATTTGTTCAGTTCTGCTTGACCATATATAAACCTTTAATATCTATAGCATCAAGAAGCAAAGGAATTTTAGCTTAATCTACATGTTATGTGGAAAAATCTGTCTGATTTGTTCTAAACTCATATGCTGCTAGTTCCATTTAAGGCCTGCAGTTCCTATACTGAAGCAACGCTTGGCTCTTATTCACTTTGGTGTTAAGGAATAAAGACTGTAATACATTCATCTGGCACTGATATCGCAGGAAAAAATATCTGTTTACAAATGTAAAATAAAAACCATTAAAAGGCTTCCACCTATGCTACCACAAACAAGATAATTAAGCTTATTTAGAATACTGAAAAAAACTGTAAAATGTGATTGAAGAATACTGTAACATTATAAAAAACAAAGCTGCGAAGACAAAGGGAAATTTCTACTCCTAGTGCTCTCATACAGTGTCTTAACTCACCTGTAATGAAACAAGGATCTTTTAACCAGCCTGAAGGGTATTCTGCATAGTTGCTTAAGCTTCGGCCTTGCAAGTATCCGTTGTAAATGCAGAACAGAAGTGCTAGCAGGAAGGTGAAAAATGGTGTTGGCTTTCCTTGCCGGATCAGGAAAGGAAATATGAGTGCCCTATAATGAACCAGGAAAGAAGAATTGTTGCATAAATAGATATAACACTTTTGGTTTCCACACCTGCCATCCATATTCCATATCCTGCTTCCCAAATTCTCAGTGGAGTCTTTGATCCCAGCTCAAATGGATAGTTATGCTTAAACACCCAAACATTCCTTCTGCTGCCTAACAGGAACTGCAAGCCGAATCCCCTCTCCCCTTATGATGGAAATTTTGAACTTCGCATCCAAGGCAATTACTTCGACCAGCGCAGTAAAGACAAACAATGTTAAGCACAACTTAGTTTTGCTCACCTTTGTTGCTGAATGGCATAATCAAGCACTTAGAAGTGAACATGGGCTCATAAACCCTATCCAAAATCTACCAGGTGGAAAAGCCCACGCGAAACACACTGCAGGGGACTGTAACCTGACCAAGACACCTTGCAGCCAACAGTTCCATCGCCTTTACCTGTACGGCGCCACTCAGTAGAGTGACATACCAGGAGGATGGACAGCCACGTTAAAAGCACCTGAGCTGTCACACTGGGGCAAGTCAAACACCAGCAGCAGGTAGACCAGCCCGCGGACCAAGGCCATACGCCTTATGCTGGGGGCACTTGTGCATGCATGGTGGGCATTTGTGCTCAGGGGCTGTGCCGTATGATGTATTTTGTGAACGAGCTGCCAAACCTTATAGGTTGTGCTACTAATTCATTGCAAAATGTGAAAATCCAGCAGATATTTTGACGAATTCGCTTTGTGCGTTGACTGTGAGGCCAATTATAAAGTCTGATTTTCCACGTGGCAAATTTTCATGGCTTTGGCAAGGAAAGGAGAAGGAATCCCCTCGATGTGAATGCAATGGAGCTCTAATGGAAATAATTTTAAAATATTGGAACAGAGTCAGAGAATCACTGAGGTTGGAGAAGACCTCCAGGATCACCTGGTCCACCACTGCCACCCGCTAACCCACGTCCCCAAGCACCACGTCCACCCTTCCCTTGGCCACCCCCAGGGCCGGTGCCCCCCCCCCACGCCCGGACAGCCGTCCCGAGCCCACCTGTGCACGTAGTGCAGCACGAAGCAGCCGAGCAGGACGCGGTTGGGCCAGCGGCTGGCGGCAGCCCCGCAAGCGGCCACGCCGAGCGGGACGAGCAGCGCGGGCAGCTCCTGCAGCGCCCAGGCGGGCCGCGCGGGCAGCGGGCAGCCGAAGCGGGGCGACGAGTACCGGCCGTAGGGCATGGGCACGAAGCGCAGCAGCAGCGCGGCGCCGGCGCCCAGCGCCACCAGCCCGTAGGCCTGCAGCTCCAGCAGCCGCCGCTCCTCGGCGCCGGACACCCGCCGCCAGAACGCGCACGGGCCCTCGCCGCCGCCCGCTGCCATGGTGGGGGGGGGGGCGGGAGGAGCCGAGCGGAGCCGAAGGGACACGAAGCTGCGGGGGGGAGAGAGCCGAGCGCCCCCATTCATCCCCACGCGGCGCCGCGCACCAATGAGCGCAGAGGGGCGGGGCCAGCGCCGGGGCGGCGGCGGAGCCACCGGGGCGGCGGCGGCAGTGGTGGCGGTGGGAGGCGTGGAGCTGCGCATGCGCGCAGGCCGCGTGGCGGCGGTGCCGAATCCTCCCCCGCCATCACGGTGCTGGGCAGGCTCCTGGCCGCCATGGGCCGCAGGGCCCGTGACCGGCGGCGGCCGCAGCGGCAGGAGCGGGGCGGCGGGGACCAGGCGGTGAGAGACCGAACCGTGCCGTGCCGTGCCGTGCCGTGCCGAACCGGGCGGTGTGGCGGCTCGGCGTGACGGTGTGGGTGTGTTTCAGGGCTGGTCCGGCGGCTACCCCGAGATCGTGAAGGAGAACGAGCTGTTCGAGCGGTACTACCGGGAGCAGGCCGTCGTGCCCGCCGCCGAGTGGGACGCCTTCATGGCGGCGCTGCGCGAGCCGCTGCCCGCCACGCTGCGCATCACCGGCTACAAGAGGTGAGCGGGCGGCCGGGACGGGACGGGCCGGGCCGGGCCGGGCGGTGGGTACGGGGCCCGGCCCTCAGCCTCGCCTCTCGCCCCGCAGCCACGCCAGGGAGATCCGGCACTGCCTCAAGGACAGGTTCTTCGCCGAGCTGCGCGGCCTCCGCGTCGACGGGCAGGAGGTGGAGATGCCGCAGCCGCTGAGCTGGTGAGGCAGCCCCCTCCCACACACCCCTCCCCACCTATTCCTCCTCCGTCTCACCTCCTTCCCCCACTTATTCCCCTTTTTCCCCTCTTTAATCCCACCTTTTACCCTCTTCCATCTCCTTTTCCCCTCTCCCAGGTACCCAGAGGAGTTAGCCTGGCACACCAACCTGAGCAGAAAAATCCTACGCAAGTCGCCACAGCTGGAGAAGTTCCATCAGTTCCTGGTCAGCGAGACCGAGTGTGTAAGTCCCCGGTCAGGTCCTGGCGCTGCTCTCCAGCCCCACGTGGAGTTGTGTTTCAGCGTGGCGTGACAAGTCGAGGCAGTGCCTTTCCTCCCAGAAATCTCCTGACTCAGAAAAAATCTGGATTTTATATTCCATTGATTCATCCCGTAACTTCAGTACATCATTATATTGCTCCATATTACATTGATCATCCCATAACTGCAGCACATAACTACACTTACAAATATTTCTGCTAAACTCATTGCAATTTTTTGTTTGGGAACGTGAAAATGAATGCATCTGGAGTAATGCGAAAATGAGTGCCTCTGCATTAATTAGTTGCTGTTAAAAAACAGATGCTTGAGCAGGGTAAAAACCACATGTATGCATACCAAGACTTACCTCTAGTAGCGGATGTTTTACACTTTTACTTGTTTGAAGCCAGTTTTTCTTTTCTTTTGAACAGAAATCACACCTGTAGAATTAATAGAAACGGAGTAAATCTGAAATTCTTTGAAATTTCGGTTTGAGGAAGTACTGATTGTTATATGGTAACATAATTTAATTCTAAGTTTGAAGCTGTGTTTTTGACTACCTTGTTAAGTCTATTGTAAAATAAATGCTTTGTCTTGTCAAATGTTTTTTTTTTTAATTTTTTTTTTCTCTAAGGGAAATATCAGTCGTCAGGAGGCTGTTAGTATGATCCCACCTCTGCTGCTTAATGTTAATCCTCATCATAAGGTAACTAAAATACAACGCATGCTAGCCATTTTTCCTAGAGGGTGACGATTAAACTGGACCTACAGTGACAGCATCAATGCTAATGTTCTGTGTTGGCGTGTCTTATACTTTCTGTACGTAGGTCACAGCACTCAACTAGTGTTCAGTTCATAAACTGATCGTCAGAGGGACACATGCTTTTTCAGCTATAAGCAATACTAAGGAAAAAAGACTTAGTTTTAATGTAGTTGTGTGATCTTAATTTCAGTGTGTAAATGTAAAGAGTTGTATCCAAGTTAGGTATCCTGTTTTTTGTGTTACACCCCCCTTTTAAAGTAAAGTAACTAAATGTTTAAACTTCCTGTTATCTGTCACGCTGTGAACAGACATGCTTTTCCAGATCCCAATAGTCATGTTCTCTACCAGCTGATTTTCAGTCCTTCATACCTTTTGAAGAGGTTGCAAACTTCTGATCTGTGTATCTGTTAGGCAAAGTAATTTCAGTGAGCTGAAACCTGCTGTTGATGGTGGCTGAAAATTATAGGTTGCTAACTTAAATTTGAGGTGGCTAAGGAATGCATGAGACACTTTCTAGTGGCAGATCATAGGGATGGAGGTATCTGATAGCAGACTTCCTGTTCTAAACTTGGCCACGTTTGGATGCACTGTAGTTCAGGTCAGAATGAATATCAGTCAGGTGGCCTTACTCTTTTAACCTGTGTCAGGGAGCTAGTTAAAAGTGCCCTGTGATCTTAAGCAGCCGTGTTGTGCACTTCGTTATAAAAATTTTAAATCTCCCTTTCTCTTCACTGAAAGGATTGAGCAATAGAGGTTGTCCTAATGAGTCACAGGTGGATTTTGAGTTTCGTGTGGGGTAAATGTGTTTGACTTGATGTAAAACACAAATTGTCTGAATATTTTTGCACATGCTTTATTTGTATTGCTGATACTGGGGTAGCAGTGTACATTTTTTGCATTGCGTATTTAACTTAGGTGACTGTATTCCACTGAGTGCTTAGCAGAAATGCAAGTAAAATTTCACAAATTTCCTCATAAATCGGAGTAAGTTCTTTATCCTCTGTTGTGATTAGGCAACAAAGAGCTGCTGTAACAATGCCTTAGCTATTCTCATTTAGGAACTTCTGTGGTTCTTATTGCCGTATATTCAGAGCTGCTTGTAATGACCAGTGTTCCAGGTTATTTATCATGCTTAACCAGCATGTTCTGTGCATCGTGTCTTACAAAGCAATTCTTTAAGTTTCATTGGGGTCTGCTTTCCAATTTAGTCTTATTTTTACCGGGAGCTTAACATGAGGATCTATGCGAATTTGTCCCATTTTTATCCTGTTGCACCAAGAGTCTGGGAGATAGATTCTTTCGATTATGTTTTTTTTCCCACTGGTTTAGATGTTCCATACAAGCCAAAGTTCTTCTCATATTGTAGACCCTTAGAGATAAAACTGTTTTTCTTGATGCATTTAAAGAACAGAACAGTACTTTGTAGTTTCTTGCAGATCAGTGTTCTGAGTAATCATAATCATTTTGCATTTATATGCAAAAAATATGTATTTAACCAAGAATACATAGCATATTTTTCAAGTACGTAAAAGGTAGGGCTTGTTTGTTCTTTTTTTAAATCTCTTTGTCTTTTTAGATTCTAGATATGTGTGCTGCACCTGGATCTAAGACTGCACAGCTCATTGAAATGTTGCATGCAGACATGAACGATCCTTTTCCCAGTAAGTTTGGAAAAATTAGCAAAAAAATTTGTGACTTTAAATTTCCCCCTTTTTATGTAGTAGATTAATATCACAGCTGCATTTAGCTATGTACTGAATTCCATAGTTGGTTGAATTATATGAGATGGAAAGTACTCCTGCCTTTTTCTTGAAACATTGTGGGCTTCCTTGGTTTGAAGAAGAGAGATGGATTATTTATCTTCACAGTTGAGAGTGCAACAGATGCGATCACAGATTAATTTTTGTATGTAAATCAAGTTCATTTACTAGGTGGTGGTCTGCGCATCTTTATGTTCTACTGGTATCCTGCAAGCACTTGGCTTAAGGTGCTTCAGCCTTAAATTAAGATTATCATAATTATCTTTCTTTAAACTTCAGAATCCTAGAATGGTTTGTGTTGGCAGGGACCTTAAAGATCACCCAGTTCCAACCCCTCTGCCATGGGCAGGGACACCTCCCACCAGACCAGGTTGCCCAAAGCCCCATCCAGCCTGGCCTTGAGCACCTCCAGGGATGGGGCATCCACAGCTTCTCTGGGTAACCTGTTCCACTGCCTCACCACCCTCAAATCTTTACCTTTACTTAGATGCTCACAGAAAATACTGTCTCTGTAAATCGTGAATTTGGGGGTTGGGTTCTTCCTGTACATCAGCAGATTTTCAGGGTAACACAGAGATTGTCTTTGGTGGTGGTGGAGGTTTTATCTCCGAGGGTTTTGCTTTGACAACGAGACGGGCCCTTGGTTGTGCCTTGGAAACTCAGCTGCATGAAAACTAGAAATCTTGAGATTAATTTGTCACATTAGTTAAACCTTACCATTCTTAATTTATTTTCAGTTAGGGGTCCTCTGTTTATAAATGGTCCTCTAAATAAGAATCTATAGTAAAAGATCTGCACAAATTTGAAGATAAAGCAAGCCACTCTGTAAATTATTTAGCTGTTAAATAGTAACACTTCTTCCCACTGTTTTATGTTCACAGAGGGTTTTGTAATTGCTAACGATGTTGACAACAAGCGGTGCTATTTGCTGGTTCATCAAGCTAAAAGATTAAACAGTCCATGCATCATGGTGGTAAATCACGATGCCTCCAGTATTCCTAATCTACAAATAGATGTTGATGGAAAAAAAGAGGTCCTCTTCTATGACAGGATTTTATGTGACGTCCCCTGCAGGTATCTTGCATGCATACAAGTACTTCAATTTTTGTGTTACCAAGTTATGTTTTCTGTGTTGCTTACTGTGTTACCACTTTTGGTTACATCCAAAAGAGATGAATCTCTTAAATGTCATAAGGTAAGGGGATACCAAATCAAGGTGGCCTTTTATTATTCCAAGTGGTACTTAAGTTTGATTAGCTGAAGGGTTACAAATTTTCATTTCATGCTCAGAATATTAAAATACAAATACAGCATAGAAATAAACGATACAGCGTAACATGGGACAGGGACTGTTAATTTTTTTGCAATTGTAAATGACTTGGATATGGAATGAATTTTACCCACAAATAATACAAAGTTGTTTGACCTCTGTTACAGTGGAGATGGAACCATGAGGAAAAACATTGATGTATGGAAGAAGTGGACAACACAAAACAGTTTGCAGCTCCATGGGTAAAAATGCTTGTTATACAACTGTCTTTTCGTTTCTCCTCCTCCTTTTCCTACCATTTTAGCACTTGCATGCATTTGTATATTAATACATGACAAAACAGTGTTACTTTTCTCTCAGATCAAGAGCTCATATGATATTCTGAGAAAGTGTTAATATTTTAGGTGTGAGGTCAACTTCCAGTGAGATGTATAAATCAAAATTGCTTGTATTGCTATGAATATATGACACTACTATTCAGTGAATTAATTTTTACAGGGTAGGTAGTAAAATAGGGAACAGATAATTTGGATAAGATTCTTAGTGATTACGCAGGTGAAATACTGATGGAAAATAACTGATGTAATCACAGAAATTTGTAAAACTTAATAGTGGTGTTCTAATGTGTTCTAGAATATTGGAGCCCATACATAAATGGTTTCAGTTACCTGAGACTGACTTACGTTAATTTATGGTGAATGAGTATTTAGCGTAGTACAAGGTACTAGGTAAAAAAGCCATAATTTAAACATAGATGAAAAACTTAGAACACTTTATTTGCATTTGTTGCAAGCTGGCAATGCAGTCAGTTAGCGTGACTCACCTGACCTGTGATGACATATTACTGCTTGGTAACTCATTTGTAATTGTAGGGTTTATTTCAGTTGTAAATATGCAGCTATAGTATAAGCTGGTTATCCAGCTCAGTGATACTCTTCACTGAAGTCCAGTGTTAGCTAAGCTTTTTTGTCTGTGATAACAGTCATATTACACTTCATTTTAATTCTAGATTTCTGAGAAAAGTAGGGCTTGGGGGGTTATTTTCCTAGTTTTGCATACTTCATTATAAACTTGATGGGGCGCTAGATAGAACAAAATAGAGAATATTGTGTTAAAACTTGCCATGCAGTCCCATTGATGTTTGACCTAATTGCTGTTTTAACAGGTGTAATTGTGAGTGTGTGTGCAGCGTAGAGAGAGCTGACAGTTTACAACTGACTTTAATTTGTGTGTTGGTGTGGTGGTTTTACTCGGGTGGGTGGCCGAACGCCACCACCACCGCTCTCTCACTCCCCCTCCTCAAAGAGGAACAGGGAGAAAATACGATGAAAAGGGCTCAAGGATTGAGATAAGGACGAGGAGATCGCACAGTAATTATCGTGATGGGCAAAACAGACTCAGCATAGGGAGACAGTAAGATTTATTGCCTATTACTAACAAGCTGGAGAAGCGAGAAATAAAGGAAGGAAACCAAAAGCACCTTCCCACCCGTCCACCCTCTTCCACCTCTGCCCTCCGAGCGGCGCAGGGGAACGGGAATGGGGGCTGTGGTCAGTCTATAGCGCTTCTTCGCTGCTGCTCCTCCTCGGTCACTCTCGTCCCCTGTGCTGTGGGGTCCCTCCCACGGGATGCAGTCCTTGCTGAACTGATCCGGCGTGGGCTGCCCACAGGCAGCAGCTCTTCAAGAACTGCTCCAGATATGGGTCCTTACCACGGGGTCCATCCCTCAGGAGCAAACTGCTCCAACCTGGATCCCCCATGGGCAGCAGCTCCTGCCAGGTCACCTGCTCCTGCGTGGTCTCCTCTCCAGGGGCTACAGGTCCGGCCTGGAATCTGCTCCAGCAGGGGTCTTCCACAGGCCGCAGGGGACTTCTGCTCCGGCGCCTGGAGCACCTCTCCCCCTCCTTCTTCACTGACCTTGGCGCCTGCAAGGCTGTTCCTCACTCCTCTCACTCTCCCAGCTGCTGTGTGGCGCAGCGTTTTTTTTTTTCCCGTCTTAAATATGCTCTCACAGAGGCGCAAACAACATCACTTATTGGCTCAGCTCTGGTCAGCAGTGGGGCCCTTACCAAACATGGGGCAGCTTCTAGGTTCTTCTCACAGAAGCCACCCCTATGGCCCCCTGCTACCAAAACCTTGCCAGGTAAACCCACTACAGTTGGTGACAACCGTTGAACTCAGAATGTGCTGAGTTAGCCCATGGAGAGCTATTTGTCTGAGGTATAGGTAGCATAGCTTCCCCTGGAAAAAATAATGGTGGGAAATGTTTCTGTTTCCTGAATGATGCCTGATTAGACCAAGAATGTTCTTTTAGATTGCAGTTAAGAATTGCGACCCGTGGTGTTGAACAGCTGGCAGAAGGTGGGAGAATGGTATACTCTACATGTTCACTGAATCCTATCGAAAATGAAGCTGTAATCGCAGCTCTGCTGGAAAGGAGTCAAGGTGAGAATGCAATCTTGGACAGTAGGGGAAATGTTATTTTTTCGGTCCTCCCCTCCCCCTGTCCCGACCACCCTCTGGGTGCAGAACCTTTCCCTAACCCCCAGCCTGACCCTCCCCCGTCCCAGCTCCATGCCGTTCCCTCGGGTCCTGTCGCTGTCCCAAGAGAGCAGAGCTCAGCGCCTGCCCCTCCGCTGCCCTCGTGAGGGAGCTTCAGGCCGCCATGAGGCCTCCCATCGGCTTGCTCTGCTCTGGGGCTGAAGAAACCAAGGGACCTCAGCCTCTCCTCATGTGTCTTGCCTTTCAGACCCTTCACCATCTTTGTAGCCCTCCTTTAAACACTTTCTAATAGTTTTATGTCCTTCTCATGTCGTGGCACCCCAAACTGCACACGGTGCTTGAGGTGAGGCGGCAGCAGTGCAGAGCTGAGCGGGACAATCACTTCCCTCAACTGGCTAACGATGCCGTTCCTGATGGTCCCCAGGGTACAGTTAGTGCTTTTGGCTGCCAGGGCGCACTGTTGACTCATATTCAACTTGCTATTGACTAAAACCCCCAGATCCCTTTATGTGGGGCTGCTCTCCAGCCTCCCATCCCCCAGTCTACGTATAGCCAGGGTTGCCCCTTCCCTGGTGCAGAATCTGGCGCTTTCTCTTGTTAAACTTCATGTAGTTGGTGATTGCCCAGCTCTCTAATTTGTCAAGATCTCTCTGCAAGGCAAAGAGATTTCTGCCCTTGAGGGAGTCAGCAGCTCCACAAACTCAATATTCCTTCAAGTCCTGCATCCAAGTAATTTATGAAAACATGAAGGAAAACTAAAATGGAGCCCCAGGGAACCCCACTGGCTGCCAGCCTGTAACACTTTGAGTCCAACCCGTAAGTCAATTGTTCACCTATCATATTATGTATTTATCTAGCTGTGTGCTGGACATTTTGTCCATAAGGATACTTCGAGAAACAGTATCAAAAGCTTTACTGAAACTAAAAAAGATTGCATCAGCTGGTTTCCCTTGGTCAACTAGATGGGTGACTTTGTCATAAAAGAAATTAAGTTCATTAAGCAGGACCTTCCCATCTTGAACACACAGTGGCTCCAACCAATGACCGTGTTGTCCTTCAGGTGTTTTTCAATACCACACAGAACAATTTTCTCTATAATTTTACCAGGCACTGAAGTGAGACTGACAGGCCTGTAATTACCAGGGTCGTCTTCTTGCCCTTCTTGACAACTGGGACAGCATTTGCCAGCTTTCATTTGACCGGGACCTCTCCAGATTCCCAGAACCACTGAAAAATAATTGAGAGAGGTCTGGCATTGACATCAGCCAGAGTACCCTGGGATGAATCCCATCAGGCCCCATGGAGTTAGCTGCATCCAGCTGGAGCAGCACATCCCACGCAAGTTAGGGGTTGGCTGGAAGTTTATCCGTCCGTTAAGAATGGTCCCTAGTTCTGTTAATGATACACAAAAGAGTACAGTAGAGTCAATAAAAGTCAGTCTGTGTTACCCATCTTCTGACTGATTCCACTGGTTGGGCTCCATGACTGATGTTCACATTCCCTGTGGAAAACACAGCGTGGGATCTTACTGATGTATGCCATAGGAGTAAAAATCTGACTGTCCTTAAGCGGTTTGAGGAATGTTTCTGTGCGCCAGTAGGTGTGAGTCACTGATACCATCAGCGTCCTTTGACTCACGTTTTAACATGCTTGTAACTTTGTTTGGGCTTGTGTTTTTGTACGTTTTTGGCTTGCGTGTGAAGGCTTGCATATGCTGCTGTTAGCTCTCAATCACCTGAAGTAACAAGAGGTGAAAAAATTGATCTGGGAAGGTGCACTGCATTAATTTGTGTTGTTAGGGTTCAGTAGCCAAAATTTCTGAACTTTAGCTGAGGGACATTTTCTTCTGAGTCAGTAACTTGAAGTTTGGAGACATCTAACTGGATTTTGCAGGATTTTTTCCACAGAGTTTATTAATTTGAGCCAAGTACAGTACAGAAGCAGCTATATTATTCCTTGGAGCTGTGCTAGCTCTGGAAATAGAATTGAATTGACTGTTCTGTGTAATGTTTTCTTTGTGCTAATCACTATTCTGGCCCCAAATTAAGTATGGAATCTCATTGTCTCTGAAACAGCAGTTTAGCTAAAATGCCTGCAGATAATTTGGAATTGACTATTTAATTTTCACTCAAAAGACATTTTTATTTAAAGGTGGTTTGTTTGGCAGACTGAGTGAAAGAACAACATAGGTCTGTTTCCAGTAAGTTGTTACATACGTGTTTTTTTGAGGGCTGTGTTAGGCCAGAGATAAAAGTTGAATGATGACAAGATTGGAAAGTATTAAGGACTGTTTGGGCTAGGATCACAAACCAGAATGGAGATTGACAGAGGCCAGCAATTGCACTATTTGGTGCAAATTTAGTACTTGGAAGTAAGCATCTTGACTGCAGTATTGAGCCATGGCTTATGGACGGCTCGCTTGGGTATCCCAGTGAGCAAATGCTATCCTCACAGGGCTTTGAGTATAGATGTGGATAAAGAAGGACAAAGTAGTAGTGCAGTGGTCTGTGAGGGGCAGTGCACCTTGAGGAATTGCTTGGGTCAGTCCTTTGTACCTAGCACTTTGTAATACTGCTTCTTGTGGAGCACATCAGTGTTTCCTTTCCCCTCAGGGCAGGAGGAGTAAGGAAACAGCAATTTTGTACCACGTTTCTCCGCTGGGAGTTATAGTATTTCTGATGCCTGGTCTAATGTCTGATTGGTCTGATGTAGTCTTGAGGGCATCAGCTGAAGTCATGCTGGAAGTAGTCAAGAATATTCAAAGGAGAGACACAAATGACATTTTGAATCTTATTCAACTTGACATTTTAGAATATGTATACCTGTATCACTTTTTTCATTTATTTAAAAGACTTACTTCAACTGTCACATACAGCTAGCCACTGTAAGAGTAAATGTTTAGTCATGTAGAAGAGGTTGATAAATTGTGCAAAACATGAGAAAAGTCTGCCTTATTTCTAAATAACTATTCAGAATCACAAAAAAGAAATTATGAGGTTACTCTTCATCCCAGAAGAGTACTTCTTTGAAAAATACTTAAGCAGTTTTGCGAATCCAAATGCTAAGTAAATGAAAATAGAAGCTGTTCTATGACTGCACTGCCTGGAACACTGATGTTTAATTATATAGGTCGTGGTGAACTACTCTATGTAGCAGTTGGGAAAAGTGTCTAACCAACCATTGTTTTTTGGTTGATTTATAGGTTGCAAACATCTGTAGTTAGTATGAGCAGCAATTAGCATCTTTCTTGTTAATTTGCACTGTAGTAATTGTATTGTACTTTGTTCCTTGAAAGTCTTAAAAAGCAATGGCGTTAAAGTGGTCTTAAAACTTTAAGGAAAGCTATTTTTATAAAAGTTAATTAGGAGAACAGCTCTCAAATTGTGTTTTCAAGAATTTTTTGTATCTGTGACATTTCAGGTGCCTTAGAACTTGCTGATGTCTCTTCTGAGTTGCCAGGTCTGAAGAGGATGCCAGGAATTACAAAATGGAAGGTACTTTAACATGGTATTTCTGTGATGTTCTTGGTCTGTAGTCGTGTGTTAAATTGTGGAAATTTCAAAACATTAGATTGAGCTGAAATAATGTTAGCAACTTGCTGTTTAGAGTTTTAGACTACGTAGTATTGTAGAGAAGAGAGGTAGGATCTTTCTAATGGTAAGTTCTTGTCTCCTCATCTGCTCTTCTCTTTTTCTTTTGGTTTTCTTGGCTCTATCGCCTCTGCTTTCTTAATGATTTCCTTTCCTACGGTGTGCAGCTGATGGCCTGTAGATGGCAACATAATTTCAGGCACATCTTAATTTAGCCCTCTTCCTCCCTCTTTACAGTCTGTAGCTGTTAGATATTAGAGTTGTTTAGCTGGTCCATTTGAATCATTTGGAAGTAAGCGCTGTTAAATCCACTATGGAAATAAACTATAAAAAGTGCAGTGATGTGTGTAATCCTAGCGTACTAGTAGAAGTTCAGTGTTTTGTTCCAGGCCTTATCTGATTTCAGTTCTGGAAACAGACTAGTAGGGAGGGAAGAGAGGGGGAAAAAAAAAAACCACAAAGCTTCTTCAACTTAGTAAGTTAAGCATATAATCAGGAGAAGTAAGCGGCCATCCTGGTAGTAGGGAAGGGAGCTCTGATTAAATTTTACTTATAGGTACGTGCCTTGCAGGTTTGTGCCAGAGTGTAGGCTAATGAACAAGATACATAGAATAAAGGTTTGCTTATATTCTGCTATTAGAAATCCAGCCGAAAAGCTGGCTGACTTCTTGGTTGTTATAGTTCCATAAGTTTCAATTCTATTCTTGTAGCTGAAAGGTAAATGTGAAATTCATAACTGGCTCTATAATCATTGTTTTATTTTGTTTGTGCTGTGTAAGGCTACAAAATATATACATAAAGATGCAAAGATTATATTGGGTTCCCAGGAGCATTTATTTCTGTGATTGCAATTGAAATACAAATCTCCCTAATGGGTATCTTAAAAAAAACTAGGCTAATAAAATTTGGAAGTTTGCAAGACATTCTTCAGCCTTTATTTGCTGCTGCTACATCCTTTTCAAGCCTTGCTGGCTAGCTTGTCACTGAATGTATTAGCTTGCTTTGGTACTGTTTTTGCTCCGTATAGTCTTTTGTTTCCTGGTGAAACATCTGTTCAATGGGAGTTCTGTGACTTAGTGATTACATTAAATATTCCTGAGCATGAGTTCACTGTAGATCTCTGGAAACAGCAAAAGGAGAAGGTTTTGTTCACGTGATGTTTAGATGCTTGGAAATAGCATTCAGTACTCTGTCCTTAAGCCAGATGATGAGCGAACTCTAATGACTTATTTCATAATCTTGAAGGAAAGAACCTTTTTAACTTTGGGTAATGGTAATCTGCTTCTGCATCGCTTTTAGTCTTTGTTCTGCCTTAACAAGAAGCTAGCAAAACGTGTGATAGAGAGGAGTTCAGTACGTTCTTTTTGACGGTTTGTCATTCCAGCAGTTACACTGGGAGGTTTGACTGGCAAACCGAAACTGAACAGAGCAGGGCTGTTGGGCAATTATTCTAGTATCCACTATAATTCCAGACTTGTTTACACATCCAGTTGTTTATCTGTCTCGTGGTTTTTCTCCGCAGCTGAACTCATGACTTGCAAAGGAAAACAGTTCAGAATCACAGTCTATCTTGTCTCCATCTAGCAATATGGCATGCAGCATATTTGGACTTGAAATACCTGCAAAAGAGTAGTATTTTAGGTGTAATTAGTTCAGTGTCTGAACTTTTGCTTATATCCTAAGAGTCTTTAAAAGCTTTGAGCCTTCGATGGAATGAGATGATGTTATACACATGGTGGTTAAGTAGCTTTCCTTAAAAAAATCACTATCTATGACCGTTGTATTTGTCATGGGGTTCTGTTATTACATCTTTCCTAAAAAATAAAATGGGGATTCCTCATTTCTTGTCTTTCCTGGAATGCAAAGAAGAATGATTAGCATTCTTCTTTGTATACTGCTTGGAAGATGCCTGTAGCAGGATGTCTCACAGCCAGTCTCATGGAGAAAAAGAAGTAACATACTCTATATGATGGCTTACTAATCTTATATATTCCACTTTTGTCCTTCCTTGTTTGAATTTTGGTGTTCTGTATGTTCTGGAAGTTTAACAGAGATAATGCAGTTGATTCTGCAGCAGGGTTTACTTGACTGCGTGCTTTTTTGAAGCATGCAGAGTAGAGCAAGGAGGCATGGCTGGCAAGAATCTCCTGCTCTTAAGTGCACGAGTACAGTGCACTTTAAAGAAATAATGTGCTTTAAAGAACTTAATTTATTATAACAGAAAATAACTTTTAGGCATCTGAATCTTGGTTTGAAAGTATTTTAATTAAAAATGGCGACCAATATTCTTCATGTTATTTATATTTCCTCTTTGAAGGTCATGCTGAAAGATGGACAATGGTTTGAAGAGTGGAAAGATGTGCCTTTAAATAGACAAACACAAATACGTCCCACTATGTTTCCAGTAAAGGATGAAGAGAAGCTAAAGGCAATGAATCTAGAGCGTTGGTAAGAGTTTTTTCCTGAGTAGATTTTACAAGGTTTTGTTGGCTACCTTCTATAGTGATGGGCAAATTATAAGTAGGAGTTCAGATTAGGAATGTGTTGCAGTATGTCTACGCTATGCTTGTACAGGTCTGAATATAGTTCGGTTGCTTCATAGGTAATGTCAATACATAATATTTAGATTTCAGTGAACGTTGCTTACAAGGAATAGGTATTAATACAACAGGTCAGTTTCTTTGCAACCAATAAAGATACACGGGCAAAATTATTGGAAAAGTATACTAAGCATTATCAGTTCAACACCGTGACTTATTTTCTATGAAGGACTTTTCATAGCTATTCTAAAAATAGTGTTTAGAAATGAGTCATTAAAGCTCAGATATGAATGGTGAAATGAATGCGTTGCACTGATGCAAGTAATTTTGTCAGAACGCTCTATTTTAGATCCTATTCCTACCTTGAATTAAATCTGCGCAATCCTGATAGGGATACTTTACTCTGAAAGTAAATGTGACGCTTCTAGTACTTTGCAAGAGTCTGAATGCTGATGATGAATCTGTTGCAATTTTTTTTCTCTAGTCTTAGGATCTTGCCGCATCACCAGAACACGGGAGGCTTTTTTGTGGCTGTTTTAATAAAAAAATCTCCAATGCCATGGAACAAACGCCAGCCTAAGGTAACTTCTTTTAAAAGAGCAAAATGCTACCTTTCAATAACATTTCTGGAATTTACAGTCTCCTTTTAATATAGGAGGAAAAGGGGATTCTGAAATCATTGTGAAATGGCAAGATAAAAGTTGAACAGAAAATTAAGACTGTGAAAGAACTACAAAAGCAGATTGGACAGGGTAGCTAGAGCTGTCACTGCCTTCAGCTGTGTGATCTGTTTGCTGAAGTTTTTTTCTACTGTGTTGTAAGCTAATTCTGATTTCACTTTATCTTACTATGTGATGGGTTGCTCAGAAGTGATTTGCTAGCAGATCGAGTCCAGCAGATCATCAACAGGGGGAATGGATGTAAAACTGTAAGGAGCAGCAGCAGCTTCAGCCATCTGACTTTGATCCATTGTTGTCAGTTGTGTGGTTTTTAATTATTAGCATATGAAGTTGATATGACTCGTCTGATCTCTGAGACTGCTCGTATCTTTGAGAGAAACTTCTTGTGTGATTCCCTTTTAGCTGTTTCAATTTATTTGATATGCTTCATTAGAAGCCCTTATGAGTAAAACTTCAGTGGCACTAAGGAGAAAGCTTTTGTTCAGAAGTAAGCGTCATCCAAATAGTTTATACTGTTCTAAGTTTAATGCTGTAGCACTCAAGTGCAGTTTAATGCTGCACGTCTTGTGCAGCAGGCTTTGTGTGTCATTTTGAGTGCTGGGAGGAAAGCAGCAGGTCCTGGCTTTAAGTGATCATCTCTGTGAATGCTTGAACGTGATTTTATAAATGGTACAAGAATACCTTTCTTGTAAACTTGATAAGACATTGTCTAGAGCCATGCTTAGCGGTAAATGCAACCTGTGGGCCTCAGTACTTAGATTAACTAACTAAATGGATCTGTTGAAGCACTTCCATACAAATTGATAAGAACTAAGCATGTGCAAAGAGAGGACATATGGGTACCTTTTGTTACCAATTAAGTACTGCTTTGGCTTTGTTGAAAATACTTTGTTTGAAATAGGTTCATCAGAAATTACCGCAGAGAACAGGAGATGCTGAAGTAACAACAACGAATGCAGATGATGGTTCTGAAGATACTGCTGAGGAACCAACACTTGCTGAAAATGAAGAGTCTAAGAAAATGCAGGAATCTCAGAATTCAGACACTGAGCAAAGCAAAAAAGGAGGAGTATGTGGGTAAGAGACTAAGTATTTGTCTTGTGGCAGCCTCATTATTGCTGAGTATTGTTTAGTTTTTCTGTTATTGGACACTTTTAGAAATGGGTCAATAAGAATTACTGAATTTGCTCAGTTGTCTACATTACTGAGTCTGTCTTGTATTTAAGCAAATTAGAAAATGACCACCTTTCCTATTGGCATTTGCAAAGTCTGTTAGCTCTTTATTCTCTGTCAAGGAAAAGAAGTTAACCTTTGGAAGATCTTTAACTGCCTCCAGAATTTTTCCCTCACAAATCTCTGCGTGCTTCTTTATGTGGTTTCTGCTCTCAAGCACTACTTTCACTTCCTCATTTTAAGAGGTTAAATTATAGGTAGTATTGTCTTACTGAAGTACAGGAAAATGTCAGTATCGAGTTTGGCATGCTACCGTTATCATAAGGCAAGTGTTTACTAAATGAACTGGATATACTGATTCTAAACTGATTACTTTTTGCTAAAATTGACAATGGTATTTGCTGTTTAGACCACCGCCATCTAAAAAAATGAAGATGTTTGGTTTTAAAGAAGATCCTTTTGTGTTTCTCCCTGAAGATGATCCGTTGTTCGAACCTATCCAGTAAGAAAAAATGTTTCTGTTTTTGCAGTAGGATTACGAATAGTCTAGGAATATTAATAATTTAGTTAATCACACAAGATGGGTCTACTTGATCATACATAAGCTTTTTCCCTAACTTTTTACAAGATGCCCTTCTCCTCCACGTTTGAGCTCTTAAAATGAAAGTCTAAAATATCTGGATTTGGCAGGCCATGGAGGATAGTTTGCACTGGAAATTTTCAAATGCATCTTAGTATTTATGACCGAGAATCTTTTCTCATGTTTAGAAATGTTAGGTTTTTTGTACTTAGAAATCTCAGAAATGTTAGTTTTTGTGTACTGAAGCCAGTGTCAAGTGACTGAAGGTGTTTGTAGAGGTAGCTTGAGCAAATATGCTAATCTGTACATTTTGAGTATGTGATTTCATTGTTCATGTAACCAAAACAACTATTATATGGCCACAGGAAGTTTTATGCATTGGACCCTTCATTTCCCAAGATGAATTTACTAACTCGAACTCAGGAAGGAAAGAAGAGACAGCTGTACATGGTTTCTAAGGAGCTAAGGAACGTGCTGTTGAACAACAGTGAGAAGATGAAGGTATGGTTCATCTTCACAACAGAGATTATAAGCATCAGTGGATGCCTCCTTTAACTTTTTTTTTTCAGAGTTTACCATTCATATGCACAAGTAGCCCTCTAATAGGCCTCTTCTTAGTCTGAGTGAACGTTTTCCTCTGTTTCCATCCTCTGTTAAAGAGGTGAAGTACTACCTCAGAGAGGTAAATATCAGTCTCCAAGATTAAAATCACTATTATGCTTGGCAGGTGGAAGGGAACTTAAAAATAGAGGAAGGGACTATGTAACTGCTACGCTGTGTGTGTACATGAATTCTTCTATGATCTTCAAGTACTTTCACAAGTAATCACAAGTTTACGTTGATGCTGTTGTAGATATGAGCCCCTTACAGGAGGTATTAAGACCTTGAAAGCCTACCAAAAACAACAGATAACTTCAGTTGAACTACTAGCTGTGTGCATTATATGGGGGCATTGTTTAAAGTAATTTCAACAACTGAATGTTTTGTAAAATGGTTAAGCCAAATAATTTTGACATACAAAATATTTTTTGTGAATTACAGGCCGAGGAGGAAAAATATTTATTTATTTTATTTAATAAGACTCCCATGCTAAATGGATTCGTCAGGCCATGGAGGATAGTTTGCATTGGAAATTTTCAAATGCATCTTAGTGTTTATGACTCCCATGCTAAATGGAAGTCATACTAAATAAATAAATAGTCCAAATGCTAAAGATTTGCCGTAAAAGTCATTGGATAAACAGGTCTGACTTCAAAGCTAGATCAGATGTGGTTTAGGGTCTTGTTCAGTTGAAAACTGAAAATTTCTGAGCATGTCCAGTACACATTACAGGTCTTCAAGATAGATAAATACTTATTTTATCCCACATGCAGGGAATGGCTGCAAAACTGACAATTTCAAGAAACTAGAGCGTTTCACTAGACAGTAAGACTTTGGGTACCACAAAGGATATGTGTCCTAATATTAAGCATCTCTGTTTTTAAAATCCTGTCCTTGATTACTTTCCCAGAATCATACAGAAATTTCTCACAAAGATTAAAATTAGACCTTGATAGTTGGGTGCCCTCATTTTAAGACTACCTGTTTTTCGCGTTGTTCAGTTTTCAACATGGAAAGGAGTAAAAGTTGTCTGACCTGAGAGAGAACTATATTTTGATATTGGAAATTCCTTTCTTCCTTGAATGAATCTTCACATGAATTTAAATAAGTGCCTAGTGCAAATGAGCAGATGTGTCAGAGTTAGCCTTTTTTCCTAGTTTTTGTCGAGCAGTTGAAGAAAAGCAAAGTGGTAATTTTGAATTTGTACTCTTTAATGATGCTTATTTGCTTTGCCATTTGCAGGTTATTAACACAGGGATAAAAGTCTGGTCTCGCAACAGTGATGGTGAGCAGTTTGGATGTGCCTTCAGATTAGCACAAGAGGTAATTGTATAGTATTGTGTTTTCAGAGAAGATAACCTTGGTGTCCTCTTGAGCTTAGAGCACAGTTGGCACTAAATTTGTCAGATTAAGGGCAATTTGCATTTTTAGGATGTTTTAACATTTGAAAATTGTCTTCTGGTGTCGGCTAAAGCACGTACTGTTTTTAACATTTCTCCTTCAGAAAGCAGAGGCTGCATTTCAAAATAATTATATTTATCTATTATACAGGGAATATATACTCTATACCCATTCATTCATGCAAGGATTATAAATGTCTGCATAGAAGATGTTAAAATTCTGCTAACCCAGGAAAATCCATTCTTAAGTAAATTTAGCAGTGAAACACAGAAGAAAGTCAAAGACATGGGTAAGTCTTCTAGTTTGTGATATGACAAAACGATCATTATATGATGTTTAAAATGGAAAACTGGAAAAAAAATCCTGTCACGTAAACTGTATTTGCTTAAAAAAATGACTAAAGTTATCTTAAACCTGTTAATTAGGTAGTTAAGCATTACTGAAGCCCTGTGTACTACTAGGGTTTGTAGTCCTTTCTGGTCACAGAAAGGTTTAAAGTACCTGAAGAAAGATTTTTAGGTCCACTATTGATCTTTGCTCCTCCTAGTGTGCCAGTTGAAAGTCCTTGTCATCTGGAATTGTTTCTCATGATTCTGTGTATCAAATTTAGGTACTCAGATTTTATTGTCTTAAATATGGGGAGCAAGATGTACTCAGGCTGATTTTTTATTTTTTTTTCCTCCGTGCTGGATGCTTGAAGAAATTAAGACTTTTTTTCTGTTTATTTATATCATTTTATTTCCAAGTCATCGCTGGTTCTTCTACTTTGATATGTGATGAGACAAAATGGGAAAAACTTCAGAAATAAAGTTTGGGATGGCATACTCTTATCATAGAATCACTAAACTTAGAAAAGTCTTCCAAGATAGCTGGTCCAACCGTCCCCCTACCACCAATATCAGCCAATAAACCATGTCCCTTTTACTTAAGTAAAAGTTCCTTGCTGGATTTTCTGAGTGAATTAATCCACTATGTGGTTTTCTAGCTTAATTTGTTTGCTTTAGGGGCCTTTTTAGGCAATTGCTGATGTAACCGTAAATATTTTTGGTCTGCCAAAATAAATAAATAAATAAGCACTGCTTTGTCTATAATTTATGCTATTGATGTAGGTAACTGCTAATCAGCTGTCAAAGTCATGCTGTGAGGCTGTCTAAAAATGTTGTGTTTTTTCAGTATTTTTCTAATTACAATCATTCAACATTAACATTGCACCAAGTGACACATCTGTTGTTTTTCTCCCCCCTCCCCGTGCCCTAGCGATGGGAAGTATAGTTTTGAAGTATGACCCAGACCCCGAGTAAGTAGATATGTTGGTTTCCATTTACTTGCTTTTAAAATTTGGACAAGAATTTGTTTTCACTCTGAAATAAACAAAAGTGGAGATGCATTGATATCAACAATAAAGCTAGACAGAATGCCGTGAACTAGAAGGTAAAGAAGCTATCTTGGCGTTGTGCTTTCAAAAACAATTGTGGACTCTAGCTCTATAAAGGAGAGCCACTAGTTCTGCCAGAGATGCACAGTATCATTGCATGTGATGTTTTTGTTTCCCTGTTAAGGAATAGGAAAAAAATAAACATTTCCGTTGTTCATTTTTGTTGCCTAAGCAGTTTCAGAAGCTTTTGAGGTATCTTTTTAAATGTAAGCTTGTATCTCACTGTTGCTTAAATTAGTTTTAGAAGCCATCAGAGCCAGAAAATCATTTTACATGTTGCAGACATTAATAGCCTCGAGCTTCTCTCTTTTTTTTTTTTTTCCTTCCTTGCTGGTAGACAAGCAGCTACATGTTTAGATACTGAAGTTACGAACAAAGTACTTGCATCTCCTACAAATAGTTATAAATTGCATTTACTGTTAAAGATTGTGTGTTTATTTATCAGGATATGCCTATAAAATTAAGTTTTCAAGATTCACCTTTTCCTAGTTGATCAAATATAACTGCTTGTTTGTAGAAAACCTGATGAGCTTCAGTGTCCTATAGTGCTGTGCGGTTGGCAAGGAAAGACATCGCTCCGTGCCTTTGTGCCCAAGAATGAGAGACTTCATTACCTGAGGATGATGGGAGTTGAAGTGTTTAAAGCGAAGAGGAAAGAGGAGGAATCAGAAGGTAAAACAGAGGAAGAAGGTCAATACAGAGCAGCGCAAACGGAGGAAGGAATGGATGTGGAAGATAAAGAACATGATTTAGTCACAAAAATGGAAGCAGAAATAGGTGAAGAATCTTCTCACAGTCCTGTGGAAAGCAGTGCTATGGAAGTAGAAAATAAAATTGAGGATTTGGGTCAATTTAGTAAAAATAACAACAATCATGTAAGCCAGGAAAGTAAAGACAGTGATACAAATGATGTGAAAGATTAAATTTATTTCTCTGTTACTTGGCTGCTTCCATGAGAACTCACATTCAGTCTTTTGCTTTTAATATAGAAGAATATTTTAAAGTTTCAGTTGGGATGTGATGTTTCCTTTTTTAAAGTTTAACCTATTTTATTTTTTAAATCAAAACTATAATGAGATTTCTCCTCAAGCATGTTTTATTTGTACCATTTTTAAGCTCAGTTTCACTGGTGGGTTGAGTGTCTGTTGCTGGCAATGGACCATGCACCAATAAAATCTAAAGCCTGTCTTTGAAATGGAATAATGGTATGTAGAAATAAACTGTCTGTGGAACTGTTCTGCATTTTATGAAGACTTCCTTCAGAATAAAACAAGCAAACAACAACCAAAAAAAAACAAAACAAAAAAAACCCACGGTGTTTCATTCAAAGCATAAAAATTCTAGAAATAACATTTTTTTCTTTAAGAGTGTTTACCCCACCAACCACCCACCCTGAGTACTATTTACATGCCTTTTTTTTTTTTTAACTGGATCAGGGAATCATCGCGGGTATGCATACAACTACACAAACATATAGGATACCTAACTGAAAACCCACTTTATTTATTCAAAATAAAATAATGCGCAGCATCCTGGCAAAAAAAATGCAGAATGCATTTTGTGAGGGAGTGGTGTCTAGTATTTTTCTTCAGAGTGGCAAGTTCTTTGTGAGGGAGATAGTGTCCTTAACCAGATCTTCAGGTGCGCTGAACGTGCTTCAGACTCATGTCTTGAAATTGTGCCTGAAAGAGTCTGTGACTGTGCCTCACGACTACAGTAGTCCTCTGTTTCTCAGGCATTTCATCAAGTGGGAGTTGTCTCTAATTTCTGCAAGATACTTGTTTATAGCTAAAATAATACTTTTTTTAAAAAAAAAAGTGGTATGTTTATTGTCATAGAGTAAATGTTTAAAAGAGGTTATTTGTGGCCAAAAGGGTGATTTACATAAGCTGACTAAAAAAATTACTTGGCTGTCCTCAAAGTTTGTCATTTACATTCCACCCTTTGTGGCTTAGTTTCTTTCTACTTTTATCAAGTTGACCTGAAAGGAAAGTGACTGGTGGTACAAGTTATTGTCCTCCAGTAGAACCACGTGATGCAAATATTTGTGCTGCTTGTCAAACTAAATTTACAGTGTTTGCTTTTCCCGATGAAGTCCTAATGTGGCTTGGATCCATTTGCTGTACCTTGCTACAACAGACTTTCTGATGCCTGCCCTTGAACTACTTCATCACAGGGTGTATTCTTGAGGGAGAGGTGTAAAACTGAAATGGTGACATGTCCTCTGGTAAGATGCTAAGTTTCATGCAGTGGAAAAGCATTGACAGGACTCATTTTCCTCTTGAGAGTTCACAAAATAGGTTAATAAAAACGTTCTTACCCTCGTATTTTGCTTGTTAGAGCTAAATGCTCTATTGTACGTATCCACAACCAAGGTTTGAATTCATTCCTTGAACTGAGAGCTGCAGTTGGATGGGTGGCTTTTTTGACAGGACCTGCATAGCAGAATTTTCTTCTGAAAGAAAGTATGTATAAAGTATAATTTTTAGTTCTAACGATATATAAGAAAATAAATCCTGCTGATACAGCAGCATCCAACTTAAAGCGTGAAATTAGCGTTGGTTTTCATATGTTTGCATTTATTTTTACATATTGGGTATTTGAAATGGAGGAAGAGTTGGAAGATCACCGTCATACAGTCTGCAGTACTCAGCCCTAAGGACTAATTATAACACATCCATTATTTCTATGGTCTAATGATGTCCACAGATTATCAGAAGGTCAAAAATTATGTAAAAAAATCAGAACTGCATCTGTTGGTGCCTTTGAGCAGTAAATTAAGTTTTGTTTCAATCTGTCTCTGCAAAGGTTTCCATTCTACGGCAGGTTCAGTTGATGAGAATACTTGTTGATACAGCTGATTGCAACAATTGGCAAAAAGCTATCTGTATAAAAAAAGAACAGTCTTGATGGCTTTTTTTTTTTTTTCTGACAGCTTGCCACTGTCAGACCAAAATGAGAATAGAAATTTTATGTCTGGGAGCTAAAGGAAAGTGCAGTCTCAGATCATTAATTTATTTAAATCAGGTATAACTTAATAGATGAAGAGCCCACATCTAGACCGTTTTAAATTCTTTGAGTAGTCCCCTTTTCCTGCAATATCTACAAATTTTTTTTTTTTTTATTTTTTTTTCCTGTCATATGTAATGGGAGATTTGAGCCAAGAAACGGGGAGTCTACTTTTCTTGCCCTGATCAACAGTTTTACTCTGTATTTCAGAAACAACACCACCCCCTCCAAAAAACAACAACAACGCTGCACAGACGTTTTTGTTGTTTGTTTAAATAGTGCTGGTTTGCTTATTGTGGTTGCTCTGTCCTAGTTAGTTACTCTTGCCTTGACTGCCAGAAAGAAGCCCAAGACTCTAGGCAGTGGCTGAAAACACTGTCCTGACTTCCCAGGCTGGAAATCCAATGAAAAGCTGTGTATTTGTCTTTCTCTGTGAGGTTATGTGCTTCTGTGATTCTAATGGTCAGATGGCTGAACCTCTACTTGGGTGGTTTTGAGCATTGGTTGCTGCGGGTAATTGAACAGTCTAAAAGGAAGAGAGGTGATGCAGTAATCTTGTTAAGTCTGAGAATGTAGAAGTCTTCAAAATGACTAGGTTTGCAGTTCATGAATTGAGTCCATCCTTGTAGACAGTCCCTATTAAATGTCTTGATTGTTTTCTCCAGTTTGCCATTTTTTAGAAACACGGGGACTGTAGATGCTTGCACTGGTGGCAGGGTGTTTTAAATGTGATAGAGGGGAAATAAAAAGTTTCTTGCATCTGAAAGAATATTCTGATTAGGTTCTGCTCAGAGATGCCCTCAGAAGTTGATGGCGCTGTTAGAAAATCATCCGTTGCATGAGAAAATTAGAAAGAAAAGGAGGGGAAACACCAAGTGGATACTGTTTTGTAGCCTTGTCTTCAGCGTTTACCAAATGTTAGTTGCTTCTCTGGAAGTTAGAATTCTGACAGTTCGGTTTGCCTCCGAATTAATATACCGTAATCTCTTGGCACCAGGATGATTATTTTTTTTCCTTAAACATCTGAAGCCTATTAGAAGTCAGTGGGACTTTGCAAAGTAAAGTGTTACCAGTAAAAGAAACTGATTCAGCTCCCGTGACAACCCCTATCCCGGGCCGCAGCAAAGGGCAATCAGCGTGCTGCTTTCTCCCAGTGGGAAAACTCCGGCCTGGAGAAAACAAGCAGTCGTGTGCTCACAACTCTGCATTGCTGGCAGAGCCGAGGTCAGCACGTGGTTGTGCCGTGGTGTCTCTGCAGGACGAGTCTTGTAAACAAGCTCCAGCAGAGCAGCGCGGGCAGCGTGGCCGTTTCGATACTGCCACTGAGCATCCTGATAAAGTCTGCTTGATGCAATCACAGCACTGCACGTATTTTTTTCCCTCCCCTTCCCCTGAAGCAAGCACTGTAACCTGAACACTGACAGGTAGTGAGAGCGGCTGGGAAAGCGTTCAGGCACCACGAGAGAGTGCAAACAAAACCCCTGTTCTGGAAGACAGATGGGACAGCCACGGCAGCAAACCTGAGGATTGTACTTCAACTATAGTCTTGTCTACTACTCGCAGTATGGCTCCTTGTTTTGAATGTAAATTAAGTTTTCTTACTTCTGCACCTGGTATTTCTATTCAGTTACATTTAAGCAGGCTGTTGGCTACATACACTTTTGCCTTTAATGCTGCTTTTTTTTCTTTAAACGAGCAACCCAGAGCAATTTGTTGTCACTTACTGAAAGAGATGCACTTTCATTTATATTTATTCTATCATCTGCTGTTTGGCCTCCTTCCAAACAGAGCAGCAGCACAAAACTCTGTATGTATCTAGCATTCATAATGCCTCATCTGCAGTCATTACTCAAACATCAGATTTCTTTTTGGCTTCCAGGGCTACAATAAATGTACAGAAGTCAACATATCTGACAAAAAAAAAAAAAAAAAGGTTTAGACAACTCTACAATGTATTGTTTCTTGAGATAATGACATTTAAATAGAATCTCCATGCTCAGAGGTTTTCAAGAGTCAGCTAAAGTCACAGCTGACGTGATTGAGTGTTTATTACAGTCCCGTTCTGAACACGGGGTTGGGCTAGAAACCTCCAGAGGCCCCTTCCAAACAGCATCCTCTGTAACTGCAAGAAAATGCTAAAATAAAAAGTCAGCAGATGGAACTGTTAAAGACCTTGTGGAAGAATGAAGCCAGGCACTTAAAAACAAGCAGAGAGATGAACTGGGTAAGTGTTTTGTTTTTGTTTTTGTTTTTGTTTTTTTTTGATGACTTTTAAGTGTTCAGTTTACTACAGAGAAACTGATTATCCCAATTCCAACATGGGGTCTCTAATGCTTACATCTAGTTTTTGGGGTGTAGAATTGAGGCTCTAGCATTCCCTGAAGAAATACAAAGTACTCAAATGTGCAGTTGATTATGCTTTGCCCATATACAATGCTTTTTACTACGAAAAATCAGGTACCTTCAGTTGTTCGCCTTGTATTGGTGAGTGTATCTGTTAAACCTTCAGCTTGCTGTTGATGCAACACTCATAGCACTAACACCTTCAGTGCCCAGTAACAGTGAGAACAGGCTGACTGGTAAACTCCAGGGAATGGTGGTAAGGATGATAGGAAATTCCTGATAAAATGGATTGTTATGAACCCTTGGTTAAGGGGGGAAGCCTTTTCTCTAGGCTTACACAAACCCAGCTCTCTCCTCTCCTTGTTCATCATAGACTAGCCTCCTAATGCTCTTGGTGGGTCTTTACTAGTTGGCTTCTCCAGTAACGTTGGTAATTTTTCTAATGGGGACCTATTGGGCTGTATTGTAATGGGCTGTACTGCAGGTACAGGCTCACAAGCTATCAGCAGAGGGAAATGATCACTACCCTCAACCCCCTGGCTACTTCGTGTCTCTGTATTTTCATGACATTTATGCTGCTGCGTTTATTCTAGAATTTTCTCGGTGGTTTTCCATGCCTTATAACTTCATTTTCATATTCTAATTTTTCAAATTGCTTTTCTCTCGATGACAGAAAAAAATCCTTGTAGATGTGTGAAATGTTCCAATTTAGTAAACAAGGAGAAAATATAACTAGCTTTGTGCAAAGTTCTCTGAAATATGAAGAAAAAAAAAAAAGATTTTTTTCAGTAATCATAGGTTAAGAGCTTTTTATGTGGTGGCATATTCATGATGATAAATAATGTCAGTTATTTAGAAGGATGATTTTTTAAATTATCATATTAATTGCATGGATCATTTTTAATGCAAAGTTACATACCTTTTTTTCCCAATTTAAAATATGTACTTCTTAATGCAGAAAAACTTGTGGGAATGCCTCATGATCTCTCAGTGGACCAGTAAAATTTCCAAGAAATACGGGCTGTGGAGGCAGAAAACGTGTTCCTCAGCTTCTGCCTGCAGTGCAGAATGGAGCTAAAGGTCACGACTGCACCATTTTTAAAAAAAGGAACAGACAGAAGCTCCCAGCTTCGTCCACTTCCCCTACAAGCAAGGGGTGTTTGAGAGCCTTGAGTCTTACTGTCTGGGTTGATGTATAATGGATCTGCTCCTGCGGACAGTCTCAAGTGCTAATGAAACAGCGATGCAAACTGCTTCTCATCCCCTTGCCTGAGGTCCGTCCTGGATCTGTGTGTGTGTGTGTGTGTGTGTCTGCCTTAGTTTGACATCCAAGTCAGGGTTTTAGATGATGTTTTTTCATCAGAGAAATAGAATCCAATTAACATCTTCAGCCTCCTAGAAAACAATTAACAAAAGGGATAATTATGATAGCAGGATGGGTGGAAGATAACGTGTTTCCATAGGCTTGGCGCGTTGCTGAGAGGCCTCTAGATAGCCAGGGTAGCAGAGGACGTGCGCTACTTGGTGTAAGGCCCTTACCACACGATCAGGTCTCGCTGTTTGCAGTAGGTTACCTGCCATGGTGGTGAAAATGCTCTCCAAACTGCAGAGAAAGAGGAGTTCATATTTCTTAGAGCTTTTACCTTCTCCCACAGGTAACAGGTGGAGCTGGGTGTTACAGGCCCATAGTCAGGTACGTATCTTTTCTGAGGAAAGCTCCCTCCATCTTCTGTAATGCCCCTTCTTAGTGCTTATAGGGTATTAAGCATGAGTCCACAGAAACAATGAGCTGACACCTTCTTTTATGGCAATTTACAAAGAAGTGAAAGACACCCCTCACTTTCCAAATGGGATGAACATTGCTATTTTTCTTGTGCCACAGACATCTTAATATCACCTCATGTTTTGCAGTCGCAGTTGATCTGTTTCCTGTTTTTACATCTGTCATTTGCGTAGGCACAGACCTTATTGAGTTTATAGTAAACTTATTTTATTATGTATTTCTACATCCTACAATTTCCTAGCTTTGAATCTGAGGTTGTTTTCTTGGTTTGGTTTGTTGTTTTTTTTTTAAGTGTAGAGGTATAAGTGCACTCAGCTGTGAGTTGAAGAAGCCATTACAAACACATTAAAAACGTGTTCTTTTACACCTTAGTAATAAATTTTCTTGGTGTGTGTGTGAAATTGCTGCAGAATCAGCTTAGGTTATTTGGATTTATATTTTTTGTTGTTACAGTAAAAGTAATTTAGAGCTTGTGGAAGGTGCCAGAATGACAGCCTTGAAGTTAAGCTGATTTTTCCATTATTTCCTGTCTCCTCTCTTTCAGTTTCTCAAAAACATCTGCCCTTTTCTAATCTCCTGTGAGCTCAGTTTCTCAGACCGCTAAGAGCTCTGAGACAGTGAGAGCCACTTCTCTAGGTATCCTTAGATGATACTTATCAGGCTTGTCTAATCTGAAGACCTCTAATTTATGTCATTAGGTCTAACTTATTGCATTATTCCTTATCCTGCTCTATCCTTGGTCCCTGACACCTTTTCATCAGTGTTATGTGCATGAGCAATCTTTCTACAGGGCTAGTTCACCTTTTTAGATACATTAATTACTGATACTCTTTAGAGAGGACTGATTCAAAAGAAGCCATAATCCAGCTTGAAATCATCTACTGAAACCTTTCCCTTGAATATCACTGTTTTCTTTAGGCATTCAACGAGGTAAGCACAAACTGTGCACAAAATGATTTCCTGTTATTCTGTAATTCCCTTGCTAATTTGAATCTCGTTTTTAATATATTTCTTCTTTATGTGCATGCATTCTTTTACATTCATGTTAGTAAACAGAAAAAGTTTCCACTCTCTTTATGATTCTTTTTTCTGCTTAAAAGTCCACCGGTGGAGAGACCTACCAAAACAGTTAGGAGGCTGGAGCCCATGCCCTGTGAGGAGAGGCTAGGAGAAACGTGTTTGTTCAGCCTGAAGAAGAAATGGCAGGTAAGATCTAGTTGCTGTCTTCCAGTAAATAACTGTTACAGAAAAGAAAAAGCCACTTCTCAGTGCAAAGTGACAGGACATACAGCAAAGGACACAAGATGCAGCAAGGAAGACTCCAGCTGGACAGAATGAAATTAATCTTCCCCACAAGAGGATTTGAGTACAGAGGCAGGCTGCCCAGGGAGCAGGTGGATCTTCATCCTGGAGATATTCAAAATTTGGCTTTCTGAAGTCCTGGGCAAGCTGCTGTAGCCTGGAGGCTAGCTCTACTTTGAGCAGGGGATTGCACCAGCTAACCTGTAAGGCGTGATTCAAACCTTGGTCTCTTTGTGTTCTACAATTGCTCCTGGTGTGGAGGTCTTTAGTAATGCACGCAATCACAGATATCTGGGTCTCTTCTGCTCAGTACTACCTTTAAATAGCCTCTGACAATTCAGAATTAATATCGCATTTTGAGATTAGGGAAAGGTGAACTTATGACAATCCTGAGGGCAGTGGTTTAACAGCAGAGTCATCAGGTTCCCTACTGACGATGTACAATAGTTCGGTATTGCTAATCCTTTTCATTTACTGCCATTCAAGTCAATTCAGTGGGATCTGCAAAACTGCAGAAGGAATAGTTTTATTGTTAGTTCAACTATTTCACAAATCAGAGTATAAAAGATGACTGAGTTGAAACTAGATGAAATTGTTAGATTGCTGTGCTAGAAGCCAGCCTCCACCCTGGCTTTTTGTATCGCCTTGCCGTAGTGTTGTTACAATAGCACTGCAAAAGGTACAGGGCTGGGGAATTGTGTCCCGAGTTTCAACATGCTGCATTCCTAGCTGAAGGGGCTGCAGTACATAAACAACGAGAGGTATCTACAGATCTGAATTGTTCCTGGTTTTATTAAGTCATATGCTCAGCCGTAAATGTTATGGTGTCTCTAGAGGCAGAATATGAGCTGTATGTAATGACTACGAGTCTCAGATAGAAAGAGTAGATCTGAGCAATTGTAGGACATTTTCATTTCCTGCAAAAAACTGACATCGGCGCAGAATGATCTGGTTACTAAACAGTACAGAAAAGCCCAGTTCCCTTTGACTTTGGCCAAGAAGTGGTCATCCACCCAGACACACACCACACCAGTGCTGGGCCTGGGCTTTTTTGATCAGAGAGGATTTAAGACATTGAGGATTGATGTGTGGTAAAATCAGGGGGCACAGGAGTTGCAGTTTCTCAGTTATTTCATTTTGGAAAGGAAGTCTAGGCACTAAGGGAATGCCAGGCTGAGAGGCACTAATCCTGGCTGGACTACAGCGTGTTTCAAGGAGGCTGGGAAATTCCTCTCTAGAGAAGGAATACCGTTGGGAGGGCACTGATAGCAAGCATGTTTTCTTTGTTCTAGGTGGCTTGTGAGACCATCTCAAAAACAAATTGTGGAGAAAAGTAACATACGTGTGCTGCTGAGTCTCATGTAGGTCCCACGTGATGTCACCCAGCACGGTGGAGATGTTTCTGATGCTCTAGAACATCTTGCAGGCAGTCAGAAACAATATTAAGGCAACTGAACTTTACTTTCCTGTGGGTGGGACTTCAGCAGCTGGATAATATCAGAAGCAAAGTAGCTAATCTGGGTTTTCTTTCAAAAAAATGTTGTGTTGTTTTGTTTTTAGCAAAACCTTTTCAAGCAGTACTGCTATGCCTTGCACTGAAAAAAAAAAAAAAAGTGAGCTACAGAAAAGTCTAGAAAAGTGTGTCAAATAACAAAAAGTGTCATCACCATTGACACACAATTTATCTGTTTCTTATGGATTTGCATCCACATCCAATGTTCAGGAAAACTCAGAAAATAACCCACTCAAAACCCTCAGATATTAACTAGCTCTTTAATGCTTCCCGTGACAAATTGCAACAGGTCATGGAAGTGACATGCTTTATTAAGAATTGATGTTACATAAAAGCTTCGCACCATTAAAATAATCTGAAATCTCCGATCATGCAATTACAGAGACTGTGCTGTTCTCTCTGAGAAGAAATAATAGGGGTAATGTAAGATTCATGGTGGGAAATAATTTGGGGGGCTTTCTGAGAAGTTTGAGCACAGGATAGAACATTACGATTTTGTATTACGGTGTGTCTTGGTACAGCACGGTGATAACAGAGTAGCCCCACTGACCTCTGTGTACCATACTGAAAGGAGAGCAGAACTCAGTATGATCCTTTCCCCAAGTTCATAGAAAAGCGTGGCAAGTCAGATTTGGTCTGAAAAGGTAAATATAACAAATAAGGGTATTTTCCAATATTCTTTGCAGTACATCAACTGTCTTATTATGTCAGCTTTTCAGCTGACATAATTTTCTGTCTCTAGGCTGATTTCCAGGCAATATTCTGAGGTAAACTAAGCTATATTTCAAATCGACTCTGTCCACCAAACAGAGGACACAGAAACATGGAAATAACAGAACAAGTTGGGTTGGCAGGCACTGCTGGAGGTCAGGTAGTGCGGCCCCTGCACCAAGAAGGGCCAGCTTTCAGGCTCAAGCAGGTTGCTGAAGGCCCAGGTGGGTATTGGGAATGCCTCAAGATGGAGACCCCACCACCTCTCTGGGCAACTGCCTGCCCACTCCTGAAGGGAAGATGTTCAGCAAAACATCAAGTCAGCTCGCCATTTACACAGCTGCACTGAAATACTGCATTTTCCTGAACTATGCCATGTTTGTTTAAGACAAGGAAAAAAAAAAAAGATGGTACATGGGAGAACAGGGAGATCTCAGTTTGAAATGAGTGATTGCCAACAAATTACCATTGATTTACAGAGAGAATGTGCAGAGACTTATGTGAATGATACCTCTCTGTTAGGCTAACTGCTAAAACATCCAGTGGAAGGGCCTTACTGTGCAAAAATGAATAGCAGATGCTGATCATAAAAAGAAGTCAAAAGTCTCAAAGAGCTGGTAAGGACACTTAAATTTATGACTGGTAGCACCAAGCAAAGCTGTCGACTATTGTTTCTATGCAAGGACTGCAGACAGGATTTTAACAAATGCATCGTGATTACTGGAAAGCCATTATATTTGCCTCCAGAGCTTGAAAGTCAAAGATAGAAAGATTGGCTCTAGCTCTAGAGCTGCTCAGTTCCTTATGTGTGGAAGATGAATGCCAGCAGTGACAAATTGCCCTTACATACAGAACATGTAAGAGATGGCCCAGAAACAACCTGTCAAAAGAAACCAAAGCATACGCAGCCCATGACGACAGCACTGCAAGTTCTTGTTACATAAACGTTCTTCAGAGGAGGTGACCTTGTTCAACAAGCTTCAAACACACTGGCTCCCAGCACCACTTACGGACGTAGGACAGGCCCAGGGCATTGGAGAAGAAGGGTTTGGGACTGACAGGAGCAGAAGAAATGCTTTCTCAGAACCATTTCATACGTCAAATGAAAACCACCTCCTGCAGCAGGTGCCCCTGCAGGGCTTTCTTTGCCTAGAGGTCTGACCATGAATATCCTCTTAAATGCCATCCGCTCATTCTCACGTGGATGCGTCCACTCGCAAACTGCTTGCTGCTTCCTAGCGAGGAAATGAAGTTGGCTGGGTGGGAGGTGGGAGGAACCTGGAAAGCTGGGGAAGCTTTCTGAGGAGAACAGAAATCCCGCGACATGAAGGAATAATAAGCAAATGCAGAAATGGCAGCTGGCTTTGGATGAGCAGAGCGTTAGAGGGTTTTGAAGATCAAATATGCAATGCTGAAAGGAAAAGATGCACCTGAGGCACCGTGTGCCTGCATAACGTTAAAACAATGGCTTTCAAGGAGCGCGCAATACATTTAAGCATTGATGCACTTACTGGTTATATTCCAGCTCCTGAGGGAAATGTGTCCACAGAAGAGCTGATCCCTTGAGTGCTTAAAGGAGCAATTAAGGGTATTGCTAGCAAGCTACATGATTTCTTAATGGCAACTTTGTCTGCAGACAATGTTGAAGACAAGCCAGTTCTGGGCTTGTGAGTAATGAGGGTGTCTTACAAGGACAGGAAGCAGCAGAGCAATGTGATGAACAGAACGGCAGGTACAAAAGCAAAACGACACACTAAAGAGTAGCCTCTTCCATAAAGGTCCCACTGGTGAGTGTTCAAGAGCCTGTAAGCTGCAAATTAAAACATGATGTAGCATATAAAATGTCATAAATATATCCAAAAAATAACATTAATGCATACTCTATATGTAATATATTTTATAAGAGTATATAAGCATTTCATGCTATTGATTAAATATATGTTAACTGACTGATTCATTTATACTTTAATACTTTAGAATTTTACTTTGATATATTAGTACTAGTTAGTGTTTTTTAGTATTAATTAGTATTTTTTATAAATTGTATTTCATATTCATATTGTGACATAACTCATAACATATTACATAGACATGTTAAGACAAGTATTCATAGGTTATATAAAATACTACACTCATTTACTATATTTATATTACATATATTGTATAACGTAAACTACTTATCTATACACATTTACATATGTTGCATTCTGCATGTATTACACAACTTATAAAGTAATATATATTACCTACAAAAATAGATATTTTAATTTCTTACTGAAATCTAGTTATGTGCCAGGGGTTAAAGGTAACCAAAATGCTGAGCATCTGTTTTGTTCTGTTTTGGTTTTGTTTTCAGATTTAAAAAAAAAAAATCTGAGTGATCCAGAGATTTAGGAGCTAGTAAGCCTTGTACATGTAACTGACAGAGTTTTAGTTGGTCATTTGACATAAAAAAAAGAAAAAAGGACAAAGGAGAATATAATGTAGTTAATCACTCAAAAACCTTTGAGGAAATCCTTTCTTAGCAGCTATAAAAATGCAGAATCTTGTTAGAGCTACAAATCTGGCCATGAGACAGGAAATAGATGAGGACTGAGAAATCAATTTTCAGGATAGTAAAATATGAGAAATGTCAAAATATTTAAAAACATTAAGCTTCAACAGTTGACTTGTATAACATTAAGTACTTGGAAATTTGAAAAAAAAAAAGTTTGTGAACAGTGAATTAGCAAAATCTGCAGAGGTATTTGTTTTAGTTAAAACTTGAAAATATTACAAGGAAGTCTAATGAAGAAGGATGTAATGAAAGGTAAGGAAATGGATGATACTGTCTCGAATGGCCCTTCATATTCAATACAAAGGAAAGAGCACTGGAGGGAAAATAGAAAACTCTTCAAACACCTCAGAATGTTAAGTGGATAATACCGTCTTGGTAATGAAATACGGTCACTGCTATACTGCCATACACAGATCACGGTAGACCTCTGCTTGTGGATAATTCAAGTCAAATTAAAATACCAACACACTGAGACATAACTTGGCAAACCATAACAATTATTTTCTCTCTTTTACAACAAGTTTTACTCACTTCTCCCAAGTGCGGGCTCCTCTCGGAGGTGCTCAGTGATGGAAGAGGAGAGCCAGCAGCCATGGTCTGCGCTGACCGGATGGGGGGAAAAGGCTGATCTCCTGCCGGGTGACCAAGCACTGGAAGAGGCTATCCAGAGAGGTGGGGGATGTCCACCTTCTGAGATATTCCGGACTCACCTGGACAATGCCCTGAGCAACCTGATTTAGTCTCAAAGCTGGCCTTTCTTGGAGTAAGGGGTTGAAGGATATAAACCTGCTCCAGCCTGAATCTTTCTGACCCCCAGGATGAGTCTTATGCTCTCCTCTAAGCCACGATGATACAGACTTAAATGACTGTCTCATCCAGCCACACAACTCATTTGTACTGATCTCAACATTTCTGTTATATCAAAAATACAAAACAGATGCCTGTTTCACATCTTGCCTAGCATAAAATAAAGCAGTTGTTTTTATTGCACATCATGAACGCAGGATGGAATTTGCAGGTAATATTAAAAGATTATGAGATACGTTATCTGAATGTTGTCAGGCATTTTTTCAGAAAAGCATTGTATCTTCCAGTCTGTTTGTACAGCATGTTCGAAGTCTGAAAATCCTAGCAATAAAGTTACTGACTAGCTAAAGATGCCTCACATGTAGCACAGCATGAACGCTAAGATTCCTTTGGGATCGGCTTTAAGCGGGACAAAATTTCCATTGGGATCAGGTGCAGTAAGCACAACAAAATCAGAGCTCACTGCAAAATGTGTTATCTCACCCTTTCCAGTTGTCCCTGCCTTCTGAGGGTGTGCACAGCTCCGAGGCACTGCAAGACCTTTCTGCCAGCCTTCACGGAGCACCAGCTGTGCTCGGAGCAATCCGGGGAAGCCGCTGTATCCTACTGACGATACGCGGGTCCTGTGGCAGCCCGTAGTTAACTCTTGCTGCTTTCCACTTTCTGAAGTATCTGGATCCCTCAACACTAAGTAAAAGGTTATTTTAATTTAAGTAAAAAACATGTTTTTGCTCAGTACTGATAAAATGGATTTGTTTATTTTTTAATTACTTTTGACCTCAAAAATGGAAGACAAGGTGAAGCTTTCTCTGGAGTAATTTCTCTGTTCCTATTCAAAGCGTTATGTTGCTTAGGAAGGACGAGACAGAGGTATGAAGGGAGGGTGGGGTTTTTCCTACAAGCTGAGATGAGTCACTGTGTTGGATTTTTGCCTTACTGATAGAAAGTGGAAAACAATGAGCGTACAGAAGGAGGGACGTGAAAGTGCTTGTCTGTCTCAGCTGAGTGCATTTTCTTGCCACCTAGTCTCCTGATTTTACTCCCTTTGGCTAGATCAGTCTAGAACATAACACCTTTGCTGGTTGCCCGGTGTTAACTTTGCTTTCCTTTTTTCTCCCCTTGTCCTGTCCTCCCTTCCTCCCTCCATTTCCACTCGCTGCACCACCTCACCACAAGGAATCTGGTAGGTTTATCCATTAGGCAGCAGCAGAGGATTGATTTGGGAAGAATAAATCGATCTTTTCAACATGTAGCCCTTAGGCAAAGAGGTCCTCTGGTCAGAGAGCAGTGAAATAAAAAAACAGTTTCCTATTGCTGAGGTCAAGAAGGTAAGACCTTGTATTTTCTCACAAGAGAGTGCATTCCTCACTTGTAAGAAAGAGATATTGAAAGACCTCAACATTTCTCCTCCAGATTGAAAGAATTTAATTTAATTGAAATAATGCCTACAAGGGATTACCTTTTGACTAGCTGCTTGAGTCAACCTCTTATGTTACTGATGTTGACTCAGCTTTGCCAGTGTTGTCATCCACTGAGCAATGGTTTTCTCGGTTTGGCTGAGTCTGTCAGGGAACCAGGGAGCTGGAAGCAATGTGGCAGCAGGTTGCTTAAAAAAAACTGTTTTCCTTTAGCATAAACCTAGCCTCTAAGAAGTTAAGGACACTCTTAAGGAGACATTCTTCAGTTGGAAACGGGGAGATCCTACCTTGCCACTAGTTTTTTCTTGCGTAGAGAAAAATCTGGCCAATCATTAAACACAAAAAACTATTTTGGTGCTTTGTGCTGTTCAGTTGAAGCTGACTGAATATGCTAGCTGTTTAATTTCACAAGTTAATGAGTGTACCTAAAGCTTCGCTTCATCATTTGTTCTACAGCATCACTATTAGAGGATGAAGGGATGCAAGTGTTGGTAAATAAAATGCTGTTTCAATTGCTCTATTACATGAGAGCTATTGTTACATGCCACGTGACAAAATCTCAGATGACTTGAAAAATTGTCCTGAAGAGGTAATTTATTTCCTGAAATTAATTTCAATGACAGAGGGGGCACAACCATGTTGTAAGTTAGGGCTGTCTACTCTTTGTTTCACGCGTCAGCTCTCACGAAGAGATAGCTGTCACTTTAAACCATGCAAAGGCAACAGCAATGTTTATTTGTGCTCATTAGATAAGCACACACTTCAATTACTTGCTATATTAGCAGCTTCCCACTTTCTTTCCAGCTGATACGTTGCACAAACTTACCTCAAAACATATGAAATCAGGTACAGCTATGCGAAGCAGAAATGAGTCATACAAGCTTACAGATGACTGCTAGCTGAGGGAATTTACACATATTTGTGAGCACTTTCTGTCCTACCCAAACTTGCCATTTTGCATTTAAAAGGAGTCCACACTGGCCCACGATGGTGTCCGTGACACGGTCCCTTGGGTATTATCCAAGCATACCCCAAAATCTGGGAAGGTGGAAAAGTATATCAGCTGAATGGCTGCTTCAGAAATGTGAAGTGATTTAAGAGAAAGAGTATGAATAAGAATTTCCTGGTAGTCTTCTAAATTTCTAGGTCCCCTCTGACTTCTCATCCTTCCCTGTCTGGCTTGCTTTACTGCAGGAATTTTGTTCTTCTCTGTAAGTAGCGTTCAAAAGAAATCAACAGCATAAACTGAAGCTTCTCCTTCAGGAGGCTGCAAAAACTTTTGTTTTGTTCTGTTTCATTTTGCTTCCAAAAAAATCATAAGTTCTTCCAGGAACATGGTTACCTACAATAATTTATGATTACCATGTGTACTGCTCTGGACACGGTTTTCAGCTCCTTTACCACCTTCACCATGGTGGACCCTCAGCATACATACCCACATTCTGCTAGTTACATTAGGATTTACCATGGGTATTATGCAGTTTTTCACATGGGCAGATGGTGATAGGACAAGGGGGATGGTTTTAAACTAAGAGGTGAGATTTACATTAGATGTTAGGAGGAAATTCTTTACCCAGAGGGTGGTGAGGCCCTGGCACAGGCTGCCCAGAGAAGCTGTGGATGCCCCACCCCTGGAGGTGCTCAAGGCCAGGCTGGATGGGGCTTTGGGCAACCTGGTCTGGTGGGAGGTGTCCCTGCCCATGGCAGGGGGGTTGGAACAGGGTGATCTTTCAGGTCCCTTCCAACCCAAACCATTCAGTGGTTCTATGAGTATGGGCAGTGTCCAGCTGTCTCTTTCTGAAAGCTGGTGTATGAATTACTGACTAGGCAGCAACCTGATCACATCACCTGCCAGTGAAATTCATGTCAAGAAATACATTCTCTCTTCAGGTCACTTCCGATAGGCAGGAATCTTTGAATTTAGTATTGCCAGTACAGAAGGAAGAGCAGAAATGGCTTTGAGACAAAGCTGTCATCCGTAGCTCAAGTGCTACAGAACTTGTATATGTAGTAATGCTTCAGATTTGGAAGCCTTATGGGTGTTACAGTGGAAAGAATAACAGAATAGTCTGCTTCAGCTTTGGTCTTGGGTCCAGTTTTGGGTCCAGCTTTCCCCTGGTTTATATATAAGACATATAAGACCAGGTTGGACAAGGCCCTGGATAACCTGGCCTAGTAGGAGGTGCCCCTGCCCATGGCAGGGCATTGGAACTGGGTGGTTTTTAAGGTCCTTTCTAACACAAACCATTCTGTGGTTCTGTGATATATAAGATATTGGGAATAAAAACTGAGTACCTGTAGAGAAGCTGGCCAAAAGGTCAGACCAAGAGTCAGATTTTGTCTTTTTGGTGCCAGAGGTGGCCAGCAAATCAACACACCTCATTTCAAGAGACCCTATAGAGGCTGGGCACCAGTTGTGCTCACTGACAGCAGCACAAATGCTCGTGCGATGCTTAGCTGCTTAGCGTCAAAACCAACTGCACTTTCAGTGTTATTCCGTTTTGCACCCTGTAGAGAATCAATGAGATGAATCACAACACTACTCACTGTTGCAATGTCAACAGCTGTGCTCTAGGGCCAGTCACTTTGAATACATTAGTTCTTTGTTCAATCCCTTTGTTTTCTTCCAAGTGCTCTGACTGTGCTTGTGAGGGAGGGGTACTTGACAACAAAACTTTATCTCAGAATTGGTGTTAAAATAAGTGCCTTCACAGAAGGCTTTCCTGTCTAGGAACAGTGATGCACACCAGGGAGCAGGAAAGGAAAAACAAATGCAGGTTCCCACACTGGCCTTCTTTGGACAGGGGAGCCATGTATATCGAGCAGATTGGGATCTGTCGTGCAGCAGAATGAGGACGTAAAGAACAAGTAGATATGCTGTATTATAACACATGCCAGGTTGAGGTCCCTGTCAGAAATGCCAGCAAAACCTTTTTTTATTTTTTATATTTTGCTTCAGACATCAATCTGCAAAAATTTAACAGGGTGCAGGTAAAGCCAGGACAAGACTGATAACAGGGGTTTTGGCCCTAGTAATTCAAGAATGGCTCACCTTAGCAATCATGAAATCCTTGCAATGTGAGGCAACCTCCACTACCGTAAATTGCTTTTCAGAATTTAGAGAATTTTCCCACAGGATATGCCATCTGTAAGCTCCAGGTTTGCTTTACATGCTTTCGTTTGTATCCTCTCTGCTGAGGGAGATATTTTTCAATCTTGCATTGTAGGCAAAGAGACAGCATGAAAAACCTGTTAGGCTTAAAGTGCTTCAGGGAAAAAAAGAACTGAGAGTTCTCTCAAAATACATATTTATATGGAAAATATTTATAACAGTGGACTGGTAGCTGTTGTATGTATGGAAAAATTTCAGTGTGGCTCTGCTAATTAGGCTTAATTCAGGGACACCTTCAACAGGTGTTTGCATGAGCTTATACAACTGCACCCACACAATTATGTTAGAGCATGGGTTACTTGGGAGGAGGTGGTTTACACTAAAAATTGGTTGGTACTGAGCCATGAACAGCTGGCCCTTGCTGGAGGCTTGTCTCCCCTGTGAAGAAGGTAGAAGATTTCTGCTGCTTTCATTTTCTTCTGGATAACTGAAAGGGCATGGGGAGCAGCCCCATGGGCAGTAGCTGCCCATCTTCTGGTTTTATGATACTGCATGCGCCACCTTCTGCCCGTTTACCATCCTTCCAAACTTCTAACCATCAAAAGGGCCACATAGCATGAAGTACTTCTGCAGCTTGAGGAGAAAGCATGTGTTAATGTGGTAATTCACGAATCACCAGGTGTTTTCCTTTCATTCGTGCCAGTGTAATTAATTTCTGAATTTGCTTGTATGCAAGTTTTCAGGTTCCTTTCATTTATACTCAGCTGTGGTTTTGATTATGGTTGACACAAATTATTTCTCAAACATAACAGGATGGAAAATGCTACTTCTCATTATTATAATCATTTAATTCAGTGAGTTGTAAATAATGAAGGCAGCCTCCTGGAAGTGACTGAAGTTGCATAGTTAGCAGCTTTATGGATCCAGGTGGAGCTTCACATATTAGGACAGGCATATTTTTGGCCATGAAATTTGTTTATTTGCTATTTAATTTGCTATTTATTTAATATTATCTACTTTATATAATTATAAAATTTATTTAATATTGCTATTGCCATTTATTTGCTATTCAGTACCTCTGAATAGCAAACAATAATATTAGTAGTATTACAGAATCACAGAAACATTTTGTTTGGAAGGAACCTTTGGAGATCCCTAGTCCAAGCTCCTGCTTTAAGCAGGGCTAAATTTAAAGCTGCGTCAGGTTACTCAGGGCATTGTCGAGCTGACTCCCAGAAATCTCCCAGGGTGGAGATCCCATTACTTCTGGGCAACTTACTCTGGTGCTTAACTGCTCGTGTGGTGAAGAGGCTCTTCCCTCCATCCAGCTATAACCTTGCTTGATGCAACTTGCGTCTGCTGCTGCTTGCTCTTCTGTTCTTCCATCTCAGAGAAGATGGCTCCATCTTCTCTGCAATCTCCTCCTAGGCAGTGGAGGGCTGCGGTCAGACTCCCCTTGGCCTTCTCTTTCCAGGCTGAGCAGAACTTGCTCTCCCAGCCTCTTCCCACACAACATACGCTTCAGACCTCTAACCATCTTGGTGCCCCTCCACCGGATTCCTTCCAATTTGTCAAATATTGTCTTGTTGTAGGAGTAGGGGGCAAAACTGGACACAATACTCCAGATTTCACCTCACAAGTGATGATCAGAGGAAAAGAATCCCTTCCCTTCACCATTTGGTTATGCTCTTGCCAATGCAGCCCAGTGTGTGATTAACCTTCATTAACACAAAGGCACACCACTGATCCCTTGTAAATCTGCTGTCCAAGTCTTTTCCTGCAGAACTGTGAGCTAGCCAGAGAGTCCTCAACCTGCACTGATCAATTGGGTGGCTCCGTTCAAAGTACAAGACTTAGCTCCTGCTGTCAAATTTCACAAAGTTCCTGTTGGCCTACTCCTTCAGCTTGTTCAGGTCCCTCTGAACTGAGCCTTGCCTTCTACAATATTGATCATTCCTCCCAATCTGGTGGGATTATTACAAATTCTGTTAGTATATTATAAAATTATATTTATGTAATAATTATATTTAATAACAAAAATTGTGCCCAATATGAGGCATTACCTGAGTTTGTACTGTTATCACAGAGTCTCAGAACCAAACCATGCTGATATAAATGAAGAACTGGTCTACGTTTTTTTTTTTTGAGGCTGGTCTGCTTTCATTCCCAAGATGCATGCTAATTCCTGAAAGTATGGATTTTTGTGCTGAATTCAAAGTCTTGGTTGTGTTGAGAAACTTCAGAAGGGGAACCTCTGGCAAAAGTCTACGAATCTTTTTAACGCAAATGGCAAGTGAAAAACTCCTCTAAATCACACAGACAATTAGATTTGGTTCAGTTACATTTCATTGATCTTGTGGAGAGAACCTGAGACACACTTCAAATATTTCTGTTAGTAAACCAAAGTAATTTAAAACACATGAGGTCAGCAAGTAAGAAAACAAGAATATTTGACAACATAAGATAATGCATGCTAAGTGTGGTGGCAAACACTATGTATAAAATGCAAAGTTTTCAGAGTGTGAGGAGTTATCTCTGAATTCCCATTTGGTGAAACACAACTGCAATGCATATTTATCACCACCTTATTTAGCAGTATGAACAAAAAGAACTGTTATAAATAAACAAATAACACTATGGCAGTTTCACTGCTGTTATCTTGACATTCTGTTCTGAAGTCAATCAAACTGAAAGACAAAGCAATCAGGGAAAAGACCAATTCAAACATCCAAATTACAGTTTCTATTTTTGTGTTAACTACCGTCATCACTGATTTGTCCAAGACTTGCTAGTGTGAGGAAGCTGTCGGTGAAATTTGACAGGTGTCAGCATGGCATTTGCATGCTTCTAGAATGAAAGGCAGGTTTTAAATGTCAATTTACATGACTTGTTTTAAGGTTCCCTTAGCATATTAGTGAAATTTGGAAGTGATTTAAAGAGGTGGGTAAAATTTACAAAGTAGAGTAACATAAGTTTAAGTGGCTACGATTAAAGAGTCAATAACACGGTGAGGGAAAAAGTCTTTATACCTTCTTGCAATGTCCTCCTGGCTGCTCTTGTGGCAGTACCTCACCTCTAGCCTTTCATGTTCCAAATGAAACCACCTCTCCAGTGCAGTTGTGCTGATAATAGCAGCTGACTCACTTTCAACCTATTTGTCCTCAGACCTAGTTTGACAGCCGCTTTATTCTTCGAAGCGAGCAAAGCAAAAACTTTAAATGTGTCACTAACTTGCACAAAACCCTTCAGTGCATATTTAGTAACCCATCTGCTCTGCAAATCTGAACCCAGGTCAGAGACGCACTGAGCACTTTGACTCAGTCCAACTAATATATGCATGATTGTAAAGTGTTTGCAAGATCAGTGTATGGATACGAGGCAGGATGCACATTGCCTAGACAGGCTCAGAGGCTTGTTCCCCCAGCTGAAAAGGCTGGAGAAGGTACATATCCAGGAGCTTTTCTTCAGGGCCTCTACTGGCTGTCATCTTCTGAAATGTGGTGTGGGCAGTAGAAGCCATTTAATATAGGTTTCTGCTTGTCAGGGATGGGGGGATAGATAACTGGAAAATTACACTGTACTGGCAGGTCAGCCTACTTAATTCTGTTGTAATTTGTTGTACGCTTTGAGGAGAACCTCCTTCACCAGCATTCACCCACCACATGAAAGAGACAAACCTTTCACCATGACTATGCAAGTGTTTCCCAATGGAAGACAGGTAAGCTTTCAGACCCCTACGCGTGCATCACACCTGCCCATGTATCACTGAACAGTAAATCCTCAGTATTCCAGCACAGCTCCATACCCTGGCATTCAGCTGGAAGGCAGCTACCCTCCACAACCCTGCTGGACAAGAAAAGTGTGCTCATAGCCAGCTGTCTCATTGGAGTCATGTAAATAACCATGCTGGCTTTAATACAAGTGTCAAACCAAGACGCTATGGCACTGGTCAATGATCTTGAAAGACGAGTAAAATGTGGCAAAGAAAAAAACAGATTTAAATCCCAAATGCCAGTTCCACAGTATTTTCTCTGCATGGCCAGCACATCAAGATTGGTTTCTTCTGTATTACAAGTTCCCGTGGAATGAAAAGTCCACATGCATCAGGGTACTGGCCGTGAGAGCGATCACTGCTTGGCAATTGTGACTTCAAATGTCTTTCTCAACGAGTTTTCTAAAACCATATATATTACATAGTCATACCACGTGGATTTGTTATGCTAGAAAGGCTTTGTCCCAACCCTGCCTTTTATACAAGAAGCTCTGTTTTAGGATCTTATTTACTGCTTTGGAGAAGGAGAATGAATTGAACCCTTTTTTATATGACATGGTGTTACAGCTCTAAATAAACAGGCCATGCTTATTAGCTTTCTTTGGACTTGGGACTGAAGTGCATGTTGGAATGAAGGAGATGCTTTGCCTCTGGGAGAGAAAATAAGGCAAGTTCAAGAGGTCTTTGAGTGCTGATTTTTTTTCGTTTTTAGGGCCAATTTCTAACGTCACAGCAATGTGTTCCCTCATAAATCACCAGCTCTGTTCTCTGTGGAGAACCTTCAGTGTTTAGATATTCAGAGACAGCTTCCTTCCTTTACCATAAGCTTTCTTTATTCAATGTCAGTGTTGAGTAGTTTTTCCAGACTTATAGAAGCTTCTCCAAAAGGGCATATTCTAAAAGCCAGGAAGCAACTTCCTAATACAACTTCACACCTCCACAGATCCTACTTTCAAATTAATCATCTGTTCTGGGGGCAGCAGATGGAAAATAATATTCCTGAGTACATGGCTCTAATGAGAACTGGAGGACCCGTGCTGACTGCTGAGTTTACAAGAAGCCCTGAGAAGTTTTTGGACTGAATAAAGATGGAATATTGACATTTACTGCGAGCAGAAGAAATTCTCCCCTTCCTCTTCTCCCCCTCACACTCCCGCTTTGATATTGTGGACCTTTGAGAAAGACTAAGACTGGCCAAACTATTTTGGCCTCTTAGGTCTTGCTCCCTTCCTTTCTCTCACACACCTTTCCTTTCCTGATGTTCTCACTGACTTTTTTAGGCTCGTCTGGTGCAGAAGTAGAACCTAATCTTCAGCAATAGCACTGAGGCATAAGCTACTGATACAGCTAGACAATAACAATGTACTAATTTCTCTTAAAATAGATCAAACCTCTTTCTAGATCTCTTAATTAACTACGTTCTCACCAATCTCCCTTCCTCCTTGGTCAGAAGCATAACGCTTCTAATGCTTCCTGCTGTCCCCTTTTTTACTGCACTTCCCCCTAGCACAGGCTGCTCCTGCTATAAGCCGTCTCTTCAATAAGAGCGTTTTTATTTTTGGTGTGGCAGGAACTTCATCCCGACCTAGTTCATGCAGTGTACTTTTGCTTCTTTTTTTCCTTGGACTATTTGTTGCTGTAGCTTATCACATGTGCTCTGCTCCCCTTCTGCTACAGCTTCAAAGCGCTCCAGATTTTTTTGATTTGCCTCTCCTACAGCTCCAAGACTCTGAGTGATACAGAGAACCTCCTACAGCCAGAAAGCAACTGTGATTTTTAGCAATGATGTTTGCTATAACTATTTAAAGCACACTTAAGAAGATACATAATAAGTAGGTTTGAGGAAAGTGGTAGCAATCCACCCACTACCTTCCTTTTAGCTAACCCTTTAATTAAATATTAAAGATATGGTTCTCAGGAAGATATAAAATAACCCACTGACAGAAAAAAAAAGAGACAGGTTGAAAAACAGCAGAGAAAGAAATATTCCCTCTCCCCCCACCCCAGGATTTACCACACCTTCACATTGCTTTTAAGAGCATTTTACCATGCTGACAAGGGAAGAGCTTTTCAGAAGGGAAATAACAAACCCTATGCTTTCCAGCGCTATATGTTCCTCTACATGTTTTCAGGAACTCCCACTAGGGATTGCAAATTATTCGATGCCAAACTAAACATACCAGTTTTCTCTTTCCTAAAAGATAGCAAAAAGTGTTCATAAAAAGGAGTAACTACGTGATTTGAAATGCTGTCCCTCTCTCAAAGGATACATTCTGCTGCTGGATGCACAGAAGTGACAGCCTGAGAGGGAAGGTATATACACAGTGAATTGCAGCATTGTCTCAGAGTATACAACAGGGTGGGATAAATCACAGCAAGATCTGTGCGCATTTATGGTAAAAAGCATTTCCAGTTATAACTGAGATAAGGCACACCAGGAGGGTATCAGAAATGGTCTCAGGCGAAAGACGAGGCAGATGAAGGAGATGAGGGAAAAGCGTGAAAAACCAGCTATGTTCACAAGACTGAGTGGCTCTGACCTGAATAGCCATTTCGCTGCAAGCCGAATGTTTTTCTCTTCATCTAGCTGACAAACAGCTACATGGGCAAAGCAGATAAACTGAGCAGTGTTTGCACCACTGCTGCGTGAAAATCTGCTCTGCTACTTCTTCATTTGTGCTCTCGTTCCTTTCTTCTTCGTTACTCTTTGGTCTTCTCTGTTGTGTGTTGTTGTAAATCAAACTCTAAGCCCCTGACCTGTCTGCACGGTCTCCACACATCTAGAAACTGGTCAACCACTTTGATGTAGTCTTGACTTAGAGATATAATGGGAAGTGTTTTCAAGCACACACTTTTTCCCCCACCAAATTAGATTCTTACAAATGGTACTGTCCTGCTTGCAATTAATATACTGCCACAACAGACATATGTATAGGATTTCACAGTAGGAAATCTATTACTTTGAATACAAAAGTTGGCCAAAATGATGGAATCCTTGAGGCAACGAAAACGATACTGGTGATTTTATTCAGCATGTGTCCAATACGATTTTCCATTTGGAATCCACATTTTTTTAATGCTTTCCTTATACCATTCTAAACATTACCTTCAGCTTTTATGGAGTCCCTTAGAAAGTTTTTCCATTTGTTTACCAGAAAACTTAAATCTTAATGATTAAATAATAGGACATTTATATACATCAGTGGGTTTTCTCAGATACTGGGCTCTAAGTACATACAATGTCTATTGAGTAAAAAGAAAAAAGAAAAATCCAGTCATGCAAATCATCTTACAAACCATGTTTCATTTGCTTTGAAAATTTTTTACTCTGTTACTGGCATATCATTTTAAAATTAAGCAGATAATTTTTTTAAGGTTGCTTTGTCCATTTCCACTTGTTTGTTTTGCCGTTTTGAAGAACTGAGGGGCCACATGCGACTGCAGAAGGTACTGGCAGGGTAATAATGCTTCTGCTACCACCAACCACTTCAAGCCCTGGCATGGATGTGTTTAAAAAAACCACCTAACCTTCAGCTAACTGCACTGGTTTATTTCTGAACAGCACATCACAATATCAGCATAGATAGCACATTGTAACCAGTTGGGTGATTCCACTTAATAATTTGTCAACACTAGGACCTTTCATCATTTTAATTCCGGTTTCATTTATGAATTAAAGGTCATATATAGAGCACAAATGAGGTCTAAATTTAGTCACAGCAGACCACAGTTCCACATAAAGACAAATCTTCAAGTTATGTTGACCTGCTAGGAGACAAAGATAAACAGCACAGCAAACATGTACCTGCAATGCACTGCTTCCCTATTAAATATTAACTGTTTCATTTACATTTAAATGAACTGAGCAGTAATGGATAGACTTTCCAGTACTGCTGTTTGGTGCTGCTGTCATGGAAAGAAGCTGAAGACAATGTGGGCTGTATGGGGGCAAATGATGCAATCTCAACATCCGCTCAAGTGACTTCAATGACGACCATTCTCCAGTCTTGAAATATAATCCTAAACAGCATCTTTTTTTTCCTCTCCCTCTGTAAACACATCTGTTCATAAATAACTTAGATGTCTCCTTGACATTCATGGTATGTAACTGAAGCTGAAGTAGAAAAGGATGGGCGGCGTACAGCACTGAGGAGATGTCACAGTACTTTTGTTCAGCATTTTTGTCAAGTGCAGGTTGCTAACATCAGCCATCAGAGACGGGCGGAGTGACCCACCCATACTTTTCATGGGTCTTCACCAAACTCTTAAATGTTGCTTCAGCTTCCTTTCGACTGAACGACTTTTTTGATTTGCCAGCTTTTCTGCAGATACGGCCCTGCACCAAACAAAAAAGAAAACCTTCATTAAGCATGTGAATATACGCAGCTGGAAACCGCAGCTTAAGTTTTCAACACCTCCAGCCACCGTGTATCTGCTTGCAGATACCAGAAAGCACTGTTCCCGAACTGAGGCGGACAAAGATACTATTAGAGATGATTAAAAATGGTAATGGAGTAAAGGGGGGGAAAAAAAAAAGACAGACATCTGCTGGCTGCTTCTTCGCGATGAACCCCTGTGCTGGCAGGCTGCCCTGCATGCAGCAGCACCCCGCTGCTGCCTTGGGGCTCGCTGCTCTTCTCACACCCGCTCAAACCAACGCAGGGATGTCTGCCTTGCAGTGCTCGGCGTGCAAACCCTCATGCAGCCCCGTGAGGTCAGAGGGGCAGCCCCAAGCAGGCAGGGACCCTTTGCAATGCGGGGCCCCGTGGCCCTTCCCAGCCACAGGAGAGGAAGGGGCTCCCCTAGTGCTAGAGGAGAACGGCACTACAAAATACATCCTTCCCACCAAGCACACTTCATTTTTCTTCCTCTCCTCTGAACTGTCAGAAATGAATAGCCCTGGCACATCCTAAAAGCACCTCTACACATGCTTGCTTCCAACCTACATAAGAAAAATCTAACTTGTTTACTACCCCATCGTGACAAGCTGGCTCGACAATACATGAAAATATACGCATACTGCACCTCTATTACTTTGCCATTAAATATTACCTCCAAACAAACATCAGCATATAATTTCAAATCCTTGCTTGGCAACGTAGACATTTAGTGAGTTATTAATAGCCCACCTTAGTTTGCACATTGGTCCATGTCAATTACCACGTAACAGAAAACACAAGGAAGAAATACAGCTGCAGATTTATTCCATTCTGCAGCACTAATACTCTTTACAGTACTTCTGCCTATTGGGTTTGTCACAAAACAAACGTTTAATAAAATCACGAGTGCAATAATTTTTGTAACTTTTTGACAGACTGCACAAACGTTATTTGATGAGCAGATACCATAGTACCATGTTACAATTATTAAGAACCACGATAGCACCTTCTGATATTTTGCACTCTTTTGCTCAAAGGGATATATCAGGTTGCATTTTTTGCTTCCTATATTTTGCTGCCAATTTGGAATCCAAAATGAAAATTGTCATTCTTAATTACATGCAACAATTAATCCTGAGAAAATAATTAGCTATGTGGAGAAAAAAAATTAAAAAGGGAAAACAACAAACTCTGTCTTCAGAGTAACAAAGCTATTTTTACACAGTAAAATGAGTAAGATTTCCCTGCAGTGTGGACAAATCATCTCACTGTAGAAAGCTGTCACAATATTGCACAGATATGCTTTTGTGTTCAGCACCACTATTATTGTAACAAAACTAGACATAGGACATAAAAAAGCTGTTTTTTATTCCTATTTTAAAAAGTCCCTTTTCTGTGTGGTTTGACTTCTCTTTCAGAGAACTTAAGATTAAGAGTGGCCTTTAATTCCACGCTCCATTTATTCGAGCCGCCCTTGGTTTTCTCAAAAATAGATATTTTACCTTTTGACGCTTTTTCTCCCTTTTCTTCCTATTCCCCACTTATAAACTGTGAGCATATTTTCAGCATAATTTATCTTTAAATATTCTTGTACTAGACTGAACAGTAAGACAACTTCACTATCCCCACACTAACCCGGCAATTAGTATTTCACAAATAAGGATGGTCTGAAGGGTACTCATTTAACCCTGAAAAGAAGTGTTTGACAAAAGGAATAATTAAATAAAACTAGGTAACATTTTCAAAATCTCATGAGTGCTACTTCTAATGCTGCTCGTACCTGGAAAATTGCTGTTCCTGTTGGGTGCTGCACACACACCGCATCCCCATTGAATAATTAAATTCTATATCCTGCAATAGTATTCTTGTTATTACAAAGCATGTTTTCTATTTTCTTCCTAGTCCATGCTTCTCTTGGAAGCATACTTAGAGAATTATAGGAAAAGATAAAGCAAAGCGCAACAGAAGATGAAATCAGCACAGGAAATTACATCCTCAAAATCTCACCAATGAAATACTTTTGAATGTAAATATAAATATAAACCTGCTCTACTACTTAATTTATGGACTAGGTCCATTTGCCATCTCTTGTCTTACATACAAGACTTTTTGGCTTTTATACCTTTCTGAATTGTCTGCATAACACCTAGCACAGGATGATCTACGTCTTCCTCAGTTTTATCAAAATATTAGTACTTATCTGTACCTAGATACAAGATCCTTGCATTCAGAACAGCTACCACTCATATGCAGTGTCAACTGCTTGCTGCTTTGAAACAAGGAAAGTGAGAATTCTTTGGTCTTAGAATAACACAGTGAATATCGTACCACCTAAAATGTTACTGGAGTTACAGCAGATGAAACGAGCATTGCTCCATGAATTTATTCTCATACTTATTAGCAATGTAACAGGTACTGTATGCAGGTTGTATGTAAACTGTGCCATCAAAGACCACCTAATTCTACTAGATGCAGTCTACTTATTTCTATATATTTATACAGAAACTATAAGTGGCATTGCTAGCACTGTCTCTTATTAACCAATACCCTGCCAGGTGTTTATAATTTGGATAAAATTTAACCTCGTGGATTGAAAGTCTCCGTTTCTGGTGCATCAAATAAATCTGAGGTGAAAAGAAGGAAGGGTGAAATTTCAGTCAAAACAATTCGGATGATTTCAAGTCAACGCTACAGGGGTATCAACTGTGCTAATGAATTATAGCTTTTTGCCATTCACACAAAACTCTTCCCGAGTTTAACTAAAAATAGCATTTTGTGCATAGTTATAAAATAGTGTCAAACAACCACTTTAATGGGCACTGTTACCAGCCATGACTAGAGTTTGTTTTCAGACTGCTACTAAAACGTATAGTCATTTTAACTCTGGTCAGGAGACTACGAGCTGTTGTATATTGTAAATATGAAAAATATGGTAAATACAGTATGCAAATACAGTACTGGAGATAGGTCAATTGCACACAACTGCATTTTGACTAATTTCCAAACCATTCATGTCACTACTGTTGTGGCAAGACACACAGAACATCTGCACGACAATGTTTTGATGTGCCCAGCACCAAATCAAGAAAAGACATCAAACCAGTATCTGAACAAGACGAGCACATTCCACAAAAGATTTGAAACAACAGAGAAAACCCAAGAAATCCTTTCATAAAGATATTAATTTTGACTTTAGCTCTGAGTAGTCGCACCAGGAGCTTATTTAAATGCTTGCAATGCTTTCAGACATTCATAGGGAGCTTTTCATAAAGGGATAACTGAAAACCTAATTAAAATAAAGAATTGAAGAGAACATTTCAGATTTTGCCATCTGCTGTAACTTTATGTGCTTACCAAGATATAATTTTAACAAGCTAGAAACATATGAAAGGTGGAAGTAATGACACAGCATCCAACTGGTTTACACAGCCATGCTGAAATGCGGGAGGACGTGCTGCACTGAGCCTTCTTATAACTTCTGCTCCTACGGTGCCTAGTTTTGAATGTCACCCGTCTGCACTTTGCCCAAACTCACGAATTTTGTGACTAAACAGCTGGTAAGGATCCAGTCTATAAGCTGGTAACTGCCAGGTGCTCTAGGCTGCCTTATAGGGCCCTGGCCGTGCTCCCTCCCTCCATATTCAGCAAAAGACCTGAGGTAGGCCTCACATATGGCTCGGCAATCAGATTTACAGACCACCCTGGGCAAATCTTGGAGCTTTTCTACTTCTCAGTGATGCCGTGGTAGCCTCCGCATTTTCCACAACCGTCAGCTCCTCAGCACGTCCTCTCCTCGAGAACACGGCGTGACACTGATGCGCGTACATCCCCAGCAATATTAAACTCAACATTGAATACCTCAGCTCCGTTATCAGGAATGTGCTGCATCTTTCCTTATCTGACAATATCATGCCACAAAGTGGTCTGCAGACAGATTCAAGTCCTGTGCAGAGATGCCGAAAGTGAAGCCTGAAGCTCTTTAGCCTTGGAATCTGACTCAAGCATGTATCTGCCCACATGTGGTCTTTGTGCCATGAAAAACAGTCCTTGCATTTCTTCTGTTACTTCCAGACTCAGGAGGGGTTCAAGGGATTCCCTTGGCAGCAATGAAGGGATTTATCTCTCTCATCAAACCAGTTATGGTAGCTCCTACACCAAAACCCAACAGCCCAGGCATAGTGCACAGAGCCAAGTGTTCTTCCACCTCGTATCACTTTCGGCGCTACCTGAAAGGACAGGACTACAGGCTGGTGACCCGCCCTTCACGGGATCATACTATGACAGAACTGGTGGCTGGAAGGGACCTCTGGAGGTCTCCAGGTCCAACCAGTTACTTGGAGCTGGACTGCCAAAACAGGTCAGTGCAGCTGTGGCACTGCGCAGCCAGCTCCTGAATCCTTCAAGGATGGAGGTTTCACTCCATCCTGCCCTGATGCAGGTCCCTGTGTTACTGGGCCCCCGATTTTCAGAGATTCATCGTATGCAGCCCTCAGCCCTTACATAACTGAGGTTATTCTGAAAACGGCCTAACCCCTGCGCTACACATCCCTGAGGTGCCACAGCAAACCTTTCAGGCATATCCAGGCTTTTTTTTTTTTTTCTGGCCTGGTTAACAAGAAGTTTATTCATCACAAACAGTACACGCCTAATAGAAGCAGACAGGCCTTCATATTGTTAGCACCAGTCTTATCACAAACACCTCAGCCCTGCATTCCCCTCATTAATCCTGGATACGCAAATAACTCATGACTGGTCTTCGAAGGTGAAACCATACCTGCCTTCTGCGCATGGGGCTAAACGTGGTCTGTGTGCTCAAGTCAGCACAAGGGTGCATGGGCAAAATTTCATTTTCTCCCTTTATCACTTGAAGGGCTGTGCCATGCCACAGCTTTCCAAGCCTAGAAGGAAGCTGGCTGTAATGACCTAGTTCTAGGTAAATGTTAAGAGACAGAAAATGAGCAAAGGTTTAGACAAGTACTCAAAAGGCTGTAGGAAGTCGCTGTGCCTCACAGCGCATCTGTGGTGATCCCTCCAAGGACAGGAACGATAGGTCCCAGGTCTGTTGTCTCGTTGTTGTCCACAGACAGTGCGAAACCACAGATTTTTCGGAGAGCTGGAGCACAGCGTGAGGCTCTGGCAGGTAACGTGTTCCACTGATGTGCCCGTGACTAATGGCCTTGGGCCTCAACTGTGCAAAGCCACGTATTGTGCAAACACAGTCAAATCTTTTCAGATAAGTAACAGAAGAATACAATGCTCAGGTCTCAATCAGTCCTATTCTAGAATATTTAATCAAGTTCTCGGAGGAAAACACTTCCACTGGCTTTAAAGAAGCATTTGAAAGCAAAAAAAATGGTATAGTGAGCTACTGTCACATTCTCAGTGCCATGACTACGATGTGCCATAACATCGCTGTTAAGAGTGTAATATACACACTTATATGGGTTTATATATATGTATATATGGGGTTTAATTTTTTTTTTCTTCATATACTGATGAGGCACAGTTAATTGTGTCTCAGAAACTGCATACCATTTATACTGCACGGTAGGTAAGAATTACCTATAACTAAAAAAAAGCAGTACTGAAAATGACGCAGATAAATATTGTTAATGTAGCAGCGTTAAGTGAATTAAAAACGTGACGTTTTCCCTCAAATGTGTAATTTCTGAAGCAGTATCTCCTTGTCTTTTTTAATCTCCTTTTTATGAATAATCCATACAAAGAAGTGGAAACTCAGCAAATTCCAGCTTTAAAGCATCCTATAAACTGCTCCTTTTGGGAATGTGACTGTTCTTTGACAAGGAAAAAAAAACTGTGTTCCAGCTGAGTAATTATTAACACTCACTTGTCTGGTGCAAGTAGCTTTTAATCAATGTGAGAACACCTACAGCCCTAATCCCTGTTGGCCTGCTACGGAGCACTGTGCCCTCCTCCTTGTCTTTCCCTGAAGCCAACACAGTCAGCAGCACGGCTTCAGTACAGCTGAGGGTTAAAAAACTTTGTTTGTGCATCTTAAGGACGGGACAAACTGCTTTAGCAAAAGAACAAGAAAACCTTGACAGCCAGCCACGTTTGTGGAACATGCCTCCAGCCCCGAAATCACAACGTGAGTAAAATCAGGCTAATGGTGGGCTTGCATTAAGAGGAAGCCCTACCATCACATGGTACCTGCTAGACTAGATGGAGAAGGGTCATTTCTATGTTAGTTTTCTGCTGAGCTCTCAGAGTATCTCCCTGTGCTATCAGGTACCAGCACAGTTACTGACTGAGTGTCTGGTCCAAGCGACAGAGCTGGATCCGTGACAGCCCCTCTTTGCATTAGCTCACGGGTCCTCCACCTCATGAAACTGAAGTTACCCAAGTTGAACGCTGCCACGGCTGCAAAGCAAAGCAACTCGAAACATAGCAAGGCAAAGCAAAGCAAAGCATCCTTTATGACAGGTGCTACAGACAAGGGAACCACAACCCAGACAGCAATGTCTATCTCCACATTTCCCAAAGTTTCACCACAACAAAAAATGAAATTAAAATTAAATAAAATTAAAATTAAATAAAATTTTAAAAAAAAAAGCAAAAATCTGACTACCTCTGGGAACATTTAACTGATATACAACCAAGTTCGGCAGGCTTAGTGCCACAAGCTGGTGTGCTTTTTCTTCTGCTATTTATGCAAACGTGTCCATCTCTTGACTGTGATATGTTTCGTACTGATGCACATGGACATCTTAGTCATTGAGCTCCCATTTCTAAGTGCTTTGAGCATGTATCCTCATATCACCTTTGAAAAAAAGATTATCTGTACTTCACAAGCGGGAAAGAAGACTACAGAGAAGATATATGACTTGCCCATGGCTGCACCCAAAGTCAGCGGCAAAACCTGGATGCTAGGTTTGGATTACCACTCCTCTGCTTAAGTGCTCTAATTAGAAATTGAAATTATTAGCTTTCTTTTTCCCCCACATAACTATAAAACACTTCAATCCTGAGTATATTTTATAGAAATACTTAATATTGTCAAAATAATAGAAACTTTGACATTTATAGAAATGTACAGAAAATTTGACAAAATTAATTAACATCAATTTCTTCTTGTGATGTTTTCATTTTTTTTAATGGGCACACATTCAAGAAATAAGCTCTACATTTCTTACTGCAACTGTCGTCTTGTTACCATTTATAACACAAACCTAGAAACAGTAGAAACATCTAGTCGTTCTACAGCTCATAAAACCTAACTATGAGAAACATCTGAGCTCCAGGCCATTTCATAATGCAGGCTTACTCTTCCTTCCTCAGGTTTATTTTCACTCGTCTTTGCATACAGATTTGGGATTGTTACTGATTTGTAACTCTACCAAGGAGTCACTGCAGAAGCCCTGGGGCTTCCGAAGAGCCCGTGCAGAAGAGAGTGAAATCAATGAGGATCCTCAATTTTAACAACACACACAAAATCATATAGTAGATAAAAAAAAACATTTTCCAAGGGCTGACTCTGCATGTGCAGGAGGAAGGCATGTGACACGCATCCGTCAGACACAGCTGAATACAAGCATGCCTGATGCACTGCTCCTCAGCTTGGCTTTTAACTGGAATGGGGCAAACTAGATTGGCACCTTGACCCTATTTCAGAACAGGAACCGCTTGCGTATCTTAAGTATGGTGCCCGCTTACCTGTTTTGTGAACACCAATATACAATGCAAATTTATGTTCACCAAAACACGCACCTTTCTCCCTAACTCATGCTTTCATGCACCGTCCCATGCAGCTTGTCCTGTAACTCCCCGAACCTATTCAGTTACCACCATTTTCGGCCAGAGTTAAAGACTGCCACGAGGAGCGTTCAGCACCCTCTAGAAATGAGTCTGTAGCATATGGCTGAACCAGGTGTCAGGGTAGCCCCGGGCCTCACACTTCTCAATAGTACGACGGTACTCAACAGAAACCTGGCATTCAATTTACAAGTCAGACGACTGGAGCCCGCGCACGTTAAATTTAACATGTATTTTGAGCCGTTCAGACAGCATAATCACCACAGCCTCTGAAGTTCTCCCTGTTTAACTGCAGAGTAATTGCACCTGGCAATCCTTCCATCCTCACTTCCCCCCCGGTGCCTAATGTCAGTTTTACCTTTCTTGACAATTGCAGAAGGTAATTTGTAAACTGGAAACTGAATGTGAAGGACTGAATATGTCAACGAAAGAGATACTCAGTCTCTCATCAGCCCAAAGCAGCTGAGACGGGGAAAAAAGAAATGCTGCTACTATTAAGTCACTTAACCAACGTCCCACTTTGTGGCAACAGATGCCCACCCAGGGGACATGCCTTGGATCTCGCCTGACAATAAGACTCCCTCTGTATGAGGACCGGAACTGTTGTAGAGTTACAGATCTTTGATCTGGAAGTCTCCGGTCATGCATGGAAATCGCTGGGCACTCTGTAGATGCTAGGAAATCTGCATATTTTCAAGCCTAGCCTGTATAATGAAGAGTAAATCTTCCTCACAACAGAAAGTAGGTTGCTTTGGTTAATCCTCCATGAGAACACCATGTCACCCCTCAGGGACTAGGCTTTCTGCATTTGAAAAAACATGATTCTTACACAAAGATTTGACAAAATGCACAAATGCTACAGTTCACTCTATTTGAACACTTTCACTGAATAAATGAGGCCTTCTACAGCTTAAGGAAGAATTTTACTCTTTTGAGCAAATTCAATTTTGTTAGGATCCAAAGCGGCAATTCTTTTAAGTTCTGATTTAGGAGATCAGCCAAGTATTGCAAGGAAGAATTAGTCCCACTTGCCATAAAAGGACGTTTTAAGATAAGAGGTTTGTTTCAATTCAGTGATTTTACTTATTTGTTGACTATGTTAACATTAAGGATGATAGCTGAATGTATTTTGAAAGCTCTAAAATTTTGCCTTTCTACACTTTCAAGGGGTAAAATGGAGATTATATTCCTTCTGCTTTTTAAAAGAATTAAAGCAACCTCCTACTTCAACGAGTCGGAATCCCTGTGTCTTCATTCCTCTCAGTAGAATATATTTGCATAATAATAGAGTCTATAGTCAGAATTGCAATATATCAGAGTACACATGAACAATGTTTTTTCCAGCCCATTCATCATTCCCAGCACCTCAACATGGCAAATATGTATGTTCCCGCTTAGACTTCAGCTTGAAAATCTAGATTTCTCAATTGCAATAAAAGTGAAATCTTAGAAGGCCAATATATTTGATTTTTCTCTGTACTAAACAATATTCTTTGTTACCTCTTAAGCCCAACATTTATACCTTTTCATGGGGAACAAACCCCACAAAATGTTTTTTGTCTCCTCTGTAATCTTTGTATATGAGTCAATGTGTTTTTAGTCATGGACCTAAAGCAACATTTCTTCCCTTGATAATAACTGGCATCGTTTGCTTAGGCAATAAATCGAAAGCTAAAAGCAAGCCAGATTTATTTTTTAAGGCCCTAATATGGGGGCCTTATGGCCCTAAACAATTTAGAGGCCATTGAGTTCTCTACATCTTTCTGCAGCATTTGAGATTAGCTGATTTATTCATGGCTACAGTCCTCAAACTGAGTATCTGGAGTAGGAAAGCTCATGGATTTGCAGTTAATTTCTGCTATACATATTTGAAAGACCTGAAGCCTGCTGACCTCCCGGACACCATGCAAGGTCCCATCTGCTATCTGCTCACTCATACTTTTGTTTGAAAGGATGAAGAGGGACTAATTTAATCTATGCTTAACAGCTATGTTCTGCATTTCTTTTTCATAAAATAAGCCCATTTCTCCTGTTTCAATCTGCTAGAAGTCAGCTGCGATACTAGCATTTTTAAAATGGAAATGCAGATCAGCCTAATGTTCGTACAAAGCACATCTCTCTTGAAGCAAACTGAGAGGCTTACACTGAGGTACTTCTAACATTACAATGCAAGTGATGAAAGCACTATGCACAAATAAATAACTTTTATTTGATTTCACAAAATTTTCCTATAGGAATTAAATCTTAATCACAAAGTATGTTTTGACTTTGATTTAAATCATTATATATATAGAATCCCACACCAGCAAGAGTACTCATGACTAGGGGTTCCCTATTCCTACTTCAGTACGTCCTGACAAAACCTGTATGCTTTTTCTATTCACAGGAAGGATGAGGACATATTTTCCTCAACACAAAGAACTTTTTCCATGAGATAATCTGCAGAGTCGTCAGTCACCTGACAGCTACCGCTGTCTGGTATTTCTGTCCTCAGCCTCCACAGAGAGAGCGAGGAACTCATAAAAAGGAGGACAAGGCTGCTACTGATCAGTTGCTAGCCTAGGCTCGAAGTCCTCAAGGCATCATATAGATCTGTGTTACTTGTTCTCAAAAAAAAGTGAGCAATTCATGATATACTATTTCGACAGCATACTTAGATGTGTGCTCTTTTAAGCTTCTACTAAACCAATGTCCAATTGTCCCTCTCTAGAGAGAAACAACGTGGATTCATCTCATTTTTCCAACTGCCTGCTAAAATCACCCACGCTGCAGTATCTTTTTCTTCCAAATATAAAGTGTGAGTGTTTGGTTTAGTGTATTAAAGGACTGAAAATCCTCTTCCACTTCCGAGCAAAGTCTGTGTTTCATTTGGGACCATATCATCTGTCTCCAAACCCGGGGCTGTTCCCTCAGAGCCTGATGCAGGCCTCAGCCACGTGCATCACAACCCACCTCCCACTTCTTCACCGCTCTCATATGACTGGCGTTGCTCCCGCTGCCTTCACCCAGCCATTGATGTTGTCAGTGTGATCATGGCAATGGTACTGTTATCAGGAAACCGATGCTTTTTTAAGCCCCCCTCTTAAATACCAAACTGGTAAAAAGCAGCTTTAAAGCACGCCGCTGCAGGGGCATTGCGCAGAGCAGGCAGATCCCATAGCCCATGTGAGCAAGTAGACACGGGTGGTGCTGAACAGCTGCCCCCAGGACAGCAGGCAGCTGACATTCAAATTATTTCCTCAGTATTGCCTCAGGTGAGCATTTCGTTGGGTGAAATCCCAGCTCGGCAGCGGCCGATGGCCACTTCGCCGTGGGTGGAAACAGGCCGAGCTTCTGGCCATGACGGTGGAAGCCAGCGAGCGGCACGTCATCCCCTCAAAACCAAGGCTGAAGTTGAGATAAGGGCAACACTGAGTTTGTAAAATAAGATTCTGGATTCCAGACAGATAAACAATCTTAGGCCTTTGATGTACTGAGAATTCCCCTCAAGATACCGACTAGGGCTGTGTGAATAATTGACTTTTTCAGCTGAATAGCTGAAGCAACCAACCAAACAAACCCCAACTTGTTTGTTAATTAACATTTTTTTCTCCCTTGAAAACTGAAAGAAAAGAAGAAAAAAGAAAAAAAAAGCATAGTTTGGGGTTGCTGAATTGTTTCATTCAAACAGAAATTGTCTCTCTTTCATCTAAACTATTTTTTTTTTCAGAAAAAAGGCATCTAAAAATGCAACACAAAGTTTCTGATAGGAAACATGGGCATGGATAGGAACAGAAAATATTTACTGGGCCAATGGGAGTACCTCTGTATCCCATGATGTAGGACACTTCCCAAGCAAGGCCACCTAAGGTATATGGCTCCTGCTTGGGGAACCTGGAGAAACACCTATCCTACTTTAAAATCCAGCCCCTGGGAGACATGCCTGAGTCAAAATTCCTGCTCAGGTACGGGAATCGGGACCTAACGCTTCAAGCACGATGCAGAGAAGTAGTAGGGAAGTGCCACCTATCAACTTCTTTGTTGCGCACTTAAGTCTCCCTACGATCCTGAATCAGATGTTTCACTTCAGAAAGATCAAAATGAATTCGCTCCATTTTTCTGTAGCTCTGCTAAAAGGTCTGTGAAATCTACTGAAAAACCTGAATATGCCAAGAGTCTTGATTGCCCCAAAAGTGTACTTTCAGCGTAAGCCTCGTTAGCTTTTCAATCACTTTGTCAAAAAAAAAAAAGAAAAAAGGCTACATAGGTCAACAAAATAATATACCAAGAAGTGCTGCAGTTTTCTCCAAGGAACTAAAACCCAGCACAGATCAGCAACTCAGTAGTTAGCAATGGAAAACAGCACTGATAAGAAACAGTGAATGAAATCAACCACCTTAGTTTTATCATTCAAACTGTCAAAAGGATAAATGTAAGCTGCTGGAAAGTTCAGTCCTGCCTACTCACATCTGCGTTTGTATTACAGACACGCACTCTCGGATGTGTCACAGGCTCAAGTATTTACGATGATTTCATGCTAAATCACCGCCCTATGACTGGGTGACATTTCTCTTGAAGGTCCCCATTCCCCCATGCTCCCGGTAGGACCCACGCTGCAGAGCCGCCTCTGAGGACTGTTTCCCTGAACTGTAGCGTGAGCTGGGCTGCACCCTCCATCAGTTAACATTAATTTTTAATTCAGAAATTAAACAACTACCCCAATTTAAGCCACTGCCATTTGTTCAGGAACAGCCACTGCAGCCAGCGAGGCTACCCACAGCATGACAGAAGTTATCCAAAACCAGCTCTGCAGCTCAGGGAAATGCAGTACCCCTACTTCTGACATTTTTGCAGCTGTACTTTCATTTTTAAAAAAATATTACAGTCCAGAGCATATTACCTTTAAAATACAAAATGAAATGGGGATCCGGGAGTGCCTGCTGTTATTTTGAGCCGTATTATGCAATTGAATCGAGATTACATAACCAGAGTGTGATTACAGAAATGTGGCTCCCATTACACAGAGCCTGGCTACGATTACAGAGTGGCAGCCCATCACAGATTACACATCTGTAACAAGAAATTAAACTTATTGTTAATATTACCTATTAATGTTTCAGTTTAGAATGCACACACGCAGACTTTGAAGAGCACATTATAGCTACTTAGCTAGTAAGTTACTAGCAGCAATTTGTTTTAGACTTTTATTTTATCCCACATGCATTTTCTTTTTTATAATTAACATCTTAAACTTCTGGAAGAATGTTATTGAAACTCTTGTATATTAAATGTGCCTACTAATGGTGCACCCATAAACATCCTGTGTTATCAGAAACTACTATTACTTTGTGGAAAAAACTCTTAAGGGGATTAGGCAAAAAATACAGGTTAAAAAGCTAAATATTAGTTACTTATCTAATAATTTAGTGGTTTTCTTTACTGAGTCGTTTTATGATCTCAGTAAACCTTAACCTAACCCTTTAACAACATTGAATACTGCAGAAATGTGCCAAATTGTTAAAAGAAACAGACAGAATTTAGTATTGTCCTTCTAAATCCTTGTTTAAAATAATGACAAATATAATCACTATAATAAGATGGGTTACCACATTGCATGACATGCTAAGAGTAGCTACAGAACTTCAGAATACCTCTGGCTTAATGTAAATTAAGGCTCTTTTTTTGTTTTCTGGTAGGTGTTTTTTATATCCCAAGGTGACCTAGGGAACTTGACCTATTCCTCTTCAAATGAAACGCAGAGAAAAATACTACCTGATTTAAAAAAAAAAAAAAAAAAAGCGGTAGGCCCAAATGAAACAAGGGAGAATGAAAACACTTACAGATGAGGCCATTACATAAACAAATTTTCTGTGTTAAGGTAAACTGAGTCTTTACTCCTGTTCATGCAAGCAGTTCCACAGAAGCAAACAGGAGTAACCTTTCCAAACAAATGAATAACATGTTATTATTTACTCCTTCCCCCGTCCTCGCCGAGATAGGAATTTAAGAAGTTACTCAGCATCATTCAGTGACAGATGAGGAGCTGTTCATGCCCACTGGGCTCAAGGGCATTCATGAAGCGAGCAGCAAAAAAACCACCCCGCCACAGCCATGTGTACACTGCCCACTACAATGACCACGAAGAAAGACGGGTTATGAGTTTCGCCAGCAATATTTACCTACTTATTAAAAACGTCTTTATGAAATACTTCTAAGGATATTCTGCAGGAGAGAAAGAAAATACAAATAAAACATGTTGATTCAGCTGGGAAGGAGGCGAGATCCTCTGCCGGGGGAACCAGGAACCTCCTCCAGAGGGGAGAGGAGAGCTGGCTGGATCCGTCCAGCTGCTGTCGCTGCAGAGGCACCCTGAATTAGGTGGTCCTTCTGGGCAGGGGCATTTTAGGCTGGCACAACTCCGGCACAGCCGCACCAGGTGTGACCTCCGGGGGCCCCTGCAGAGGACAGCAGTGGACAAAGACCTGGGGGCAGCAGCTCCGGCATCGCGCCCTGTGCCAGCGGCCGGACTTCACCGAGGAGGCCAGCAAGGATGGAGGCCACGAAGCATGAAGGCCATCAAGTACGGAGGCCAGCAAGTATGGCCAACCAGCTGGAGAAGGGCAGGAGGTGGAGGACTCCAGCCCTGAGCCCCTATTGCTTCGGGACCCTGTGCCTTGTCTCAGTGCCACATGCCACCAGGCTAATCTGAGGAGCAGGAGGCAGGCAGGAGGGCACGACGCCTGCCTCTGCTCCTCGCCCCTCCACGCCGCCCTGCACCTCTGCTGTGCTGAGAAGGGCCCCGGGAGCGAAAGATGCTCCCCTTCCTGCCCACCAGCAACACCAGTGCCTCGAGGGGAACCCCTCGCCTGGTCCCGGCCGAGGTTGGACCCACCACCCTTTGGGGTCGCCATCCTTAGGGCTGCGCAGACGCCCGCGCCCCACGCGCGCGGTGGGAGCCGCGACCCCCCCTACCTGCCCCTTGACCAGGCTGGCCGCGAACTGCCTCATGACGGCCTCCACCGTGTAGGCGCTGGACCAGCCGCGGGGGGTGAGCAGCTCCATGCAGATGGCTCCGCCGTCGAGGACGTAGCCGTTCTCCAGGCGCGGGCTCAGCACCCTCATGAAGGGCGGCGAGAAGGGGAAGTTGTCGGGGAAGGTGAGGTTGAGCAGGATGTACTCCGTGTTGGTCTCCTTCATGTCCTGCCACAGCACCGAGTCCTTGTCCACCTGGTGCAGCTTCACGTTCCAGTCGAAGAGGCTCTCGTCCACCAGCTCCACCGAGATGAAGCGGTCGCTCAGCCGGGCGATGTCCTGCAGCTCCTTCATCAGCCGGCGGCTCCGCACCTGCGTGCAGTGCTGCTGCCGGCCCGCGGGTGCCAGCGGGCCGGGCCCCGACGGCGGCGCCACCGGCCCGGAGCCGGCCCCGGAGCCGGAGGAGCCGGAGCCGGAGCCCGAGCCCGAGCCGGAGCCGTGCCGGCCGCCCCCGTGCTGCTGCTGCTGCTGCTGGGCCGCCTCCTTGCCGGCCGGGGGCTCCCTGGCCGCCTCGCGGGGCTTCTCCCTGCCGCCCGCCTTCTTGTCCTTGCGGCCCCCGGGGCTGCTCTCGCTGCTGCTGCTGCTGCTGCCGCCGGCGGGGGGGGGGCCCTGCGGCTGGGGCTTGTTGCTGCTGTTCTTCTGGCCGCCCCGGCCCCGCAGCGAGGAGCCCTGCTGCCCGCTGCTGCCGCGGTGGTGGTGGTGGTGGTGGTGGTGGTGCTTGGGGTCCTCCGTGTCGCGGCTGTGCAGCCGAATCAGACCGATTTTCCGCAGCAGAGTGGCCATGTTGTGCGCGGCTCCCTTCTCCCTCCTCCCTCTTAATATTTTAATTTTTCTCTTTTTTTTTTTTCTCGCCGAGGGAGGAGGCTCTTTATCCTCGAGGAGCCCCCGCCGGGCTGCCGGTGGCCGCGGGGAGGAGGAGGAGGAGGAGGAAGGGGGGGGGGGAGCACGGCGAGCCCCCGGTGCTGCAGGGGCGGCGGGCAGCGAGGCGCCGGCGCTGCCGCTGGGGGGGGGGTGGGGGGGGGGGGAGGCGTACGGCCGCCGCTCCAACACCGCCCTCCCGTCGCTACGCCGGGGGCATCACCACGGCAAAACGGGAGAAAAAAAAAATAATAAAAAAAAAAATTAAAGATATGTATGAAATAGAGAAATGCCACGGAGAGCCCCCCGGCGCAGGGCGCGCTCTCCCGGTGCCGCCGATGGCTCCCCCGGCACCTCCCGGCTCGCCCCCACCCCCGGCGCCCCCCTTCCCCCGGGGGCCGGTCCCCGCCGCGCCCCCTCCCGGCGCCTCCCCCCGGGCCGGGGAGGGCGGGGGCTCCGCGCCCCCCGCCCCTTTGTTCCGTGCCCCCCCCCCCCCCCCCCCCCCGGGCACCCCCCGCCTGCCGGTGCCGCAGCCCCCGGTACGCGCGCGGTGCAGGGGCTGCGTGGGAGCCTAAGTGTACCCACGCGTGTCCCTGCGCACCCGTTTGTTGCTGTGCGGGTGTGTTGCTCACCCCCACGCGTGTAAAGCACGTAAAGACTGCGTGTATATATATATATATATACCCATGCACTGCCTATATATTGCATATCCTAACCCCACCTGTACCACCCAGTGCGTGACCGTGGGTATAAGCGCCTACGTACGCGTGCACTGCTGTGCGTACGTCTCTCTGTGTTGTTCGTGTGCTTTCGTGTGCCCGCGCAGCAGACGCACAGACCTCATCCCTCCGGTACCTGCTCCCTCCACAGCAGGTCCGTCCATCCTCCTCGGGCCGCCTGCAGCACGGTAGAGAAAAGACAGTTCCCCAGATCTGTCCCCACAGCCCTCTGCCCTCAGAGACTGGAAAATAATAAATAAAAAATGCAGTGAATGCTTTGGATTAGGGAGAAGGCAAGGCCCAAAATACAATTTTATCAATCATGCAGAGTATGTAAAGCAACGGGCAGTGTGTGCATGGAACAGCACTTTATTCTATGATATTTTTTCCAAGCAAACAGACTCCCTTCCCTAGGACTGCCCTCAAACCCCATCCTCAATGGTTTTGAAGACTTGCCTGCGCTGGAAAAGGGCTGCTGCACTTCTGTAACGAAGTCCAGGAGAAACCACTTGGGCTTCTTGAAAGATACTGCAGGACACATGATGTTTTCATCAAAAACTGGGAAACCGACTTGCTTCCAAAAATTGCTGGGGTCAGTTCACTTTTCAGCTTATTTTCCCTTCTTTCTTGCTGTTACTCAGACCCCTTGCTTTTACCAGCGGCTCCACGTTCACCAGGTGACCACTCACCAGCAACTGTTACAGCAAACAAGATGAAAAATATCCAGTCTCCCCGCCAGGCTCTACGGATGCACCCAAATGATAGATTTGCCTGATACACCGTAGGTTAAAAAATAATAAAAAAATAAATCTTGCTGTTTTTAAAATTGAGATCCTAGAATCATATTTGTTTTTCAAATATGGCATTATTAAGGGCTCAAAATCTTATTAAAAACCTTTTTTTTCTATGAGGCTGTTCATGGTTTCATTTATTTTCTCAGTTTGTGCAATCCGCACAGAGCATAGGAATAAGTATTTATTCATTTTCAAGTTTACCTAATAATGTAGCAGGAAGACTTGCTGTATGAAATAGGTATTTGAAGAGATCACAGCAAATGTAATCTAAATTGCAGGCCACATGCCATCAAGAAGGATGGGGAAGATGCACAGCATGACTCTGTGGCCCTGGCAGGGCCACTGCTGTTGGCTGCACCGTGACACTGTGGGGCTTGCAGGGTGGTGGCACTGCTCTGCAGCTCCTTTTTGAGGGCAGGGCGTGAGGAAGCTGGAGGTGGAGGCCCCCTTCTTGCTCCCAGAAGACCCTGTAGAGGTGGGTTAGGAGACATGGAGGAGCTGGCCTGCATGTGCTACCCGGTGCACCTCTCATTAATTATTCTGCTTTGAATGGAAAGAAGATGAAGAGCTGTAAATGATGCCCCAGGAAGCATGTGTGGTTACCAGTACTGTGCTACGCTGCTTTCTTTTTTTCGCTTCTGCCCTCCGTGCTGTTGACCTGCTCAGTCCCAAAGCCTGTTAATATGGTAACCTTTGGGACGGCTTCGATCCTTGCTTGTGAAGGTCCCTGGGGTCTGTTGCTGGTGATGTTTGCTAAATTTCCCCGTTTGGGTAGATATGCATGTGAAATACGGGATGTTTCCTGGGAGGCCAGGTCCCAGAGAAGCTGGAGGTGGGTAGTCTGACTTGGCTGGTAATGTCCTGTCCACCTCATGCTGCTCTCCTATCTTCCTTTTCTCTACAGCACACCCTGCCTGCGTGACTGAGGAACCGCTGGGTTAGATGATACCGAAGTGTGTCCAAGCCTTCCCGTACGAACCTTCTGGAGTCCCAGACTCCCACTGAGCTATATTACTGGCCCATCCATGGAGCTGGGAATCTCTGGAGCACAGACAAACTGCGTGCAGCCATTTTCTGATGCGTGATGCTCCTAAGTAACCCGTAAGCTGTGCTTTGATGAGCACAGGACTCCAGCAGGACTCGCAGGGGGAGAAGCACAGAAGGATATCGCTGTTCCTGCTGTTTGCAGCTGGAGCAGGGCAGAGAGGAATAAGATAGGATGGGTCTGGAGATTTCTCCTGCTTGTGTGAAAAGCTTCTGGTCACAGAAGTGTCACCTGCAGCCGCGGTCTGAGTGGGCGGTCATGCAGGACACAGCGTTCGGTGGTTGTTCCTGGCTGAGCGTCCAGTGCCAGCCAGGACAGGCAGGCACATATGTTGGACTGAACCAGAATGCCAATTAGCAACTGGAACCTTTGTGTTGGCTCCATTAGTGCTTCAGACTGAAAGGTCACTGCATGGTATCCCTGTGATAGTTGGCAGGAGGAGCCGCGGTCGTAAATTTAACGTGACGAAAGTTATTTACCTTCCTCATATAACCGCTGAGGTATCTGCCCAGTGGGGAAGCTGCAAAAAAGAGCAGGGTCTCTGCAAAGAGAGACGGGAGCCAAGCAGTGCCGTTGTTTTGCAAAACAGTGCAAGATTAATGATGGGAGTGATGAGAAAGCTGGTTCGATGGGGTGTAGGGTGTAATAGGTGTGCCCTGACAAACGGTGCTGTGCTGTGACAGGGGGCTGCTCTGATCGTGCTGGAACTAGTGCAGTCTGGTACAACCTGTGTCCGTACTGTCTGTAGGATAAAACAGCTGTAGTGATGTAGTGGAGTCTTCTTTTTCATAGCCTAGCTTCCTCAGCAAGGGAATTAGTTGTAAGTCCAGGACAGACTGTGGATGGTTGCAAGTCTAGGGCCTTGAAGGAAAACAGAATGAATCAGCTTGACAGTGGAGATTTCCTCCTGCATCAATCTTATTCCTTATGTCCTTACCCAAATGTTCATTGAAAAATAACAAATTTTGGTCCACGATCACTCTTTAAGGAATCCTCATCAATTCTTCTTCCATAGTACCTTACACAGAAGAACCCTGACTATTAACTCTATTCATTATTATATTTTCTCACCAGTTTGCTAGGTGCAGAAGTCAAACTGAACTCATCTGCAGTTTCCCAGACACTGTCCTCCTGTTCTTTTTTTGGAGCAGAACTAATTGCTCCTCTTGTGGTACATAAAGACATCCTAGAGTGATGCAACTAATTCAGAACCGAGGAGGTAGAGGGCAGCTGGGTGTGAAAAAATAGGCTGACATCTTGCAGGTATGTCTCCTGCATCTTCAACCGGAGAGCTGCTTTCAGGCCCAGCCACTGTGTATTGATTACTGAAACCAGATAGTGCTCATAGTTCAGGTCTAGCAGCAGCCCTTGACATCACATGGAGAAGACTGCAGCTGGTGAAGGGCATCTCAGATGCTTTTTGCAGATGGGTAGAGAGGCGTCTGTCCTTAGCTGGAGATGTAGAGCTCTGAACTGCTAATTGCAATTTGGTGTTGCTTGGGGCTGCCAAGAAGGTCTTTATGGCGGTGGTGGTGGTGGTTTTTTTTTGTTTGTTTGTTTGTTTCATTTTGGTTTAACAGCCTCAGTCTGGCCTGTGATTCTGTCATTTTTATTGAGTTTGCAGAAAAGGAGTTACTTGAGACTCAGTTAAAAGTTGTGATGTGTACTGTTTGCCTCAACGTATGTGCAGGACATTTTTAAGGCTCAGATGAGCAAGTTAGATGTTACTTTAATTGTAATGAGAGCAAAGAAACATTCCTAAGATGACTGGGGGAACAAAATGCACATCTTAGGAGAATTGGAAGATCTTATCTTGTTTAGAATAGCCCAGCAAAGACTGAATGGGGGTGTGGTGACACTATATAAATATATTTGAGAAGTAAATGTCAGAGAGAGATATTGACTTCATCACATGATCAAATGGCTGTACAGTGAGTAATCCTGAATGCATTTGGACTGGAAATCTAAAGGCTTTCAGCTATCTGATGAATGAGGGGCTTGAATACTCTTCCAAGCACTAGAAGCAGTAGCCTTCAGTCTTGTAGGATGGAGCCTGAGAAGGTTATGGACATGATTGTACAACACAATAGAATAGGAGAGGTTAGAAAAGTAGGCTTATGTTATTAGTCCCTTGGCATCTGATGTGTCGGTATCCCCAGTTGTGTGAGAAAAGAGATTAGATCACTGTTGATTTGCATTACACTTATAATAATTCCATGCCTCAGGGCTTCCACTAGAGCTGGAAAATATTTTTCATTCTTCTTGATGCATAATTTGTCCTCTACTGGTCTTTTTGACTTCCCCTGTAGGTCTGCAGGTAGGTTATTATAGGTGGCATTAAAATCTTAAGGTTTGTGTGTTCTGCTCACATCCTCAGGATTAGGCCAGCCTCTAGAACTGGATGTCTTTTAGAGTTGTTTACCCGGATCAGCTTGGTAGGCACCATTGATTTCCTTTACAGCATGGGACAGTTTCCTTCCTAGAACCAACTGAGGCTTTATTTAACAAATTATTTGCAAATCTACAAAGACTTTTTTTTTTCTTTTTTAACCTAAAAAGCAAGCTATTTACTCATCTACTCATCTTTTCTTCCTTTGCATGACTGAGGTATCCCAATACTTACTAGTATGTCTGTGGGCACCTTTCATTATTTTTCTGCCTCCTTTCATCCTCCAAATTGATTTTTCTGATACTAACTGATCATTTTTTTTTACATATTCCACACGTGGAGGGTGCAATGCTTAATATCAAATGTACTAATTGGAAGATATTCGATGTTATAGGGGAATTTCATTTTAGCAGTGTACTGAAATCATTGTGCAATCACAATATAGCAATTGCAATATGCCCTCGGATCACAGTACAAATGTGATTGCCATTACTGGTCTCTGTATACAAACCATCACAACGCTGGGCATCCAGAGTCACCAGGAAGAAATGTGCAGGTCTGAAGCCAGCTCGAGCCTGTTGATCTCTTCAAAATTCTTTTGGTAGTTGTTTGGTTTTTATACTCCGTGTAGGGCTGAGACATGCATTCACTCCCCCTCATGCTGGTCTGACACAACTGGAGACATTCACACTCTGTTAATGAAGGGAGAAACATTTATACCACCAGTCCATCCATTTGATTGTTGATGGCTGTTTATCTAAAACAAAGGCCACTCTCCAGTCCCCTTTTGTGTTGGGATAAACTCAGCTTCTTTGCAACAGCTGTGGCCAGTCACAGCTCGCATTAATCCCTGAGCTTCATGGGCACATCATCTGTGTGTAGGGGTTTATTGGTCGGTCTCACAACACCGCTTATTTTTAAGGGGATATTCAGAGGAAAGGCAATGCTAGCAAACAAGCAAATCAAGAAAGAAGAAAGACACAGAGCTATTTTCACTCCCGGAACATAGAAGCCAATAGAGGTGCATGCGCGGTCCCTATATTACTGCTGACACATGCTCTGAAGTTACCTTCCTCTCAGTGTCACAAGTCCATCCAACATTTCTAATCTCTTTTACCGAGTTAGAGAAACAAAATGCATGAGGTAACATCCACTCCACAGACATGATAAGCCCAGATAAATGCAAAGGATACATGGTTAAATAAATTGGGTAAATGAATAGCCGCTCTATCACAGCAACAGCTTTTAAGGATGAGGAGGTAAACAATATTTCTGGAGAATATAATTGCCTGTCTGCTCTTTAAGTCTGTGCAGCGCTGGAAATTTTCAGACTTTTAACTTTCATAGCGTTCACCTTCATGTGTTGCTGCTTATTGACTGAACAAGATTTGCATCCAGGAATTCTGAATCATGGAGCATCCTTTACTTTGCGTAAGATGACCATCACATATACACACAAGTATGTTTGAATTCTTCCACTCGTAAACACACGCACACCAAAAAAAAAAAAAAAAAAAAAGACACGGTCAGTAATCCTGAGAAAAGCCTTACTGTGAAGTACAGAAAGCACTCATAAATTTCTCCCAGAATAAAAGTACAGTGCATCCTCTACTTTGTTCCACCTTTAGTCTTGACATCTTCTGGGCACGATTTCATGCTACAATGTCACCCGTACAGTCATTCCTCAGCTGCTCAGTGAGGAAGCTGTATCTCATGCAGTGCTTGGAGGAATGGCAACAGCATGATGGTCGTTCTACTCTGGATACAAAAATTCCTGTTTGTCATTGTAGACAGGGACTTTCTAGACTTTCTGGCTAGAGTTTCTAAAGATCTGAGATCATGAACTTTCCTGGCCTGCTTCATATAACCAGAGCACCTGGAAGCTGCAGTCTGCTCCACATGAAGTTGATGGCTGCTGCTAGAGCTGTTTTGCTAGCAAGCACGCAGTGGCTGCACCTGAAAGCAGTGCTCCAGGTACTCCACCATGCCAGGTGTGAGCCACCAAAGGGACTCACAGACCATGCTTGTTACCAGCTCAGTGTGCCAGGTTAACCCCCAGCTAGACAAAGGCACGAAGACTTGAAGTCAGCTAAGTAATACATGGGTGTCAGTCTGAACCACACCAAGCTAAAATACGGAGACAGCCAAACCCATTGAATCCGACTTTAAAGGCAAAACACTGGAATTTCAGTAATTTAGTTTCAAATACTTCATGGTGCCAATGAATCATTTTTGGCTCCTGAAGTTTTAAAACTGCATACCAGACCTTTTGTTCACCTGAAGTGACAGAAACAGGACAAAGTTCAACAGTAAAACGTCGTGTGCTGAGGGGCTAATGATAAGGAATTGTTACGTAAATCTGGAGGAGCAGACAAGGAAGAGAGAGAGAGAGAAGTGTAGTGGTAGACAGGGTAAAAAGGATGTGCTGACAGAGTGATGCAACTTGAAAGAAAGAAAGGCTAATGTGACTGATGGTAGACAGTGAGTTACTTTTATAAAAGATGGGGAAGCATTAGCACCATTGCGTAAGATGTTCGTAAGCTCTCATCTGAATCCCAGAACGCTCATCTTTGATGCCTGCTGAACACTTTTTGCTTTGACTCCCTTCAATCCTTTGTGTTCTTTTAAATCCAACCACATTCTCTCATCTTCCTCTTTACAGCATACAGCCATAAGAAAGGTCAATTGCAAAGCATTTATGGGTAATAAACTCTTTCTCCTTTTCCCTAAGATCTTAGCATTGTCAGCACAATAACAAGAGGCATGCTTTAGCTTCATGTTTCTCAAATGCCAAACTAAATACTTTAAGAGATAGATAGATTAATTGAAAGATTACTGGCAATGGCTTAGTTCTTCAAAAGTGAGGAGAGTATTTATATAGACTGTCACACATTGTTCCCAAGAACTGTGATCAAGTCTTCACACCTTGGTCTTGGAGAAGCTGCTGCTGCCACCAGCTGGTAGTTCACTGGTCCTTGTCTGGAGAGACGTCCCAGTAAGGCAGCTAGGCCATGAAGCAGCTAACATCTACAGAAAGCTAAAGAAACGTTGCTTCAGCCCAAAATCCATTTAGGAATTTGACAAAAGACAAGACCTGTGTTCTTAACAGGGCAATCTTACGATAGCATTCACAGTAAGCAGTTATCCATGGGCATGGCTGGAACAACAAGCATACTAAATTCAGAACATCAGAACACTGGACCTTTTTATGACTGGATGACACTAAAGTGATTCATTACTTAAGTTCCAGAAATGCATTTTGGGATGGCACCTCCTTTGTACTCTGGAAGTAGAAATGGCAGTTCCTTGCATGCTTCACTGCTTCATCTGCAGGTCCAATGTAAGAAGGAATCTAGTGAGCATAATGTTAAACACCATGCAAAAAAAGAAAAATTAAAAAGAAAATTGGTTTAGCGGCCTGACGAGTGATCTGTGGTCACTGTGGTTGCAGTCACGGACGTTGTAAGAGAAGGGCTTTTGCCCCACTAATGGGTTTAGTGCAAATCAGTGGTTCTTTTCCTGCCCACTCCGTATGCACGAAGATGCACGCAAAGATCTTGGATTATCAGAAGCTGTATATATCACTGTAGATTGGCTACTGGGTTTGTCATTAGGAAGCCAAAAGATGACGGCTTTGCTTTATTAGGTTTAGCAACAACATGCATTTGGTCATACAACTTATTACGGTTGATTAACTTCAATAGTTGTCATACAGCTATTATGGTTGATCTGGAGGTAAATATAACATTGTAAATAAAAGAAGAAGTGCACAGAAAGGCCAGTGTAGTGACAGATAGTGTGGAGGCAGCCTAAACTGAATAGTTGGGTTTGCGAAATTAATGTATTTTAATACAAACAAACTGTAAAGTCATCTTCCTCGGAGCAAGTCGTGCAAGTTCATTTAACTGGATCAGCCCAAACTTCCAGCAGAACTTTGTGGCAAAGGGGAGTTTTGCAGTCCTGCAGTGTATTAACAAGAAAGGAGTGAGCAGCACGAGGGATGGGGGGACACAGGGACCCACAGCTCTGCAAAGACCAGTATCAGATTTCAATGTGCAGGTCATCTTTCTTTTTCTGACAATATTGAAAAATTGGAAATACTGCAGAAAAAGCTGAAAGTGATTCAAGAAAATGGTGTAAAGAGTTTGGTTTGTTTAATTTATCATATAGAGGACTGAGAGATGATTCAATTATTTGATTAAAGTGCAGAATAGATATCTCAGAACAAAACTAACAGGATAATAAAGCATTTCTTCATCAGGTAGGCAGAGATGTGGAGAGAATAGAAACCTATAAATTAGACTCTTACTCAGGCAACTTTTGTGATTAAAACCTATTTAAAGATTGGACACTGAACATGAACAGTAAAGAAAATAACTTTCCCAGAAATGCAGGCAGATTGCAAAGAGGGTGGAATATAAATGCACAAGAGTGTGAAGAATGACTTTAAAGTTGAAGAGTTACTTGAATTCTCCAAAAAAGAATAGTAGAAAGAGAGTCTTTAGTTCAATGCCTACCAGTATCACAGTGCCTTTCAGGAAGGACCTTTGTATCTGCTGCATGACCTTGCTAGTAGAATCACAGAATCATTAAGGCTGGAAAAGACCTCCAGGATCATCTGGTCCAACCACCACTCTACGACCACTGTCACCCACTAAACCATGTCCCTAAGCACCATGTCCAACCTTTCCTTGAACGCCCCCAGGGACGGTGACTCCACCACCTCCCTGGGCAACCCATTCCAATGCCTGACTGCTCTTTCTGAGAAGAAAAGGCTCCTCATTTCCAACCTGAACCTCCCCTGGTGCAACTTGAGGCCATTCCCTCTAGTCCTATCACTAGTTATCTGTGAGAAGAGGCTGACCCCCAGCTCCCCACACCTTTCTTTCAAGTAGTTGCAGAGAGCAAAACATGACAAGGTATACCAGAAAGCTGGGTGGCTATAACTGTGTCTAGAGTGTCCACACAAGGTGGGGTGAAGGAGCTACATGTACAAGCCTTTCGCCCTGTTGAATTCTGAAGTCCCCCAAAGCCTTCTGCTGCCTGTCTACTCCTAACTCATATACTGTGATGGTTTTGAAGCTGAGAAGTTCAGAGACAGTCCCAGTTTGAACTGGAAGCAGTTTCTGAGCTGTTCTGGTGATCATGAGACCCTTCATTTTGATCCAGGTGAATCCTGTAGTGCTTGCTCATTCCAACCTCTTCTGCATGAAATCCATGCCAACTCCAGGCCTACTTCCAGTGTCAAGGCAATGGCGCCAGTAGTTCCATACTGGATGTAATAGTGGCTCTGTGCAATGTGGTGGATGTATGGTTTAAACGCTTTCCACCACAGGATGTAATTGTGAATACTAAGTAATTTTTCTGATTTTCTGATTTGATTCATTTTGAATCCATATGAGCATCACTTCATTTTCTCCTTTTACTCATACACCATGAATTATAGCTATACCTTAGAAAAACTAAAAGTACCACAGAATGGCATCCACTCTGTTTAACTCTTACAAAGGTCCCCAGTTAGCTTGTTGGCCCGCGCCAACCAGCACTCTTCCAGAAGTGCTTTCAGGCACATTTCAGAACGTAGATACTCCAGTACCAGTTGGACTCAATGCTGGAGAGTGGTCCCAGGTCCATTTCATTTGCTAGCACACATGTGGTCTGGAATCTCGGTATATCCTACTGCCCGGGATATTCCTGTGCCTTCTTTCCTGCCTCTCTGGTAATGAAAGTGTTGGTTTTAAATACAGTGCACTAGTTAGTGAGTTGGAGAGGAAAAAAAAGAAAAAAAAAAAAAAGCAGAACCAGCTCTGCTTATTGCTATTATATAAGGAAGAGAACATTTTTTCAAGAGTACAGTGTATATATATTTCTCACATCTCTGGAAAAATATCATGGGAACATACTTGATAAATAATGAAAATGACTCTGCATTTCAGAAGAATGGATCTTAATTTTGCTTTAAATGACAACTGGTGACAATACGGATGCAATATAAGCCCACTCTAATCAGTAAGATTAATATTCCAGGGGAAAAAAATCAGATAATTGTATTGATTTTCTCAGCATATTTTTAAAAGCAAAATGAACGATTAATTCTTTATGTAATATCAAGGTTATTAGGAATTAAAGTTTTCAACATTGCAGATCATTGTCATTACCCTATGGAAATAAGGTTCTTATACTGAAAAGCATATTTAAGTCCTGTGTTGTGTCTTAGAGCTGTGAGAAGAGACTCTTTCATCCAAAGTCCATTGCTGTCAACAGAGAGAGTTCCAAAGGTCTCAGTGATCTTTGGTTCACGTCCCACTAAAACATCTCCAGATCTACTGCACTAGGAAGAGCAAAATTACTGTATGAACAAAATCTTGATCTGCTGCTTCTTGAATAAAAAAAATAAATAAATAAATAAATAAATAAAATTGGATGATTTCAGTAAGAATGAGATCCAGTCATGATACATAAATGCACCATCCCACTAGTTTGTGCTAAGTGTATTATTTCAAGTCATTAATTAGCAAGTTGCTAAATATCCCATCTGTATGGAAACTATCATTGCACCTCTTATTCAGATGAACAATATATATATATATATATATTTTTTTTTCCCCTGAGAAACTTGTTTATTTTATTGTACCACCTTATTTTTATACAGTAAAATGTGAAAATACAGCATGCTTTGGAGTTACTCCAAAACTGTCCTAAACTTAAATACTATCAACCTGATATATATCAAGAACAGGTAAATGGTATTCTCTGTGCTGCTCACATCTATCTTCCCTGCTTCTCTTTTGCTTATCACTTGTTGTAATTAAAGAAGGGTAGATGGCTTATAAGAGAAGAATTCTAACGTAGGCGATGTCCCCCAGTTAATGACATCAAATTTCAGCCTACATTTCTGGGTCTGCAGACATAGCATGAAAAAGAGATCCATGGATTAGATACAATAATGCAGAAGAAAACAGGAAAAAAAAAAAAAAAAGAGAAAATGAGAAAGACCAAAGGAGAGAAAAGATACATCACTGGAACTCAATGGGTTTTATTTTCTTTATTCACTTCTATTTTATTCACCAGTGGCAGAAAACAGGAGCTGGGAGGAGAATCACAGTTTTAGACATGGAGAAGCATATGAATAAATTGTGCCTTTTTATATTTCTAAGAAGACTCGGTGATAATGCCAGCATTTTCAGTAATTAATTTTAAACACTGCATTGTGCCTTGTTACACTGGAAAGGTCATTTATCTGAAGTGTATAATCAAATATGAAAATAGGGAATTTAATTTTTTTTTTTTTTTACCTGATAAAACAGTCTCAAATCAACCTTTTTATGCTCTGCTTGGTAAGAAACCACTATGCAATCTGTCTACATCCTACACAGCACATGTCATTCTTGGACAAGTCGAACAGGTGGGACCACACAGATTCAGACAAAGTCTCCTGTGCTCAGCAATAACCAGAAACAAATACTAAAGAGTGAGGAAATGACAAACGTGTATGAGACCACTCCTGAATACTGTTCTGGGCTTCTCAAGCTGAAGTGTCCCTACCTATTCAGGTTTTCCTAGCACAGTAGCCTTTCCTTAACTGGAGTCATCTTGGCAGCCCCTCTCTGGCTCTATCCCAGGTCTACTCCAGGGAACCAGAACTGCACATAGTATTCAAGGTTGGGGTGAACTGTGAATTTATGCACTGGCATAATGACATTTTCTACTTTGTCCTCAAATTCCTAATGATTCCTAACTCTCTGTATGACTTCTGATCACTGCTGAGCACCGAGGTGATATTTTCATGGGACTTTCTTCTGCCATCCCTGAGTGTTGCTCCTGTGTGGAGCAAGAGGCCATCAGCCCAGAGGTCATGGATCTTCATGTGAAATTAGTTTTGTTATTGTTTGCTATGTACATCATTTTATTTATTTGTCTGCATTTCTTCTGATATTTTGTTGCCCAGTCACCAAGACTTTTCAGGTCCTTCTATGGTTTCCTACAACCTGTACTCATCTTTACTCTCCCCACTAACATTCTCATAAAGCTGTTTTCTCATCACACTGATCCCTTTTTTCTGGGTCATCTGTGAAAACAGAGAATGGCAAAATTTCAGCACAGACCCCTGTAGAATTCATCTGGGAACCACTCTCCCCTGCAAGAATTGAATATTTCCTCCTACTTTGTGTTTCCTATTTGGCAATCAGTTCTTCATTTACTCAAGAATTTCTGCTCTAATGTGGTTGCTGCAGCTCCTTATTTTTTTTTTTTTTGTTAAGGAATTTGTCAAAAGCCAATGGGAAATTCAAGTAGATTGTATCAATTAGATCACTCTTATCCACATGCTTGCTGACCCCTTGAAAAAATCATTAGAAGTTTACAAAGCAGAATTTTCTTTTACATAACCTGTGTTCTCTTCCCAAATGGGTCATGTTGATCCACAAGGCCTTTCATTAGATCCTTTATTACAAACTCTACTTAAATGCGCAGTACAAATGTCTGGCCTACAAGCCAGTAATGTCCTGCTATCTCCGTGGAAATAAAAGTAGGTGTTCAATATGGTTACTTAAATCGTGGACCATGAAATTTTCTTTCTAAATCTTTCTGTCTATTTTGACTGATTAAGTTATCTGTCAGACTACCTGCCTACCTACCTACCTATCTATCTATCCATCCTTGTACCTATCTTGTACCTACCTTGTACCGTCTTGTACCTATCTTCCATCTGTCTGTATCTTTCATTGGAACACCACTAGATTCTCTGTATTGCCTTTTTTTCTCACAAATAGGAAAGCATTCTCCAATCTGGTGATAATGAGAACAACTTAATAACTAGTTGTATATTTATAGCCATTTTTAATCTTAAAAGCACTGTACACACAGTTATCTAACAAAATTCAGTAATCTAACATAACTGACTTAGTTAGTTAGTATAGACTTAATATGAACTGGATATCCCCACATTTGTTTTTTGACTTCCATTATTTTTTTCTGTCAGATACTTTACCCAAGTTATGTTGGGTAATGGATGTGCATCAGATTTCACTCATCCCAAGAAAGCAAGAAGTCATGTTTGCTCAGTTCCAACAGACAAGGTCTCTTCCACAAAGAGGAAGGAGAGGAGGCTTTAACAGTATCTCGAAGCCCATTTTTGTTCCTGGATTTAAAGCAAGGTAGTCTGTTCCAACACTGAGTGTCTTTAACAGATCTTTTCCCATGAGCAAAGATGGATATAAGGCAATTCTTCTGTTTCAGTCCCTGGTTCTTGTGTCTGCAGAGCAACACCTGACACAACTGAATGTATTTAGATTGTTCCTTCAAAATCCTCCCTCCTTTTTCCTCACATTCAGATTTAATCTTGTAAATCCAACATATTCTTTAATCTTCCCTTCCATATATTAGAAAAAAACATTCCATTCCTAAAATGAAGATTTCTCATGTAATCAGTGAAAAGTACTCATTTATACATGTCATAATTCTGGGACTTCTGCTCTCCAGAGAACATTCTATTCAAACAGAACGGTGATCAATAGGCAATGGATTTATTTTATCATTCAGTGACAATAATTGACAAGGCCTGGAACTGACTAATTACTTTTTGCAGTCTTGGTTTGTTCCTACAATTTTACATTTGCACAGTACTATATTTTCCTTGATATTTAGTGCTGTTTACAGTCACTTGCTTATTCTTTCTAAAATTAAATATTGTTGAGTGTAATGTTTCTCACTCTTGAACAGAAAGGGTTGCAAGTTATACCTATGAATTCATAAAATACATTACATTTGTTGATTGAACATCATATCTACATTTGTTTAGTTGTTATTTCAGGTATTCATTCAAATAACTCACTATGAATCAAAGCATTAGATTCTTATTTGCTGCAAGCTGATAGCAAACTCCATTTACATCAGTGGTAGTTTGGCAGACCTGAAGGGCTGACTTTTAAATTCCAATTGACATTACTTCTCAGATTCAAGTGAAAACAGGCATACTGGAAATAAGCTATTTATAAAACATGCAGTTATTGTGGTGTGCCAGGGGAATTGAAATATGTCAGATAATCTTCCCACAAGGAAAATGTTAACTAGATTATTTAATATAGACTGAGATTTTGTCATTCTACAGTTAATCCCATTGTGGTTTTTATTATCAAGCAAAATTGTCTGGCTGTTGTTTCTTCTATTTCTTACACAGTTTAGAGAAGCACACATAATTAGGAGATCTAAGACAGATGGGGAAGACAACAAGCCCTTATCAGATAATCAGTCAGTGGTTCCTTCATTTCTTTTTGTGTCTTACGCTAAACCTTTTCTCTCTGCTGCTCAAGGAATACTTAATTTCCACGCAAAGAATAGCCACAGGACCCCAATGCCAAATGCACACTACCCTCTGAGGCCAGGGCTTTCTGTAGGCTCTGACTCTTGTGGATAAGGGAGAGATTTAAATCCAGGTATCCTGCACTCTGGGTGTGCATTTTCATTACCAGGTACACGGGATGTCTGAGGGCTCCTTTTGTGTGTGGTCGGTCACTGTCTGAGCATATCTGCTGATCAGATACCGCCAGCAAGGCTGGCAGGAAAATATCTGCATTTTAGATCTATGCAGTTACCCGTATCCCAGCTGCGGCTATGACCTTCACCTGCTAGTCAGTCCTGCTTTGTGCAAGGACTTCACAGAGGTGACCCCTGTACCAGCAGGCAGCAGCGTGCAGCGTGGGTACCAAGGCAATTTAAGGAGGAATTTGACAGGATGCAGTCAAATGCTAGGACACGGTAAAAGGCAGTATTGGACAAAGCATGAAGCTGCCTTTCTGTAGTCTTTCGAGAAAGGAGTGAACTCTGCACAGTGAGGGGTTCAGGACTAGAGTTCAGCCTCTTGTATAGGGTGGGGACAAATGGGAGCTGGGCAGAGGTTATGAAAGGCTCTGAAAAGGAGCTTCAGCTTTATGTCAAAGGCAGCACACAACAGGGAACCACTCAGAAGCAGAGAGGTTCTAGCACTAAATGTTGATCTAAAACTACTGGCCATATGCTAATATTTGCTGAGGACCAAGAAAAAGATGATCGAAAAACAATGAAGAGAGAGGATTATAACAGTATTATAAAAGTGGACAGGAAGGAAAGACTGTCTTAGAGAAGCCAGGCAGAAAGACACTTTGAGATCTAGATGCAGCAGGCCATGTCTGGAAGGCTACAGAAACTGGTGAGTTACGAGTGAGTTTAGAAATTTCGCCATTTCTAAAGGTGCTGGCAATTTTGTCACGGATGTGATTAATCACGTTGCGTGCATCCCACTCCACTGGGGGCTACTGAAAAATTCCTAGAGATGCTACGTGGTATCAGAAAAAAAAAAAGGAAAGCAGTGCCGAGGGCTACTGAATGATCCATGCTGTCAAACTCCAATTATCTGACATTTATAAAAGATGCTAAATATAATTTAGTATCGATTTGCCTTCGAGGTAAAAAAATATTTCTCATTATTCGCAGTCATGTATTTGATAAATTGGGAGTGCCCAAAGCAAATACCGACTTGTGTAAATTAGGTATTATAGATCTTATTTTTGTCTAGCGCTCATTTTCCGTCAGCTGTGGAAGCAGTTAGTGGGAAGCGCAATTAAAACGCCACCGTAAATGACAAATGGCCATTGTGCTGGGGTGTTCCGCAGGAGCCAGCGCGCTGCGGACTTCCAGGACACGATGTGAAACACCGCCCAACCGCACGGTAAAGAGAGCACCCCAAGGCCGGCACTGAGCTTAATTAGGTGTTTAATTAAACGGAGTGAGAGCCTCGCGGAGGCTGACGGGGATCCGCCATCTTGGGCGGCTGTGGCCGGAGGCGTGGCGTCGCCCTCCCCTCCTCCCCTCGCCCCCCCCCCCACCGGCTCTGTTCCCGCGCATGCGCGGTGCGCCGGAAGCGGCGGCGGGGCGGCGGCGGCGGCGATGGCGATGTCGGAGAAGTTCGACTCGCTGGAGGAGCACCTGGAGAAGTTCGTGGAGAACATCCGGCAGCTCGGCATCATCGTCAGCGACTTCCAGCCCAGCAGCCAGGCCGGCCTCAACCAGAAGCTGTGAGGCCTCCCGCGCGGCCCCATTCCCCTGAACGGGCCCCAAAACACCCCCAAACCCGACCCAAAACAAACCAGACCAACCCCCCCCCAACCCGTCCCCCCCAGAACAGCCCAAACCCCCCCCAAAACACTCCCAAACCCACCCAAACCACCCCAAACCCATCCAAAACCCACCCCAAAACAGCCCAAACCCAGCCCGCATCCCGTCCTGGTTCCTGTTTTTCCTCACGAGCCGCCCTGTTTCCTCCTCACAGGAATTTCATGGTGACGGGCCTGCAGGATATCGACAAGTGCCGGCAGCAGCTTCACGACATCAGCGTGCCCTTGGAGGTGTTCGAGTGAGTGCCCTCCTGCCCGGGGTGGGTGCTGGGGGGCTCTGGACCCTGCCTCCTTCAGCACCTCCTTCCAAAATCACATCCCAGGGGGTACCAGGAAATGATAAACTATACACCTGATTTCACCTCTTTCATATATATTTTTTAATTTACGTTGTACGACACTGTACGTGTAGGCAGTAATATAGCTTCTGCCCCATCTAGCAATACAGTAAGTAATCCTTCATTTTGGAAATGCACTTCTGCACTAGGTTAGAATCAGGGTAGTAGAGTTGCAAACAAAAATAAATTAGGCCAGTACGTAGGTATTTGAATTTCACTAGTGGCAATCCTCCTTCTGTCGGAGATCTAACTGTTATAAGTAAAATTATGAATGTAGAGGGAGAGCTTTACAAGATAGCTTTTATGCAGAAGACTAGTAAATTGTTAGCATCTTGTAAAACCAAAAATATTATCAGTTTGCTACGCTCTGGTGTGTTGTTAGCTGTATAGGGCTTTCTCATAGGCCTTTCATTCTTTATTTATGATAGTACTCCTAAATGTTCCTTTTTCTTCATTCAGGGATGGAATTTCCCTTTGTCTAATACTTAAGCATATTTTTATTTTGCTATATTATGTTTGCTTGTTCAAGTGCTGGTACAATTTTTACTCTTTAGTATCGTACATGTAATTGTTCTTTGAGTTGCTTGGTGTCTTACGTGTTAATTGCTTACCATGTACTAACGAAACTATTTTATAGTTATTCCCCTTGCAGTTACTAAGGATGGGTTCACCTTTCTACTTTCACATGTACCTATTGTATGAGAGGAGCTGGGTATTATATTTTTGATAATTTTTTCAATGATCCAGGGTCTCTGGAAAAAAGATTTAAAACAATATATCAGGACAGCTGCTTGCTGTCTTCCTTGAGTAATATTTTGAAAGTGACTAATCTAAACTGTGTTTTTTAAAATTCATGTTTCAGACAGTAGTAATAAAAAAAGCAGAGCGAATACTTCTGTTCCTTAGAGAACTTTCTAGTACAAATGCAATCACTTAGGCAGTATCTTTTCTGTTTTCAGATATATAGATCAAGGTCGCAACCCTCAGCTTTACACCAAAGAGTGTCTGGAGCGAGCTTTGGCTAAAAATGAGCAAGTAAAAGGAAAAATCGACACAATGAAGGTAAGCCAGAAATAATGAAATTACTAATGTATTTGGTTCAGTCCTTTCCCCAAATATATATGGGGGAAAGGATTTCACTTATGCAGTTATTAAATCCTCCAGTGTGATTTGCATTAGGGATTGCTCTGCATCCGTGTGCCTTAACAGAGAAGTCAATACAGGAAGCTTGCAATTCACAGCTGGAGATGCAGATGTTGCTATGAATTCATTTTGACTAAAAGTATATAGTGTTGCAGATCTCTTTTGTTATTTGTGTTCTGAATACTAATGGGTACCTCACACTGTTATGTATCTGTAACAGTGTGACGTGTGTAAATTTAGAAATAAGCAAAACAGAAGGGGTATTTTTACAGTCTTGAATGGGTCTTAGCATGTTTGCCATTTTTAATAGTGTATATGAGCACAAGTTGGTCTTTATTGAATGACTTTAAATGTATGCCAGCATTTAGGGTTTTTTGAACTTGCACTTTTATCCAGAAAGAACTTAAGCATTCTGGTATATGGTTTTAACTACTACTGAATGGCAAAATTAGAAAAGGAAGTTCAAAGAAAGGGGTGTTTGTGTTTCATAATGTTCTTAGGCTCGATTTTAAAATTATTGTGGAGGATGCTGCAGAATGCAGACATCTGTATATTTTCAGCATTTTTTTCTTTTGATAGAATGGACTTTGCTTGTAAAAGTTGTAGGAACAGTTACGCATTTCTGAGGCAGGTGTGAGTTCCTTCGTAGAGGTGGAGGGGATTACATAGTAAATCGAGTGGGCATGTCCTTTATCAGCTTTGCACCAATAACATCATCTAAACAAGTCACCTTCACAATGAAGGGTGTATGACTGGAACAGAATGTCTTAAACTTGGAAGTGTTTATGGTTACTTTCTGGAGACTATTTAAAACAAGTTGAATGGCTTTCATTCTGATCTGACTTCCTGTTAATTTTGGGTGATCTTGAATGGGTGATGGGGGGGAAAAGGACTACCTGCTTTCCTTGAATTTCAGTAATGCCACTTACTTATCATATACTTCCATCATCATATTCTACTAGAAAGGGAAATAAAATGCATAGGACTACTCCAGTACTTTCTTTCTCATCGCAGGAGATGAGAAGGCAGTTGCAGCAGGGAGGGATTCTTGCTTCAAAATTGTCTGAAGAAATTCATGGAAAGCATCTGAAAGGAATGTGGTGGTAAAAGTAGGGAGGAAAAGAAGTATTTGAAGCTTAAGGTTCTGAGTCCAGCATATTTTTTCTGCAAATTGTTATTCCTTAAATTATAATACATGGAAGAAACTGCTTAGAGACAGGGAGACGGGACTCTAGACAGGTATCGATGCACCAGAGTATACCAGAGAGATACCACTGCTTTATGTTTCTTAAGTGAAGGTGCTAGTTGGTTTATGGCTAATTAAAAGCATTTTAGTTTGGTCCTTTTCTAGCAGATTTCATGTTAGTGTTTTCTTTGACTCTTGTAAACATTACTTTGGATGGGTGGGGTCTTTTTTGATAACTGTGTTTTAGGTCACCGAAATGTTAAAATGTTGTAAAAATATTTCTGTTAATTGGATTACACTGCTAGATGAAATCCAAATGATGCAGGTGGGAGTGTGTGTATTATCTCTGTCTCTCTCTACATAATGTTTTTTTTCTTTCCAGAAATTTAAAAGCTTGTTAATTCAAGAACTTACAAAGGTGTTCCCAGAAGACATGGCAAAGTACAAAGCTATTCGAGGAGAAGATCCTCCTCCTTAAGTTGGCCTTTAACTCTAAAAATGTCAATTCTATAAATTGACACTTACCACTCTTTATAAAAACATGGACTGAAGAGGTGGGGTATCTGAGACTTCGTTAAAAACTAAACTACAAATGGCCTTGAAAGGACGTAAAGGAGCTTGATGAACGCTCATGGTTCTGGTGTGAAGCTACTGCATCTTTATGAAGACTTTCACTCAAAGATCGCTGTTGAAACTTCTTGTGGTACTTGGTTGTTCTTTCCTGAAAGGTTTTGGAAATGCTTTGATAACCTGCAGGTGATTATATAGCATTTACTACAAAGTGCATTTCCGGAGCAGAAAACCATGTTTTTTGTCTTCTGAAAAGTGTGCTCCAGGGTTGTGGGTTCATTTGTTTTTGAGAAATATATTTATTATACTTGATTTTTTTTATTTGTAAAGTGTTTTTTATCACTGTACAAACAATTGACTGTGTTCACCTTGGAAAATTCTGCTGAACAGGAGCCTGTCGGGCTGCAGTTTGCATGTGTCATAATGAATCACAGCCAAGAAAACCTTCAGATACGTGTTTTGTTCTGTAAGCTGCAGTGCAGATGACTGATGTAGAAGTGGAGCATATGCAGGGATTAGCTCCTCAACAATGTTAATATTTTGTGTAGTATTTAATGTAGGCCTTCGTTCATTTTCTTTAAGCAAGTTGTAGAATAAAAATTTGAAAAAAATTAAACTTGTGTGTTACTCTTTAGAGAATGAACCGAAAGCTGTGTAAATTAGCATATTTATCAGTGTCAGTGATAGAAATGAAACAGGTATCAGAACTTGGGTGTTACAAGTTATATTTACAGGTAAAGTAATGTTGGCATTTTGCTTTTTGTGGGGAAAGCTTTAATACCTGAAGCAGGAGATTTGGGGGATCAGTGATTATCACACAAAGTGTTTCTGGTTAGATTCACACTCATTTGTGAAATCTCTTACTGTTTATATGCAAGACAGTCCTGAAAGAAAACAGCTTGATGGGATTGCTACCCAGGGGAATAGTGCGGAAGACTGCTTTTACAGTGAAAGAAACCAAATTTGCATATAAAAACTTGACCTTGCTGAAGGGGAAGACAGTTTCATTTTTTTCGCCTTTACTGCTGAGATGTGTTTCATGTTTCATAGATACTTAACATCCAATTTCACATAGTTTCACAGATCAAGTAATTCAAGAAACTTGTTATCACAAAAGAAGTAGCATAATGTCTATTATGATTATTAGTCACTTTGATGAAGTAAAGCCTTTGGAGCATCTGTAATGTCAAGCATACTTATTCCTGACCAGACTTTGGCATAACAAAAGGAAAAAAATTGAGAAAACTGGCTGTTCCTCTGAATTAGTTATTGAAGACTTGCCACAAAGAGATCTAATTCTTCCCTGGTCCTACTCTGCCTTGCCCTAGTCTGCAGATACCCGTTTCCTTGTACTCCCTCCAACCACTAATTGCGCTTTTCACTCCACAATGTTACTCCACGAACCTGGCAAATAACAGCAATAAAGAAAAAGCACATAAACTTTTTTTTTTTTTCCTGCTTTGCCTGGAGTGCAAGGTCCTGAGGAATTCTTGAAGCGTGGCTTCAGGTTGGCACCTGCCAGCTCTAAAGAAAGTGGACAGAATATGAGGCAAGAGTAGAAGGCAGAGTGTTTTTAAGATGCATGTCATGTGTTGGGCAGTAGAGCTGGAGAGCAAGAGCATTGGCAACAGGAAGGTGAAATGTTTCTAGGACAAGAAGACAGTAGGTAACTGGCTTGGTTATGGGGTATTTGCTGTTCAAAACCTTTTATTTTATATATATATATATATATTGTTTTAAATATCATATTTTAAAATGTAGTCCTCATTTTCAAATTAGTTTTACACACATGATTACTTTGAATTTCAGGCTTAGTGTATTGATTTGTAATAGTATCACACAACGCCTAGCCATTAATGTGAGAGCCCTATCAGAAATTTACATTGTAGATGTGCGGAGCTTGAAAAATTAGACATCTCCATCAGTTGATATGCTGACTAGCACTGTGTTGATCATCTCAGAGCTAATGAGCTTAATATGGTGTAGGTATTTTTTGTTCTTTCCGTATCTATATTCCATGTTATTTATTCTGTAGAAACTACTAATGGGATACTGGAGTTTTATACAGTATGGATTTAAACATACCGCTGATGGGAAAAGAAGAGGTAAGGAGGAAAGGGATGCCATTATAAATTCACTGGAAACAGGATTTTTTTACTTGACTATCAACACACTAAAGAGAATTCAAAAGTTAACATTCTGAATATTAAATATTTGTGTCCTGAAAATTTCCTGTTCTTAACAGAAAGAAACGAGTTGTGTGTTATTTCAATGTGTCACAGCTGCCTTCTCCAGCCATGCAGCTGAACCATTTCTTCACGTCTCTGCTACTTTCCACTTCTAAGAGCACCAGCAGGGCAGGGGGGAAATGAGATTTTTTTCTGGCAGAAGATGGTGAAAGAGAAATGCTGTTCATAGGATTTGTGAATTTTCTGTGTTTTGGTGGGCTCAGTGTGGCAAGCTCTTGAAGTCGGGAAGCTCTTGAAATTGCTTAATTGTCCTGTAAGCATCCTTTTCTCATCCTCAACTACCGCCTGCGTGTCACTCTGCAGGAATGTCAGTGTGTTTTGGGATTTAGGCAGTCTCCTCTACCTTGTGGAAGAAGCTATTCGCTTTGCTGCCTTTACAACCTCGCCGTCCTTCTATAAAATCATAGAATCATTAAATCATAGAATCAAAAGCTGTACTGACTTGGACTAATTCTGTGCATTTGATTTGTTTGCAAACATCATTCAATTTCAGACATTTTCTCCTGATACTGGCACCAATTTACAGACCTGATTGTGCCAGCTGTGTAATACAGGAAGGCCTTGTGCATTCTCTCTTCTCACTGTTAATGCTGTTACTGCAACATTATTAAAGTAGTTGAATAAGTTGATTTTTGCAGAATGAAGAGAAATGGCACAGGCTTCTAACAAATAACAACACTTCCGAAACAAGAATTGAATCACAACATCTAGAGTCCTCAACAATTTTATATAAGCACAATAGGGTTTTTTATTTTAAAATTTATCCTATTGTTATCCCAGTTAACAAAGAATATTCTATGCTGTTAAATATTTCCAGTTTTTAACAATAATTTTATCGTGTAAAGGGTAATAATTTCCTCAGGTTGTGCATTTCCCTCTGTTTTGCTTTTATCCTCCATCCTGTAATTAATTATTACCTTATTTAGTGGACATTAATGAAGAATATTTTGCCAAAATAATCTAAAGATTACTTTCTTTCCATGTTATATCGTGAATGAGTGGACTTCGTTAAAAATTTTTGTCCCTTTTGACTGGTGCATCTTGACAGCTTTTAGCCTTAGAACTCTATCTCCTTCCTGCTTCTCCATGGCTTATGAGATTTTTCATCTCAGCTGCTTTTTAATGTAGAATCACAGAATCATAGAACATCCCGAGTTGGAAGGGACCCACAAGGATCATCAAGTCCAACTCCTGGCACCACGCAGGTCTACCCAAAAATTCAGACCATATGACTAAGAGCATAGTCCCAAATATGTTTCTTTCTCCAGCAGAGCAGAAATATTCAAGGCCAGAATTCTTAGTGGGATGATGGTGTGGCTGGGACATGGAAGTGTGAAAGCTGGAGAGTGACACCTTTGTTGGCATTCACTCTTTAAGCTGATATTCCCCATTGGCGACAGCATTGGTCAAGGTGTCCTCTTCTCATCGTGCTCGACTCGGAGGCTAGAAGTGACGTTCACAGTGAAAAGGAGGAACCTCTCAGGGAAAGGAACAGCCCACAGGCTTGTTCTGAAGTTTGGCATTGAAGTGAGCCCCTAGTAATTGATGATGCTGTCTGGAAGCATTTGCAGGGCACTGGGAACTGTCTTAGGAAGAGCTGGGTGGCCTGTGGGGATGTGTGCAACCTGAGCAGGGTGAAGTGAGCCGCCTTGGTGAACAGGCCATGATTACATGGACAGATGTGTTCCCATGTGAGGGGAGCAGGTTTGCTTTGAAATCCATTTCCACAAATTGCCAGGGCTGGTCTGGAGTGGGGTGAGTCTTTAGGAGACCCTGTGCTCCTTGCAGAGACTTTCAGTTGCCAGCACTGGTGCTGCAGGCCTAGACACAGTCAGCCACACCTGCCTGCACCGTGGGCCACCAACAGGTCCTGGTCACCAGGTGCTGTGTCTTCTAGCAGCACCCTCATCTGGCTGCAGGTGCATTTGGGACCCCAGCCTTCTCCCGTCTTTGAAACCCTGCTTTGTTTAGTTCTTCATGTATAGGATGCCTAACCTAAAGCTGTGAATTCTAACAGGTAATAAATAATACACCTGTTACAGGAGTTACATGATGCAACTGGTAAACGTGTCCTTCCAGCTCTGCGAAACACAGAGTCAAGGTGACGCAAGTGTCTGCCCTGCTCTGGGAACACTGTGCTTACTGCATCTACTTTGACTACTTCCTTATGCTTAAAACTTTTCATTTTCTTAATTAAAATAATTGAAGGGCATGCATTGCAAGGTACTTCTGTAACAATTCTGTTGATTCAAATCAGGAATCTTTGTTTTCTCTATTGTGACATATTTCATACTCAGAACTAGACGTATTTAGTCTCAACATGATGTAATGCAGACAGTAAAAAAGAAATACCTTTCCGCAGAGTATAAAAATTTTCAAAACAATTCCTTCTTCTCTCCTAAATGAAAAGTCCCTTTATGTGCTAAGAAAAAGCACGTTATATTCCCACTCCTATAGATATAACTTGATTCTAATTTTCTCGGTATTTGTCCTTTGGTCATTATAATCAAACTTCTCCAAATATTCCTCAAAGGAAGAAGCAGCTACCTTTATATACAATCTGGGAAAAGGCAATTTGAAATTATTGTCATACATCATTATTTAACAAGTTACTTTGTGGGAATCTGGGCCATATTTATTATCACTTCTGCTGCAAAAATAGCATTTACTCTTAATGTTAATTGTTGAGATTCATAGATGTTTACTTTGTATGATGCTAAAGATTAAAAATTCCTGTGATTGTATAGCTGTAATGACATATACCAAGCCACTTCTGTACCATCATGGGAATTTCCAGTCCTCATCAGAAAACAAAAAGAGAAGCTCATAACAGTCTGTCACTGAAATCACTGGTAGGTGCCATTTTTATAGGGGAAACGATATAAATGTTTTTACCCTAGGCACCTTAGAAACACACTGCTAAAGTAAGAGATTACCATTTAAATATAAAAGAATTTCCTTCTTCAGGATTATTATTACTTTCAAAGTACTATTACCTTTTAAATGTTAGACTATTTTCTATTATTTTATTACATTTGACCAATACATTCTCAAGAGTTTCTCTGATATGGTTAAAGCCTAAAAGGCAAGAAGTTTCAGCAGACATAAATGGCTTTGAATAGATCTCTTATCAAATATAAGATGTTACTTGGTCTAAGAGTATTTAATATCACTTAAGACTAAATAAGTCTTGGTTGAAAACTATTTAATATCATTTCTGGTCATCACATATGAAGTTACGATATTTAAAGGAATCATTGAATATATACCTGGTAATAATAATAATAAAAAAAAAAGATTCAGCGATACAACAAATCTAATTAAGAGATGCATGTTAAAAAATCAACAAAATTTCTTCTTTCAGAGCTCTTCTCTCAAGAAATGTGAAAAAAAAATCTAAAACTGTGAAATGTTTTCAGAGTACAGTAGATATCAATTATGTGGCAGCTTTTTACTCATCCTGGGAATTTCTTCTCTCACACAGCATATTGCAGAAGATGCATAACTTCATAGATGTACCTTTCCCTTGGACAGAAATTCAGCTCTTATATAAACGAACTTTCTGTGGCTGCTCAGCATATTTGTAAGCTCTGTCATATCTAGAGGTTGATAGTCATGGTTGCAGATCATTAAGATTACAAGAAAAATCTCATTTTCCACTCTTTTTTGGTCAAGTGGGGAAGAATGAAATACTATTATAACATGCTTGAACTCACTGAGATTATGGTGAAAGCAAAAGAGAGGAAGTAATTAGTAAAAGTACTTTTTTTCTCCCATATATTTGGGCTCCAAATTTTACAAACCGACGAGTTACGAAGCTAACCATATAAATATTGCTGTTACTGTTACCTTTATTATTACCTAAGAAACACAAATAGTGCTGGACCTGCCTCATCTCTGTGACCTTTCCTGAGGATTTGGACACCAGGTTGAAGCTGGCCACGACTGCTGGGCCTGCCCTGCTTACCTTGTGGGATGGGTCCCCCTGCCCTGCTGGGAGGTCTCACCATCTATGGGCTCCCTGCCCCTTAGGGAGCAGTTGGCCCTTGTAGCTTGCTGACATTTAGTTTTGCCCCTAAAATAAATATTTCCTACTTACATGTACAAATTACAGAAGTCTTACATACCAAATGCCATTAGAGCTTTGTTTGGTTTAGTCATCTATTCCACACTGTGACATGTAACAAAGAAAATAACCCCTACATTTTCTTCTCTCCACCTTTGTTGTAAAAAATCCAGTGCTTAGAAAAACACTAATTTTCACAATATCCCTGTGGCAAGTGTGGTTATAGATGCAGATTTATTAAGTGAATTAGAAACATCAACATAGGCCAGATGTGGAACAAAAGTAAGAACAAGGCTCCATGTGCCTCCATACCTGTTCCTCAGGTAGGTTAGAGATGCTCTACATATACACATGGATACATATACACATGGATATTTGACAAATATTCCAGCCTTAAACTGAAAGAGCTCTGAACTGATCAAGAGGATGAAATATTTGGGAGAGCTTGCAGAGCTGCTCATATCCATTTCAATCTGACTTTGTCAAAATTAATTGTAAAGCCCTTTACCAAGTGTGTTGAAAAGATTCTGGGGGTAGAAGTCCACTGATAAAAATCAGTCAACAGATCGAGAGTGAATCTTTTTACAGTCTGGCTCACAGAAAACAACTTCTGTCTATTTAGCAAGATGACCCAGCAACCAATTTTCTAGAGCCACTGCAATTGCCTACCATGAAAATTACAGGTTATGTTCAAGAAAGGGTGAACACCAAATGAGCCTTTGTGCATTCATTCCACTTTCTGCTGAGCAGCATTGGCCACAGCTTTCTGAGCATCATATCTCATTTACAAGGTGACCCTGAACACAAAACCTTTTAATTAGCCTGAAAATCCAACCTGCTTTATATACATGACTGTCAGCCCTCTCGCCTTCTGCTGCCCTTTGTTGCTATGGCAGCGGTCTCCCAACAATGGAGGTTATATTGCAGAAGGAGAAAAGCATAGCCAAGATGCTCAGAGCTTGTGTGTGAAGCCAGATAAATATTCATGTTGCAACCGGGTGCTGAAGAACTGCTCTTTGAGTAAGTTCTGTTGCTATTGTTCACCCTCAAATAACACCCGGAATAAACTTCCCCTTATTAATAAATAAACAAATCCCCAGGTAGACAGCAAATGGTAAATCATCTTCCTTCCCCAAAGAGCAGTTGGGAAGTGCCACGTGAGGAGACTGACGTACAAAAAGAAATGAATCAGGTGCTTGACCAGTATGTATCGATCTATTGAGATCTGTAAGACCCCTCCAGCTTTTACTGGTCGACAATTATCATTAGGCCCATTGTATTGATGGTACAATCAAAAGCAGAATCGGATCAACTATCTAGATCTATATAATAATCTATTGATTACTACAAAGTATATGGTTCAGATTTATTTTGTGATAAAAATCACAAAAGGGCACAGATGCTTATACCTAAAAGTGTAATCAGCTGTTGATCTACTCTTAAATACCTTCCTTTCTTATCCTGCGTGTTTTTCTCCATGGCATCTTTCTTAATGTCACTAAATTCTTTAATTTATCTTGAGGTTGTAGATAAATCTTCAGAATGTCTGAACACACTTTGTCATGTATTCCAGTGCTGCAAACTGGGAATTGTAAATGATTTTTCTAAAAAAAAATAGTATGCTGGGATGGTTCCAACAGCATTTTTGGAGCTAGTTAACATCTGTGCTGACCCATGGCTTATTTTAGCTCATAAATCTCATAAGCATCAAACATGATGCTGTGCCTTCAGTAGAACACTGATTACTATAATACATCTTCCTGTCATACACTGACAAATACAGAGATACAGAAACAAAAAAAGAAAGGAGGACTGGAGTCATAGACATAGCTTCAGGACTGGTGACATTAAGACATCTCAAGAAAAGGGAAAAAAACGAGTAAAGAAGGCTGCTTCTGTCTGGGTATCCAAATTTGATTTAAGGAATTCATATTGCTTCAGTGTTGTGTTAAAATGTTAGTGGCAGACTGCTGTACAGCAAAAAGGAAGGAGAAGTACTATATCACTACAAAGTATATTTTGGTTTCCTCTAAATAATACCGAGTAGACTGTAATTCATTCCTTAAATTACAAAATTTACTTAATCTTGAAATGAATAAGTATTATGTAGTTGCTTAGCAACTCAGACAATGCCAACATCCTTGGCCAGGTTGTATCATTCCTTTTCTAAATTTCTGGCAGTATCTTTTCATCTGCTTAAATCTCTGTAACAGTTTCTCTGCCTTTTATGCTTTAAATCCAAGTCTGTCCCCTTCAATTTCTCTGCACAAGAGACAGCCTTGCTACCAGGGAAGTGATTCCATAGAACTGAAAGCTGTAATGTATTTGATATATCTCTACGTCCCTATAGTCTCTTGGAACGGTCTATGGGGAAATGCAGTTGAATTCTGTTTTCATGAATTAATTTAGTTAATTTTGATTGAAGATTTACCTGGTCTTTGTCCTGGGTCAGACATATTGTTTCCCCATAATGGGAAACTTTTCCAGCAAGAAGTTGCAACAAAAGAAATTCGACTTACATGTAAGGAAGCAGTTCTCCTCCCTGAGTGTAGTTAAGCACTGAAACAGATTGCTCAAAGAGATGATGAATTTCCCTCCTTGGCAGTTCTCAAGACTCACCTGGATGACCTCCAGAAATCCTTTCCAACCAGGTTTTCTCTGATGCCATGCAAGGGAAACATTCCTGCACTGGAGCACATTATGGATTACATTCCCTACGAAAGTATGCAGGGACATGACTAGGCCCTGTGTGTGGGCTTAGGCAACAGAACAGACCATGAGAAAATACCAGACTTGACAGGAGAAAATGCTGAATGTAGCAAATAACAGAGTGAGCTGCTGACAAACTTTGCAAAGTAACATCATGAGAAATAGCTGGATTTCACAGATTGTTTTGGGGAGCTATGTGAGAGAAGGCTAATCTCTACAAGTACTTGGAGGGGAATATTGGGAACCTTTCTGGGAGCGCAGTCTTAAATGGAAAACAGTATCTAAGTTACCATTGTCAATAATACCATGGCCTAGATGACATAAGTAACAGTAATCAGTATCAGTTACCAAATGTTTACTAAAAGTGGGACCAGTAAGGAAAAAGTAATTGGTGTGGGTTTTTTATTTGGGAAGAGACAAGTGTGGATAAAGATTGGGATCAAGATGGGTGGAGAGAATTATAAGCATGGGAAAATGGAGGGAAATGGGAATAAAAGAGGATAATCATGTAAAAGAAAGCTGCTGATTGATACATGAGTCTGACTGAGCCCTTACCCACTACAGTCTGTCTTGTCTTCTTATTAAATCCTATTCTTAACTATTTTTTTTTCTGTGTAATATCACTCTCTGTCCTGTGTGAGTGCGGAGTGGTCTAAAGTGTCAGTAACTGCAGTAGGGGCCCCAGCTCATGAGGGCCCATAGTGCCTACTGGAGAGTCTGGTATGCTGACATTTCCCAAGCTAATTTCAGTCTTCCGTGTGTGTATGTGTGTGTAATTCACTTCAAGATGGACTAGCTGCAAGTAGAAGACCTGTGTTTGGACAGACTGAAGGTTTGAGCCAATGCCTGGATAATGGCCCATGGCCCAAGTGTGGGTATCAGCATGGCTTAGAGCCTGTGCTAATACCAAAAGGATCTATGAATGTGCTTTGCTTCTGAATCTGCAGAATGAAGGCGTGTGTATATTCACATTAGTGAACGTTAATCCTGACAAACTGAGAGAAGGAACATGACCTAGCTAATTGTATTTAAGTTTATGTGAGTGCTGTTGCGGTCATGTAGGTGCCAGCAAAAGCACTGTTTGGTCCATGTGTCAGTCCATGTGTCATGTTAGTACTGTGTGTATGGTAGGTGTGCGTATCTGTATCTCTGGAATACATGGTCAGTCTCACTACTGGTCACACCCGCAAAGAGAAAAGCAGCTGCCACATCCATTAGATGGGGATGGGAGAAACCTGATGGACTTTGGCAGGCTGGGGAGGGGAATCTCCTGGGGTCCCTCAGCAGTCCCTATCTGAGAAGCCCTTCCCCCAGCAGCCCCCCTTGAGAATTGGGCCCACATGAACCCAATGAGGTTCAAGTCAAGTGCAAGTCCACGTGCAAGGTGCTGCACCTGGATCAGAGCAATCCCAGACATGAGTGCAGACTGGGAGAAGAACTCATTCAGAGAGACCTGCGGAGAAGGACTTGGGGGTTCTGGTGGACAAAAAGATTGACATGAGCCAGCAGTGTGTGCTTGCAGCCCAGAAGGCCAACTGCATCCTGGGCTGCATCAACAGAGGAGTGACCAGCAGGGTGAATGAGGTGATTGTCACCCCCTCCTCTGCCCTTGTGAGGCCCCTCTGGAGTGCTGCTTTCAGGTCTGGGGCCCCAGCACCAGAAAGATGTGGACCTATTAGAACGGGTCCAGAGGAGGGCCATGAAGTTGATCAGAGGGCTGGAGCACCTCTCCTTTGAAGGCAGGCTGAGAGAGCTGGGAATGTTCAGCCTGAACAAGAAAAGGCTCCAGACAGACCTCATTGCAACCTTCCAGTACCTAAAGGGGGCTTATAAAAAAGATAGAGAACAACTTTTTGCTTGAGCAGACAACGACAGGACAAGGGGGAATGGCTTTAAACTGAAAGAGGGGAGATTTAGATTAGATATAAGTTAGGAATTCTTCACTCAGAGGGCGGTGAGGCACTGGCAGAGGTTGCCCAGAGAAGCTGTGGATGCCCCATCCCTGGAGGTGTTCAAGGCCAGGCTGGATGGGGCTTTGGGCAACCTGGTCTGGTGGGAGGTGTCCCTGCCCATGGCAGGGGGGTTGGAACTGGGTGATCTTTAAGGTCTGTTCCAACCCAAGCCGTTCTGTGGTTCTGTCTGTTTTGGATCATGTAATAGCATCATACCTGCAAATGAAGGTGAAATTGAGGCTGATGTTCAGGGCTGTGTCTCAAGTGAGGCACACACCTTCCATCTCTGATGGAGTCCATTTCCCCGGTATGGCTCCTCAGTGTGTTGGTTGGCTGCATCCCACATGCAGGAGGCACAGGTTTTGGAGGGAAGCCCAGTCCTGCAGGGGAAACATGAATTACTAGCTCCTTGCTGAGGGAAACAGGATGAGGGCTTGGGGCTATGGTCTGGAAGTGTGAAGTGGAAGGCTTGACAGACCTGCTGCTGGGAGAAGCTGTGTTAACGATACCTGGTAGTTACAGTACTCACTCCTCAATCCATCTTCATTCCAGGTTTGACAGGATCAGACTGAATAACTAGCTTTAGCAGGAACAGGACTTTCAAGGGCTGGAGACAAAGTGTTCTGCACTGTTAGATTACATGACTCTTAACCTTGGCATTTTCTGATCCTGACATCAGAGTCTATACTAACAGCAAGCAACAGAAAAGTAGGAAGAGGGCTGGGGGAGAGAAGTATGCAGCAATAAGTTGTTTGTTTATTCTTTTCTAAATTGCTTAGCTACCATGGAGATAAGCATAGCACAGACACCAAGAGGAACTAATGTTATTCCCGCACATGTCATTCGACAGCACTGTGTACAGTTATAAAGCTTTAAAAAATAAAATATCTTAGTGATTGAATTTAGGAATTCTGAACCTCAGATCAGTGAACAGTATTGCCTTTCAAGAGAGAGAGAAAAAAAAAGAAAGAAAAGAAAAGAAAAAAAAAAAAAAACAAAACTTAAAAAGCAAAAGACCAGGGGCCATGTCTTCATATCTCAGCTTTTGAAATGAAGTTTGGAGAACAGGAATCTGGCCTTTGTGCTGCTATCATAATTTATTTACTTTATGCTTTTTTTTTTCTTTCTTTTTTTTCTTTTTCTTTTTTTTTTTTTTTCCTGTGTTTTATTTTGTTCTACTGCAGTAGTGCCTAAGCAGGAAAGCAAAAGGGGGAGGTGGTGTAAAAAGTAATAACACTTTATTTGATATTGGTTTCGTCTTCTTTCCATAGGGAACTCTTCCAGAAGGAGCATATCTACACCTGGCATCTCTGGTCTCGTTTCACAGTTGGGAGGAGTATATGTGGATGTGCAGGCTGCTGTTCTTGATTGTATTAGCCCCTCTGGAAAGGTTAATGAGAATATACTTCTTTTGGAGACTGGAGCTAGCATGACTTCACAAAACCATAGAGCCCTTCTTTCCTCCATGCCCTGTGCTCCTGCAGAAAGCCCAGGCAGGAAGAATGACTTACATCGATAGACAATGACATATGTGACAGTAATAAAACTGGTAGCAACTAAGGAAGGTGGTGTTTGCACCAAAACAACAACACAATGGACTCTTCAGCAGAAGACTTGCATTCTGACTGCAGGAGGGTGGCAGAGTGGTTACAGGACATGGGTTGTGCCTTTCTTCATCCCAGGCTCCTGAAGGGAATGATATAACTGCTCCAAAGCAGTTGATTGTCACCAGCAAAGAAACTTGGAAGACGTAGTGAGCACTCAGTAACTGGCATCTCTCATCTTCTCTGTTACACACAAGTGATCCATCTCCAAACATTAATACACACAATTTACATGAGTGAAACCTAGGAAAGAACGATTGTAAGAGTGGAGAACCAGTTTTGTTTAAAATAAATATCACCTTCCCTACCTGTATAGTGTCTGTGTTGATTTTCATTGCCTTAATTTGATATGGTTCCAGTTTTGTGAATGCATCACAGTCATATTAAGTATTCAACAGCTTCTAGGCAAGTGCTCTAAAAATTAAGCTATAGTTCCTTTAATTCTCTCACTTAATAACCAATCATTATTCCATTTAAAATACGACAGGTTGTGATGCTGAAGGTTTTCCAACCCCGAATTCCTTGTATCAAGACTGTTCCACCAATTTTTTATGGGGTACGATATGGCAAACTAAAGGAGGGGGAATATGCATGTGGAAAGGGTTGGACTGAGGGAGTAGGAAGAGAGGGGTGATACTCCGTTTATATTTCTCCTAAATGTGGTGAAAAAAGTCTAAAACCCTCTCTGTCCTCTCCCTCTTTTACCTGCATTTATCATGTCATTTGAAGTACTTGGTGTAGAGAAAGTTGTCTGCCACCAGCAGGATACTTGCTGGTTGCTTGCAGTCCAGATTTACTGCCACTTGAGGAGCTGCCATGTGATTTTATGATGGTAATGTTCAAAAAGAGCTTTAGATACAGGTTTCCACAGGTAGAGAAACATCATCACTGCAGTGGCATCCCTGATGTCATCCTCAGGGTTCTTGTATAAGAGAAATGATGGCAGTGCCTTCTCTGCTCACTGTGTTCTCCTCCCTCAGACCCTGTCTACATACTAGGTGAGTCCATTTTTTATAGGCGTTTACAGAATGTAATGTGTTAACATATACATTTTGGCACTTTTAGCCAAATTCTTTTGGGCTTAGGCATCAAGCCAATAGGATTTTTGAGAATCTAAAATTTCAATCTGGGCACCAGGAGGGATAATTAGACATTTGAAAGCACAACTCTTGTAAATCTTGCCCCACTAATAAATTATCAATGCCACTTCTCCCTGCACTTTGACTTTTTCAGATGGTTATCTAGCTATTCAAAGACCATACCCCACTTACAAAATACAACAAGAAGAGAGTCGAAGGTGAAATATTAATATTTAACAGAAATATAGTACTACTAACCCTGTAATTCAGAATACAAAAGGAAATTACTTTTTAATTTCCTCTTTCTAATGAAATAACAAAATACTGCCTTCTGTTTGTGAATATGAAATTGGTATTTCTCCAGATTGGAACACATCTGAGCAGCTTGGAGTTTTCTATTATTTTGTTAGTTATGTCCACAAGAAGATAAACCAATGGCAAATCACAGAACCATAGAATGGTTTGGGTTGGAAGAGACCTTAAAGATCACCCAGTTCCAACCCCCTGCCATGGGCAGGGACACCTCCCACCAGACCAGGCTGCCCAAAGCCCCATCCAGCCTGGCCTTGAGCACCTCCAGGGATGGGGCATCCACAGCTTCTCTGGGCAACCTCTGCCAGTGCCTCACCACCCTCTGAGTGAAGAATTTCTAACTTATATCTAATCTAAATCTCCCCTCTTTTAGTTTAAAACCATTCCCCCTTGTCCTATCATTATCTGTGTGTGTAAAAGTTACTTCCCTTCTTTTTTATAAGCCCCCTTTAGGTACTGGAAGGCTGCAATGAGGGCTCCCTGGAGTCTTCTCTTCTCCAGGCTGAACATCCCCAGCTCTCTCAGCCTTTCTTCATAGGAGAGGTGCTCCAGCCCTCTGATCAACTTCGTGGCCCTCCCCTGGACTCATTCTAACAGCTCCACATCCTTTTTGTGCTGGGGGCCCCAGACCTGGATACAGTACTCCTTTCATTAAAATTGCATTATTTTCAACCTCTAAAAAACTACGGTTTCAGAGGTGTCCTGGTTCCAGTCAGGACAGAGTTAATTTTCCTCCTAGCAGCTAGTAGGGTGCTATGTTTTGGATTAGGATGAGAAGAGCGCTGATAACATGCTGATGTTTTAATTGTTGCAGAGCAGTGCTTACACCAGGCCAAGGACTTTTCAGCTTCTTGCTCTGTCCTGCCAGCGAGCAGGCTAGGGGTGCAGCAGGAGCTGGGAGGGGACAGACCCAGGACAGCTGACCCAAACTGGCCAAAGGGGTATTCCATACCATCTGACGTCATGCTAAACAATATATAGGGGTGGCTGGCCGGGGGGGGGGGCCGGCTGCTCGGGGATAGGCTGGGCATCGGTCAGCGGGTGGTGAGCAATTGCATTGTGCATCACTTGTTTTCTTACACATTATTATTGTTAATACTATTATCATTATCACTATTATTATTATTATTGTTATTACTATATTCCTGTCTTAATAAACTGTCTTTATCTCAACTCACCGGCTTCACTTTCCCGTTTCTCTCCCCCATCCCAGAGAGGGAGGGGGGAGGGTGAGCGAACGGCTGTGTGGTGTTTAGCTGCCAGCCGGGTTAAACCACAACAAGAGGTTTTCAGATTTTAAGTGAAATTGAGTGAAATTGCTTATTTTTCTTCCTGACCAAAAAAAAAAAAAAAAAAAAAAAGGAACTGCCCTTTTCTTTTGAAAGCCTTTGTAATTATAAAGTGGTAACTTTATGTAACACATACAAACATACATAGTTATGCACTCACCAGTGTCCTTTCCTTTCCAGGTCTTTTGCTTGTACATCTTTGAAGCCATTCATACTTTTCATGGTTTCATGACCCTCCTGTTTGTGGGCAATAACTGCTTGTGTGCTTAGGCTCAGGGAAGAATTTTTGCTTCTTCTTAAGTCTGAGAAAGGCATTTCTAAAGGAAGGAATAATAAAAAAGCAGAGGATGGGGTTCAGTTTTTTACTGTGATGCTCCAAAGGAAGCCTTGCCCTTCTTTTAGATGGGTAGAAGTAATAATGGAGAATGTCACAGCAGAGAGTTGGTGGGGAAGTAGGTTAGCACTGGAGTGCAGAGGTGGTGGAGTGGAAAGGGAAGGTGTGCTGGGCTTCCTGCATGGACACAGTGCTGTTCTGTGGCTGTATTTCCTGCTGTTGTCCTGAGGAGTCAGACAGCTGGGGAGCATGCCCTGTGTCCCAGAAAAGGGAATGATTTCCACAGGCTAATGAGAGTGTGGCCCTTGGCATTCAGAAAGCACCTGCAGTCCATGCCCATAATGAGTCTCTCATTGCCATCAGAGAACACCCTCAAGTCAGCGGTTGCTTGTGGAGGAAGGAAGCTCCTCCAGAGAAACAGGAACGGTCTGCTCAGGACCACGTGAGTGTGTATGCGGGCAGAGTAGAGGTGAGTCTGGTGCCCCTCAGGGGAGAAGGTACTGTTTCACTTATAGGGATCTGTAGTAGAAAGCTTCAGGTGGGTGTGCCTGGAAAGTAAACCTAAAAGCCCTAAAAGCAGTGGTGAAGAAGGTCAAGAAGAATGGTAACTATTGATGGCACCTGGCAGGGAATTTTCTCAGGGTGCCAGCACATCTCCATACAGCTCCTTGAGACCCCAGCTAGGAAAGGCCAGCTTGATCACTGTCTTCCCTATACCTGCATCATGGCAGGGCCATAATTGACACACATAACTATCTGTGCCATAACTGACAGACATAACTATTTATGCAGGCTCCTTCAAGTCTCTGTGGTCAGAAGCTGCTTAGAACCCATACACTAACTGGTAGGCATAATACAGAAGTTTATCAGATGAAGTTTTTATTCTTTATGTCAAGAAAAGGAAGAGTGTTTTGAAAGGGACTGACAAGTGATAAAGTCAAAATTATCCATGTGTCCACAAATACAGTCATTTTATCACAGAAGGCAATCAGATTGTTCAGGCATGATTTGCTCTTGGTAAACCCAAGCTGACTCTTCCCGATCACCTCCTTCTCCTGCATGTACTCCTGAATCTGCTCCAGGGGGCCTTGATGCATGATTTTTGGAGGGATCAAAGTCAGTCTGAGTAGTCTGTACTTCCTGATCCTCTCTCTCAGATCCTTATAGTCACTTTTGATACACTTAAGGTTTACCCTGGCAGTATCATTGGTGTCCATGTGGATAAGCATCAGGGGGTAATAGCCTGAGAGCCTTGGCTGTTTCTCTGCAACATCTTGGATCTAAGTCTCTGGCGGGCAACAGATCTTTCAAGATAGAAAGGCAAATGGGCAGATGGGGACTTCTGTCCTCCACAAATGGAAACCTACCACTAGTAGCCCATACCACTTCCTCCTCTTGCTAATACGTGGTTCATGCTTGGCCAACTCTGATGCTTTCCCAGATATGGAGATCTGCCTCTTGCCTGATAGCAGGGCACTGAACCTATTCTGCAACTCTAGACCTGCAGGTGGAGGAGCTGTCCTTCTTGTGCCAGAAGTCAGGTTAGGTGAATCTATTATAGCTAATTCAGTAATGATAGTAATGATTCTTTTTTTTTCTTTCTATTTCTTTCTTCCTTTCTTCCACACACAAGTGAAGAAGAGGGGCTGTCACCATCGCCTTATGGGCTGAGAGGGGTCACTGTCTATAGAGGCATGGGACATGCTACAGCATGCAGAAGAGCATCTGGGGATTGCACATGACTTGTTATGGGATGTGTAGAGGAGAAACCAAGGGTTTTGGGGAAAGAGAAGGATCAAAATGGTTTGTGGAGGGTCAATGGTGCTGTGTGTGTGTAAATAGGCCACCGGTCAGTATGCATGCCTAGCCTTGTCCTATGTCCACTGCAGTCTGTCCTGGTTTCTCATTAAACTCCATACATATCTCTTTTCCTGGGTGAGGGGATACCTGTTGTGTGCAGATGTGTCCGTATGGGGTCTGCACACATCACGGGCAGTATGACTTGGTCACAGGGGCCTGCACGTCCATGGTGCAACCCAAGAAAGTGAGTGTGTGTGTCAGCGTGCCCTCTTCCAGCTGCCTTCCAAGTAGGCCACAACCCCATTCAAACTGAGAGAGGGAGTTAGGAGAATCTTATAAAGTAGAGATAGAGCGCTGACGGCATTAAGCTAGGATGCTACTTAGTGTCTTTGCTGACTATGGTGCATTGTGCAAATTAACTAAAGCAAGAAGCCTTGGGCCCCTTACCAAGGTCAGTCTCCTAATAAGAGAGTGAGCCTATCTTAAGAAATTGGTAGAAACTGGTCCTGCGGATGGACAAGAGCCAAGGAGCAACTGAGTCTGTGCAAAGACAAGAGGTCAACTAGAGGTGACAAGGAAGAGTCATCAATCTTCATCCCCACGACCCCCGACGACCACCACCAGAATACACTGCGCAAGCGCAGATGGGAGGAGTTTATGGAAATGACTCCTTGGAACTAACTTTAATACGAAGCGGGGACAGGTTATGAATATGTATAGGCATATTGTGAAACTTCATGCATATATAACTCTTTACTGCATATAACCAAGGCAAGTTGCTGCGTCAGGTGCGCATGACTTTGGCGGGACTACCCCCCGTGCTGCCCAGCGCTGAATAAACATACCTACTTTACAATCTTACTGATTGTGGAGTCCATTTTCTGCAAGTCAAAACCAGCGACACACTTCTAAAATTGTGTCCATTTGACCAAATGAACATGTTTATATATTTACATCTTAGCTAACCACTTCAGGCTCCATTCCTAACCAACCGAGAGATTAATTCACATTAGTTTGCAGCAAATATCCACAACAGGTCATTTATCTGGGCTGGCTGTTTATAATCCCATTTATAGGCACCTTAACTTTTCAAATGTTTTCTGTAAGGAGCCCAGACAGCCCAGAGTGTGCTCCTGGGCTCCAAACTGGAGGCAAAATAGTTGCATTAGACTTATACAACTACCTTGGAGAATTTACCTATGCCTTTGCTGTCTGAAAGAGGACTAAGATTACTTGTACACTGCTTAGGAAGATGGTATGGATGAAAATATTCAAGGCTGTGAGGAACTCATATATTATAGGAATGTTACGAATAGCAGACCAGAAAATCAGGGAATCACTTTCTAGCCTATAAAGTAAGAGTAAATCTCATTTATCAATTAGAAGAAGATTGCATCATGATACTGTAATGATTTCTCCCCCTTCTCCTCCTTACTCTATCTATTCCCCACCCAGAATATAATTCAGCCATAAACTATATCTACTGTCTAGTCTTGAAGGAGATGAACAGAACAAATCTATAAATCTCTGTGTTGAAACCAGTTTTGTGTTGTTTTGTGGTATATACCTAACTGTTGTCTTCTTCTTCTGCAAAGTCACTGTCTTGGGAATTTATGAGTTTCTACATTGCAAGGCAGGAAAAAATGATTATTATTATTATTTTAAGGATGTTAACTAAGTTTTCAAAAGATTGTGCTGTATGATTGTCTGCAACACAGCAGGAGACTGAGCTAAGAGACTCAGTATCTTCATCTTTGTGTTTCAAGATAATGTCATGATTCAGTAAGGAGAAGGAAGCAGAAAATGTAAATGCAAAGAATATTAACAACTTCAAATTTGTCATAACAGAAGTGGAACAGAGGCAGCAGGTGGGAAGATTACACCTAAAATCATATGATAAAAATCATAAAGTATAACATTTTCTTCTTCCTATTCAGTTCAGGTCCTTGTTTTCCTGCATCTCTTTCTGTACCGTTGTTGCAAGTTACTATAACTTCCACACTTAAAAAATTCTGTAAGCTCTTCCAGGACGAAGTCAACCCCAACTGTGTGACCAATAAAACTGCTTATTCTGTTCAATAATGCAGCTCTACTGAAGAAGATTTGCATTTCTGGAAAGAACCAGTTCTGCAGGGAATTAATTCTTCTTGAACTGCTGCTGAGAGGAAATGACCTTGCAAAGAGACAACTGACTTGCAGATTTCTTGTCTATGGCTACTTAAGCTCTCAGTCATTGCAACTCGTCTATATTTATTTACTTAACTGAGCATACACTGAGCTAATTTACTGTGATTTTACTAAAATTGCAATGCATTAATAAGCACAATAAATTCAGGTCAAAATTAAAACACAATCCATATAATCAGAAGATAAGTTTATCAAACACCATACAAATGCAGCAAAAAATTGACTTAACCAATAAACCACAGAAATTGCATCGTGCCAGTCTTGTCTTGGATAATTGCAGATAGATTTCCTTCAGTCCCTACACATAGTGCCTTGCTTGACTTATAAAAGTAAATACCTGTATTGCTGTCAAAAATGATTGGCTCACTTTCCTCCATGCCTTAAGTCACACTAGGTACAGGATTGAAGCACTAACCTTCCAGAAATTATTAGTTTCTGCACACATAATGTAGGCTTGATTGTCTCAATACCTACTGAAATAGTTTTCAGACAATACTGCTTTTGAATCGATTGACTTTGAAACACCAATTTAACCTTTAGCAAATTTTTACATTCTATGTCATTTCTCTACTTCTATTTATTCCCTTCAACTAGTGGAAATAGTTTGTCACGGCTTGTAAAAGAAACAACAGGGTCTGTCTTGTCTGAAAGGGGTCCAGGGTGTTTTTACTTCCAAATGCTTCTTTTCAGCTGGTGCTCTGTTGGTAATGTATTGCCTTGCTGTATTTTTAATTATTTTCTATACTGTCGTTTGATACTTTTTCAGGCAATCTCTACAAATCCTGGATTTCAGTTCTAGGACAGCCTTTTAACCTGTGTATTCCTGCTATGACTTCAGTCTTCCCATCTGCTTTCAGAATGCTTAAAACTAGATCACATGGTGGAGCCTGGATGCGAAAACTGTCCTAAAACCATACAAAGGTTGTTTGAAAGGACGTTTTGAGGTCTCTACTCCAACCTCCTGCTTGAAACAGGACTATTGCTGTGCCACATTAGGTCATCCATGCTTTTGTGTAATGAAGTTTTGAAGTTTTCAAAGGAAGAGATTCCAACTCTTGTCTGGATTACCTGCTTCTGTGCTGCATTCCCCTTCTGGTGAACATTTCTTTTCCTAATGTCCAAGTTGAGTTTCCAACACTACAAATCAAATCCATCAATTCTTGTTTTATCATCAGCTGCTGCAAAGAAGAGTGTGGCCCATCAGCTTTGTTACCATCATTTAGATAGCTGTAGGCTGATATTAGATTCTCTCTTCAATTCTTCTTCATGACACTACCAAAGTCCAGCTAATACAGCTTCCCCTGACACATGCTCCGTGCCCATGACCATCTTAGCTGATCTCTGCTGGACCCCCTCTGTTTCCTTCATATCCCTCTTGAACTTAGAGGTCTATATCTGCACACAGGTGGGGATTCATCAGTAATATCAAGTACAGGAAGCTAATAACTTCCCTCAGAGTGCTGGGTGCGATACTAATGTGGCTCAGCACATAATTTGCCTTATTTGCAATGAGACCACACAGCTGACATAATCAAACTGCCATCCCCTGTTATCTCCAGGTCCGCTTCAGCAGGACTGCTGTTCACGCAGTCAGTTTCTAGTCTGTACTGGTGCATTCCAACCCCAACTCAGTATTTTGCACTTCTCCTTATTGAACTTAATGTTTCTATTCTCCCTAATGGTCAGTGTTGAAGTGCTACACATTTGTCACAGTCAGCAAAAATCTTCTTTTAAAAAGTTTACTAACAACTTGCTGAACATATTCACTTTATTACACCCTCTTTATGACGTGTACAAGCATTCTTCAGCTTTCTGGACCTCTATCAATAAAGTATTTGAGATGCTAATAGAAATTCATGACTCGTGTTGGCTTGGACCTAAATAAACAAGACAACCTCACTTCCAAATTCTGTCAGAATAGATCCTATGTACAATTGCATCATTACAGTTTGCCTTGAGCTAGCTCAAATCTGTGTTCTTCTCAGATCTGACTTTTCCATAGCTGATTTTATTCACATGATACACAATGTTCCTGTTCATCTCAAATGCCAATGGACTGAACAGAAAAAAATTGTGATGTACAGCACCTGTACTGATACACTTCCAAAGAACCAACTAAACAGCGTCCTATTGATGCTTGCAGACGGCAGCAGTTTTCTGATGCCTACAAAGACTTTTCGTCCTTGGTTAGAAGTGTCTCTTCATGACTCAACTATATTTTAAGCACATTAAAGTTACCTTGAGCCCCATCTGCTATTAGGTTAGATGTGTTAGTAGTCACCACAAAAGATCTTTGTAGCCAAACTCCACATCAAGAGAATGAAGTCTGTACAGCCTCTTACTTTATCCAACAATGCAAAATAAATGGGCAACATATAGAAGTCAGTAGTTTATGCTTTTTCCAACCATCCTTAAGTTAAATGTTGAATGGAACAGCCTCAGAAATTTTCCTGTAACACCCCCCCCCCGCCTTGAAATATCTTACTTTGACAGTCAACCACCGTCATTCTTCCAAAAACTATATATCCACCCTATGACAACCTAGAAATATGTTTTGTTCATCAGATTGTCATGTCAGTGTCAAAAGCTTTACCAAAGTGAAGATGCCACATTAACTACTCAGTTCATGATAGTGAACAATGATGAAAGTTTTCATCTAGTAGAGATGCACCAACCTTGCTTTTCAAAAGTCCAGCAATGGTATAAAAATGCTTGTTTGCAGAAATACTTGAGTGCAAATACGTTATCAAACTCTGATTGTAACTGTCTCTTTATTTACCTCCTTGCAAATATTTAGTGGAAGCATAAACAGAAAACAGGTGTTCCCTGCTTCTTAGACATCATTTCCCACTTTACTGATTTCTGTTTTATTTGCTTTATGGTTATTATAATGGCTGCCACCAACCACTCCCACTTCAGTGTGCAGACCATGACTCACATAAGTGCCTAATAAATTACATCAATGGGAAAGCAGATGAGCACATGAAGAGGAGGTGCAAAACTCATTAGTCATGCAGTCGCCTTTTCTGGGGACTGAATTGCCTGACATAAAAGCGTTGTGAATGGCTCGTGCATCTGTCAAGTCCGCCAGATGCCAATCTTACTCTTGCAGTTTTTGTGAAAGCTATTAATCAATATGCATTATTCAGAATTTTAAAACAGGACCTTAATTAAGCAGCCAACTAAAGCAGAAAGAAAAAGGTAACCACCCCATATACAGTGAGTTTTTTTTTCAGACAAAGAGAATGACATGGGTTTTAGCACTCGAAGCAATATTCAGATCTCAATCCATTTATTTCTTTCCCATATATTATCTTGCATAATGATGCAGTTAAAGAGAGGTATTCTGGAGCAATGAAGTGAAATGAAGAATCTCTGTGTGCTAGATACCGATTTCAATCAATCTGCATGAAATAAAGTACATCAATGTACTAGATCAAAATTAGGAAAGGACACAGTATTGCACTGCTGTCCATATTGCTGGGAATAAGACAACATCCTCATTATAATCAGAATGATTTAAGGTATTTAAGCATATCTAGAATAATTCACCTACAGCTGAAACTGTATAAAGTCTCTGTATAGCCTTCCAGGATTTTTTTCTTGGTTTATTCTCACAGAAGGGACCCTGGCACATTTATAAAGGAGTGCAGTACATCAAAAATAAAGAGAGCCCATTTTTTTTTTCTAATATCAGCAACTGCAAAGATACTTTCTGTATGAACAAGTCTCACTAAACTTGAGAGCAGCAAGGGTTCCAATCTACCAGAGCCATTCTCATAGACCAACCTGTTGGTCAGATCAGACTACCCCTTAGTCTCTGATTCTTTAAACATCTTAACAAGTAACCAGTGCCATTTTTACTGCAAAAAAGTTGCTGATCAGATGACTTAAATTAGTCCTTGCTTGTTAGAAAAATGAAGTAAAAATGAAACCTGAAAACTGCAGCAACGCTAGCAAGTTGCAAAGCAATTCTGTCCCTTAGCTAGGCAAAAAGAACTTAATGGACCACTTATAACAACCTGAAAAAATAAAATGATGAACATGAAAGCTTTAAAGGAAGAATAAATAGTATATGAAAAGAGGAAGAGAGGACCCTATGACGAGGTGTGAAACATAGGGTTTTGCCTGTCCAGAAGACTGCATTATGGCGCTGATTTCAAGCTCTCTGAACAGAGCACAATGCAGGTTTTTGATTCTGGGACAGGAGTAAGAAATATGACTTTTTGAGTCAGAACCATCAGTAATTTGTCCAAGTCCTTGCTACGTTTATAAGCTAGTATAAACACAACTCCCCTTCTCCCAGCACTTTTCTGCACCCAGACCAAATGCAAATGTAAACCTGCTGAATCAGGTGTCAGCAGCAGGCCCCTCCTATAGTTTCTAGATTTTTCTAGAGTACCAATTTATCCAGCTATCAGGCTTTACTTCATAGCTGAATTAGCTTGTTTGCATCTAATGTGTGTATGTCAGCATTTCTTGGTAGTACTGCAGGCATACCTAAAAGGACAAAGCTACTTGAGTCTGCTTTTAAGTGTGTGTTGTTTTCCAGATTTGTGCAGGAAGCTCTAAGTAGCTTAAAGGGACAACAACACCTAAGCGGAATAAAAAAGGAAATAGTCAGTCTTTTATTTCCTGGTATCTTTTGATTCTCCACAAGTTTCAAGTAATTTCATTTTTGTTTCTTGTGGGATAATGCATTCTTAAGTTTGCTTCTGTAAATCAAGAATAGAATGTGTGTAGAAAGTTTTGCAGATCAAGATTCCCCTGTGTAAACCATTTTTTTCTTGCATTTGTTCTATTATTATTTTATTGAGAACAATAGAGCAATTTATCTAAAAATTCATCATTTGTTACTCCTCACTGTAAGAAATTTCATATGAGAAAATTCAGTGGCTGAATTGCACACGGCTGATTATATCATTAAAAATACTCAGGAGAAATGCAGCAATAAAATTGAGTGCTGCCCAAATTAGTCTTACTATCACAAAAATAAGAAAAAAACTGTTCATGACCAGGGGACTTCCTTAGTAACAATCAGTGAAGTATAAGAGACTGCCTTTGGTGAATTGATGTATTGACTTCTTTGTACTCCAGAACAATTAATAATATGCAGATTTACAACTCCCATTGCTAAGAGCTCAAAATGTGAAGTAAATAGAGGTGTCTTGGGAGGTGGGTCATCTTGCTGTGAAAATGTTCCTATCATGTTCTATTTACAGTCCTTTTATGAAAAATACACTTCATCTTAGTAACTGGAACATGTAAGGAATTTACAATGATTAAAGTAGGTTGCAGAAGGAGTTTGCTTCTGTGAATGGATAAATCTCTGTCTTCAGCATATTAAACAACTTGAAATCTTGATGAATACATGCAGTTTGGAGAGTTCAAATTTTTTTCCGTGTATAGCAACTGAGGTCTGCCAAGGTCAGCTACAACCTGGGTTGCATCAGGAGAAGTCTCACCAGCAGGTGGAGGGAGGTGATCCTTCACCTCTACTTAGCAGTGGTGAGGCCACAGCTGGAGTGCGGGGTCGAGGTCTGGGCTTCCTGGTACAAGAGAGACCTGGACATACTGGAGAGAGTCCAGCAAATGGTCATGAAAATGGTCTGGAGCATCTCTTCTATGAGAAAAGGCTGAGAGAGATGGTTGAGGGGGAATGCCATTTATCCCAGTGAAATGGTCATTTCCAGAATATCTGGAAATGGTCTTGCAATGACTGACATATAGAGAGAAGTAGCAATGTAAATGCTTAAATGCATGTGAGAAGTCAGGCTCTGTTTACAACTGTTGTGGTTTAACCCGGCTGGCAGCTAAACACCACACAGCCGTTCGCTCACCCTCCCCCCTCCCTCTCTGGGATGGGGGAGAGAAACGGGAAAGTGAAGCCGGTGAGTTGAGATAAAGACAGTTTATTAAGACAGGAAAATAATAATAACAATAATAATAATAATAGTGATAATGATAATAGTATTAATAATAATAATGTGTAAGAAAACAAGTGATGCACAATGCAATTGCTCACCACCCGCTGACCGATGCCCAGCCTATCCCCGAGCAGCCGGCCCCCCCACCCCGGCCAGCCACCCCTATATATTGTTTAGCATGACGTCAGATGGTATGGAATACCCCTTTGGCCAGTTTGGGTCAGCTGTCCTGGGTCTGTCCCCTCCCAGCTCCTGCTGCACCCCCAGCCTGCTCGCTGGCAGGACAGAGCAAGAAGCCGAAAAGTCCTTGGCCTGGTGTAAGCACTGCTCTGCAACAATTAAAACATCAGCACGTTATCAGCGCTCTTCTCATCCTAATCCAAAACATAGCACCCTACCAGCTACTTGGAGGAAAATTAAGTCTGTCCTAACTGGAACCAGGACAATAACAAAAGTGAAAAAAAGCCTCAAACAATGCCTTGCATAAAAGGCAAGCATGGGGTTCCTCAAATTTATTAAAAACCTCAAAAACTGATTCTTAAATTTGCCTGAGACTGATAGTGGTCATGCAGAAAAAGAAAAAAACATCTGTTTTTGGTTAGTGGACCTCTTCATGAGATGACTGCAGTTCCTTTCAAGACAATGCATGAGTAAAGAACAGAACATAAACTCAGTGACTAGCAAAAATAGCTATTTTAAAGAACTTTTTGCCATTAGACCCCCAAGCACTATCAAAAATAAATAAATAAATCATTAATGTTGCTATTGGTGAAACCAGAGAAGTGTGTTCACACATGAACTGAGAACGCCCTTGGCATCCTGGAAGACATCTGCAGAAGGGAACTCCTCGTGTCCCCTTGGGTTGGTGTAAGGGGTTTGTCCTGCTCCTCAATTGATGGGCTAGGATCAGTTTGCTGTCTCAGAGATCACCAGGCAGACAGTGACTACCACCCATGCAACTACAGCCTCTTAATCTACTGACCAGAATCACAGAACCACAGAATGGCTTGGGTTGGAAGGGAGATCACCCTTAAAGATCACCCAGTTCCAACCCGCTGCCATGGGCAGGGACACCTCCCACTAGGCCAGGTTGCTCCAAGGCCCATCCAGCCTGGCCTTGAGCACTTTCAGGGATGGGAATAATGTGCACACCCAAGCTGTTTGCGCAGTCCAGGGCCCATGGTGCAGTTCAGCCTCCCAGCCATGCTCAAGTGCTGGGAAACAGTGGGTTGGACCAGGTTGAACATGCTACCAGTTGAGGAGCATGAGTGACTGGGGACCAGCACTTGGGCCTGTGCTCTGCTGCTGTTTGATTTTCTGGCACAGGCTGAGCCACAGATGAAGGAGACCATTATATATTGCCAGCAAGGGCAATTGCTATGTCTACATCTGCAAATTAAACAGCACCCATGCATGCAGTTAAGTGCTGGCCTGTGGCTGTCTGTGCCTCTAAACCATGATCACGGTCCCTGGCATGGCCTAGCAGCCACACTTGACTGCTCCCCTGAGGCTGCAGCCTGGGAGCAGCAGGCCAGCCCGCTCCCCGAGGGCATCTATTTCCGTGTAAAATCCTCTCCTCTGAACAATGCCTTTTAGGCCCTTCATCAAGCATACACAAAAGTACAACCCTTGCCCATGGGAGTGTTTAATGTCAGGGAAAGCAGACCGTGGCAGCCAGTATGGCTTCTTTCTGGCTGACTACCTGCTTTGGGGGTACTTCTGTTGTGTTGGGAAGGCTAAAGGTTGGTAGCAGGAAGGCAGGCTGACAGGCTGTTTGCCTTGCCACAACTCCATTTCAGGTGGAGCCCTGTTGGGAAAGGGCTGCCAGCACCTCCCTTTAACTGAGATGGAAAAATGTTCTGGGGCTAAAACCAGGGTGAGTAGAGCCACAGGGTCACAGAAACAGTCTGGCAGGTTGGGATTTCATGGGGCTGTGTAGGCACCGTGAGGTGTTTGCTCAAGCTGTATCTTCTGGCATAACTTTGCTAGGACAATCAGCAGGGGGAATGCTCTTTACGAAAGCTGATTACAGTGGTTTTGTATAATCTCACCTTAAGTACTGAATTTTCACTGTCAGCAAAATTATTTTATGCCAGTTCGTGTTCTGTTAAGGTCCAACTTTAAAGATAGGAAGGCCTTTAAATATTTTCGTTAGGTTTATTTTAGGAAAGATGCATGCAGATCTAGCCCAGGGTTCCAACCAATGCTGATGCCCCATCTTCAGGACAAATATATATAAATAACAAGAGATTAGAGGCCAGGACACATAAAGATCACCAGACTAGATTTGCAGCCAAGGAGAAGGCTAGTGCTCTCTGAGAGGCAGAATATCAGCACATTTTGGAGAGAATGACACATAGAGAGGGCCAGCCAAAATAAGGAAGGCCAAAAAAAAGAAACAAAACAAAACAAAACAAAAACAAAACAAAACAAAAAACAAACTGTAAAACAATGTGAAAGACAAGCATTTATTACAGCAACAGGTCTAAGCAATAGTATCATAGAGTAAAATTGTTTTTTTCATTTTTGAAGAGGAAGAAGTAGAAAAAATTAGCAAGACAAAAATGTAAGAAAAAAAAAGTTCAGAGGAACACCATAGTTGAAGATGGTAAATGGTATTCCATTGATAAGTGTATAAAATATTTCCAGATACTTGTAGTGGTCCCAGCTTCCTATTTTGCTGTCTGAGCGTGAGCTCTTCACCAACAAAGTGATATGAGGGAGAAAAAAAATAAAACTTGTTTGGAAGGCTGTGCCCAAGTCTATTATGATACTAAATTTGAAGAATAATATGACTTTAGTGATGTCTCTCTCTTTTTATTTTTTTCACAGGTGTTTTCATCTCAGAATTTCAAACCACTATTGTGTTCAGCATCATACCAGCTAGGTGAATATGTTTTCTCAGTTTAGTTGTCATTTATTGTACACAAAGCAAAACTTCAACTGTATCTGCAGCACTGAATTAAGGAATTATCATTCTAAGCTGATAAAATGTTGGAGATAAAAAAATAAAATAAAAATCATGATACTAGCTAACCTGCTCAGATACACTGAAGTCCAGAATCCCTGACTCTTTTTCACTCTTTGCAGAAAGTCTGAGATCTTTGTAGTGTTCTTGGAAGTCAAGAAGTTCAGGCTTAGTTTGCTGAAATAAGAAAGAATGTCCTTACAATCTGCTGAAATGCAGGTACTGTCTATATGGAGGCTTAGGGTTAACCAAAATGTCAACTGCTGTTTCTCATGTATGTAGATGGACCTTGCTGTCCAACCACTGCTATTCCTGTTTTGTTGTTGGTTTCTTTGAGAATTCAACTGTCTTCCAGGTTTGCTTCAGTCATTACTTCCTAGACATAAATCAGGATGAAAAACACTTGTCTTTCTTTTCCAGCTTGTGGCTTCCTGTCACCAGTCAAGAAAGAGCATGTCAGATAGGACCACGGACTTCCTGTGCTTAATTGCAGCACACAAGCAAGTAATCTATAAATGGATGAAAAGGAAGGTGAAGGCTGCTCACATATTGAAGTACAGCAGTTTCTGAAGTACAGAAGCAGCCCAGTAGCTTCCAGTGGTCGGCTGAAGGGAGTCTCTGAAGGTAGACAACAAATATACCTCTCATTTGGAATTTACATACAGCCTATATTTCAGGTTCTAACATTTGAACAATCTGTATCAAAACTGTGAAGAAAATGATGGTTAATTTCCAGAAAAGATTTATTATGGAGGTAAAATGAAGCTCTCAGAGATAAATAGCTTGTGACACTTTCAGGTTATTGCAGTGATAAGACTCAAATAAATCAACAGCACTGTGTTTTGATAAGCTGAAACCGAACTGCTTGAATATGTTTAACAGCGGACCCATCTCAAACTCCTTGTTTATTAAACCTTGTCCTTGGGATAATGCCAGCATTGACTGGGTCACATTTGCTGATATCATTTGCTGCCAGAATGAGCCTGGGGAGACTCATGGGCAATATGTTTAGTCAGCAGTGCTCCCCGATGGTGAAGAAGATCAAAGAATATTGAAGCTGAATAAGTAAGAGTGTAGCCAGCAGGTGGAGACAAGTGGTTTCCCCTCTGTATTCAACTCTGCTGAAATTTCATCTAGAGCAGTGTTTAGTTTTGTGATTCTGCTATGAAAAAGGCCTTGGTATACTGGAGCCATTTCAGCAGAGGTTGACCAGGATGGCCATGCAAGGAGCAGCTGAGCAAACTACTTTGTGCGGTCTTTAGAGGGGAAGTATAACAGAAATGTCTTGTAGCTTTTTTCAGCTGCTGAAGGGAGTTTTATAAACAATGGAGCCAGATGCTTCTAGAGGTACAATGTGACAGGATGCTAGCCGATGGACAGAAGTTGCAACATATGAAATTCTAATTAATTGTAAGAAAAAAAAAAACAACCACAACAAACAACCTACAACTAATTCACTGAATTTCAAACTACAGAAACTCAGCTAGTCAAGGCCCTGAATGATGTGATCTAAACTGACCCTGCTTTGAGGGGGAGTTTGGTCCAGATGATCCTCATGGACCCCTTCCAATATATACAATTCTACTAGCTGATCAGGTTGCTAACTGGTGCCTGCAGAAAAAAATACAATCCTTTCTCACCTTACATGAAGGTAGACTTTTTAGAAACCAATTTTTTTAAGTGGTAGGTTAAACTCTTCAGCAATATGGCCATGTAAAAGAATGAAATCACATTGAATGCTCCTGAATTCTATGTAGATCATGTACAGATATTATAGGTGGATAAATATTATTCTGGAAAGGTAACACTCTAAAAGACAGTGTGATGTGGCATACTTCCCTGTTTAAAGATGGTGTTTAAGCCTGGATGTATTTGCAGTTATTTTTGGCCAACTAAGTTTTAAATATATGGGCAAAATTGTGTTTAATCTGCTTTTGAATATAATTTTTAATGTAAGTTATTGCAGTAAGTCTGGATTGTGATAGCTCAGAAAATTCTCTTTTGGATTTCATAATACACAGAAACCTAATCTTCAATTTAGCCTCAAGCTCAGAAACAATAATGTGCACATTTTTATTGTGATTGTTCTTCCATAATTTATAATGAATGTAATTGGACTGAGACTCTCATAATAATGTGAACAGATGTCTTGACTTGTAATATGTTGTTCCATATTAGATACTATTTTTATTACCATTGAAATTGGCCTTTATTTTGTATCCCCTTCCCTTGAATTCTGAGGCAGTTTAGAAATCCAGGAGGTGTATCCAACAGATAAAACAATTATAGATGGGAAGCAGAAAAATTGTGAATTTCAAAAAAGCCCTAACTATGAATAAAGCACTTTGCATTGATGAATGAAGCTCTCTCTTGGATATTTCTTGGACATTCCTATTACAAATTAAATGGTTCATTGAAAGATAAAACAACCAAAAAAAACCAAAAAAAAACCACCAACAAGGGTTAACATTGTCCACTGAATATTTTCCATCAATAATTTTTGTCTTGACAAAAAATCAATTGTCTGTCCTAGAAGCTTTAGAGGAAACAATTAGATCAACAGTCATTTAAAATTTTTAGTAAGAACTGAACACTAAATACAGCTAAATGAATTCAGTATTAGTAGTATCAAGGAGGGGAATACCTTAGTCTATTATAGGTGGTGTTGGCTGAAGAGATTGGGAAATAAATAAATAATAATTTAACTTTTCCATATGACAGGTTCACAGATGTATTCTGTATCAGGTAGAATGAGATCTCTGAACACAGATTGTCCCAAAGGTAACACTGCATCTGTGCTCAGCTGAACACCCGGTAGTTATCGATAGCACTGCCCAGAACCGATCCACTCTTCACGACTATGGGACACCACTGTGCGTTATTCCAATGTGTTCGTTTAATTCCTCTGGCATAAAATACATCGTGTGAGAGTGGAATTACTGACACTTAGTGAGCTGCTACCAGAAGGAAAGTAGTAAAACCATTATTAGGTTTTTCATAGGGAAACCCTTGGGGTATTGTTTTCAGAGAGATAAGAAGTTCAATTTAATTACTGAAATAATTTGTCCAAAACGTTTTATTATCTGTAGCACAGCAGAACCGGGTAAATACTTATCTCCTGCTGTGGCAGCTCAGTGAATCAGAACAGTCAATCTCCCTGCTCTCCACCGATGAATACACCGTCTGTCCCCGAAGTTGTCATCACAAATCAAAATTGAAGAGAACGGGGTAATTTGGAAAGATATTGGGAGAGCTAGATGAACAGCCCTGTGGGCAAGACACCAAAACCACTGAAAAGAAAAGAAGGAATGGGGGTTGGCCCTGAGAAAGCACACTGAGCGTTCATGCAGGGTGCCACCAGGAGAGCTGTGTACAGGCACACCTCTTCCACTGAGCGATGCACCCTGCCTCTCCTCACTTTACCTAGCAAAATATTAGCACTCCTTGTTTTAGTGGCTATTACGGTTAACATGCATGTGATTCACACAGATGTTCTGTAAATGTGCTTTCTATCTGTGAACAATTTCTCTTTGAACCATTAGTGTTACAATTTAGTGGGGACAAGGAAGAAACATCTTTCGTAATGTTGCCCCGGAACTAGCAGAAGCACTCATCAGTATACAGTGCTCTAATTACAAGCTCGATAAATAATATTAAAGTATTGCAAACTCAAGAGAATGCATGACTTTCAGGACAAGGATGTTTTCTGCTCCCCTACCCCTTCTCCAGCTTTATTTTTTTGACTTTATTTTCCTTCTGCTTTCATCTCCTATTCCTTGTGCTAGTCTGTTAATTTTGTTGTTGTTGTTGTTGTTGTTGTTGTTCTTTCCCCCTTCAGGCTTTATTTCATTTTATTTTATTTTTTTCTTTTGCACTTTTTCCCTTTTGGGAGGCTGGGGGAGGCTGGTACTTGGTGTTATAAATAAAGGAAAGTGCCAGTAAGGGTAAGGACAGTGGCACACAGCAGATGCTCTAAGAATACTCTTATAGCCTGGCAACAAATTAGAGTTTCATATTCAAAAAATCTTTTAAAGAATGCTACCTAACTAGCTGAGTGGAAGAAAAAAAAAAACAGTTGCCACTGCAGATATTTTTCCATGAGCTCCACCAGAAGTAGTGCTGAGCAGGTAAGCACCTGTTTAGTGAAATACATAAAATATACAAAAGAAAATGGGATTGCTTTAGGTATTCTGCCTCTCATCTGCTACAGTGTCAGCTGTAATGCACCCCTATGAATCACTGTATCCTATAAATTACTCTTATCAGTCTTATCACTATATGTAATTTTTGGACTTGTATATTATGTACATTTAGATGTATTCTTAGGATACAGTTTTATCAGCACAAAATGCTCTCACAGCAATAAGTCTGGTCATCTAAACTTTCTTTCTAAATTGATGTATAACAACATCAACATTTGCTATGGGCTGTCAGGACTGCAAACAACATCCTGTACTGTGCAAGATCTTTAGCAGGATCTTTGCTTGGTCATGCTGGCAAGCTATAAACAAAGCCTGTTTCAAGGAGATCAGTAAACAGAGTGCTGTGAAGTTCAAAAGGAAAAGCAGAAACATTGCCAACTCCAGTACCTCTCCTGGGGTCATATAACTTGGCTGAAGCTGATGCCAGTTTTGTGTGGAAAAAATCAGTCTCTTCACAAAGCATTTCACTGGCCGTTACTTTATTCATGGGATAAAGCCCAACCAAACTTTAAGGCATATATCCCAATCTTCATGAGACACGAAAGGGCTTGGGAGAGTGGAAAAGTGGTGAGAACTAATGTATGGGTTAGGAATCTGTCACAGCTGTGCAGCAAGAGTGGTTTGCAATGGAAGGCAATACCACAACAAGTAAAGCTGCTTACTTGGTCTCCTGATTCCTACAATACACATGCTGGATTGAAATGTGAATATATTCTAAAGACATACAAATGACAACCATTTATACGCTTTATTTTCAAAATACATAAAAGCAATTAGTTTTTAAAATACATTTGAATTACATTTTATATTGCTACATTTTGTTTCTTACTGCTTGCTTCTGTGTTGACATTTACCAGGGTGCTTTTCTAAGAGTCTGAAAAATAAAAGCCACTTTATCATTTTCATGATGGCAAAGTTCTTCGCCTGAAGAACAGAAGGAAGGAGGCTTTGTGCAGTCTTCCCCTGCCTATGGGGATGGTGTAGAGCAGAGTATGGAGGTAGACTCTTAGAGCGCAAACAGGAAGGTAATCAATCACAAATTGCAACAGGGCAGGTTTCGGTGGACGTAGGGAAGAAATACTTCAAAGGAAGCCCAGCCAAGCCTGCAATGAGATTGTCCAGAGAGGTATTGCTGTCTTCATCCCCTGGACATTTTCCAATCTCACTGGCACAAGCTGAACAACCCAATGTAGCTTTGAAGTCAGCCCTGCTTGGAGATCCCTTCCAAACCAACGTTTTGTGAAACCCTGTGCAACACAACTTCATACAATAGCAAGGAGAGAGCGTTAAATTGCCATTGCAAAGTTATCTTCTCCTTTCAGCAGTGCAAAGTCTGAAAGAGACTAGGGAAGAATAATAAATGGGAAAGTGTGCAGTGTGATGTGCTGAATTTTATTTGGTGCATGAAGAGGTACTACATTGCACACCAAAAAAAGAATAGGCCCTCTTTAAATGATTCTTATGCAGCACAATACTCTATGTGCTATTTAGCTTGGCTATTCTTGTTACCGGCTATTGACATGCTGGAGAGATTTGAAGGTGGAGAAGTTAAAATGATATAACTTCTGAAAAGACACATAGCAAAATCAAAAAATAACAGCCCATACGTCTCATTTAATTGCCATGGCTTTATTCTACAAGCAGTTAAAACACATTAGCATGACATAAAGAGAAGCAATAATAAGGATGAGGAAGATGTAAATAAAATAAAAGAAGTGAAATTCAGATTGCAGTGCTGAAACCATTTCTAATAGTGAGATGTAGTGAGAGGGAGAATACGAATCCCACTGGCTAACATATTTAGTTGTAAGTCTGGCAGAATTTGAATAACTATACAAATAGAGATATCTTTTGTTTTGTTTTGTTGGAAGGGGTATGGAGTGATGTAACTCCTTTCCAGCACTAGATTCAATTAACCAAATTAATTTTTAGTGTATTCTATTCAAGCAGTGGAATGAATAATAGTCAATATTCCTTTTTTTTTTTTTTTTTTCAGGATTCTGTGCATACTCTTCTGTTTCTTCAAAAATGACATAATTACTTTTTTGGAAGAAAAAATTCCTGAAATTAGTAACACAAATAGTTTTGTCTCAAGGAGTGTGGGTAATTGTTTGTGTATTTTTAACATTTGGGGTGATGCTGTATTAGATGAAGCTATACTATTTTTATTCTTTCATCAACTTGAAAGATTTTATCTCCTTGTCCATAGACCAAAGCTTTTAACCTTTGACCAGCTAACCTAAACTTTAATGGGAGCTGGATGTATTCAGCATTTCTCAGTATCCAAGCATACAGTAAGTTCTTACACTTTTTTGATGGTCTGCCTCATTATATAAGCAGATGGAAAATACTGCATGCTTTTAAGAATTATCAACAATTCTAACCTATGCTATATATTGCTAAAGTCAGAGTGCACACTGTCTTGACTTGCTGTTATCCTGTGGGAATAAACAAAACTGTGCCTTTACCATGCATACAGAATTTGCTTCTTATTTATTTCAAATGTTTTGGTCTTTCTGGCTCCCCAAGAGTCTCTGCTGCCTTAACAGAGTGATTGCATTATTCTGTCCATCTTTTGCTCTTTGAAAATGCAAATTAAATACTAACAAGCTTTAAAGAAAAAAACGTTGAGCAATTCCCTTTTTGACATACAGACTACAATAAAAAACAAGCAAGGACACAATTACTCCAGAAATATGTCCTGACAAGAATGTTAGGTAGTGCAGTCTTGTGGTATTAATGATGTTCCAAGTGCATGTGCACATATTCACGTGTCATATGAATCGCCGCAGGTATATGTTAGAAGTCTGCTTTTGAGAGTTTTTCCAGAATGGAAATTCAAATGCTCATATGGGTGGAAATTCATATTATGGCCATAATCTAATTCAGCTGATTAGGATATTGCTTTAGCTGTAATAGCATTAATATCCTGTGCCACTATTAAATTAACACAAAAAGCAAGCTAAATGAAAACATAATGTAATTAACGTCAGCATAGTTGAGAACCAGTCCCCATTGCTGAATTATCCAGATCAGCTGTACTCCACTGGTTATAACCATTAATCACAGTCTGGCATATTTTTATTTTGTTATCTCAGAGCTATGTTCTTTTAATCTTGTGATTTTTTATTCTTCTTTTTTTTTTTTTTTCCTGCTAGCTCATCTGCAGTGTTCTTATCTTAAATTTTAGAGCAATTTTACATCCCTCAGTTAGGTTCATGGTACAATTTTTTTGATATTCCTTATGGCAAGTTGAACATGATACAGAAATAATAAAATGGTAATATGTACTTTTTCTACTGTTGAGTCATTTTTTTCTATGCCTTTTCTGTATCCTCATCCCTTACTATGTCTGCAGATTCTTTGTCTGCCTTCCATCTCCTGAAGAATTCAAAAAAGAGTTATTGCTAGTTTTGGTGTCTTTTAAAAATTAATACTCATACACTGTTTGGACAGTCTTAGGATGCTTTTGCATTTAATCTGCCAGCATTGATCTTCCTTCCTATTTTCCTCATTTGTAAAAGATTATAGATGCTCCTTGCTCTTGCTTGTCTCCTCTACACTACTGTTCAGCCATGCTAGCTTCTTCCTGGCCTTAAATTCCTTCCAGCGTGCATGAATTCTGAACTTCCAGTGTGATGTTCAGGATGCTCACCATACTGTCTGCAATGATGGTTAATTTAATTGATAGCCTTAAAAAAACAAAACATAACAAAACAAAACAAACAAACAAACAAACAAAAAACCCACATAGTTTCAAAGAGGGATTTAGGCTGAGAGTTCATACTGCACAGTCACCTGCTCCAAGCAGAGCTAACTACAAACCTAGGTCAGGTTGGCCAAGCCTTTGTGCAAGACAGTTTTAAAAATCTCCAAGGATGGTGATCCCATCACGTCCTGGGCTTTACTCTAATTTTTTTAGCAAATATTTCTTTCCTTACATCTAATCAAAATTTTTCCTACTACTCCTCATGGCTGCTGTCACCTGTCCTTTTGCAGCACTGAGTTCTCTTCTCACGATGACACGCCTCTCGACACTGAATGGATGCACTGCATTCCCTTGTTGCTCCCACACTCTGCACATGTTATGATCACTGTTGCAGGATGACTCTTCAGCAGTAATATTCTGAATCAGGTCCTCATGAACTGCTCAGAACTGGGCCAACAGCTGTTGATGGTGGCTAAGTGTTAGTCATAGTCCATGGCATTTAAATAGACTATATGGCATGTTATTTCCTGAGGGTGCTGATGGCCCTTGGGGAGGAGCTAGGTAAAGTGTCCAGTCAAAACATATTGTAACACAGTAGTCCCCCTCCTTACTAAGACAAGCATATAGCTCTTATGGAAAATAATTTCACAGAAAAAGTGATAATTCCTCAAAAGCAACTTCCCCCCCCTTCCCCCCCCCCCCCCCCCCCAGTTTTTTTTACAAATGCAAATATATTGCTGTATTATAGGTGGTAAAAGTATCTCAAGACAAGGACAACAGACGATATTTTAAATATCCAGAAATAAATAGGCTGGATCAATATACTGTAACAGATTGTTTTGCTCATTAGAAGGTAAAAATAAAAAGGAAACTTGTCAATCTACCAAAAATCTAGCCTTTCAATAAGGTTATAATTGGAACACACTGTCAAAAACAACTCTGAAATTAAATTCACAGCAGCTGGTACTCAATACACTTCATGACAGGTCATCAAAGATAAAAATTTATCTCTGCACGTTACTTCTTTCATCTCTGTCAGGTATTTCAATATGTCCAGGCTTTTTAAAGCCATATTAACTCTTTCACATTAGAATAACACACACATTGTGTCTTTGTCTTAATTGGAGCTTTTTCCTTTGCAGGAAAAACAGAAAAATCCTTCATTAAGAGGATACTCTTAATACTTCACTCTAACATTTGCTACTGTGAGTCATAAGCCTCTCCTAAACCAGCCTGTATAGCCTTGACTAGTCCTTAGCTGTGTTGTAGCTTTTTACTAATAAATTCTCTTTAGTAATAGATGATTTGCTTCCTTTGCTATAAATACTATGCAATATTTAGCAATATTTTATACCAATCAACAGATTGTGGACACCATCTTATGTGTGCATGTTTCTTAAAAAAAAATAATAATCCCAAACATCCAAATCTAGAGACATTTAAAAAGACTGAGGATAATATTAGCAATTTGATCTGGTAAAGATCCCTGCAATTCTGCTCTGCAGCTCACGGATAAAAAGAGGTATCACCTCCTGCATTAAACCTTCATTCTGAAGGAACAACAAATGATTATTACTTTTCCATATCAAAAAGTCTCTTTTGATGTGTCTACCACCCATAACCCAAAATAATCATGTGAAATGCCTCGGGTGACTAGTTTTCTTAAATGAGATAATCTACAATTTCAGGCAAAATCCTGTCCAAATGGTGGGTTTATCTGCACTAGACCGAAGTAGCAGTGTTGATTTTAAAGAACCTCTCAAAATGACTACATACCACCAGACCATCTCTAGAGCTGCAAAGATGGAACTAAAGAGGAAAGAAATCCTGCCATGGCTACCATGGAGAGGTTTTCATATGCTCCACTCTTCTATCATCAGTATTGTTGAATAATTAAAATTTGCCTGCTACCTATTTGATCTGCCTTTCTTATCCACGGTCTTGTGTTTTGTATACCTCTCTTTACTTTGTGCTCCATCATATGTATTTATCTTTTTTTGGCCTTTACATATATCTATCCATTTTATCACTGCACTATCTCTTCCCATGAAGTGGCTATTCCTGTGCAGTGTCACCCCCTACTGTGAGAAAAAGGGGGTTTAGCACCCACTTTGCAACTGCTGTCCATGAAATACACTGAAGTAGGAACAAATGCAGAATGAATTATATGACAGTGCTTACTGGTGGGAAAGACCACTGAAATGGGTCTATAAATAGGTTCATGAGGGAGGGCATAATCTCAAAGAATTACTGCAGACTTGTAGCCCTTAAGAAAACTGAAGTCCTTATTAGTGAACTGGGGTCTCACCTTTCTGTCTCTTTTAATGAGCAAACCAGCAAAACCACAGAGTTTTTGGAGGTTTGAGGTCCATACAATGAATGTCATGTTGCAAAATCGCCACTTGAGCTGGTTTAACACACTAGTTTCACTTATAAAAGATCCTAAATCAATTTATTATAATTAGGATTTTAATTAATGGAAATTTATTTTTCAAAATACAGAATACTCAAGAGCTAAGCAAGCCTCTTGCCTTTATCTCACTATGTTTTAAGATAAGGCTACTACATTACATGATTCATCTAGTAGATGGTTAACATTGTATGTGAAAGTGTTTCATCAGTATTGAAAGTAAAATATACTTTTCAGAGAACAAGCACAATATTTAATTTTTGTTAGTTTCAATTTATAAAATACATATGCCAAAGGGTAAGATACCCTCTTCATTTTTCCCATAAATCCCTTTTCAGCATTTTGTGGACTGACTTAGAATTATAAAATTAAATACAGAACTGTATTCTTTTGACCTAAAATCTCTGACCTGTGAGATAAAGTGACATTCTTTCTGCTTGAGGAGTGGTTCAGCTAATTGCTGAGTGATGGCTGTGACACAGCTGGTACATGGTTTTGTTCCCAAGGTAACTCTCCAATAAGAAGAGATTCAGAATCAATCATTTGTTTTATAGCGATACAGCAGGTGTTATGTGCTACACATGGGGAAAATAGACATTTTTACTGAGAGGGTCATCTTTTTATTAAAATATTCTTTCATTCCCCTTTGCGATGCAGAAAGAACATTGTCAGTATTATAGCTGAAAGGAACATAATGGTTTCAATATGAAGGAGACTCAGGAATTTCTCCTTTGCTTAACAGGAGTTCCCTGGCATTCACATGAACCTAAAAAGCTGTAATAAAACTGCAATGAAATACCACTTTATTCTCTCACCTTCAATAAAATCATATAGCCTTTCCCCAGACCTCCACACTGATGAGCACTGGATCACAGTAAGAGGCAATAAGCTACTTTATACTTACAACACGCAGCAGAGACCTCCTTATTAAATATGAACACTTGTCAGTTAGGACAGTGTCCATCTTCCAGTGAAGTGTACTGGATTTCTATGCTTCTAGTCAAGGGAGCTGGATTGCCCTCATAGCGCTGGAATTTTGCTGGAGAAAGCAAAAGCTTCTACACAAACTACATATTCCTTTTTGTTCTTGAGAGGACATCTAAGAATAGGAGATAGTGTTTATTCCTCTTACATGGATAAAGAAAACCTTTTATTTCACATGTGAACATGAAATTCTTTTAAGCACAAACCCTAGTTCCAGATTATCATATATCTCAATAAAAAAGGAAAGAATATCTTCTTCATCGCATGAAGCTATTGGTAAGCCAGAAAAACTCATTAAGGACGTAGTCTTTGAGTTATGGTTTGCTTCACAGCTGTGCAAAGCATTCCTTGACTTCCATAACATTTTACATACAGGCAACACAACAGCTCCTCCATCCTCCCTCCCCCCCATATTTGGTTTATTATTTCTAAGGAGAAACAGAAAAATTTGGAGACAGAAGAAACTAAGCATTTCTGAGTTAATAAAAAATATGAAGAGCTGCATGAAGAGTTACACTTTAAATTATTTTCTACATATTTTTAAGAACATAGTAAAAAGTGCCTTCATTTATATTAAATCAGGATTTTATAGCTCAAAGCTGTGAAGAAAATCTGTGAATCAATTTAATGATATTGACTTCGCTCTTAAAGCTAGTTCCTATTTAATCCAACCACAAACAGAATTAATATAAATTCAGATGAGACAGAGATGATCCTGTCATCAGATTCATTTAAAGGTATGGGAAATCCCTTCCAGATTTATCACCATTTGACAAGTCCAAAGAGTAATGATGATTTCTGGATGTTCTACAACTGTCTAATACTCCTTATCATTTCAATTACTTTCTTGACATTACTCTCTCTCTTCAAGGGAATGCTTTGGTTTCTTAAAGGCTCCTGTAAAAGAGAGTGTGGTGGGTAAGCCTTGTCTAGCAGCCAAACTCCCACCCAGGCACTCCCTCCCTCCCCACATAATGGAGCTGGGGTGAAAATAGGAAAAACAGGAATGAGAAAGCTCATGGGTGGGTATCAGGACAGAGAGGTCACTTGCCAATTACCTTTGCGAGCAAAACACACTAAACTTGGGGAAAATTAGTTTAAATTCTGGCCAATGAAAATAAATGTTTAATTACTGGTCTGGTAGTGGAAAATAAAAAGACAAACCTTAAAACAGCCTATTTCCTCCCCACTTTCCCAGGCTCAGCTTCTTCATCCTGGTTCCTCTACATCCTCTCCTCCCAAAGTGGCGCAGGGAGAGGGCTGGGGCGTGGGGCTGAGGCCAGCCCGTAACAGCCCCCTCTGCCACTTCTTGCTCCTCGTGCTCTGCCCTGCTCCTGCAGGGGCTCTCCATGGGCCGCAGCCTCCTCCAGGCCACATCCACCTGCTCCACCGAGGGCTCCTCCACGGGCTGCAGCGTGGAGATCTGCTCCGTGTGGGACCCATGGGCTGCAGGGGGACAGCCTGCTCCACCAGGGGCCTCTGCACAGGCCGCAGGGGAACTGCTGCTGCCTGCCTGGAGCACCTCCTGCCCTCCTGCTGAGCTCACCTTGGGGGCTGCAGGGCTGCTTCTCACTCCTCTCTCTCACAGACTGCTGTGCAGCATTTCTGCCCTTTTTTCAGTATGTTTTCCTAGAGGTGCCCCACACATTGTGGACAGCCTCAGCTTTGGGTGGTGGTGGGTCTACTGGAGCTGTCTGGAAATGGCTCTTCTCATGGAATCCACACCTGCAGCCCCACCACTTGTCACATACCTGCAATACTGAGGTCTGGCCTTAGATGTATAATGTTCATCTTTAGCAGATAGATAAATCTTATCAGGGCAGGAATCCTAAAGCAGAGCAAGAGGAAATGTGTTATTACCCCAAATCTGGTGCAGCAGCAGCCATATGAGAGGCAAAGGCATGGGCAGGGCAGCACTGGTTGAGCTTCACAGATACTAGAGACTTCTGCCCTCACCTCTCCTGCTCTCATGAGATCAACCTTGCGATATGCTGGGTTGTATTAAAACTCCCTATGTAGCAACATACAATGTCAGACGAGTAACATGGCCTTCAGTCTGTTTCACAGACAATTTAAACTGGATCTTCTGGCTCAGTAAAAAGCTAATATTTAAAGCCTTGATGTTATTGCCAGGACTTAAAGTCTGCAATTCAGATATCAGATTCCTTTGATAATTATCTTATTTTAAGTTAGAGGCTCTGTAACTCTAATTGTACACTTGCAGTTCTTGTATTTCCTTATTTGGAATAGCATTTTATTACATCTTTTGTTTTTGTTCATCAAAGGGAAAGTTCTGAATATGAAAGCAAACAAAATTTTGCATTTGAATGTATCAAAATACTGCTGGAGATAAAGCATCTTTCAAGATGAGATGTATTTGCAGTACACCTAAAAACCAACCAGAATATGTGAAAAACAACCTTCTTAGTTGTTAGTCATGGGACTTAGTCATGGTTGGAGTTAATGACTTAAAACATCTAATAATCATTTAAGTCAATTGATAGACTTGTATGATATCAATTAGCACAATTAGCAAGGATCTGAAGATTCAGACCAGAAAAGTTTATTGTCTTGAAACACCCAAGAAGACCTAAGTCATCACAGCTCATCCCAGAAATGACAAGGCACAGTCTTCAGCACATGGGAGGACCAGTGTCCCAGAGAGAGCAGGTGAGTGACAATTTACTCCTGCACGATCTGCTATTAGGCCTCTGGTCATAACTGCCAGCAATACTAAAGGAGGCTTAATTCACGTGCATTTGAGGGTTACATCTGAAGCTCTTACTTGTCAAAGAAAATTCTGAGCTCATTTTATATTGAATCTCACCAAAATGAAGAATCTCAGCATAGCAGAGCAAGCAAGCCTCAGAGATTAGGGCAAGAAGATGTTGCTTAATAACAGTTCTTCTAAAGACTGAAGTTCTTAATACTTAACATAGCTGTTTAGTTTAACTGTTTGAACTCTAAGCAATGATATAACAAAAATAATTATGCATTTTATATGAATTGATATGAGAAGTACTAGTGATCAGTAATACTAAGCATCGGTATTAACAGTTAGCCTACTATTAAAATGAGAGGCTGTACATATAAAAGTACATTGATTTTGTAGTAAAAATATTTCTGTTGTTACTTATCTTTCTGTAAAACTCACACATTTCTACTATTCTATTGGCACTATCACTTGAAAGTCCTAGGCTTTTGCAAAAAAAAAAACTACATTAAAACAAAAGATGAAAGATTTCTCATCCATTCCAGATGGATTTGTATATTTGATTCTTTTTATATCAATCTCAATCTTGTTTCAGTCACTTAAAAACTGTCTTGTCTTAGAATTAAATAACTGTTTTAGAAGTTTCTACTTGTAATGATTCAGACTACAGTATTGATATGCTGAAGAGATCTAAAGATGTATTGTACTTATTCTTTGAATTACAGCATTAATTATAGGCAAATTAAAGAGAGAGGTTAAGTGAAATTTCAGTGTGTATAAATATCTGAGGGGAGGGTGTCAAGACGATGGAGCCGGTCTCTTTTCAGTTGTGCCCAATGAGAAGGCGAGAGACAACAGGCACAAAGTGAAGCACAGGAAGTTCCAGATGAATATGAGAGGGCATTTCTTTACTGTGAGGGTGACAGAGCACTGGGACAGGTTGCCCAGAGAGGTTGTGGAGTCTCTTTTTCTGGAGATATTCGAAACCTGCCTGGATGCTGTCATGCGCAGTGTGCTGCTGTATGTGATCCTGCTCGGCAGGGGGGTTGGACCAAATGACCTTCAGAGGTCCCTTCCAACCTCGGCCATTCTGTGATTTTGTGAAATTCAGTAAAGAAAGGAGTTTCTGTTACATGTCAATAGTTTCAAAAAAAAAAAAAGCAAATAAACTTTTTTTTAATTGACAGAAGAAAGTGCCAAGGGGCTTTTAGCCTGCTTGCTTAAGAGGGTTCATAATGCTAAGATTAAGCCTCTGATTCCGCAAAACCCCTTTGTGAATTAAGTGTATTAGTAATCAAATCAGAATTGCAAAGTCGATTCTACATCCCGAGCATCAGCACTATTTATTTCTTTCAAAGCACCCCTAGTAGTACAGACTATCTGAAATGGTTTAAATAAGCTTGCAAATACATTACATTAATGAGTCCTGGCTAAAATAAGACTCCTTTTAACTTTGGTTTACAACATTGGAAGTTAAATCCTTTAACAGCTACAGTTTTTCCCAAATGCACAAAGAAAACTAAGTTTTAAAAGTAACTAATATACAATTTTCTGCATGGTTTTATAAATCTTTCTTACCTTTTTCTTTACAAAGTAGAACATTAACATCGTTTATAAGTCACAGGATGCATTGATTGGTGAATGTTTGATTTTTATAAAGAGAAAAAAAACACAACAATTCTAGATGTACAGAATCATTGATATTGGCATTATAATCCTCTGAGAATTCCTGGTACACAAGACAAATTTTCTCAATATGCTGCTCACAAAGTGAGATCAATCCTTTCACCCTCTTGATGGTTTTAAATGGCTTACCTTTATTTTGTGCTGCCTTTTGTATCATCAAATATGCATTATTACATGTAGGCTCTATTAGTCATTTCAACCTATTCCCACATTCAATTCTTTCATCTCATTTGCTGTTTGCTGTCTTTTTCTTTTGAGCAAATCTCATCTGTCTTGTCTTTGCATTTAGTTTGGCAAGTACCAGCGCTTGCTGCCATTTCTTCACCTCTTCTTCCTGCTGCCTGTCCCCTTCTTTACTGATGTTGACTGGATGCATGCATGTATTTTTTTTATTTTTATTTTTTTAATATTTCATAATTTTTATATTTTCAGAGAAAGTGTTATATACTTAAATGAATAGTTATGTTCTCTAAAAATTCTACTTTAATTCCTTCTTAGAAGAGAACCAGAAAGTCAAAGCCTTCTGTTAGACATAGTAATAAATTAACTGTAAGACCATGTGTTTCAGACATCCTACATATACATAGGAGTTACTGCAATCTTCAAACTTAGTATTTCTCAACAAAGGACACTGGACTTGAGAAATTGCTGCTCATGGGCAAGTAATTTGAGTCTTAGGGTTTTTTTTTTGTGTTAACAGAAAAAAATATTTTTTACACAGCTAATAAAAATTGAATGTGGGCAACCTTTTGTGGTGTGGTAAATCTTTTTTAAAGACTGATGAACAGATATTCAAATTTGGTCATGGATGTCTGAAGAAAGTAGGAAAAGAAGCAACAAATGAGCATCTGTCAGATCAGCCACGTGGAAAGTAAAATGCCATCAGCCAACACAATAATAGCATTTTATTATTTTGATCAGGCCACCAATACACCACCAGACTGAAAGAGAAATTATAGTATCTTCATTTAAATTGAATTTTCTTATATACATATGGGAAAGACTTCTTTTTTCCTCTCTTCTTTCAGTGTTCTGGCCTCATGTATATATCCTCGCCCTTTAATAGGGTCATTAAAAAAAAAAAAAAAAAAAAAAAAAACAACAACACAGGAAACTTAAAAGAAGTCCAGGAATTTGACTTTCAAGAGAACAAGAGTTATTAATTTTGTTCGGTTCTTGAGCAAAGGCTGTACAGTTCTCATAACTTTGCCATTCTTTTTCACTCAGTGTTAGCAATGATATTTACAACATACTTTGCTGTGGATTGTGGCATTTCAGTGTACTGTGGCCCATATCAGGATCACCCACATAATCCAGGAAACGCAGTTTTAGACTGAACAGTGTTCAGTGAAAAGTCTTCAAAGCTAAGCATTAACTAAGAGAATGGCCCAGCTGATATGATACAGCCATTTGAACTCGTCACTGTCAATGCACTTCGTATATTAGCAGAACTACAAGAGTGGTTAGTCAAAAGGCAGAGAATTGGGGATGGCTTAAAAAAATAAGCATTTTTTATTTCTAGATTTGAAAAATATTATTTCATAGAATCACAGAATCATTAAGGTTGGAAAAGACTTCCAAGATCATCTGGTTCAACCGTCCCCCTACCACCAATATCACCCACTACACCATGTCCCTAAGCACCACCTTTCCTCGAACACCCCAGGGACGGTGACTCCACCACCTCCCTGGGCAACCCATTCCAATGCCTAACATTTCCTCAATGTGGCATCAAAACAAACAGCTTATTTCTTGCTTGGGCCTTTGTTTTACATTTATCTCTTTTCTTGCTCTACTTGTCTTCCTTTAACACAAAACTCAAGCAAATCAATGCATGGATTTTCTGCAGAAGTCTGAGAACTGCAGCACTTGATATTTGTTTCTTTTGCTTATTATGTACATAAATCATCGTATTCTCTCATGGTCCAAACTGTAAGTGAAAGCAAGCATATCCTTACCTTAGAATGACATTGGACAGCAACCCCAGTGTTCATAGGTGCATCCCACCACATCGCATTGACTTGTGTCTGTCCAGTTTGCTTAGATATTCCTTAACTTAATCTTCATACGAGGGTAAGTCTTTCTTGCTGTAAACCTTCTCACTGCTCTCTGGTAGTCCTGAAGGCTGGTTTTACCACTAAAATCTGGGGCAAGATGTATTGAGTTTCTTGGCCTTTTCTGCATCTCCTGACTTGCACCATTCAGCAGTGAGGCCATATGTTCCCTAAGTCATCTACTTGTTGATGATACATCTACAGAAGCCCTTCTTGTTGCCCTTCATGTCCCTTGTCAGATTCAACTCTAGATAGGCTTTGGTTTTCCTGACCTCACCCTTGCAGTCTCAGACAGTCTCTGCATTCCTCCTGGTACCTGTGCGTATGTGACTGAGAGCATGAGAGGGTCAACTTGTTTAGGAAGATAAATGAAAGAAAAATAATTTTCCTATTTGGAGTCATCTTATGTAGTCTTATTAACTCCTTTATGTCAAATAACTCAATCTTCCTTTGTTTACAAATCAGTAGAACTTAATGATTTCTCCAGCACATCAAAAGGCCACTCAGATGACTTTATACATCCTTTTTCAGCAAGAGAGAACTCCCTTTTTTCCTCCAAGAGCATTCAAGATTAAGGATGTGACCTCAAGGTTTGTGGTGTTTTGAAACTATTTTACAGAGGGCTGCATTCTGCCACTTTTTATGGGAATCATACTGACAGTGCAAGCAAGCTTTTGGAGTTTGGGAAGCACTTAATAATCCTAACAAAGAGAAGTGGATATCTGAGATATTTGAATATAAGTGAATTGTTAAACAGAGTTTCAGGTAGCTTTAGGAGTTTTAGGCTTTTATTGGTTGCAAACCCATCTGAAGCAGCAGCTTACAACCAACCTTGAAATAACCCTACTGGGACAGCACAGTAGCACATGCAGCTGAATGGTAGACTGGAAAATTGTGTGAGCTGGATCAGGAGGTGTGTGGAAGGGAGATGGTGCAGAGCCAGAAGATTGCAACTGAGAATAAAGTCCAATTAATCTAGTTTAAGCAACTTTACTACAAAAGTTAAACTCTAACATCAATCTGTTGTGCAGCAAAATAGTCTGGAGGTAAATCAATGCGTTCTCATTAAGCCTTGGCTCTACAAAAATTTCAATATAAGAAAAGCACTTACATTTGGCTCCTTAATTTAAACAGGTGGATACAGACTAGAGAATTAAATGCTGGTACAAATGGCCAATATACAAGAAAAGGCCTGAGGTGTTTTGCAATTACTGTAATAATTATGTTTTTTCTTCTTTCTCAGTCTCTAGATGCTATCACTTTAGGGACACACTAAGTAGATATAATCTTCAAGAAGATTAAGATAAGTTTTTTTTTTTTTCAGATAAGTTTTTTTGGATACATTATTAAAACTGACAGCTACTTTTCACTTATACGCTTGATATAAGATGTGCTTATATTTTGATTTTCATTGTGATTATATTGTTAATATATGTCACAGTTTTCATTCTCACACATTTGTGTTTATTTGACCAGAGTTCAGAGTTAGCTATAAGGCTTCTTACTGTTGCATGAAAAATGTCATGCCCCTCAAGATACAAAGCCAAGTTCTGCTGTAAAATCATTGTGCCAAATCCAATTAGCAAAGATTTTTTGATGAATTAACCTCATCATGGCAGAACATACACTGCACCTGCTCTTCTCCTTTAGTGCCAGACTTTGGCCCTCCTACAGCTAAGTCCTAGGTTGTTTTGCTGATCCCTTTCAGCTCACTTTTCCCTCCTTGTGTTTAGAGGTCACTACCTCCAGATGTCCAAGATTTTTCTTTCTCATTTATATGTATGATTGGTCTCTTCATTCTGTTCTTTCATCATCCTCAGTCCCCTCTTTTTGCAGAACTCTGCAACAGATGTTTGATTCTTCCCTTGGACCTTGCTTTACATCCAAGGAGCCTTGCAAATATTGCTGTTCCAGACAGGAGAGAAAGACTGATCACAGGAGCCCGTGGATGATCAAAACAGAAGGTTATTTAACAATCTACCTAGGGAAAAAGCGTTAACAATTTACATTTTCTTGCTTAAGGGATCTTTCTAATCACGAGGGTAGTATGTAGTTCCTCCATTCTGGGGAACTACAAATCAGTGTCCTGACGTGGTAGTGCTTGACATATGCCCTCCACTTGAGGCAGTTTTCTGTGAAGAAACAGCACAGAAGGAAAGAGTTTGCCTTTGCTGCATCTCCCTCACTGCCTGGAGGGAGACAATGTGACAATATGAGGAATACAGGCTGTGCAGCAGTGACAGGATAAATTTAAGAAGTCAACAATAACAGGCTTCAAGCAAGCTAGAGATCTGAATTGCAGATCACAGTATCACAGTATCACAGATTTCTAGGTTGGAAGAGACCTCAAGATCATCGAGTCCAACCTCCGACCTAACACTAAGTACTCCACTAAACCATATCGCTAAGCTCTACATCTAAACGTCTTTTAAAGACCTCCAGGGATGGTGACTCCACCACCTCCCTGGGCAGCCTGTTCCAATGCTTAATAACCCTTTCGGTAAAGAAGTACTTCCTAACATCCAACCTAAAACTCCCCTGGCGCAACTTTAGCCCATTCCCCCTCGTCCTGTCACCAGGCACGTAGGAGAACAGACCAACCCCCACCTCTCTACAGCCTCCTTTAAGGTAACTGTAGAGAGCGATAAGGTCGCCCCTGAGCCTCCTCTTCTCCAGGCTGAACAAGCCCAGCTCCCTCAGCCGCTCCTCGTAAGACTTGTTCTCCAGACCCTTCACCAGCTTGGTCGCCCTTCTCTGGACTCGCTCGAGCACCTCCATGTCCTTCCTGTAGCGAGGGGCATGTCCTTCCTGTAGCGAGATGTTGCATAGCTTGGCATGGTTGATCCTACTCTGCTAATCTCACTAAATGTTTGGTTGTGATATTGTTCTCTGCCTTTGGGTACTGAGAGCATATGACACCTCCTACCCTAATCAGTCACCATTGTCCTTGGTCAGGATCCTGCCCTCCGGTGTCAAAGGCTGCCTCTTTTGGGGCCATTCCTGGGTGAGCTGGAGAGGAGTCGCAGCCTTTCTGCTCTACCACCAGCACTAGTGGTATCTGCCCTGAGGACAGTGGCAAGTATAAAGTATTCCTTCTTGCTGATAGGGGAGGAAAGGAGAAAACTTGGACTCTGTTCTGGGATCAGATGCCTCATCATACTAGGCAGCAGACACAGTGGTTTGAAGTATGGACCATCTGTCATCTCTTCATCTGACAGCCTGCCACAAAAGAAAATCAAAGCAGCAACGTCTGGAGAGCAGGTCTGCATGGCCAGCAGCCATGTCAGATGGACTGCGGTCTTCCAAGTACAAGGAACGTGACACAGCAGGGCCCACATGTCTCCTGAACAAGACTGGCTCTGGCTGAGCATTCATCTGGTGTTCCCAGCTCCTTCCTTGCCCCTGCTCTGCTCTCAAAGCCAGCAATGTGCACCCAAGCTGCAGAAAGGCTCTGTCCTTACAAAACAAAGACACCAGGCTTTCTTTGAGTTATAAAGCCCCACCCTGGTGAAACAGAGGCTGGGGAAGCTACAAAGTTCCCCCTACGCAAACAGCTGAACTAACTATCCCCTCCATGGCTACCTCAAAGACAGGAGATACTCCTTCTCCTCCTCCCAATATGTCAATTCCTCCACCTCCAGCCACCCATTCTGGTCAGACTAGACCAACCTGAGCAGAGGCCTATGGGCCCAGCTCATCCCAGAAGTGGGAATGAGGTGCAAACCCTACCTTCCTGTCACAGTTGGCATGTGTGCACTCCACCACTGAGTCACAGAGTTGAGGTGGACACCAATGTGGTGAAGTGGAAGAGGACCAATTCCTGAAGCTAAGGGAGGCAGAAAAGCCTAAGGAACTTGCATTAGAGTTGTGACCAACATTAGGTGTGGGTGAGGTGCTATTGTCATCAACACTGCTTCACCCAAGTGGCACCATGCAAATCCAGCAGTTTGTCTCTTTCCAGAGCACATCTTTGAGATCAGAACGAGTAACACCCCATCCCTTCCAGGGCAGGGAGGTAGAATCATTTGGGTGCTGTCTACCAAGTGTGTATGTCTACCAAGTGTGATCTTGTCTGGGAGATGTATGTACCTAACCAAATTGTTCCTTAACAGTACCACGTGTGCTCTAGGAGGTGATGGGACATGTCTGGTTGTTGTGCAGTGGTTTGCCTCTGCAGCTATTGCTCATATTGCTGCAGTTGCTATAGGAGATTATCAGATGAAGTGATGAAAGATTTCTCCCCTTACTCATCACAGCATATTGCCTGGCTTTGTGTATACTGCATACCAAGCATCTGATCCTAGCAAAAATCTATCCCTGCTTTCTTCCTTCTCCCCTGCTGGAAACCATGGAAACCAAGCTGGCTTGACTCTGCTATGGACACAGAGATGAGGCCATTGTCAGCTCCACTGAGCTAACCCTGTTCTTTGCCTGGAATGCTCTAACAACACAGCCTATGGGAAAGAATTAAGGGTTTAATTGCAATTTGATTATACTAGTATACTATTTTAAGATACCATTTAAGAATATTCTTTGATAAATTACTTGTTTCTACATACTCACCCTCAGGACACCAGATACCTTCAGCCACCAGCAAGTGGTATTGGGGTTGAGGCCACTCAGATCTATTACAATCCTTGAAATTTTCAAGGCAGTGCTTGCTCCTTAAATACCCAAATGTCAGTCTGAACCACATATACACCTCCCAGTTGGTCTGTTTGTTGGCCAGGGGTTGCAAGGCTAGCACTTTCCCACTCATGGAACAATTTGTTGCAAAGAAACATTTTCAGGGCTCTAGATAGGGACACACAATTAGTTTATCTGGTGGAAATAAGGGTCATCCATCTCCCCAGTGCTACTGTTTTTTTGGCCTTGCACATAATTACTGACATTCAAGTGAATAGCACAACTCCCTCCCTTACATCCAATCACAGTCAGTGAGTGGTCACAGCCTCTTGCAACATCCTGTCTCTCTTTTCCCTTCCAGCACCTTGTGCAAAGAAGAAGCCTTGCTGAAACATGGGACGCTAAAAAGAATCCACTGAATTACAGACTGGGTTGCTGATGACCAAGGATTCTGTATTACTATCCACTCTTGAGTATCTGTTGTAGCTCATCACAGATTTTACCTTTTTTTGGTCTTCCTTGAGCACTAACCTTCATCAAGAACGATTGCCAATAGTTCCAAGATTCTTTCAGGAACAGCAACAGCCTGAGCAGTCAGGGTCCCTTTCCTGCAGCTTTGTGATCAATAACATTGAACTTCCTCCACCATTTTATTGCACAGCCATTTTGCAAGCTAAGATTTTTTTTTCAAATCTTTGTAATCAGCTTTAGTTTTGACTGAATAATTTTGACCTCTTATTATTCAACAACGTTTCTAGATCATTTGTGAATATATTGATTAGCATGCATCCCAGGGTATACTCCAGTGAAATAGAGGTGATTTTCGTTGTGAGAACTAGCCTTTTAGCCTCACCCTTTCTTTTCTCTCTTTTAATGAACAATTTTAATTTTTAATTAATTAATTTATTGATAAGAGCACTTTTGATGAGACACCTTGGCTGAAGATTTTCTAAAGATACAGGTCTTCTTATCTACTTCCTTGTTCAGTGCCTCAGAAAAAGGTCATCAATTTGCGAGGAACAACTACTCTCTACAAAAACCATGTTGACTTTTGCTTGTTTAATCACATTTATTCATAGATCTATTCATTCTTTCTTTCATTACATTTTCATCCAATTTTATTTGCATGAAAGCCAGACTTTCTAGCTTGTAGTACCCAGGAACACTTTTCAAAATTCAGCATGACATTTACCACTTTCTATTTCTCTGGTAGCAACATAAATTTAAGTAATAGATTGCATGCTGCAGTTAGCAATTTGGCAATCTGTTTTATAATCTTGTCAAAACCCACTGATCCTGATTTTTTAAAAACTATTTTCCATTCTTATTTGCGTTTGTCTTTCTTCTCCTTTTCAAGGAAAAATACATTTGGGTTCCCAGTTTCCCTTCATGCTTGTTAAAAGTGGTAAAGAAACATGAAGAATGATCATGTTGACTCATGGTTCATAAGAATTTTAACCTGTGAAGAGCATTCCAGGAAGAGTTTGACCCACCTCTTCCATTTAATTTTGTTTTGATCCATGTTGAATGTAACCCTTCTACCAGCTATTGAAAGAAACCAAAAAAGTTGGGTTCAATAAACAATGAGTGACATTAGGTTACCTGTACCTTTAAAGCAGAATTTAAAAAAAACTAATAAAGACATATGACTTTTCTATCATACCTTTCTACAAAATCCCAGTTCATTTTTAACTTCATATTCTATTGTACTCTACACTGTAAACATATAGAAGTAGATAATAGATCAGGTAACTAACGTGTTGCTGATAATTTTGCTATGGCATTAAAAAGTGTTCCTCTCTATGTTTTAGTCATGATGTCTGCTACACAAAAATGTGATCGATTAACAAGAGTTACAATAAGATCACTTGATCCTTGAAAAGGTCTGTCTTGGAAAAAATGGAGATACTTTAAACTTGTGTTAGTCTAGATCACATGGGCCTAATCAAATTCCTGAACATATGGGTTTCTGATTAAAGCTAGTGTAAACACGGCTGTTTCAAACAGGTGTCTTCTGTTACCCACGTTACTAATAGAAGCACAAGTTTTATAAATTTACTACCTTACAGGGATACAAAAGCAGCCTACCTGAGGATTTTCAGAGACATCTAGGTGAGTCTAATATTATGAAGTGCCCTTCTGAAGTTGATAGAGAGGACTTTACAGGGAAGTTGTCACTAACTCCATCATGCCATCGCAAATGTCACCTTTGAACACAAAATGTACATAGCTGAAAAGTGATTTAGTCCTTGGTATTACAGTCACTTTTTGAAAAGTTTGAATTCTTTCACTAAAAATGCATTGCTTGATCATATTGTCATACTGATGACTTTGGGATTGGTTTGCCTTTTAGGTGGATGTTAGTATAAAGGATTCTATAAAATACTCATTACAAAAAAAAAAAAAGCTATGAAAATTCAGTAGGTTTTCTAGAACAACTATATGGAGTCCTTTTTTTCCTAGATATAGACTCCTAGTGAGATTAGGACTTCAGGGGACATCCTGAAGTCATCTAGTTCAATGCCCTTCTCAAAGGCCAAACTTGTTATTTGGGGGTCTTTTTTTTTAACCTTTCATAGAATTCTGAAGGTTTTTTTAATATTTATAGCCTGTGACTAGATTTTAAAATGCCTCTGAAATAACAGGTTGAGACAGCTAAGTTAAGTGACCCTTAGTGCCAGAAGGAACATAGCAACGAGTCTGTAGGAAGTCCAAAAGGGGGGGCAGGGGCATAGTTTCAAATACAGTCAAGGATGACATTGTAAAATATTTGCATGTAAATGCAAATAAAATGGACATGGAGCCAGAATGGCCTAGGTGAAATGGAATTTGAAGGTAAGAGAATGGGAAAGGCAGGTGGAAGCAGGGAGAAGAAAAGGGTTAGGAGTAGTGTGGGTAGTAATGGCTGACAATGAGAAAGATGTATTTATATGGTGGGGGCTCATGGACTGGTGGTATTTTCAGATGAGAAGGCTTTAGGAGCATGAATTCTGGTTGAGGAGTATGTGGATGCCCAGAAACAGGAAGGTTATAGAATTTTGAGCTCTGACAAAGTGAGAAACCAAGGTTCCCAAGTAGGAGTTCTAGGAACATCCCAGAAACTCTAGATTTTGGGAATATCTTGTCTTTCCCTGTCCTGTGTTCAGCATATCTGATATGACTGCTTTCTCATTTGGCTGTTCTGTTTCAGTTCTGCATAGTTAGCATAAACATTTTTCTACTTTGGACTTAATCCTAAAAAGGAATAATAAAAAAAAAAAGAAAGATTGGGGAAACTACTCAAAGATAGATGACAAGCATTTTTAAAATATTCTGCTAAATATCTTATGAACATTTCTTTTAATCCTAGATTACTGGAAAGAGAAATAGCAAGGTCTTTTTTTTTTTTTTATTCCCAGATTCAGGTCAGTGATACATACCATGCAGGTTTTACAGAAGCAAAATACTACTTTGAATTCCTTGTAGATGTTTTGCTTTTGTCTAGCACTGCAAATTCTTTACGGTAAACCTTACACTGGTATATTCTTTTCCTTTTCTGATTCTGTGAAAGCATACTTCACTTCACTTCTCATCTTCCTCATTTGTAGAAAGAAAGTGATCGTTCACCTTAGCCTGTTTGCTATTCCTTACAAGCTGTTCAGATACTCTGATAGAGACCTCCAGAGGGAAATTTATAAAACAATTTAGGGTGCAAGTTTGATTGGTATACTCTACTCTTCATACACTATTTCATCATATTCACGTGGGTCTGTTTTTGTTGAGGAAGGGATATTATGAGAATAGATTTTTTTCCATCATAAACAGAACACGTTAGTAGAATTTTGTCCATATTTGAACTGTGGTAACATAATGTCAGGGAAGTTCCTCTTTCTTTTTAATTAAATTCTTAGGTGTCCTATAGTACATGTCAAGTCTGTTTGTTCTTGTGGGTGTACTGAGAATCTAGAAATAAAAAGTAATTAGAAAATAGGGTATTGATGAGTAACCCTTGAGACTTAGCTCTAAGCAGACTCCTACCTGAGCAGACTCAGGTATAACTCCCATAATAGGGGTTCACCTTGAGTTTAGGAGGTAAGGAGATATGAAAGCTCCTGGTCCCAGAGTCACTGTCATGCTAGATGTGCACAACCCAACAGTGGAGTAGTGGGAGCTGTTTTCCCAGCTGAAATGTTTCAAGTTTGCAAAAACGTGAGTGAAGAATAAAATGTGAGACAAACTGAATTGCATTAAATGTAGGATAATAACTAGACTGTCGTCTTAGATGGAAAGGTTTTTTATTAAAGAAAGATTTTATATTTTTGTTACAGTTGAATATATAGTGGTGGTTCTTTTTGGCTGGAAATGATGTGCAGGTTAAGTTAAATTAATAATGTAACCATGGTAATAAAATAATAAGCACTAATGTGGGCATAATGAAAATGATTTTGTTAGCTAATTTTACTGAATACATTAACTAAGGGCTCAAGTAAAACTAAGGGTGCAGATCTTTGTGTCTTTTCCTAATATAGTGTCTCTAGACAACAAAATCCTCTGCTCTTACTAGGGGATGATGAGCAAAGCAGGATACTGCTTTATATTAGCAATAACTATTGTGTTGCAGAGTGTTTTAGTTTAGGTTAGGAGAGTGTTTCTTAAAATTCAGGGCATGTTTGCTTCAGTATAACTTGAGCACAGATACCACATAGCCAAGAATTGGGGAAGAAAAAAGTGGTTCATGGAAATGGGATCATAAAGCTGTCCCCAACTTTGACATACTAATGTTGCATCAAAATAATTCCACTATATTTTAATTTATACTTGTTGGAGAAGTTCAAGAAAAAAAAGGCGGGGGGGGGGGGGGGGGGGGGGAGGAAGGGGACAAAAAATAAGCCAGACCACAGAGGGACAGCATAACAACAGAAACAGTACTTTGATTAGAGGCATTGCTGTAGGAGTTTGTAGAACATCAGGCTGCTTGCTCACCATCTGATTTGCAATTACAGACTTTGGACAACACCTACAGCTGCTGTGATGCTTTGTAGCCTGATGAATCACTGCTGTACATAAGCACTAAGTACATTTTGATTAAGACTGATTGTAGACTGCTGAATCCACGATTACATTATAACTTAAAATCTTTACATCAGACAATGCAAAGGAAAGCTTTTGCTCTTTTAATCTTCAGCTATTAAAATTTTACATGGCCATTCATATGGAGTTTAGTGATATGACTTAAGAACTGGTTCAGAAACATCATTTCTTCCTGATCTTAGGAAGACATTTAAGCCATAGCATTTCATTTCTTATGAATGTAAATAGTTTTATTAATTCTATTATAAAACATATTTTTGTGCTGTAGTGTATGATTTTCATAGAATCATAGAATAGCCTGAGTTGGAAGGAACCCACAAAGGTAATCAAGTCCAACTCCTGGCTCCACACAGGACCACCCGAAAATAAAACAATATGTCTAAGAGTGTTGTGCAAATGCTTCTTGAACTCTTGCAGGCTCAGTGCTGTGACCGTTGGCCTGGGGAGCCTGTCCCAGTGCCCGACCACCCTCTGGGTGCAGAACCTTTCCCTAACCCCCAGCCTGACCCTCCCCTGTCCCAGCTCCATGCTGTTCCCTCGGGTCCTGTCGCTGTCCCCAGAGAGCAGAGCTCAGCGCCTGCCCCTCCGCTCCCCTCGTGAGGGAGCTGCAGGCCGCCATGAGGCCTCCCCTCAGCCTGCTCTGCTCTGGGCTGAACAAACCAAGGCACCTCAGCTGCTCCTCAGATGTCTTGCCCTCCAAACACTTTACCATCTTTTTAGCCCTGCTTTGGACTCTCTAATAGTTTTATGTCCTTCTTATATTGTGGTGCCCAGAACTGCACACAGTACTCAAGGTGAGGCCTCACCAGAGCAGAGCGGGACAATCACTTCCCTTGACCAGCTAGCAATGCAGTGCTTGATGCTCCCCTGCATGTGTTTGGCCCTTTTAGGCTGCCAGGGCACACTGCTGACTCGTATTCAACTTGCTATTGGCTAAAACCCCTAGATTCCTTTATGTGGGGCTGCTTTCCAGCCTCTCATCCCCCAATCTGTACATATAGCCAGGGTTGCCCCTTCCCTGGTGCAGAATCTGGCACATACCCTTGTTATACTTTATGCACTTGGTGATTTCCCAGCCCTCAGTTTGTCAAGATCTCTCTGTAAGGCCTCTCCACTCTCAAGGGAGTCTACAGTTCCTCTCAATTTAGTGTCATCTGTGAATTTACTTAGTATATCTTTAAGTCCTGTATGCAAGTCATTTATGAAAACATGGGAGAGAACTGCCTTAAAATGGAGCCCTATGGAACCCCACTAGTGACTGGCCACCAGCCTGATGTAACACCATTTACTACAACCCTTTGAGCCCAACCCGTCAGCCAACTGTTCACCCATTGTATTATGTATTTATCTAGCTGTATGGTGGACATTTTGTCCAGAAGGATACTGTGAGAAACAGTATCAAAAGCTTTACTGAAATCCAAAAATACTACATCAACTGGCTTCCCTTGGTCAACTATGCAGGTGACCTTGTCATAAAAGGAAATTAAGTTCATTAAGCAGGGCTTTCCCCCTGTGAACCCATGTTGGCTGTGACAAATGACTACATTGTTTTTCAGGTGTTTTTCAATAACACCCAGAATAGTCTCCATAATTTTACTACGCACTGGAAGTAGTACTGACAGGTATGTAATTAACAAGGTCTTCTTTATTGCCCTTCTTGAAAATTGGAACAACAGTTGCCAGCTTCCAGTCGACTGGGACCTCTCCAGATTCCCAAGACCGTTCATTAATATAATGTTAATAATGTATCTTTTTTTTTACATCTGTGTTTTTTTGCCATCTCTGATCTGTTGCCTCATTTCTGAAGTCACCAATTCCTCTATCCACACTCAATTTGTCATCTTTTCTTCTCCTTACTATTTAGCTCCAGACTTCAAAACAGGTTGCTCATGTGGAGGAACTAGGTAGGACAGGGGTTTAAGCTGGCTTGTGGTGTCATTCTTTTCCCTGCCAGGTCTGTTAATTCTTATACCTACTTTCAACCAGTATGAGAACAAAGGTAGCACCCACATCATTATGGAAGTATGTGTTGTTAATCTAGTGGTATCTAGATCTGAAGACATATAAACACCATGGAGGTTTCCTCATTCCATTGTATGTCAGAAAGTTTATAAAACAGGAAACAAGAAGCGAAAAAAAAAAAAAAAGTCCCATAAGGAACTGCAGAAACCACTCATTTCAGGATATGGAAACTAAAGAACTAGGTAACAGGTAAACTGAGTAATAACTGTCTGAATGCTGCCCAAATAAATGCAGGTTGTGTATATCAGTAACTGCAAAGGATTAAAATAAATTATATCTTTAAAATGGAAACACAAATGCAGGGCTCAAAGGAGAACAAATCCCATTTCAAAAGACAAAACATTTGCTATCTCCTGTCAGTTGGGCAGTAATATGTTAATGGCAGAATGAAATAGATTCAAGTTTTCAATATGAAACAACTTGTCATTGTGGCAAAAAAAGAGAAAAAAATGGAGATAATTCAAAAGATGAGCAAGAGACACCGCTAAAACCTAAAGGGATGACAGAAAAGTTTGAGGTTAAATACAGCTTAGCTTAGAGATGCCTGAGCATAACAGCTTTCTACAAACTTAATAGCTAGAGGCTTGTGGATCTGAAAAGGAGACCAGAGGAAAATATTGGGAAAGAACTTTCCCACAACATCCCTTATGTGAGAAAGACTACCGCTAAAGAAACTTTATAGAAAAAGTCAATAGCAAAAACGTGATTCAATGCTGCTTTAAAATCTTGCAGGGCCACAAGACAGAAAGTTGACAATAATGTACTTTATATTAAACAGAAGCTAACATACTGGTCTGGCTTGGAGAGATGAATCATGGTCTATGCCTGGCCTCTAAAGAAGAAGAGATCAGGCTGCGTATTCCTGTCCCAGAATCCTTCTCCATGAAAATCTAACGGGCTCTGTGCTCTTTCCTTCCTGCCCTGTTCTACCTTCACACACAATTGGCTTTAAAGACCATATACGGAAGTTGTGAATGATCAGACTAAATGAAATTGTATGTAATTTACCCTATAAAGCTTTTCTGGCCTCCTTCATCCACTCAGGCAGAAACTACGAAAACAGACTTCTTAGAGTTCTATATGACAATATGATGCTGAAATAACAAAGCTTCATCAAGGGTCTCAGGGTATTTATCTACAAAAATAAATATTTATGTTGAGCTACCTGACTGAAAGCTAATCAAATTTAGCGCAAAGACTCAGTTTTCAGAGGAAAAAGGCACCAGGGCTATAGCCCAGCACAGACTATGGCAGGAGACCTGCACTCTGATAGCAGGAGGATGGCAGCACAGTTACAGCACGAGTTGTGCCTTTCCTCATCCTGGTATTCCAAAGAGGACAGACTGCAGCCATAGGACACCCAAACTGAGGAAACAAAAGAAAATGGGCAGCCATCATATCTAATATTTACAGAGGATGAAGCAGGCAAAATTCAGAGATGAAAAATAATGGCTAGGAGTCAAATAAATTTTGATTCCTAAAAGACAGGAAAGATCTGTCTTAAAATACCTTCATTGTCAGCGAGGACTTGATAACTCACATGTCATGTCCCTTGTTGCATACAAGTGATCATGGCCAGACCCTTTAGACACGTGTCTTTGTGCTTGGATTTTGGTGTGAGAATGTAATGGAACGAGTCAATACTTAGAAACCTTAATAAAACCAAAATTATATTCCTCTTCCATATGATCTCACCTTGGACTTCATTGTATTAATTCCTACAAGACAACTGGGAGAGGAGAGCCCACTGTAACTCCATCTGAAAAAAGAAAAAAAAAATTAAATCTACTTCCAGAAATCCATAAGACATGTTGATGATGTTTTAAGTTCTAGAAAGAATTTCAGCTGGTCTGAGTATGTCTGCTTTGCAAACGCTGTAGACAACAGCTTCTAATTGGTGGTGGTGGAGGGTGCTGCTTAACACATACTTGGAGTTCAAAATGATGGTGTATTTCCTCAGTGGAAGAAATCTTGGGCTGTCCATGTGTCATCAATATTTCTGTCTTCCCTAGATTTCACTCTTAGTCATGGCTTTTCATCTTCTTCAAATTCACTAAAACAGTTTATCAAATCATCTAAAAATAACCGTTTGTTGCTGATGTCAAGAAAATAGCAAAAGGATACCCATCCACAGTAAAAAATGAACAAGAAGTTGCCAGACAATCCATTGCATGGAGATTCTGAGCTACTATGCTACTACACAGTATTTTGAGCATATTTTGAGTATATTGAGTATATTTGAGTATTTGAGCATGGCAGCCATAGCCAACAACATTCACACCACATTATTCATATATATATATATATATATATTTTTTTAAAGTTCACTGTCAGTACCTTGACAGAGGATTTTCTTTACTCTTAAGTTCTGAAGATTTCTCCAGCTCCAGGCTCATCCCCAAATTGTAATTGGTTACATGTCTTCCTTTTCCAAGTGTACATTACAAATCATTACAAGAAGTTATTTTCTTGAGTCTTCCTGCTCTTTAATTTGGAGGCTGATACACAAATGATTATTCATGCCACAGTGCAGAAAATAACACTCATTACATTGCTTTCTTTTGCTTTTGTGATTCCTGCCCATGTAACAGTGGCGCTGGCACACTGAGTTTTAAATTGGCAGTCAGCACAGTTCTTGCTGATCCACAGCTGTGTGTGTGTTTAAGCGCTTTTTTGAACAAATATACTACAATTAGTGCAATTCGAAGACCTCTCACCCAAAGTTGTCTGCATGTGCTGCACTCAAACAAACAAAACAGAAAACAGCAAGGGGGCTGGGACTACATGATACCTAGCCAGAAATTTCTCTCTCTGGCAATTTATTTACATCCAGAGCACCACAGTGACCGTCACCCGGTAGCACATCTGAATACACTGGAGTGTTGTGCATTTTGAAAACATCCCAAACCTTTGCTCACTCCTTGAAATCCCCTGAGTAATAAACTGCATATGTTTTCTAAAAGTCCCCCTATCACTTAGCATCTCCCTTGGATCAGACCACCTTACAGCTTGTTTTTTGCCCCTGCTAATAGTTTGACACCTGTTCAGACCTCAGCGGACACGAAAGCAACTATTGCCTGTGCTATTCACACCTAAAATTATAGCTCCGTGTGCCACAGTCTGTGTTCTTTAACTGCATGAACACTGCATCCACATGTGTTTGCTATAGGAACTGTCAAGGGAAAACATGTTTTGGACGCAAGCACTCAGAGCAATCCTCCTTCCTTGCCTGACAGACCAGAGGCCCCAGGATCTCCTCCAGTCCTGGCCAGCAGTGCCAGGCTGAGGTGATTCCCTGCTTACAGGAGACTGGAGCTCTCAACATACACGCAGACACACCTACCACTGCCAAAACCTTTCCCTTAGGTTCCCCTTGTCTGCCTGTGAAATCCAGTAACTCCTCACAGCACCGCCTGTAACTTCTGTCAGCTTCTCACTCTGACGTTTGTTATGTCCAGAAATTCCTCATGTCATGTTCAGCAGTTTATTGCGTTCAGTTACCTCTACCTCAGGCCAGGGCCTAATGCTTGCATGCAGACTTCAAGAGGAATGGTATGGATTACTGAACCAATTTAAAAAGTAGAATCAGCAGACAGATAACCCCAACTGTTTTTTTTTTGGGGGGGATCAGTCGTATCACAGTATCACATCAGGACTGCAAACCTTCCTGTATATCCTTCGACAACACCCCAAAAGCACTAGCAATGGCTCCTTTAGAAGCTGCCATCTCCTAATGCATGAGGGCCTCAGAAACCTAGTCTTTAAATACACATGTAAATTAACAAAGCAAAATGCCCTTGAGTATATACTCCCTTCTTAAAACCCAGCATGCCTTGAATCCATCTGTTGTGGTTTAACCCGGCTGGCAGCTAAGCACCACACAGCCGTTCGCTCACCCTCCCCCCTCCCTCTCTGGGATGGGGGAGAGAAACGGGAAAGTGAAGCCTGTGAGTTGAGATAAAGACAGTTTATTAAGACAGGAAAATAATAATAACAATAATAATAATAATAGTGATAATGGTAATAGTATTAACAATAATAATGTGTAAGAAAACAAGTGATGCACAATGCAATTGCTCACCACCCGCTGACCGATGCCCAGCCTATTCCCGAGCAGCCGGCCCCCCACCCCGGCCAGCCACCCCTATATATTGTTTAGCATGACGTCAGATGGTATGGAATACCCCTTTGGCCAGTTTGGGTCAGCTGTCCTGGGTCTGTCCCCTCCCAGCTCCTGCTGCACCCCCAGCCTGCTCGCTGGCAGGACAGAGCGAGAAGCCGAAAAGTCCTTGGCCCGGTGTAAACACTGCTCTGCAACAATTAAAACATCAGCATGTTATCAGCGCTCTTCTCATCCTAATCCAAAACATAGCACCCTACCAGCTACTATGAGCTACTTAACTCTGTCCTAACTGGAACCAGGACAGATATCCACCCCTTATTCCATACCATTTATGTCATGCTCAGGTTACACTCTGTCCAATACATTCTAATTAATCACCATTTTCATCTATGATATATAGCAATCATGGTAGTGATGACATACATTATTATATAATAATTAACATACTACAATTCAACTCATGGGCTATTCTCACCCAGTATCAAATCCCCTTGAGGTACACACCGGACCTCCCCATTCTTTTGCATTACCCACCAAGTGCATCCAGGTCCCTGAGCAAAAGCAATTCCACGAATGGGTTTGCCTTTTCCCGAGGCAGGAGTAGCCCAGACTGTTTTACCCAGCATGTTTCTTACGTGCACTACAGGAACTTTATCCCCTTCTACAGTGCGTAACAGGTTTGATTGGGCAGGTCCAGCTCGGTTGGCAGATCCCCTGGTATTGACTAACCAGGTGGCCTTTGCCAAGTGTGTATCCCAATTTTTGAATGTCCCAGCACCCATTGCTTTCAGTGTAGTCTTCAACAGTCCATTGTATCGTTCAACTTTTCCAGAGGCTGGTGCATGATAGGGGATGTGATACACCCACTCAATACCATGTTCTTTGGCCCAAGTGTCTATAAGGTTGTTTCGGAAATGAGTCCCGTTGTCTGACTCAATTCTCTCTGGGGTGCCATGTCGCCATAAGACTTGCTTTTCAAGGCCCAGGATAGTGTTCCGGGCGGTGGCATGGGGCACAGGATATGTTTCCAGCCATCCGGTGGTTGCTTCCACCATTGTAAGTACGTGGCGCTTGCCGTTGCGGGTTTGAGGGAGTGTGATGTAATCAATCTGCCAGGCCTCTCCATATTTATATTTCAGCCATCGTCCTCCATACCAAAGAGGTTTTGACCGTTTGGCTTGCTTGATTGCAGCACATGTTTCACAGTCATGAATAACCTGTGCTATAGTGTCCATGGTCAGGTCCACCCCTCGATCACGAGCCCATCTGTAGGTTGCATCTCTACCTTGATGGCCTGAGGTGTCATGGGCCCATCGGGCTATAAATAATTCACCTTTATGTTGCCAGTCCAGGTCCACCTGAGCCACTTCAATCTTAGCAGCCTGATCCACCTGCTGGTTGTTTTGGTGTTCTTCAGTAGCCCGATTCTTGGGCACATGAGCATCTACATGGCGTACCTTTACAACCAGGTTCTCTACCCGGGCAGCAATATCTTGCCACAATGCCGCAGCCCAGATGGGCTTGCCCCTGCGCTGCCAGTTGTTCTGCTTCCATTGCTGTAACCACCCCCACAGGGCATTTGCTACCATCCATGAATCAGTATAGAGATAGAGAACTGGCCACTTTTCTCGTTCAGCAATATCTAAAGCCAGCTGAATGGCTTTTACTTCTGCAAACTGACTCGATTCACCTTCTCCCTCAGCAGCTTCTGCAACTCGTCGTGTAGGACTCCATACAGCAGCTTTCCATCTCCGATGCTTTCCCACAATACGACAGGACCCGTCAGTGAACAAGGCATATTTCTTCTCATTTTCTGGTAGCTTGTTGTACAGGGGGGCTTCTTCAGCACGAACCACCTCCTCCTCTGGTGATATCCCAAAGTATTTGCCTTCTGGCCAGTCCATAATCACCTCCAAGATTCCTGGGCGACTGGGGTTTCCTATTCGAGCCCGCTGAGTAATCAGTGCAACCCACTTGCTCCATGTAGCATCAGTTGCATGATGCGTAGAGGGGACCCTTCCTTTGAACATCCAGCCTAGTACCGGCAGTCGGGGTGCCAGGAGGAGCTGCGCTTCAGTACCGACCACTTCCGAAGCAGATCGAACTCCTTCATATGCTGCCAATATCTCCTTTTCAGTTGGAGTATAGCGGGCTTCAGATCCTCTGTATCCCCGACTCCAAAACCCCAGGGGTCGACCTCGAGTTTCCCCAGGTTCTTTCTGCCAGAGGCTCCAGGTGGGACCATTCTCTCCGGCTGCGGTGTAGAGCACATTCTTTACATCTGGTCCTGTTCGGACTGGCCCGAGGGCTACTGCATGAACTATTTCCTGCTTAATTTGTTCAAAGGCTTGTCGTTGCTCAGGGCCCCATTCAAAAGCATTCTTCTTACGGGTTACTTGGTAGAGCGGGTTTACAATCAGACTGTAATTTGGAATATGCATTCTCCAAAACCCCACGACACCTAGGAAAGTTTGTGTTTCTTTTTTGCTAGTTGGTGGAGACATAGCTGTTATTTTGTTGATCACATCCATTGGGATTTGACGGCGTCCATCTTGCCATTTTATTCCTAAAAACTGGATCTCTCGTGCAGGTCCTTTAACTTTATTCTGTTTTATGGCAAAACCAGCCTTCAGAAGGATTTGGACTATTTTCTTCCCTTTCTCGAGAACTTCTTCTGCAGTGTCACCCCACACAATGATGTCATCGATGTACTGCAGGTGTTCAGGAGCTTCCCCCTGCTCCAGCGCAGACTGGATCAGTCCATGGCAAATGGTAGGGCTGTGTTTCCACCCCTGGGGCAGCCGATTCCAAGTATATTGGACTCCCCTCCAAGTGAAAGCAAACTGTGGCCTGCACTGTGCTGCTAGAGGGATGGAGAAAAATGCATTAGCGATATCAATTGTGGCATACCACTTGGCTGCCTTTGATTCCAGTTCATACTGGAGTTCTAGCATGTCCGGCACTGCAGCACTCAGTGGTGGCGTGACTTCGTTCAGGCCACGATAGTCCACTGTTAGTCTCCACTCACCATTAGACTTTCGCACTGGCCATATGGGACTATTAAAAGGTGAATGAGTCTTGCTGATCACTCCTTGGCTCTCCAGTTGACGAATTAGCTTATGGATGGGACTCAGGGAGTCTCGGTTGGTGCGATATTGCCGCCGGTGCACAGTTGTGGTAGCGATCGGCACTTGCTGTTCTTCAACCCTCAGCAACCCCACAACAGAAGGGTCCTCTGAGAGACCAGGCAAGGTAGACAACTGTTTAATGTCCTCTGTCTCCAAAGCAGCTATGCCAAAAGCCCAGCGGAACCCTTTTGGGTCCTTGAAATATCCTCTTCTAAGATAGTCTATGCCAAGGATGCACGGAGCATCTGGGCCAGTCACAATACGGTGCTTTTGCCACTCATTACCGGTTAGACTCACTTCAGCCTCCAATACAGTTAACTGCTGGGATCCCCCCGTCACACCATAAATACAGATGGGCTCTGGCCCTTTATAGCTTGATGGCATTAGAGTACATTGTGCACCGGTGTCTACCAAAGCCTTATACTTCTGTGCGTCTGACGTGCCAGGCCATCGAATCCACACAGTCCAATAAACTCGATTGTCCCTTTCCTCCCCCTGGCTGGAGGCAGGGCCCCTCTAGTCCTGGTCAGAATCTTCATTTCTGTGTTTAAAGGACTGCCTGCTGGAAGTTGGAGCAGCAAACCTTTCAGAGAACTCCTTTTTCCCAATTGTTTTCCTTTGCAATTCACGTACCCGTGCCTCTAGGGTCGCAGTAGATTTTCCATCCCATTTTCTCATGTCCTCTCCATGGTGGTCCATTTGCTTGGTAAACATACAAGTTCTTCCTTGAAGAGATACCTTTCCTTCACAGCTGACAGGAGACGCCTCCAGAGGCTGCGAGATCGTGCTCCATCTCCAATTGCTTTGTCAATGCATGCGTCCCTAGCAAGGGATCCCAGCCGCCTGGCTTCCTTGCCCTCCAATTCCACATAATTGGCTCCCGTGTCCCAGCACCGGAGCAGCCAGGTGACAAGCTGCTCGCCTATACAGCGACCAAAATCTTTTCGCACATCTCGTAGCTCACGCTGGTATAGAGTCCGGGTAATTACTGTTGATTTTTCGACATCCTCATCCTCATCTTCAGTCTTCTGCACCTTTGATGGCCGGTGTAGAGTCCGGGTAGTTACTGTTGATTTTCCGACATCCTCATCCTCATCTTCAGTCTCCTGCACCTTTGATGGCTGGTATGGAGTCCGGGTAGTTACTGTTGATTTTTCGCCATCCTCATCCTCATCTTCAGTCTCCTGCACCTTTGATGGCCCAGCCTCGTCTTCACTACGCCCAGACTTAGCAGAAGACTGTCTGCGTTTTAAACGACCTGAGCCTCTATACCATTTTTTCACCTTGTCTACAGGGGCAACTTGCACTGCTACAGCTCGTTTCTCTGACCCAGCCACAGGGTCTGCCACAGGGGTTGGAATACCCTCTGCGGGGTCAACTTGCACTGCTACAGCTCGTTTCTCTGACCCAGACGCAGGGTCTGCCACAGGGGTTGGAATACCCTCTGCGGGGTCAACTTGCACTGCTACAGCTCGTTTCTCTGACCCAGCCACAGGAGTGGGAGCAGCTGCACGAGCTGGGGCAGCTGCAGGAGCTGGAGCGGCTGCAGGGGCTGGAGCTGGAGCGGCTGCAGGAGCTGGAGCGGCTGCAGGGGCTGGAGCTGGAGCGGCTGCAGGAGCTGGAGCTGGAGTAGCTGCAGGAGCTGGAACTGGAGCGGCTGCAGGAGCTGGAGCGGCTGCAGGAGCTGGAACTGGAGCGGCTGCAGGAGCTGGAGCTGGAGCGGCTGCAGGAGCTGCAGCTGGAGCGGCTGCAGGAGCTGCAGCTGGAACGGCTACAGGAGCTGGAGCTAGGTTGCTAGTAGCATCAATTGCAGCTCGATAGGCACAAGCCAGACCCCAGCACGCTACAGTGATTTGTGTCACTTTGGAACTGCCAGAGTCATGACACCTTTTTTTCAAGCATTCTGCCAGCTTTTTAGGATTTTGCAGTTGTTCAGGGGTGAATGTCCAAAACACTGGAGGTGACCACTGCTCTAGAAACCTGCCCATATCCTCCCACACTCCCTGCCACTCGCAACTATCCCGCCTCAAGACAGATCTCCGGATGAGATTCCTAAGTAGTTGTTTAACCCTCCACAAAATCTGGAGCGCATTCAGGAGACATAACAACAAGAGCAGGCTGGTCTGAGTATCCCAAGGATATTCAACATCTCGGAGAACCACCGTAACTAGCTCGGGGGATAAGAGGGTGGTGGTGAAGGAGAAAGGGAGAGTGAACAGGTAGGGAAACATGTCTTCCCCTGTCCCCTTCACAGATTGGCTCCCTAACGAAAACAGGCAATAGGTGTAATTGCTAATAGTTTCCGAGATATGGGTTCCAAAGTATAGAGTCGATGTCAGTGCTGAGTACAAATACCAGGTTAAAGTCATGACCAGATATCTCATCATTTCATAAGCCATTGCTACACCGCACAGTACCATAACAATCTTAAACCAGGGCCCGGAAAGGATAAACAGTGCAACAGGGAGCACATACAGAAAGTAACGCACCATAAAACTCAATTTGGAATACAGGTACAGCAGACTGGAGATTAAGGCAATCAACATCGTGACTAGCAACTATTAAGCAGGTCCAATACTTATACCAATTTTAGTTTAACACACTCTGGTCAGATTTGTCGATATCTCAACCCTTCGGGCCCCACGTTGGGCGCCAAAAAGACTGTTGTGGTTTAACCCGGCTGGCAGCTAAGCACCACACAGCCGTTCGCTCACCCTCCCCCCTCCCTCTCTGGGATGGGGGAGAGAAACGGGAAAGTGAAGCCTGTGAGTTGAGATAAAGACAGTTTATTAAGACAGGAAAATAATAATAACAATAATAATAATAATAGTGATAATGGTAATAGTATTAACAATAATAATGTGTAAGAAAACAAGTGATGCACAATGCAATTGCTCACCACCCGCTGACCGATGCCCAGCCTATTCCCGAGCAGCCGGCCCCCCACCCCGGCCAGCCACCCCTATATATTGTTTAGCATGACGTCAGATGGTATGGAATACCCCTTTGGCCAGTTTGGGTCAGCTGTCCTGGGTCTGTCCCCTCCCAGCTCCTGCTGCACCCCCAGCCTGCTCGCTGGCAGGACAGAGCAAGAAGCCGAAAAGTCCTTGGCCCGGTGTAAACACTGCTCTGCAACAATTAAAACATCAGCATGTTATCAGCGCTCTTCTCATCCTAATCCAAAACATAGCACCCTACCAGCTACTATGAGCTACTTAACTCTGTCCTAACTGGAACCAGGACACCATCGTATTTGTGTCATGCACACACAGGGCAGAGCCCTTTTCAACCTTAGGCTTACTGCTGGAACAGAAGCTCACATTTCCTCTTTTCTCGCTCAACCCTCGTGCTATAGAGTCAGTCCAGGGTATAAATACCAATGAAAGACAATGGCAAGCATAACACTGGTACTAAAACCACATGGATACACACTGAAAACGCAAAGTTACTAACTAGCTGACTAAGACTCTGCAAGCAGCTGTCTAATGGAAATAATCACAGTTAAAATGCTGTGAACTAGAGAAGACAGGTTCCTGGTCTACCTGGGAGAGAGCTTCCAATAAAAATGGCCAGTTCCACTCCTTCTAAATGGGGCTGCTGATCTGGGATGAAAAAAAGAATGCACATTAAGGAAAAAAGCCTTTGTACTTGTGATATTTTGAACATAAACTACATATTCATGATTCTGCCAGCAGGGACATGGATATGTGATTCTGAGCATAACTTGCTGACCGTAAACTTTTTAGACCAGTGCTTCAGTGAAGGAATTTCCCATTCAAGTATTACAGATTAAGAGGTTATAACTGTACCCTGGAGAATACAGATAGCAGGCATATTAATAGCAGCTGGAGTTACAAGGAAGCCTTCACTGCAGAAGAATCAGAAGTCAATGTGTTTGAGCGTACATACTACAGTCAATATATTCTGTTGAAATGCTGCACTGAAGTATATTAACAGGAAAAAAGTGGGGAAATGCAGAAACCGAAGTGCTAACAAATCAAAACTACCCATGTTCATGTTCTAGCCACTGGCAGGTGTTAAAGGTGAGCAAATATTTTGTGGCTTACTGAAAGTAATTAACATCTGGAATGTGTGAGTTTTCTAATGATTCTACATGTTGAAGATAGGACTTTCAAAAGCACAGATTTTCTGGAATGGTATTAAATTAGTGCTGTAGTTGAGAAGAAAGAATTGTTAGCTTTATGCACAATTGCTGACTTTGGCAAGGATTTTCTGAGGTCAGACAAAGCAAAACAGTAAGTTCTTAAAATTCCTTGAGAAGCATGATCATGTAAGTCCTCATAATATTCTCCGGTACAATTATCATTGAAAAGAAAGGAGACCTATCAAACCGTGAACACCTTATGTTGGTGTTGCAAAATTATTATAATGAAAGTTAATCAGAAAATGTAATGTTGAAATTCTGCACAGCACAACCTAATTTTATTGCAAAGCACTGATGTAGGTATAGATTCACATACTGGCTAAGAAGTGATGACAATCCATGCTAATAATAGCAAAGAGATCACTAAGAAATGGCATGATATTAATACATATGAGAAAAGAGCATTTTAATTGTCTATAGCATGTCTTCTAATGGAAAAAAAAAAAGCACTGACTCATCATCATATAAGGTACTTCTTGCTTGATAATGTTAGCACTAGCAATCTCATTCTAGAAACACACTCATTTGCTGGGTTCATATTCCATATTTCCTCTGTGACTAAAAGTAGGATTCTCTCATGCTGTATGCTACGCCTACTCCTCTCCTTCTGGTTAACTAAGGCATTTCTCAATACATGACTGCAGAAGATGTACCCATGAGGTAGTCTCTTTAAGCTACATAGCGACTAAATTTAGTTGGGGCTTATGTTGCAGACTTGGCCCAAAATGACTCATGGCCTGTTCAGACTCATTTATTCTTTTGGCAGCATTTTCTTTTTTTCTTTTCTTTTTCTTTTTCTCTTTTTCTCTCTTCCTCTTGATTAGACTACTTTTCTGATGTCTTTAGGAAGAGACTTTGTACCTGATTACCTATCTAATCCAGCCAAACCCTGATCCTCTGATCAGTTTACCATATTATTACCTACTTTGCAGGACATGATGTGTGGTAATATCCCTTTATTACTTGAAGTGGATTAACTTTTGCTGATTGCTAGGTGCCCACCAAGCCACTCTCTCACTCCCCCTCCTCAGTAGGACAGGGGGAGAAAATACAATGGAAAAGCTCACGGGCAGAGATAAGGACAGGGAGGTCGCTTTCAGGGAAGTAATACTTATGTAATGAGTTTATTCTGCAAATCCTTATTTAACATATAGTTTAAGTTAGTTTTTACATTTGAGCATATTCCTCCATGTTAAGGAGGAAGAATCCTTAAAAGAAGAATCAACTTATCTGAATGGACAGTGGCAGTTACTTTCTCTGTATTCAATAGATTGAAGCTAAACCTCCACAATTAATTTTTTTTTTGTTTTAATTCATTCATAATCATATCAGCACAAGATGACTTGATTCTAATGTCGCTTTTTGACAAAGTAGGGAGAGAAAGGCTACAGAAAGGTCTGCTTGTCATCTCAAACTTGCAGATAACATTTTAGAGGTTAGACAGAAGTCAGAGTATTGAACACCTTTTAGTTCTCACTGAACAATGTACCAAATGATCAGTGAATCCTAACTAATGGGATAGAATAATGATTGAATAAACTGTCCAGTAAACCTGGAATTTATAAAGTTATTTTCAATACTGTGTTACACTCATTTTAAAGTGAAATAAAAGCACGAGGTGAGATTTAGGGAGAATCTGCTTAGCAGCTGGTGATTTGGGGATGAAATACACTTGCACTTGCTTGCCTTTTATTTCCAGGTGCACACACATCAATTTTTCCTAGTAATACTGGTCTGAAGTAATGCTGGTCTGAAGTGACTTTTTGTTAGCTTGTCTTGTTCCACAGAAAAAGGAAAAAACAAAACAAACCAACCAAACAAACAAAAAAACAAAACTAATTTCACAGTGTACAGTACAAAAAAGTCTACTTATAAAATCATCAGGCAGTGTCTCAGACATATTCCCTGCAATACTTAATTTACTCAGAGCAGGCTTGAATGTAGCAGAATATCAGGTAGGAGAGCTTTGTTTAGAAATTAAAAGTTGGAAAAATTGTAGTAGTCAAATTCCTGCTTACAATCTGAAAGAGGCAGTAGGGATTGTCTTTTGGGAATGAAAGGCTGGAGCAGGAAAGAACAGAGGATAAATAGTCTCATTCCAAATTTCTCAAATGGGGAATGCAGAGTAGTATTCTGTCCCTTATGGAAACCTGATTTCATCGCAAAAAGATAGTGTTAAAATTCTAAGTCTTTCAGAGAGAGTTTTTAGAGAGTTTTAGAATAGAATGGCTCCCAGTTTGTACTCATTCTTTATAAAAACCCACCAAAACCTGAGGTCTAGAGTACATTTTAACAATAATTACAGCATCTAAAAGGCATTCCTGCATCTCAAACAAAAACAGCACAAGTTACTTATAATTGCAGCTATAGGAGGGTGAACACTGCAAGAACAGTAACATCCAATTCAAATTATATGGAGGAAAGGAAAACAACTTGAAGCGAAAATGCAGCTCTCCATGTTGGCTACACTCTGGTTAGTACTCTTTCACAAGATAATCCAGGTAGGTTGTTTTCCAAACAATGAAATTGCATTGAAATGCTTGGTCAGAAAGAATGCTTCCCCTCCTGTGCTTCTCTCGCATGTTTGCATTCACTGCAAACTACAGCCACCACCCCAATGTCACCCTCAATTTTCTGGTAGGCCAAGATGCATTTGGGATCTACCATAATATCTCCACACTGAAGCTTCCAGCCTGGAATTTGTTGTCCTAGGTCTTCTTGTGCTATAGAATCAATTGGAAGCATTTAGCATAGTTCAATTTTCAATCATCCAGAATTTTTCAGTACTTCATAACGAATGAGCATTCAGTGACATCAAGTAGAAAGGGTAGGAGAACCCTGCCCAGACAGGAGACATCTTTTTGATGGATGAATCTTTATTGGAGATTCAGTAAGAACAAATGAAATCTGTGAAAATGATGTGAACAAATAGGAACTAAACATTCAACAACACAGGTATGTTTCACACATTAATCAGCAAACATTTATGAAGGTAGTTGACTGGTTATGTTTCCAGACTATATCCAACTGCATTTTTAAGCAGACCAATGTATAAGAACAATTTCTCTAACTATAAAGACAAACCATGAGGTATTAACACACACGATTCAGTAGCCTTCCAGATGAGAAAAAAAGGATGAGATCTTGAGCCTTTAGGGAAAGGCAAAGCATTTGACATCTTTTCTTACCAGATTATCTTTAATGCTTTCTGTTTTAATGCCAAGACCTACCAAATATAAGTGTATATAATAATATAAGATGTAATATATTGACAGAGATACTCTTTCCCACTTTTTTGTTTCTTTTATTAAATGCTATTTAAAAAGCAGAGCTCTATGCATAAGCTTACAGTACCTGGTTAGGGATTTTTTTTCCCCATAAACTGATGCTCTGAAGATTGCACATGTAACTGTTACTTTATATTTTTCTTAGCCTATGTATTTATTCTTAGACCACAGCTCAAAACTCTTTGCAGCATGAAAATGAACTGCAAGGGAAAAACCTGCCACAATCTTCATCATTTCTGATGTTACCAGTATAGCAGTTCAGGATGCCGATGCAGGAAGGGAGAAGGGAAATAGGAAAAGCCTATAAGGTAAAGGGGGCATTTTTTTTTTAAAGGAGAAATATATGTTAGGATAAAGATGACCGTGCAGAACACTGGAAGAGTCTGAGGAATAGGAGATATATTTCCCTATGTCATTCCTAACCTTTTTGTTTTGTCTTTCAAAAATGGCCATATAATGTTGCATCAGCGGCATTTACATCTGTCATATTTGCCAAGAGCAGAAATACAGACAGGTTAGGATTTTCTGACAAGTAAAACTGTTTGGAAGTACTTTTGCCACACAGATCCAATGAAAAGCTCTACACAGAAAGTGAAAAACAAAGTTTTCTATCTTTTACATACACTTGTATTCAGTGAAAATTTTCTCAAGTTTCAAATTAGAGAGAGGTGTCAAGCATATTTCTTCCATAGTTTGACGGATACCATGCTTATGCTGAATTGTTTATTTTCAGCTATACTTAATATTGAAAACAGTCTTCTTTAGGCATATGAGAAGGTGAATAAGAAGTGGCTCAATTTTCAGAAGTATCAGATACTTGCTGCTTAAATTCAAATCAATGCATTTTAAGTTAAAAAACTGTGAAAGCACAGAATGTGACAGGTGGAGCTTGCCTGGACCAAACTTACGTTTAAAACAAAAATCAAATGACTGCCTGCATGCAAAGACCATAAACCATCCGATTGCTATCATTTAGATTCTTGTGGCAAAAAGTGTTGAGGTCTTCAAGTAAAATGGATATATCCAATTAAACAAATTAAACCAAATACTAAAAGTAGCCACCTGCGAGTCCTCTCTTTGATTGCATGTCATATTTTACCACTCAATTAAAAATGTAATGGGCCAGAGAACAAAATGAAAAAGGTACTAGGTATGCATTATGAAAAATGTATTATGTGTGACTAGTCCAGTGATCAGTTCAAAGGATGAATGGACAACTGTCCTCTAGTCCTTGCTCCACTGAACAACTTTATCTGTGATTACGAAGTATCAAAGTAGCTATGATGTGCTGCTGAGGACTTAAGGAGCTCAATCCCTAATCAAGAAAAAAACAAAACAAAACAAAACAACAACCACAAAATATCTAAAACCAAGTCTGCTGTAACCAAGCTGAGTTCTCCCAACAGCTGAGTGTAGCAGACTGGTAGATACCACCCTCAGACTGTTTTTAGCAAGGTGGAGGCAGAGGCACCATCTCTGAACCAATTCTCTTGTGCTGAGCTGGATGCGTGAATTCACGGGATGAATACCAATGGTGTATCAGCATTCCTTCAGTTCAGCACAGGCCATACAGACGTGATCCTGCACTTGCCTGCCAACAGACTTAGAGAGAGTGAGGAAGCCCGGTGTTCTGAAGATCTCTTTCTCTTATGCAAATGCTTACTAAGGCAGTCAGGAATACAAATCTTCCCGGTGAATCTAGACTTGTTTTTCCTTCCAGAAACATGCATTTAGAACATCTACAGTCTAATGCTTGTTTCATGAACTCAAGAGGATGAATTTTCTCTGGCATTAAATGTACATGTGTATTGGGTATTAAATATCTCCAATGAATTTGCTGCAAGATAGCTATATTTAAGAATAATTCACTAGAATATGGCACTCACTGAGTGTCTTATATCTTTCAGACATACTTCATTCAAGCAGAAGCTTGGCTGCGTAAGCTATTTTAATTAACACTTTAAGCTAAGCCTTCACCACCTGCTCTCCTTTATAATTACAAATGTAAAGGGAATCTCATTCTCAGTAGTATCATTAAAATTCAAGATATTAAAGAAAAGACATAAATGCATGCCGTTTTATTCATTCCAAGGACACTCATTTGCTGTTTTCCTTTTTACTGTTTTGGTCTCATCTAGGACTCAAAGGACTGAGCAGTGCTAAATGGTGCCAAAATATTTCCTTGACTGAGCTCCTGGGACTGCCTTTGAAATCAAGGATGACTCATGTGAGCTTCTGAATCACAGAAAAGAAATACATACAGTAGCAGTATTATTCTGGGCCAATAAAAATATGGTTTCAGGAGAATTTCATGGAATTTTTCTGTATCAAATTCCTCAGCTTTATCTGTTGTGGGGGAAAATGTTATTCATCAGACACAACAAAAAATAAAAATAAAATAGAACTCATGTCACCAAATAATGCAAAAATGAATGACAGAAGTAAAAAAAAAAATCCTTGAAGTACTGTAGTACTCAAAGTTATTATTTCCTTTCTCCAGGTGCTCAGAAAACTACTCGTTTACGGTTGCTTTTGTCCTGCACTGTCCCAGCAATTTGCAGAGCAATCCAATCATCCTTTCGAGCAGCATGGTCAGCAGGGAGAATATTCTCAGCCAGCTTCCTCAGAAATGTCCCAGTGCCTCCTACAGTATCAAACGGCCATAAGCACGTTACCAGATGTACAACAAAGACAGAGCTGAGTAAACAGCCAACAAACTACTGGGACTGTGGAGGAAAAGTCCTTTCAGCAGCATTGAACAAAGATTTTATATAATTAACATAAAAACTCTTGCTAGTTAGTTCCCAGTACATCAGGATACATGAAATAAATTATTCTATCATTAGTTTCTCTTGCTAATGGAAACTCAGCACAGGACTGTGAATACTAGTCAATCTTTTGGATTCATAAAGTCCATCTGAAAGACCCTATCCTTGGCATCTACAACCCAAAGAAACCCTCTAGAGATTTTTTCTGACTTGCTCAAGAACACACAGATAAGGTTCCTTTGCAGAAAGAGATAATGGTTATTTTGAATGAAATGAGTTATACTTGGTATTAAATTACTACTATTTTTAGATGTAAACAAAAAAGACTGCATGTTATAAATTATTCAACAGCTGTTAAATAGAAACATTAGGACTTACAGAGGTTTTAGCTTGCCCAGAATTAGAGTCTGATTTGTTCCCAAATGAAAAACAGAAAACATATTTCTGAAATTAATTCAGATATAAAATTATTCAAATAATGCATTAATATTTACAGCTCATAATCCCAGCAGTTTCTTCATTCTTTTAGCATTTCATATTTATGTTGATTTTTTTTCCCCTGTATTTCTTGGTAGTTAATATTAAATACTTTTAATTCATTAATGTCCTAATAGACTCATGGAATTATTTCAACTTCTCCATTGGCCCAAATTTCCATTGGAATTGATCATTTCTGATATAATTACATTCCATTAATCAAACTAAAAATGAGACATATCTAATGCCAGTAATAATTTAGATATTATCTATTACCATTTTAGTCACAGCAAGTGATTTCTAGTCTGTTAAACTTTTTTTTTTCTTTTTTTTTTTTTTTTCATTCAATGTGCTATGGTATGTAGCAAAATATGTAATGTCAGTTCAAATTATCGTGCACAATTCAAAGACAAGAAGTGAGGACACTGTTACTTCCACTCTTCTGCCTTGTAACTTGAGGATCTCCCTCATGTTAAAAATGCTGAAGTTACATGATATTTAACTTCGACAAGGCTTTGGACAAGAATTTCAGAGATCCCTAGAAATGTCTGGCTTCACTGCTTATATCAGTGGAAAAAGACACTCTAATGTGATGCTCAAAGTGATTTTAATAAAATGCATCAACACCGGGAGGAGCAGGTAGACTTCAAATTGTGCTCCTGCCCACACAGCTGTCTTGATAGAAAATTGTTTCCACCCAGAAGTGTTATGTTATTCTAGTGCTTAAAAGGATCTGGAAAGAACTCAGGACTATCATTGTGTTCACAATGGTACAGTCTCTTGCCCATTGCTTTCCTGTCCCACCAGATGGTGACATGGATGGATGGAGAGGCTCATAAAATAATATAGGTTGGAAGGGACCTCTAGAGGTCATCTGCTCCAGCCTATTTCTCCACCACTATATCTAGGCTAGGTCAACTAGCCTAGATATACATGCTACACGCTCAAGACTTTGCCCAGAAATGTTTTGAATATTTCCAAAACTGGAAACTCCACAAAACCTTTGGGCAACCTATCCCAATGTGTGTTTACGCTTGATGGATGAGGCTGACTAAGCTATGTAGTCTGACCAGTACTTTGCACAGGAGGTGGTCCTTTTCACAGAATCACAGAATTGAAGGGGTTGGAAGGGACCTCCAGAGATCATCAGGTCCAACCCCCCTGCCAAAGCGGGTTCCCTAGAGCAGGTTGCCCAGGTAGGTGACCAGACGGGCTTTGAATATCTCCAGAGAAGGAGACTCCACAACCTCCCTGGGCAGCCTGTTCCAGTGCTACGTCACCCTCACTGTGAAGAAGTTCTTTCGCATGTTGGTGCGGAACTTCCTGTGTTCCATTTTGTGGCCATTACCCCTTGTTCTGTCCCCACAGACCACTGAAAAGAGGTTGGCCAAATCCCACTGTCTCCCACACTTAAGATATTTGTAAACATTGATAAGATCCCCCCTCAGTCTTCTTTTCTCAAGGCCGAACAGACCCAGGTCTCTCAGCCTTTCCTCACAGGGAAGATGCTCCAGGCCCCGTATCATCTTTGTGGCCCTCCGCTGGACTCTTTCCAGGAGATCCCTGTCTTTTTTGTACCGGGGAGCCCAGAACTGGACACAGTACTCCAGGTGAGGCCTGACGAGGGCAGAGTAGAGGGGGAGGATCACCTCCCTTGGCCTGCTGGCCACGTTCCTTTTAATGCACGCCAGGATCCCATTGGCCTTCTTGGCCACCAGGGCACACTGCTGGCTCATGGTCAACCCGTCGTCCACCAGGACCCCCAGGTCTTTTTCTGCAGAGCTCCTCTCCACTTATAGCATTTGTACAAGTTTTTTACGACAAACCAGAGTTCTGCAAAAACTTCTTGTTTTCCTGAGAGTCCATGAATATTTTTCATGCTACACATGCTGTTTACTTAGTTCTTTAATGCTACTAAACGATGGATTCCATTCTCTGAAGAATAGTTAACCTACGGATTGAAAAGATTGAAATAAGACTATTGCTCTAGGAATTCGGATTTAAATGCAATAAAAATCCCAGACATGTAAGCTATCTGTTATGTACTTATGATTACATGAGGACAATTAACTACTATATAAAGTATCCCCAAATCTGGCACGTTGACCAGGGAACTGTTTAAAGGTAATACCAGAATGAACACAGTGTTTCTCCATGACTAACACAGGACACCTGAGAAGTTGTAGAAGAGCAATGTGTTTGTCCATTCTAAATATAAGTTCTCTCCTGAGAACATGCATCTAACAACTGTGAATGGGATTCATAATCCTTTTCAAGAGGGATTGCTGGAAGTGTCAGCACTGCTCCTAAACACCTCTTTCACAGCAGTAGTTACAGCATTCATTCAGAGTTGTTCAGAAACAAAGAAGGTAACACGTGGCTGAAGGCATGGGTTTTACTGGCCTGCATCATTTGCTCAGTGTAGGACTTCTGGATTCTATTTTCTCCTAAGGCTTTCTGTTTCTGAGATTGTTGACCCTACAGCTAACATAAAATTGTCTTGCTGATCCACTGAGTCAGGGCTATTCTTCCATATATATATATATATATAATTGGAATATACTTCCTCCCTGCAGCCATGAAACTTGGGTACTTTTATGAGCAAAGTGAATCCTTAGCATCCCTAACAGAAGTGCAAGCCACTGGGTTCATGATGGAAAGATGGACACAGACACCACTGTCTAACGGAAAACTGGACATAGCATGAGACTTTGCTTCTGTTCTTGATCATTTCAGCATCCCGACTCAACTTAGCCAGGAGACATTTTAGCAGATGTAGAATTTCAGTTGTAGCATATGTAGAACCTGCAAGTTTGTCAGGGAGGCGACTAGTGAATTTTATATGATTTCAAGTTCAGTTAGCTACTGAGCAGATGTTTTCTCCTTTGCAATTTTGGAGTCTGACACCTGAGCTTTATCTATATATTGTATCTGGCTCTGAGCACCTTTCCTGTGTATTTTAACTACTGCATTTACCATTGAAGTTAAAGATAGTTGCCCTTTTCTTATGGCCAAATTAAATTCCTGCTAGAAGCCTTTTAATTAGTTCTGATGTTCAGTAGACCAAACATAAAAGAAAATCACAAGGGGTTTTTATGGTTTCATTTTGCCCATGCTTACTCCTACTTAAATTCTGACTCAGCTGGAGAAGAGGAGGCCAATATGTAGCACTGCATGATTCACTACAAATATTTCAGATCTCTGGCAACAGTTACATTAAAAAATTTATAAATGTATTTTTTTCTGGAGAGAATCCCATGCTTCAGCTCTTCCAATGTGGGTAGACTCAGTTTCACCCAAAACAAAGGTGGGCAACAGTAACTTCAAGCAAGGTTTAGTCTTTCAAATTTCTACATTCCTGTGAGATAATCTCAAGAATTTTTGAATTTATGTCCATTTTCCCCAAGCTTTTAGAACTGGCATATAAAGAGTATATTGTGCATTATAAAGACCTGAAAAGTTCTTGAGAACTAAGAGAACGTAATTTTATTTTTTTAATATGACTAACTTGCATAGATGATTTTCTGTCTGCAAGTACATATCCCGCTTTACATTCAGAGCTTTGTAACCCTTCACATTATCTGCCCTGGCAGTACTTTTCCTTCTTTTCCTCGTGCTAATGCTGCTATGCCCATGGCCTTCTAGTTGAAAACCCGAATACTGTTGCTATGGCGGGGTCTCACGGAAAATAATGGCCACCAGTGTAAGAATGACCCGTTCTTTCCCTCTTTTCCTACACCTTTACTGTAGCTTTTTGTTTGCATTATGGGGGGGAAGGGCTATGGGAGTTAGAGAACAGAATGGGCCATCTTTCTCTGGGTTTACCATTTCTTGTCTTCTTGTTCTTCTTGATCTGATCAGGCTGGTGTCCAGTGCCACTCTTTAAATAATTTCAAGGGTCTGGAGTGGGCTTTGCCTCTGGGGAGGTGACATGTTTCTTTCTTTTAAAGCCTGTCCTTTGGATAAAGACCAGCCCCAGACCTCCTGCCCTGTTAATATTTCCAGTTTGTCTGGAATGACCTGAAAAATGTGTCTGGCCACATTTTTTGTAAAGTGAGAGGTGCTCATGATGTGGGTCTTAGTTATTTCCAAACATTTTTCAAGGTTTGCACTTTATAAGCAGACTACAAAATAAGACCTCCTACAACTGCCCCATCCATAACAAGAACACCTTGAAAACCAGAGTGGCTATTGCCATGGCTCCATATAAATCCATGTACATGAAGGGGTCCCTGTAATTCTTTACCATCACCATTTTCACCTGCTTTCTTAAAATAACAGATTCTTCTGGGGCCACAAATGCAACTTCATAATCACCTTCACAAATTGAAAGGAGATATGTTTGCCCTGATCAGTCTTTGAGTCTTTGTCTCAGTGCTGATCACGTTTGTGTGATGTTGTTGATTCATTCCTTATATCTCACAACCTCCAAGTCTATGGCCAGGCACAGATTAATTTTGTGAGAGCCTCAGTCAGGAGGAAGTGGATGGACCAGATATTCTTTGAAGAGGATTACTCAGGGAAGGACCTATTCTCAAAGCATCAGTCATTGGCTCTTTCTCTACTGCAACTCCTGAGCTCTCAGATTTTTTTTCTAGGACAAAGCTTGCTTTTGTGAGTTTTGTTATCATTAGCTGTATTAGGTAGTATGTATGGTAAACAGTGTCATCTTGGTAACCTGGTATTGCAGATCCTATTGTAGAGTATGAACTCGGAGTTTGCTGGCAAAGTCAAGGTTAAATTTATCTGAAAGGTCCATATATGTTCATCATGACAAGATAGCCATGTCTATAGCAGGACAGACACACTTAACCATGACCTGCCTGGCTGAATGCAAAGCTTATGTGCCTTTTGACTTCTCCTTTATGCAGCGGTAGAAGGATATTACATTATATCCTGAACTCAACGGGTCAGTCTTTATTGCTCTTTTTCTGCAAGGAAAAGGTTCTTGTACTGTTCCTCCTTTTCTTCATTCTCTTGGAGACAGTTCATCTGCTAGTTACAGCTTTTATGGATGATACTCTGATTACTTTTTCAGCAAAGTCTTTATATGAGCACACATAGTAAGTACTCAAGGAAGGCCTATAGGTACTTCTGCTCTTATGAGCCTGTGAGGAAGGACATTTGCCACCCTGCAGCTGCAGCCTGTGCCATAGCATGCCATCCTGATAACAGAGAACAGACACCACAACAAATACCTCTTTAACCAGCAGCCAGTCCAACACTGTCTGAAGAACTTCTGAACAGCAAGTTGGTAAAACCTTCCCCACCCAAGAGAGGAATAAGCACAGGCCACATTGGTGTGTGAGTGAATCCCAAGAGCCACACATACTCCAAAGATACACAGCCTCTATCACCTTTCCCATGCTGTTCAAATGACAACACTACTGTCAGAATGAAGCTTCCTATTTTAATTATGGAAAATCTGCCATTGCATTCATCCTCAAAACCAGCACTAGTTATCACATTTACATAGTACTTCCTGGCAAAACAGCAATCACAGCATTCCTTTGTACTTCCCCAAACCTCTCTTAGGCTGGGAAACTGTTTTTATTAGCTCTTTTCAGCTTCTCAATTGTGTCATGAGCTTACTAAGTTGAAATTCTCCTGCTCCTTCTATGCCTCCCAACATCTCACCCCAGAAGACAGACAGTTGTCCATCTGCCTCCCCAGCTCACACAGGATGCACAAAGTGAGAAGTCTGAGGAAGGTCTCATGCCAGGAAGGCTTCGTATACTACTGCCTTGTGGCTCTGCTAGAACACTGCATTTGCATCCTTATCAGACTCACTCCTGAGGATAGACATGGAGCCAAAACCTAGTTCCAGAGAAGTAGAGAGAACTTGAGGTTTACGGTCACAAGATGGCTCCCAAGAGCTGCATGACAAACAGTGATGATGTGTCATTGTAGCTGTCAAAGTCATCGTTCACTTTCCAGAGAAGCACCACTCAAGGCAGGCCGCACAGACACAGACAGGTGCTGTCAGCACAATTCCTTCACACAGCAAACACAAACCTTTGCCTAAGCTCATTTCATGCCCTTCCTCTTGCAGTGCTGATATGAAGATGCTCGAGAGGGCTTATGATTGCCGGAGATGAGAATGAAATATGATCACATTAAGACAGCTAATGTTAGGTCTAGTGAGCATAGAGTGTGGACCAGAGTCACACCAGTTAATAGGTTCCAGGGAGACTCCCTTGTATGGTTTACTTTACTTGTATAAAAAGAGCCGAAAGGGCTGCTGCAGAGGTACCAAACCACAGTTCCCTTCTAGCAATATTCAGTAAGTCTGTACTGTTCACTTTGGCAGTGAACAATATGAAGTCAAACTGGTGCACAGCAACTCAGGAGCAAGCAATCACTTAAAGGCTTAAACCTCAGTGACAATGTAGATTGATTTCTAAGAAAGAAATCCTTGTTCCAAATAATTTGATAAATTAGATAATTTCTATAGGGAGAATTAAGCTGCACTGAATATTGACATGCTCTCCTTCTCCTGACTATATAAAAAAGAAACATACGAATGCTATATGTTGAATGAAACATATGGCTTAGGCTAGCACAGGGAAACAAACAAACACGAGAAGTTTGCCTATACTTTTCTGTAGTGTTTCTACTGAGATGAAGTATGTTGATTAGCATATGACTAATTCTCTAATTCTTTTGGTAGAAAAAAAAAGTGTAGAAATTATATACCTTATTACCATACAGGATGTCTGTGATCATGAATTCTAAAGCTGGAACAGAATAGAAAAGAGACCTTTTTTAATCATCTCTTGGTATTAATACAAAGGTACCAGAAGGAGCAGATGAAACAAACCATTTAATTTAATACACACTTGTCAAGCAAGAAGCAGTATGATGACATGACTCCAGCCTCTCAGAGGAAAGATTTTTTTTTTTGTTGTTCAATGAAAAATGATATCCCAGTAAAATGCCCAACATAAAAACAGAAATGAAGTTAAGAAATACAAAGCTCTTTGACTAGTCTCATCTATTCTCCCTGCGCTAATAAATTATTATGTTTGATGTTATGGGAGTATAAAGAGGAGAAAGCAATATACCACCATAGCTTGACAAAACTAGCAAGATGCTTCCTTTTAATGTCAACATACAATGACTATTTTCATAGTACTGTTACAGGTGTCAGCTCCCTATAAATACCTCTGTCCCATTATAGGTAAGCAACACTCAGGAGACAGAAAACACTTGAATGAAAACCTATCCCTTGGTAAACAAACAACCAGTGGTGTGCCAAAAAATGTCTTGTAGCATATTCTGGATGACATGCATATCACAGTCCATTTGGATCTGCCAGATTTACAGGACAATGTACTTTGTGTATCAATCCAATGTACTCTGTGTATCTATCTTTATTTCATGAGCACATTAGGTAAAAATAAAACAAGGTCTCAATCACCTTTCAACACACAAATCAAACTTAGTAATATCCTAATTGGCAATTTTTTAAATTCACAAATTCCTTAAATCACAAACGCGCTAACTCATAAATTCACCTTCTTGTGCACTTCTGAGTAAAATAGTTATGTGGTTGACGTTTGCAGGCATGGGAGTGGGCTGCCAAGGTATAACCCAGTCTTAGTCCAAGTCAGAGAAATTTCAAACTGCATACCACCCACTGTGGCATACAAGCCATCATCTCAATGGTTAATTGGCTTGCAGACTCCCATAATGATTCCTAATGGTTCAATTCCCAACAGGCATCACCATCCCTTGATGGGTTATCTAATATTTTCATGAGTACACTTGTCCAAGAGGACAAACTTAACAGACCCTTCAGTAGTGTCATGACCATTTGGGCAATGGTGGTGGTGGTGTTTATGTCTCCTTTATAATGCATTAGCTTCTTCACCCAAGTCCAGGTTGCAGATACAGACTACTAATATTTAAGCAAAAGGTAAGGCTGGTGTGGGCAAGTAGGGTAAGTGGAAAGTCCACTGAACTCCATGCCTGAGACAACATTCCTGTAGTATTTTATTTTTAAACTGTGACCCGTTAGCTGATTATATCTCTTGTGGCATTGGGTGTATAGCAAACCATAGGTTTAATCCTGCTTCAGTTGGCAATCTGGATGCAGTGCGTGCACATAAACATTACCAAAACTGCTCACTACTTTATCTACAGCTGTAATTAATTTCCACCACTTGGAGGTGCATGTCATGCATCTGATACAGTCTACTTGCCACACACCCCAAAGGACATTTCCTTTTCTAAGATTTGGACAAGATAATCTTTAGTTTCCTTATCAAATCCATAGGTTGCCACTATATAGAATCACGTAAAAGAACCAAAAAATCGGTTAAGTTGCAAAAGACCTTAGAGATCATGAAGTCTGCTACTGTATGATCTGCTTGTCACTTAGTAAGTGGCCAACCTCATCCTGTGATGTGCAAGTCGTATGCTCCAGTGTGTCCAAACCATTCATTCAGCCATTTACTGAACCATTCAGTACTGAAGGCAGAAGAAAATCCTGCCCCATTTATACTAGCTAAGTGGTTAGCTGGCCAAGTGGAACAATATTTGTGACCACTTTGCCAGTATAAATGGGGCAGCATTTTCTTCTGCCTTGAGTACTGAACATCTAGGCAAATTCCACCATTTTGTGGTGTGCTGCAACATGCCCCATAGTAATAGGATGACTGTTGATGATATCTTGTATTTGCTCCCAATATTTGCTTCCCCATAATTTCAGTTCTATGCCTGTCAATTGTGTTTTACCCAGTTTCCTCACCACTGTATAGTGCCAGCCCATACAGCACAGGAATCAATGTGTACGGTCTGTATGCCATTTCTGCGAGCTAGTACTACGGCACAGAGATCCGCTAATTGGGCAGAACCTTCTAGTTGCTCTGTTAGTACGAGTTCATTGGTTACAGATACGGTAGCAGCTGTTTCTCACTATTTATCCTGTATTTTGCAAGCACTCCTGTCAGTAAAACATGGACCATCTGGCTGAATTCTCGGCCATAACAGATATGAGAGCAAGGAGACTCCATATATTCAATGGGTATTCCTATGTGCTCCACAACTGCAACAACTTTATTCTCTTTTGTTAAGTCATCTCCAATTTCATGATGACAGGTATACTGTGCACGCCTTTGTACAGTGGCCTTCTGTGCTACACCTAAAGTACTGGTTTACCAGTGAGAATAGGCTTAAGAATAGGTCTTGGCAATGAAATTTTACGTTCCTTCCCTGGGTCAAGGGTTCAGTTGCTACTAGCTCTTTGTAAGCTGCTAACAGCACCTTTTCAAAAGTGGAATACTGGTCCTCAGCACTCTGCCTTATACACGACATATATGTCACAACAGTGACCTCCTGTGGTAATTTTACTACTTCTGGTTCTTTAGACAACAGAGAATGAGCAGTGGTAGGACTGACTAAGTTTCAAACCTGTGGTGAGTAAAAGTATACTGCTGTGACTGCCAAGCAGAAGCAAATCTCTCCCTATCCACATCCGACACTGGGATCATTAAAAAAAAAAACACATCTACAGTTACTGTCCATAGAAAGGCATGTGAATTATGGGAATCGACTACTGGTTACACTTGAAGCAGTTTGGTGTCAGCATTCAGGGCATTATAATCCACTGTTAGTTGCCACTTGCCATTTGGTTTATGTAATGGCCATTCAGGAGAATTTTAGGGGGAATGGGACTTGGCCATGATTCCGTGTTCCTTCAGCTTTTCAAATGTAGTAACAGGACAGATGGCATCAGAAGGTGACTTATACCATGGAATATTAACTACCTTGATAGGTGATAAGGGGGCAGCTGTTTGTAACAAGCTAACAGGGGTGTGTTGACGCAACGCACGCTGTGGGTCAAACGGGATGGTGTCCCTATTTCCCATTTTCCCCACAAGTGCACCCATGACTGGTCCTTCGATATATCCATACATGAGATATGAATAAGGTTGGGTGGACTCTACATCTGTTAGACACTGTTAATTTAGCCCTGGCCAGTGGATGAGTTGTGACTTGCCCATTGATGCCTACAACTGAAACTAGTTGCTTGCTAAGTGGAAGCTGTCCTTTTTAAGTGTCCTGAATTACCATTAACATCTGGGCTTCTGTATTGACATGGAATGTTGCAAAATAGCGATCATTAACTGCAACCATCATCTCAGGACTTGGATCCCTAACAGTTGGAGTAGCCACCATGAATACTTTCATTGGATCAAGTCCCTACCCTCATTTCCCATGTATTCAGGTCTGAGGTTCAGTGCTGATAGCTTTGGATATCTTTCCGAGCTCACATCCATAACATTTTCCAGCTTTCTAGGAATTATTTTATTGAGTCATACACCATCACTCCCATCCCCTGGTATGGATCCCAGAAGGCTATCATGAGGAGTTAATGAGGGAAACCTGGCCAATTGCCATAAATGGGAATCAGCAGCCCGTTTAACTGACTTGGAGGGATCCCTTGATCTGAACACATTTTCCTTAACCTCTTAAGCTCAGTAGAGACTGACCGTGCTACCTATTTTCACCATCTTGCTATTCCATTTTTGCAGTGACAAGCTAGCTCTTTTGCATTGCATTTACTTTAGCTGAGGTTCTCCTAGTTTTTGTGATGTATAGTGTATATCTGCTAACATACAATGGAGGATTCCAGTTTAAACCTGCCTTAACAGTTAAAACTGAGTCCAATGTTTATTCTGCTCCTTTTACTATATGGCAGACATGTCCTTGGCCAGAAACCACATCCCAGGCAATTGGCTCTGTGGAAGGTGGTTGTTTGGTACTTGGGGCAATGTGTGCTGGTCCTTCTAGCTCAGTTAAAATGTGGGTTTTCAGGAAGACAGTTTGCAAGTTGGTTGCCAAGGTTCACTGCCATATGCTTTATAGTCAGAAGGATGTAAACTATATCCTCATCACAAAATGCAAATCCGTAAAGTACTTAAAATATTTGGTCCTGCAGTATCCAACAATATTACTGAACTTAATTCTAATGATCAAGCTTCAGTCAGGGTAAGGTGGAGCTGGTTGGCTCTGCCAGTACAGATTTTGTTAAACAGACTAAGTGGGTTTGCCCAGGTTAGCTTGATATCTCCCTCCAGGTCTCTTAATTCCAAGACAGGAAAACCTCTGTAGCCCTTCTAGCACTACAAGCCTGGGGCAGAGTGGCTCGAAAGCTGTGCACAGGAAAAGGATCTAGGGGTGCTGGTTGATGCTTGCCTGAACATGATCCAACAGTGTGCCCAGGTGGCCAAGAAGGCCAACGGCATCCTGGCTTGTATCAGGAATAACGTAGCCAGCAGGACCAGGGCGGTGATCATCCCCCTGTACTCAGCTCAGGTGAGGCCGCACCTCAAGTACTGTGTTCAGTTTTGGGCCCCTCGCTACAAGAAGGACATTGAGGCCTTGGAGCGTGTCCAGAGAAGGGCTACGAAGCTGGCGAAGGCCCTGTGACAGAAGTCCTATGAGGAGCAGCTGAGGGAACTGGGGTTGTTTAATCTGGAGAAGAGGAGGCTCATGGGAGACCTTATTGCTCTCTACAACTACCTGAATGGAAGGTGTGCAGAGCTGGGGATTGGACTTCTTGCAGGTAACCAGTGATAGGACTAGAGGGAATGGCCTCAAGTTGTGCCAGGGGTAGTTCATGTTGGAAATTAGGAGACATTTCTTCTCAGAAAGAGCCGTCAGGCATTGGAATGGGTTGCCCAGGGAAGTGGTGAAGTCATTGTCCCTTGGGGTGTTCAAGGAAAGGTTGGACCTGGTGCTTAGAGACATGGTTTAGTGGGTGATAGTGGTGGTAGGGTGATGGTTGGACCAGATATCTTGGAGATCTTTTCCAGTCTTAATGATTCTATGATTCTATGATTCTGTGATTCCAGCAACCTTCTCTTGTGCCCTTCAGCATTTGTAATTAACAAGGACTAAAGTTTTGTTAGCAAATAAGCTAATTTTAAGTAGCTTTGTTTGTATTTCTGTTTGTCTATGTTTTACTTCTTAAGCATTCCTTCAATTTTTCTAGTCCTTCTTTTTCTTTTTCAGTTGGACAAATTCCCCTTCAAATGATTGATCTGATCTGTCATTGCACTTAGAGAACTGCCTAATAGCCAGCACGTCTGAAGTCACAGCTTTCAGATATTTGCCAGTAGGTAAGGGACTTGAACTATTTCTTAAAGGGTATTTTTTTCTTTAGGTTAAAAAGAGCGACACCTTTGGGCAGCTGTGCTAGCCCTGCAGTAACAGCCAATGTGCTCCTGGTATGCTGGAAAATCCCCTGGTCGTGGTGAATTCAGGCAGCCAGTGCTGATCTCACCTCCCTAATCGCCATCTACCCTAAGCACCCCAGGGAGACCAGAAGCAGAACTGGCCTCTACCAGCACTTTTTCAATTGCCTTGCAGTTTGGCCTGGTAAATAAGCACACGCCCGACGCTGCCCTCGCCGCTCGGCCCTGTGGCAACGGGGCAGCTCCGGGGCCGGGCTGTGCCTCCAACGGCCACTGCCGCCATGTTGTGGCCATCATGCGGCCGCGCTCCTCCCTTGTCCCTCTCCATAACCTCTACTTCCAGGTTGTTTGGAAGTGAGGCATTTCATAGCTGGCACCCTGGGGTGTGACAGTGTGAGGTTTTTAAAGAGGGTTAGGATCTCAAGGTAAAAGCCACAGGTTTCCTGAATACTTTGTGTGGCCCCTCTTAAACACAGTGAAACTTGCTCAATTGCCATGCTTGGCCTACAGTACATTTTGACAGGCTTTAAGGAAATATGCTTGTTTTCAGGGGCTTTTAATGGTTCTTTTCAAAGGCTCTTTCTAATATATATATTTTTTTACACATTTGCAGTTGTGCAATCATGCCAGTCCAATCCACGAACATCAGCGTGACATACTTTTGTAAAATGCTTCAGAGATGCAGCTATCTTTGTGCTTGAAGTTAGGTAGACTGTAAAATTGTTGCTGACTCTTGCGAGTACTTCTTGTTCCCAGAGTATTTTTTAAATTGCTTTTCATAAAAATGCATAAACAAAAACTGTTGAAGGCAGTAGATATGCAGCAGATTTATTGAACTACCATCATCAGTTCACCAATTAGTAAGGTGATTTTTTCCTAGTGAGCATCACAGAGGGTCAAAGGCCTATGTCACTGTCACCACATCCTTCAGCAAATGGTAACAGTTTCTGGGATTTTTTCCTTCTAATATCCAGGGATAATCAGCGTAATCAGGGTCTGAGAATGGCACCTGTTGATGGACAGTTTGAACGCATGAGAAGATGTAGGCCTCGTTGCTGCTGCAGTCCTACAGATGTTTTATTCACTGTTAGACCATATGAACAAACCAGACCACCAAGTGTTGGTTGAAATTGCTTCCTGTCCAGCTTGACAAGATGGGTGTTGGAAGCCATCCAGTGGTAGGAGAGAATGGACAAGAAATCAAAGGGCACCTTGTAACCTGAAAACATACACACTGACAGAGTTGGTAATGGGCCAGACCACATTTAAAAAACGCCAATCCTCTTTCTTCTCATTGCAGAACAAGCACTCTGGGTTCATCAATTACATCCTTTTTCTCAGAAAGAGTAGTCAGGCATTGTAATGGCTTGCCCAGGGAAGTGGTGGCATCACCATCCCTGGGGTTGTTTAAAGAAAGGTTGGACCTGGTGCTTGGGGACATGGGTTACTGGGTGACCTTGGCAGTAGGGTGATGGTTGGACCGTGATTCTGTGATTCTGTGACCAGATGATCTTGAAGGTCTTTTCCAACCTGAATGATTCTGTGATTCTATAAAGCTGTAAGTGCTGAGCAACTGGGGCCACCCAGACTATACCTGTGTGTATTGAATCAGGCTTCATGGTGAGACAGCACAAGACGATGATCCTGGGGGAGAGGTGTCTGGTTTACCTGGGAGTAAATTACGTTAACGTTCCCCGAGTTGAATCTCTTTTGTCTGTAATAGTAACTGTTAGGAGATCTCCGTGTCTTAATTCACCCTATTTTTTCCCTCTATCCTGTTGGCCACACTGCGGCCTGAAGTCACACACAAACACCGCGTAACTTTTCTGCTCCACTACCACGGGAGGACAGCGAACGCCCGCACTCCCGGCACTGCGTCCAGGAGGCGCGGACGGCCACAAGATGGCGGCGGCGGCCGTTGGAGGCGCGGCCCGGCCCCGGAGCCGCCCCGTTGCCACGGGGACGGGCGTGCCGCTGCGGCCGGGGGCCGGCGGCGGGGCCAGGGCAGGGCACAGCCCGCTGCTGTCGCTGCCAAGTACCGCGCTGTGTGACTGCCTCCTTCCCTGCTTTGCCCGGCTGTTGCCTCTGGCTGCGGTAGGAGAGGTGTTGGCACGGCGAGGGGCCCTCGGCCCGTTTCCACCACGGTGCCTTTGTGGTTCCTGCAGCCTGCTGCCCTTGTAGCTGGAAGCAAACGTGGCTCAGGCCTGAGCTTCCTAGGTCTAGGCAGCAGGCGGTGCGTTTTGTTTTATAGTAATACAGGTCTGATATAAGGAGCTTGCCCCTGTGTGTCAGGAGAGGTTTCTGGTGCTCTGTGGGATGATCTCAGGGGGGAACATGGTGCTGAGCATTTGCCTTTTTCCAGGTGTGCTGCAAGAGCCCCGTGGCCAGGCTGTCTTCACAGGCTAGTTCCCACCTAGCTTACCTTCCTCTAGTGCTTGCCGAGCTCTAAGCCTGGCTGCTGGTCCCACCTCCTAACAGCGGACTTGTTGCACTCAGAGTTAGAACATCCATTTGGTTTGCAGAGATCCGCTAGATGTTGTCAGGTGGAAAAAAAAATCAGCCGCAGACACTATGTACCATGGGCGAATCCCAGTAGAGTTCAGTCTGTTAGAAGAGAGGAGATTCTCAATCAGTTGCGGGCATTTTCCCTTGTAAATAAGCTGTGTAAGGGGCTTATTTCTTTGAAAATGCTCTTTCATTTTAAGCTATCAAAGCAGAGATCCAAATGACTGGCAATCCAGCAAACTGAAATGAATGAGAGTATTTGGGATAATGAGGTAGAGCGGTTTCAGATGGACCAATTAGTGTAGTGAAATAAAACAGTCTAATGGCTCTTTGCCCTTGATACCAACAAAAGTAAGTTCTTTAGGGCATTTTATTTAGAGGTGAGTTTCAGCATATTTGTGTTTGCCTAGTAGCTCCTGGAGAGGATGCCTGCCTTAAGATAGTTTACTTACACCTAGGTAACTGCATTCGCTGCATTTGGAGTCATCGCAGTAAGTCTGTATGCCTTTCATAGCATAATTCCGTAGATTGTCTTTTTCTTCCCTGTCTGCCACTTCATTTTCTCTTTAAGGAAATTTCCCTTCCTTGTAGAGTTTTTTGATGTTTCTGTTTGTTTGCTTGCTTCTTTGTTTTTACATGCAGAAAGTTGAGAAAGGAGTATTTCTGGAGAGGGCTTAACTTACCTTATTTTATTAAGGAGGGGATGATTTGGGGATCAGGTTGGATTATTTTACAAATAAAGACCTAGAAATGGACAAATTAGAATGCTGCCTTTGCTTTTGGTGGTAGATGTGAAGGAAAGGAAACAAAAGGCTTAACTGCTACTAGCTGTCTGTTGTGATTCTCCCTGCTCTTGGTGTCCTTGACCTGGTCTGCTGCCTGAATATGTGTGTTGCCCTGTACTAAAACATTTCATATGAAAACCTGAATGCTATTTCAAAACTTAAACCAAGGCCTTCTTTGTTGACTATGATCCTCCAGCATTTGCCCTTGCTATGTGCCCTGGAATAAAGAATCCTTGTCTTCTACCTTCATGCTGAAATGCAGCATGTTGCTCAAATTTCAGGTTGACTAGATGTTAGTTGCCTGAAAAAGGGATGCTAACGGTTACATTTTATGATAAAATTTTCTTTTCCATTACTGCAGAATGTTACTACCAGATGCTCATGAAGCGACCAGAGAAACCAATGAACTCAGATATCCCACTTCCTTCAACATCCCAGATTCCAGGTCTTGCAAAAGCTCCCAATGAAGGGACATTTGGGTGCCGCAGGAAATGGATCAAAGACACCGATTCAGCTTATGTAAGGCTGGCAAAGCAAGGAGGCCGACCTGGTGTGTGACTTTTTTGGCTGTTTGTTCTAGTATTATTTTCTTTGGTTTTCTTTGAGTTTGGTGGTAGAAAAATCTTGTAGACATTTCAGAAGAATCCTCTGAAATTCTGAAATTAAACTAGGGGAAAAAGTTTGAAACTGTGACATAAGAGGTCAGCTTGTAATGATACCCTTGCTGTGTATTGAATTAACTACCTGTTATCAAAATAGGTAGTTTTGCTTTATGTCTGACCTACTTGGATGATGCTGGCAGTTTAGCTGCATTTGAGATAGGTCTTTACAGTTTATGCTAGGGCTGTTTAAGTAACAGTCTGGTAAAAACAATCTTGTCACAAAGAATTGTTATCAGAAAACTTGGTAGATGTCTGTGAAGTGTTTTTTTCTAATGGCATCCAGTTTGTTAGGGTTCTGTGTATATTCTGTTCTTGTACTAGGACACTCCATGTTTTTGTTGTTTCCTTTATTGAGAAAGAGAAGCTGAGAGACTTAACAGATGGCAGGCGTGCTACACTTAGAGCAGGATGACAAATACAGGAATATGAATTAACAGACACCAGCAGAAATGTGTCAAAACTTTTAGAAGATAAATAGGGTACAAATGAAACATGGTGCTGCAAGGTTCTGATTGCCTGTTTAACCAAGGAAGACAGATGTTACTTAGTGAATACTAAAAGGTATCTTTTCTTGGTAAAACAGCAGCCTGAAAAGATGATGCTTTTATAACTAGAATAAGAGTCAGAAAAGTAGCAGCTTTTGTCTTTTCATCCTAAGACTTGTTGAAGCACTACGCTCCTGTTACAAGCAAGTCATCTCCAGTAGCATATGCTGCGCCTGACTGGTACTCACACTGCTCCAATCCTCCAGCAACCCATGAGCCACGGTAGGTCTGCCGAGATCTTGAATAACTTCCTGGGTTCTCTCTTTACCTGTTAGTGTTTCAGAATAATTTTGTCATAAAATGAAAAATACATATCCCTTGTACAAACAAGTGTTAAATCTCTGTCTGCAGGAACTATGTTTCCACTCTACCAGATTTTATGATTCACAAAGAGTTCAGTGCTGATGACCATCATAGTAATAATTACGAGACCAGAAGAGGACCTTTTGATTTCGATATGAAAAGCGTTTGGCAGCGGGATGCTGCGGACAAAGAAAATGCAGAGAAAAAAAAGGTATGATGGAGATGGCTTTGTTTGCATAGCTCCTCCAGATGCTTCTGACTGAATTTGTTGGTTCTTATGAAGGGAAGTTGCAGTCTGGTAAAATTATGTTTAAGTGTTGCAGGTGTGGCATATGAACCAGATATGCAATTTCCAATTGCACCTGCACATATTTAAGTGTGAATGAAAACCGGGAGTTAGTTTCTATCTTCTTATGCTTTGTTTCCCCTGAAATTCACTTCTGTTGAATTGAATTCTTGTTCAGTGATCTTAGGGGAGGAAGGAATGAGGAGGAGGAGGAGGAGGGAACAGAAGGCTGTTCAGAAAAAGGGTTTGCTTTAAAGTTCAAGAGAGAGTCCTGAAAGAGACCACACTAGCTGCCTATGAACAGAAGATTTATCCACCACAAAATGAGCGTAGGGCAAACTATGCTTAGAGCGAACTTTTCTGTGATGATCTTAGGTTTACAGGACAAAACCCCATCTCCCATCCTCCATCTTTCATCCTCCTCTCCTGCTCATTTAGATATTTAAGGCTTACATTTTTATAATAGACTCTGTAGTCCTGGGTGCCTCAGTTACCATATTGCTTTGAATATACATGGAAAGACTTTTGATGTACTTGAAAACTAGTACCTCCCTTCCACTTGACTACAAGTGCAGGAGTTGGACATTTTAAGTAAAAAGTCCTTAACCTTTGCTGAAGAGAGTAACAAGTGCAAATTCAGAATGATGGCTTGTATAAATAGGGATATGTTGTCTTTCTGAACAGGCTTGGGAATGTCGTCTTAGTCTGCAGAAGTAGTCATGCGCATGATGTATACTTCAGGTATAACTTGCTGATGCCTTTAGGTGAAACTTTTTTTTCAGTCAGTCTCAGGGCACTGAAACCTGAAACTCAAACTGCCATGGGAGCCTCTTAGAGGATCAAAACGTGAGGAAGATTAAGTGCTCTCTTACTTAAGGACCCATTGTCTTTACTGCTCTGAGACAAATTTGATTTTGGTAACGGTATGTGTAGTTCAAGTCCATGTGGGGACTGGTGGAAGGTCTTTTTCTGCTAGGTGTGGAATATGATCAAGACCCAGTTTCATTCAGTCTTGTACATGAAAGTTCTCTTAAATTTTTTATTTATCACGGAGTACAAAGTGAATAAATGGTACTTATTCAGCTTGAATTCCAAATCTGCAGAGTCCCTAATATGTAATCTATATTACTGTTTTGGAAGCTGAATTTCGTCCAAGGTACTAAATCCCAAACCTTACTCTTTTATAACTAGGCGCCTCAGATTACAGATTCTGTGGATCATGCCTTAGCTTTCTCACCCCCTTCACACCACCAGCTCTGAAATGGTTGTCCTATTGCAGAGTACCTTTTTTGTACCCTCACAAGAAGTGTCTCATGTAGCTTGAAACATCACATGGTGCTTCTTTTGCATCTACTTCTACTTCCTTGCTTTTATAAGAGGTTTCTATCCCGTGGTTTGTTCAGAGTACTTTCCTGAAGATTCTTCCAGTGAGACAATACAACTAGCCCTACCAAACCATCTTTGTTTTTAGTTTTCTCACTGTACATTTTGTATAATGAAGGTTACAGATTCCAAAACCGCCACAGAAAAAAAATCTAAGCAATACTCAATTTACTGTTTGACTAAATGATGACAGTGCAGTAGCAAACTACCTCAAGTATTTAGGTGATGTTGAATGTCTGGACAACATTATTCAGTCCAGTCTGATTCAGCAGCCCTTAAGAAGAAAGATGTATGATGCAATTATGGAGGGAAATCCCAAAGGGAGTCTTTATGGACAACTACAAAAACATTTTAACCTCTAAGGGTTCCTGCTCTACTCAGTTTGGAAAACATTGTTCCCGAGTGGGCCCTTGCTCTGGAGCTTTAAACATTTATGCCACGTTCCTCTGAAGTGTTAGCATCTCCATTGCTCCTCATGTTATGGTTGTCACTGCATGGAAGAGGACTGGAGATCAAGCAACGTGGTACCCCTTGCCTCAGGATGGATCCCATGATTCCTCCCTAATACCTTAATCACAGGGATAATTCTCATTCTGGGAATTTAGCAGAGCAGCAGAGAACTGTTTGTGCATGAAGGATTTAGCTTCTGTACTCATGGCAAAGTGATGGGTTACTAGAGCAGGTGGAAGCATCCTTTTGCCTTTGTACCATGTGGACTAACCTGAGTTCAAAATGCTATGAACCAAAAGAGAGAGGCTTGTGTATGAGTGAGAAATCAGTTGGAGGTGGCATCAGAATTAGTATCTTACTGCAAAACCATGAAGATTAATACGTTGATTAATATGAGATTAACGACCTCAATGTCTTGAGTTCTGCTAGGCATACATAGGCGTACATCCCTTATCTGTCAGTAAGAGTAAGCAACACCAGCAGGGTTTTCTGTTGTGCTTTTTTCTTATGGCAGTTTTACTAGAGGTGTGCTGAGTGAGCCTTTGGTTTCTGTAGTAAACGCTTCTTAGCTAAACACTTAAGCCTATGTATTCCTGCAAAGAGTAGTTCATATCTTGCGCATGGTTGATATGCAGGTATGAACGGTTGTGGAAAACGAGAGGCTTTTCTCCATGCCCAGGCTTGATTTGTTCATCTCTGAACATTGGCATTTTTTCCTTCCAAAGATTGGAGAATGCAATCAAGAGATCTGGCTATGCATTTCATATCTGCAATGGTAAAGTGCCACAATTGTACTAAATTGTACACCTTGAGGGCAAAATTTCCTTTTGTGCTTCTGGTCCATACTGTCTAGGTCTCGTTTTTCCGCTGTGTTGATTGCAGTTCTCTGCTGCTCCTAATGAAGGACAGGTCTGAAGAGCTATGGTATGGTGTTCCTTTCTGTAATGTCAGCCTTGGTGAAAAATACAGATTTTTGTATCAAATAATTACGGTCACATTGGAGTTCTATGTCTTGAGTGAAGATACTCTTTTTCCAGGATTCTGCCTTATACACATACAGGACTCTGTGTGTATACATGCATATGTATATATGTACATGCTATAGTAAAAGGATTACTCATCTGAGGTCAGGATTTAACCTCAAATATGTGTTTGGAGTGTAATGTGGAATTTTGCCCTTGATCTCGGGGGAACCAGGATTTCACCCAGGTGCTTTTAGCTTTCCATATTAGCAGGAAGTATCTGTTGTTCTTCACCTACTACCCAGACGTGTGGAAGAGTATTGAGGTCAGGGTTTTCACTGAGGAAAACCACAACCAAATATGTTTAGCTTCTCATGGTATGACTATAATTACATCATGAATTGTTGGGTATAAATGAAGTAGTTGCTCTACAAATTACAATTAGTGTTTCTTGAATGTGAAATTAATAAATGTGTGTGCATAGCCGCTAAGATGAACACATTGTGCCTGAGCTCATAGCTTTCAGGCATTTACACAAACAAGATAAAGGACTTTAAGCGTTTCTGAAATGATACTTTTTTCGTGGATTGAAAGGAGTTACCCATTTTGGTAGTTGTCCTAGGCATGCCATAACAGTCAAATGCTGTAAATGTAAGTAATCACTCTTAGATTATGTTGGTAACTATATCGTCACAAACGGAGTGGACACAACCAAGTGGAAAATGTCCTACATAGTTTGTTTTTTCTGGGAAACTTGGTTTGCTTTTTATTTGGGAAACTCAATGGCTGCTGAATAGAGGCTTGTCAGAGTCCTCCATCTGGAACTTCCATGGTGTGTCAGATCTGAAATGGTGCAGTTTAATGCTGAAGAGAAAAAAAGCAGTGACTTTTCTTGCACAGTAGAATAGTGTTTTTGAAATGTAAAGCAGAAAAGGGCTGCCACAGCAAATGAGCATTCTCAGATTTTGAAAGCAGTTGTAGGCAGCTGATTTTTTTTTTTTTTTAAACCTTCATGTTGGACAACAGACCCCAGTCTTAATCCAGCATCACTGTGTGCTCTTTTCAGTGTCATCTCTTCTTCAATGGGTATTCCAGTTTTTCATCTCCTTAAGCTTCAATAAAACATCAGTCTGTTTAGCTGAAATTCTGGGATTTTTCTTCTGGTGCAGCTCTGGTTCTGAAGTCTGTAGGAACTTCATCACTGACTTCCTGTTTCAGAATAAGTAGAACTGCACTAGGCTTCACTTGTTCCCAGAAAATAAGAAAATTACACTCTCCAAACATTCATGTCTGCTTTTTTTAACTGGCTTCTTTGTGGGTCAGATGTATTCAAACAATAATATACTTTGCCCTTTCTAAACAAAATCTGCACAGGGTCCTGGGAAAGTCTGTGGTGTGTTTACATCTGTTTTGGAATTTTTTCATCATGAATGTTTTCATGCGAGTTGTTTTGTAGTGTCCACAATCCAATTGCAATTGCTGGTGATGCATCTAATTTTTGCACTCTGTTCATAATTTTTGTTCTTTTAGGTTAAATGTATGGCGGTAGGTATGTCTACATAGGTGAAAAGTATCTTTATCTTTAATGTACTTTTAAATTTACAGAGCAATGTATTTCACTTCCAGTTATCCTATCTTAATTTATTTTGCAAGCAGCCTCTTATTCTATGGGGCACTTATCTGTATTGCAAGTTTAAAAAAATTAGGTGGTCAAGTAATATGTAGGTTCTAATTAAGGGAATATATTAGAACAACACAAAAACTTTCTTGATAGGCTTTGAAAATTGTACATACCATCTTGAGGATTCCTGCCCACTCTTTCTTTTTATGCAATGAAGGAAGTTGTACATAGTCTTTGAAGACTTTTTGTTGCTGTTTTTTGCTTTTTTTCTTTAAGTAGCTCTTAGTGAAAAATATTGGAATTGTTGGGGATATACTTCCCTCTCAAATAAAAGCACCCAATTAAATATCGACCCTTCATCAGCTGTTAGTTTTGAAAGCTGTTAGTTTTGAAAGCTGTTAAAATAAACAGCTTTGATGTGTGTTGCTAATGTTTTTCCACTAATTTTTGGGTTCTCTGACTTTGAGGCCTAGAGTTTGTGATGTCACTTCACCATCTTTTTAGGTGTCGTCTTATCTTTACATAATGAATAAAGAATAAAAATAAAATATACATTCCTCCTATAGGCTTTTCTCAGTACACCTGTATTTGTTGGAATTTCAAGCCTCAAATTCATATACCACCATCGCTTTCTCATCTCATTGTATAAGATGTCCTATGTTTTGTTTTTTTATTTAAAAAAAAAAAGTACTAATTAGGCTGGACATTAGTTTCTGGACCCACTGGCTTCATTAAGACTGGGATGTTGTCATACCCTCCACACAGGGAAATAGGCCAAGATGAGAGGTTGCAATTGGTAAGTTTGAATTTGAAGCCTAACTTTTGGTAGAAGTGTACTGTGAGGGAAAAGCTCACAGATGAGCATGTTTCTCATTACTGACATAATGAACAAACAGCTGATCTTATGTGGTATAACTAAGGTGCTTTTAAATGTTTTTCTATTCCTTTATACTTCTCTGCTCTTAATTTTTGAAATATTATTCCTATGATAGTACAATTTGATGATTTTGGGGGCCTTTCATATACGTATCACTTCTGACACCACGTAGTTATTTTTATAACTGTTTTTAGTAAGTTAAGGTCTGTCTTACACAGGTAAAGCTCCCAGCTATAAACACTACGTGTCCAAGCAGAACACGAAATATTTCTACGAACAAGGAATTCAGTGGGAAAAATAGGCTTTCCTTCCCACCTATGTAAGTAACATGTTTATGAAATTCATTAAACTCCTAAACCTGCAAGCGTCTGTGCATGCAAGTAATATTACTGCTTGGGAGCTTGCAGAGATTAGAGGATTTGTGCATGGCCTTTCTGGATCCTTACTGCTACTAAACTTACTTACTGCCACCATCTATAGTGGTGAAATATTTTAAATAGGAATTTAACTTATATAGTAAAGCTATTTTTTGTTATTTACAGAGCTTCTATTTAGGAAAAGTAGGCATACAATTGAGTGGTAAAATATTGTCGTGTAGTAAGTACTCTTTTACTGCATTCTAAATCATCTGTTGTTATACCAGTGAACAGATGCAAACTATTAGTGTGCATTGTTAATTCTGTGAGTGTAGATTACAGAGGCACAGGTAGGACTACCATTTTCAGAAATCGCATCAGCTGTAGCCTAGTAGAAGGTCAGGCCCAGCAAACATACTGTTATCAACACCTGGAAGATAACTAGTCTTCTAAGCGAGTGATTACAACACTAATCTGTGTGTGCAGCTGAATTGCTCCAGAGTACTTTGTGTTAAAAATAGATTAGAGATAAATATCAGAAAATAGTCTGTTTTAGAAGTATGTTAATGATGCAAAATATGTGATTGAAATGTCTATGAAATGTATACTTATGATAAAATTTTGGGACAAAACCTGCACAGTGTAGAATGAATGTCATCAGCCTTTTCAGCTTACATGTTCTTGCTTAGATTTTTCCTTCTCACTTACTTTTTCTGGTCACCAGACCAGAATTATGCCAGTATTATACATGTAAAGTTCCAATAACATGAATGGTTTTTGTCATTTAAAACTACGTGTGTATTTACTGAATCAGTTCCAGCTGTGTGCTTTGTTTTTTTCTAAGATGATGACACATAGCATGTATATTTATTGTTGCTTACAAATAAGTTGTTATGTAAGGCTATTACCTGTTCTGTGCAAAATACATTCTTTCCACTTAATCCCAGTTTTGGTTTACTTATGCTATTATTTTCTTTAACATGTTTCTATTTACAGGCCTGCTCAGAGAAAAAGTGAAGCAGTAAACTTTAGCAAATTAATTAGCAATGGTTATGGGACTGACTGGTATCAACAACATACTGCATGGAAAAAAAAGATCCAAGAAACATCAGAAAACAGCGAGCCATCCACAGGTAAAATTATTGCAAGCTGTTTCTTTTAAATCTTTTGTTAGTTGGATTTGAACTATGGGTAGCCTGAATGATTTGATTCTTTCTCTTTAAGTATGCTGAGATTTACTGAATTACCATGCTTGGCTTACAGCACGCTGCAAACAGCTTAGGGAAAGTGCCCTCCTGCTTGTAGTCAGCAAAGGCAGGGGCTTTCGTGGCTTTCTTTTCCATCTTTGCAGTTGTAGAAGTATGTTGTGTTCTGATCCAAGGGCTTCTGTATGACGTATTTTTGTAAAATACTGAGGAGACACAGTTATACTCCTCCTTGAAGCTGAGCAGACTGTAAAATAGTTGCTATTTGTTTTCGAATAGTCCTTGTATCCTATTATTTTTTCTGAGAACTTATGTTATAGTTGTCATCAATACTCATGTATATGAAACAAATCACTTTTTATTAAAAAATAAATAAATATATCCACGTGATTAAAAATCTTGGTTTTGCAACAGTTTTATTGGATTAAAAAGTTATCCAGTGCTTATTTATGTTTTCAGACTTTGCTTTTGTCATGCGCAATGGTAGTAGCTATAAAATACATCTCTTCCAAAACACTTAGAAATAGAGGTTAAAGGGGGAAAATCCCCCCCTTCTTGTCAAAGATCTTTTGCTTATGCTTTTTACACTGGTTTGATAAACAAGGTGAGTGGATCAGTTTTATATAGCAACCTTTTAAAATGCTATTGAACATACGTATTGCAAGCTCCAGAATTTTATTTTCAACTGTATCAGTGAGTGCTTGTCTATATGCTGTGGATTGACATGACTTTCTTGAACTTGATAGATCAATGTGTGGAAAGTTTAGTGGCTAGTAAAATTAATTTCTATGACAAATTAGCACCTCCTGAATTGATTTTATTGGTCTTCCATTAACATTAAAAACAATATATCTACGGTATTTTTTTCTTCATATGTAAATATATGAAGAATATATGAATTTATACATTTTATACAAAAAATTGCACTTTGAATACTGTATTCAGTTTTGGGCTCCTCACTAGAAGAAATATTGAGTTACTGGAATGCATTCAGAGAAGAGCAGCAAAGCTGGTGAAGGGACTAGACACTAGTGTTAATTAGGAGTGGCTGAGGGAACTGAAGTTGGTCAGTGTGGAGAAGAGGCTGCAGGGAGACCTCATCACTCTCTACGTCTACCTGAAAGGTTTCTTTTATCAGATGCAAAGTGATAGAACTTGAGGAAATGGTCTCAAGTTGTGCCAGGGGAATGTTTAGATTGTATATCTGAAAGGATTTATTTATGGAAAGGGTGGTTAGGCATGGGAAGAGGCTGCTCAGGGAGGTGGTTGAGTAACCATCCCTGGAGGTATTTGAGACATGTGGATATGGCACTTAGAGACATGGTTTAGCGGTGGACTTGGTGGTGTTAGGCTGATGGTTGGACTTGATGATCTTGGAGGTCTTTTCCAATGTTTTCCAACCCTAACCCTAATTTATAAAAAAATAAAAAACCCAAACAACGTATTTTAGTTTCAAAAATAATGGAAGTGGGCCTCAAATGGGACATTTGGGGTATAAAGAAAACTGAAGATTTTCAGAATAATCACGATATTGGTTTGGTTATAGCACAAACACAGAGAAAACAAAATGATGGGTATACTGTATAAAGACTGATGAAAAGTCAATATGCTGCTTAGTTTACTATAGAGTTGCTTCATATTCTCAAGAGGCTTTTCTTTCACAAACTGCTAAATAACATGCAACCAGCTTTTATTGCATTGCCCTTATTTGTCATTCTGTTTCTTGTCTCAGTGTAAAAGGAGGGTTCTTAATGTTTTTGAGAGTATGGTTTCATCCAGACATGTTGTTGTACCTTGATTCAGTTTAACTTCATCCTCTTTGTGGTTTCAGGTGTGTGCTGAAGATAGCACTTGGGTACTTTTGTCTGCTTATTTTGAAAGCAATTGACAGCATGAGCACCTTGCAGCTTCCTTTTGAGGGGGAGCTTTGTCTGTTGTCTGCCTCGTAATATAAGTCCAAGACATATCAGACAGGAGATACAGCCCATTGCATATATAAATGTATAACTCGCTTGTGGTGGTTTACAGTTTTGTATCATACTGCAGACTTTCCATGTAGCTTGTCATTCTTAGTTAAAAATTAAAGTACTGGAATTTATATGCATTTTGACGTGAGTGAGAGAAACTAAATGTTAGTTGACCTTTTTATTCTTATGGTTATCACAAGTACTTTCATCTTTTTTTATTGCAGATTCAGAGCCATCACAGTCTGAATCAGCACCTGCAAGCAATGAACTGAAGCCAGAGGTTCAGGGATGTAATAAGTAACTTAAAAGATGATTGGGGAAACTAAGGCATTATACTGCTTATGATAAAGTCCACTATTTACATCTTTGTTGGTTTACTTTTGTCTCGTTAGATTATTTTAATGATTGAACTCATCCCTGATTGAGTAGTTCAGTTGATTTATAACATGAGTGAACTTTATTGTGGTTGATGACAGCAAATTCTAAAGAATAGTTTTGCTCTATATATATACAAAGAAAAAGTCTAGGCGTATGCACTGACAGCTAAAGTTCTCTCCTATACCAGACTTGTGCTCCCTTGCTGTTGTCACATAGTATTGTCCTGTTGCTGCTAATTTGACTATATACGTGTACAATATCAGTGTGTCCAAACCAACAAGTTTCTTTCTTTAACTACAGTTATACTTGTGACCTATGACTAAAAACAGTGGGGGAGAACTGCGTGGTGTGGGAGAAAATGTAAATAGAAAGAATTGAACTGGTATGGCTACTTGAAGGATTTCTCCTTCAAGAAGTCAAACCTTGATTGGAAAGATGGCTTCTTAGTGCCTAAAGAACATTTAGACCAAATATTCAGATTTCTTAGACAATTATATTGCTATGTGTGCTGTGAAAGAACTAGTTGATCGGTGATAGTGTTCAGCCACGTAATTAAGCTAAGACTTGTTGGCATTTCCTGTTATATTTTACAGAAGGTGGGTTGTTAAGGGAGTAGTGGCATAGACTAAGTTGTGCGTATCTACACATTCAGCCTTTTAAATGAAAAAAAATTTATCCTGAATTTGACTACAAAAATAAATTGTATGCTAAATGTGTTTACTGACACCAGCAAAACACTTTGTACTTTGAAAAAGAATTGTTTTAAAACTCTGAAATACATACGCTGACATTTTAGCACTTGCTCTTTTATCTGCTTGAATTAGTACATACCCTTATATGCTGTGAATAATTAAATACTTTATAATAAAGCCCATTAGAAAGTGGATCCAATTTCAATAGGATATTTTTGCTTATGCTATAAAAAGTGAAGTTTTTAATAAATTGTATTTATTTTCCTTTTCTGAGTGCACTTATTACATTGTACGCCTCTGAGTCCAGGAGCTGAAGATTTTAAAATGTAATACTGAGTATGCATTTCTATGAACAGAATATAGAATACTTCAGTAGGGATGTTCCAAGATCATCTGGTCCAAGTGCCTGACCTCTTCAGGGCTAACCAAAAGTTAAATCATCCTGTTGAGTGCATTGTACAAATGTATCTTGAACACTGATAGGCATGGGGCATCAACCACCTCTCTGGATGGTCCAGTGTTTGACCACACTCATGGTAAACACACTTTTTCCTCCTGTCCAATCTGACCCTCCCCTGGCACAACTTTGTGTTGTTCTTGCTCATCCTGTTACTGGTGACCAAGGAGAAGAAACCAGCACCTTTCCAAACGTAAGAAAGCTTAAGTTGCATCATCAAGCTGTATCTGAAAGGGGTAAAAAAAAAAAAAAAGAAATACTATCTTAAGACAGTTTTCACTTAAAAATTATTTTGTGGATTATGTTCAGGCAACTTAAAATATTCAATTTTAGCATGAAAGCAGAGTTTCTGATGAAATATAATTTTGTAGGCTACAGTACCAGGGGATGTCAAAGCTGGAACTTAAGGTATTAAAATCTGACCAATAGAAAGACCCACCAGTCATTAGGGGGGGGAAACACTATGGAAAAGCCAGTGTGAAGAACTTGTGTATGTATAGCGAGCAAATTGTTAATACCAGTGGAACTTCAGCTATAAAATTTTATACAAATGCAGTAATCATCAGTAGCTGCTTCATGTTCTGAGAAAAATAAGTACCATTTCATGTCTTTTCAGAATTGTGCTGTTATATGAATATGCCTTCTCTGGGAATTCAGCTACCTATTCAATACAGTGTTTGGAAAAGGTTATAATTTTCATTTGAATATCCTTAAAAAAACGTAATAGAGCTGAGCTTCTTGATCCTGTGAATGGTAAACTGTAACATTAAACGAAGTCTTTGTAGCATACTTAAATGTTACAAACTATCAGTGGTAGTACTACTTTTCAGTCCCACTTTGATATTCTGACTCCTGTTATTGTACGAGAACCTTCTTTTACAAGCACGGCTTGTGGTTAACTGATTAAAAATAAAAAATATAAAAAAAAATAAAAATATAAAAGAAAGGGGAAGAGAGAGATGATGATGATGAAACTCTGGTGTGAAGTTGCATAGCAGCAAGGTAGCCAAACCTTTTCTAAGACTAATTAGTTGAGTAAGAGGTTTTATTTGTTCTTAAACATACATTAAAGTAATTTCAATTTTATTTTTTGTAGATTTTTTTTGTAAGGTACTTAATACAAATTTACTTTAAAAGTTAGAGACAGTAATGTTACGAAAAAATAACTGCATGGACTTCTAAAAGTATTCACAAATTTGTAGATTGCCTGTTCACATAGACTTAAATGTGCTTGCTGCACCAAAGTTCTCAAAATCTGTTCCATAAAATAAGAATGCCTGTGTGGGTGTTCAGTGCTGACCCGAAGAGGAGAATTCTAATTGTTATTTTCTGTCTCCTTTTGTTGTTAGGATCTTGTTGTGGTTTAACCCATCAGGCAGCTAAGCACCACACGGCTGCTCACTCATCCCCGCTCACCCCACACCAGTGGGATGGGGGAGAGAATTGGAAAAAAAGGGAAAAACTCATTAGTTGAGATAAAAACAGTTTAAAAGGACAGAAAACGAAAGGCTAATAATAATGATAAAAGAATACAGAAAGCAAGTGATGCACAATGCAACTGCTCACCCCCTGCTGAACAATGCCCAGCCTGTTCCTGAGCAGCAGCCGCCCCCACACCCCGCCATCCCGCCTCAGTTTTATTGTTCCTCATGATGCCACATGGTTTGGGATAACCCTTGGGCCAGCTGTCCCCTCCCAGCTCCTGCTGCACCCCCAGCCCCCTCTGGCAGGGCAGCACGAGGAGCTGGGAAGTCCTTGTGTGAGCACTGCTCTGTGACAACTAAACCATCAGTGTATTATCACCATTATTCTCATCCTAAATCCAAAACACAGCACCATGCCAGCTACCAGGAAGAAAATTAGCTCTGTCACAGATGAAACCAGAACAGATCTGTACAAAGTTTCCTAAAGTACTTTTATTAGTTTGTATAGTTTGATATGTAAATCTTCCTTGCTTTTGAATGTTTTTCCTCTATAGTGGAGTTTTTGTCCAGAACTGTCTATTTTTTAGGCAACGGATTGAGGCAGAGAGAACTGAGATCCTGTTCTGGTCACTCAGCACTGTTCAATTGCTTTACTAGAGTTGTGTTTTTAGAAATATTTATAGCGGTGGTTTTAAGTTTAAAAGTGTATGCCATATCCCACTTTAAAAATCGTCTTTTTTTACTTCAGTCACTGTTAGCTACTTACCGCATGACATTCCTTAAATTCTCAAAAGTTTGTTTTATGTGCCATTAACGTATACTCAGCTTTCCTTAGTCAAGCCAAGGAAACATTTGCTCTGCGCTGTTGGCCAACCGAGTCTTCATAGATCACAGTTTGAGTACCATGAGTTAAAATATTAACAACCTGAAGTGCTTTTTCAGACTAAGATTTCTCCTTATAAGAGCAAGTGGTGAACCCTGGAACTTGTGTTTGTACCTTCAGAATAATGGAGAGCTGCAGCAGCAGCAAAAGTTATCAGCTCTTCAACGGATGTCAAATCAAAGTAGCGTAACAAATCAGAAAGTTCCCAATGAATTCAAGTATGGAAAGGTTTTGTTTAAGTCCACCTTATTATGTTATTTTATTTGTTTCTGAGTCAATGCAGTCATGAAATTGGCTAAGTTTTCAAATCCATCATCAGTTCCGTTTAAAAGCATCGGAAGTTGCTGAGTCTGGAAGGGTTTTCAGAGAGCGGCAGAAGTAAAAAGCTGGGCACTTGCTCACAAAAATCTAGCCTTACTTGTTTTAAATGCTAGAATGTTATTTAGCTGTATTGTGCTCCATCTCTGAGCTGAATGTCTTTAATAGTAAGTGACATAATTTCATTTTTTTGGAATACTGATCGCTTTGCAAGCCCAAAGATAAAACAAAAGTGCAGTTATATTATGATTTACATCCAAGTATACTGAATAAGTGAATACTTTTAAAAGAGAATTCCAGATGCAGATTTAAAAATAATTTGGCAGTTTAGATACATAAAGAATAAATTTCCTTTTACATGCAACTGCTTAACTGGAGGAACATCTAATGGCTGTTTCCATTTTAATGTGACTGAATACATACTTTATTCTCATTACTGCCGTCTTTTTAGATTAGACTTAAATATAAACATTTCCAAAGATCAGGGTTATATATGCATTAATTTTCTTTGTGTAGCACTGCAAACAAAAATTGAATTGGTCCATGCATCTTAAGCATCTAAAATATCATTGACTTCAGCATATCTATTTCTTAAATCCTCATAACTGCAATGAAGGTGCAGATTTCAGTAGCAAAAGATGTAGAATTAATCCTGTTTTTTTTTTTTTTTTTTTTTTTTCCTCCATAAAAAGTACCCAGTCCAGTATTATGATTTTGCAGTTCTTTGCATATTAATTTCAGAGTGTAGCTACATATCATGCAATAGCCTGTAGCAAATAAACAAACACTTAGAGAAACAGAAGTTCAATACCGGCACTTTTTTCTCCTCCTATTAATAGTTTTAATGGCACTAAATATCTGGAATAACAGAACCACCAAAGTGCAGTAGGTGACAGTCTGAAAAACTGTGCTGAATTACTGATTATAAAAATGCTCTGTGGTGAGCAGGAAAGAGTAGTCTTTTGATTATGAAAGGACAGCTTTCCTTTCCATAGATGCAAGTTTTCATCCCTGCACTATAAAAATCTGAAAAGTGGGCCCAGTTACAGTTTTTGTAATCTGTTTTGCCATAATCCTATTATGTAGGGGTGTATTTTTCATGCTTCTAAAATAACACTTATGGACATATTTTGTACTTTCATCTTTCCTCAAAAAAAAAAAAAAAGAAAAAAAAAAAAAAAAGAAAAAAAAAAAAAAGAAAAAAAAAGAGAGAGAGAGAATGGGAAGCCAAAAATTACAAAAACAGGAAGCTTAAAACCAATTTAAATTTTAAATAACATTTTCAGGAGGTGACCGAGAGCAAAGGTTACTTCAGTAAGCAGTTACTAAATTCAGAGAGATACATTATTTATTGAACTTTTCAGACAAGGCATCTATGGTAACCTGATTGTTCTTTATTTACAAAAGGAGTAATTTACATTGATTATTCTCTTGCATAGTTGAATGACAAACCTTTTGAAAGCCAAAGCAGATTTTTCAATGGACCCTGAGACAAAGGAGGTAACACTGCTATTTAAAGGAAAACTTCCCTCCGTAGAATTAAGATAGATTTCTCAGGTGCTTATTTTGGGTCGTAAACTACCATAACTTTCAGGCTTTGACAAGTAATCAAGGAACATAAAACAGGAAGATGCATGGGGATACTGTGCTTCTATTTTACCTATTAGAGATTTGAACAGGTGCCAATCTGAACAGGTGCCAGATTTTTCTTAGTTTGTTGAGCAATTATTTTAGTACACCTCCACCTGATGGCTAGAAACACATCTGTATGTAGGGGATTTCTCTCTCTTTTTTTCCCATACAAAGTATTTTGGTACGAGTTACGAAATTAAGAGGTTTGACTCTAAGTGTCCCAGGACATGATGTTGTGATAAATACACCATGGCAATGTCTTGTGCCCAATGTATTTGCCCCCAGATGTACGGAAGAATCTCCCAAGAACTACCTACTATGACAAACTACAGTGTACTTGTGGTAGGAAAAGTGTTTTTAAAAATTGTTTTAGGATTCTGGACTTAATGTGTTTGGTTATGGTGAGAGAAATGTTAATTTCGTGCTTACAGAGTCCTTTATGGTTATTTTGCGTGCTTGTTTTTGGTTTAGATTTCTTTTCAATTGACAGAAAAGGATAATACTTTAATCCCTTTAAACTTGTTTCAGTTTCTGTCTTGAATCAGTTGTGCTAGACTAAGTATATCTTCTACTGAAGAACTCATATTTGGCCTGCACCTCTCTTAATAGATTACACATCAAGTCTCTGATTTTTGAGATGGACCTATGAAAGCATTAGCCAAGATTAGAGTATTTTCAGTCCCTCTTTCTCGGTTCCTTACAACTCGTTTCAAACTTGCGGGATTGCAGCTCTGCCGATAGCTTTTATGTCAAGTATTACATCATTATCACTAGGTGGTGCAATGGCCAGCTGACTCAGGTTCTGCTTCCACGGAAATGTTTCAAAACCACACAGCGGGCTTCGCTTTGACACCGGACTTCCACCCAGCGTGCTGCCCCGGGTTTTACACGCTTGGTAGGCAGGCGGTGGGCGGCTGGTTGAGCAGAGGAACGTCCGCAGGGATCGCTGCCGGGAGGTGAAGTCCCAGCGGTGAGCAGCGGCACCCGGCTGCGTCCCTTCCTCGCCGGCACTCCTCAACAAGAAGCTGAGGTACTTGGCAGAAGAGAGACAGCCCTTCTCGCCGAGAAGGAGGGCCGTAAACGGAGAAGGAAGGCTGTAAAGCGCCGCTCTCCGCGGCCCGCCGCCTCACACCTGTGAGGGCGCCTCCCGCCGTGAGGGGCCCTTGGGGTCCCTCAGCGCCGCCCCGAGCCGGCGCTCGGGGAGTTAACGGCGGCGGGGCGGCGCCTGGGGCCGGCGGGAGGCCGCTCGGCAGCGGCCGGGGGAGCCGCGGGGCTCGGCGCGGTTCCCGGCAGGTGAGAGCCGCCGGGCGGTGGCGGTGAGGTGAGGGAGGGAGGGAGGGAGGCGGGCGGCCATTTCGGGCAGCCCCCGGTCCCCGCCGAGTCGCAGCGGAGGTCGGCGGGAGGCGCCCCCAGCCGCCTGTAGCGCCGGGGGACGGGGGGACGGACAGACGGGGGACGGACGGGGGGACGGACGGACGGACGGACAGGGGGACAGCTGTCGGGGCGTGTGGCGGTCCTTCGGAACCGAACGGGAGATCCGCCTTGGAGATGCTGCTCGTTCGGGTTCTCCTGAAAACACGCAAACAATAAACAAAACACTGGCTACTGCACGGCCTTAAAACATCTATCAGAGGATTCACATGGATGTCGAGTTAGGCCTCGCCCTGTCTCAGGCTGCACGTTGCTGTCAGCCCGTTGCTCTCGAGCATCAGCGTTGAGGCAGCCGAGGGAGGCAGCCGAAACTTTGGGCACAGCGCTCGCCGTTTCTCCGTGCGTTTCGGCAGGGTGAGGGCGTTGCTGATACTGCTCAAAATCAGGCGGCGGGTGAAGAGCATCCTCTTCATCCTCAGCCGCTCGCCAGCTGGGCACATGGGGATCGCCTTGCTCCTTCACCCCGTCTCCCGGCCCCGTGCTGATACACCTCGGGGTGGCACAGCCCAAGAGCAGCTCTGCATCTCTCCCACAGCACACGCAGCACCTCGCCGCACCGCCGTAGCGGTACCCAAAGCAGCTGACACCTGTCGCGCAGCCCTAAGGACGTGCAGTTGTTTCTAAACGTGGTATTTACGCTTTACATCCCTTTGCACAGATTTTGATACGCACTCAGTGCATCTAGTAAATGCGAAGCTTAACTTCCCTCAATAAAATTCATTTTAGATGAAGAAAATAATCATCCTTTCCAAATTCGAATACATTTCCTTTATTCAGTGGCTTTTAACATGCCATCCTCATCTCATCTTTTTTTTTTGTTCTTCAGTTCTTTCAAAATTCATCTGTTTGTAATCCTGTTGCAAAACCGGTTGCTTTCTGTTTCCTTACAGTGTCATCCCTGGGTCTTTAAGAGTTGAAAACTTGTCTCTGGTAGCTACGTGCTGTCAGGCTCTTTGTAAGGGAGGGTAGAGCAAAACTTTGTGATTCAAGACTTCCTGTAAGGGCATTTCCAGAAAGAAAGAACTTCTGCACGTAGCCTTACTCACTTCTGAAAATAATAACAAATGAATCATCCCGTAATTACGTCTGTCATCGTATTGGTACCAAAGCCCCAGCGATACATTTGTCTATTCAAATGCAGAAAGGAGCTTGATTTTATTTATTTTTTAATAGGTTAGGGTAATGGATTAGAAAAAAAGAAGATATTTAAGATGGATGATGGACTAGAGTGCTGGACCTTCTGGGACTCATATTTGGTTTAGTCGTCTTCACCCTGAGGCTGGGCCAGATAGAAATGCTCTTATGATCAGTAGGAGGAGTTTGACAAAGAGAATATAATGAGTAAGATGTTTCCTGGAACTCAGGTTTCAGGCGTATGACAGTTAGAGATGAGCTGTGGAGACCTTCTGGAGGCAGAGGTAAAAGGGGACTAAATCTGGTTCAGCCGTTGCTGACCATAAGGGAGGTATAGAAGGAAGAGGACTGCCTACTTAGCTTTGAGACTTGCCTCTCTCTGGCCCATAAGCCAGGTGTTGCTTACACTGGAGAGCAGAAGTCGTGGTGAGGTGGGGATTATGTTAGAAGGTGGTTAGTTTTGGTGTCAGTGCTTTGGAAGTGGTGCTGCTCAGTCATAGGAATGGCGGATGTTCATTTTGCTAGAGTTAGAGAAGCTGTAGTGTGGCTGAATTGTTTTTTGGTTTTAATGTTTATGAGTGTGTCATCTCTGTAGAAGGTTTCTATCACTGTTATTGATGCTAGCTCCATAGTTGGGACTATTCTGATGCATTTTTTTTTTTAATGTAATTCTAGGTTGAAGCATACATGGCTCCTGGGATCTCAAATGAGAAGAAAAATGAAAATGAACAGTCGTCAAAGTAAGATTCAGATATTAATCGTCTTGTCCAAGTTCACACTTACTTTCTTCCTCAAACTGTAAAATTCATTACACAGGCATTTAAGATAAAGTATATGACACAAATATTGATTATAAGATCAAGTATCTACACAGTGCTTTTCTGGATCGCCTTTTTCATTTATCATGGCAGTGAATTTTTCCAAGCATAGGTGATGCTTTTATTATTTTTAACACATTGAAATGTTGACTTTGGTTGCTGCCTATAGCTAGACCTGCCTGCTTGAAGAGTTTGAACAAAAATTTCAATCTGTTTGTCTCATCCTTACTTTCAACTTCTTTTAGTAAAATCATATGCGCATGTTTAGTTCACAGATATTCATGTTCTGTTTAAACCCCCAGTAGTTACATTCGCTTTACAGCAGTGTGAGGGAATAAATTGTCTGTTCCATTGAGTTACAGCCCAAGATTTTTATCAGGCAAACTTTGCCTCTACTGTAAATCCTGGGCATTGGTCCCATGTACAGATAGTAATATGCTTACTTTTATTGCTCGTTTTACCTCAGGGTCCAAGTCTGCAATTAGATTTGGATGGACAGATAACAAATGCAAGCTAGTAACAGTGTGCAACTACAGTGAGACCGTGGGTTGAAGAGCGTTGCTGGTTGGATATGAGATGAAAAAGGTAAAATATAGACACAGCTGAGGAAGGAAGCTCTATTTAGGCCAGGCGTGAAGACAGTAGTGTTGGCACATACCACTTGACTTTCACAGTACTTTTAACAGAGGCCTCGCCTTTTTCCAGTTTATTTCCTGGAGAGAAGCTTTTATTGCTGGTATTCTCATAAAGAAGGAAATATTTTTTGCTTGTCTGAGAACAAATTGCAAAGTAATTTCAAGTCATAAAAAAAAAGCCATTTCAGTAAACACCATCACAGGCAGCTATTTCATCTGCATTAGTGACCCATTAGGTATGGGAGGAGAGTCTCACAAAGCCTAACTAACAGGAATTACTCAGAGAGGGCAGCCTGGGAATTCTGCTCATGTGAGCTGGCAATCTCCTGGGCTGTCTGCTCCTTGCTGAAGCGCAGTAACCTACTCTTTATTTCTCCCAGAGTTTATTACTTTCTTGAAGAAAAGGATGAGCTGGGTGGAAGGAGAGGAGAGGAACCACCCACTTTGTTAGGCTGCTCTTTTGTTTGCTGAAGGCAGTAGTTGGTGCTGGGCAGAGACAAACAGGGTGGATCAGGATGTATTGCGTTGACTGTAGTGGCTGCTGCTGAGTAGTTAGTGATGTTAGAGAGTTTCAAGAACAAAAATGATTTAACTTTGGGATTGTAACTATTTTCTTTGCTCTTTGAGGAACAATTCAGTGAACTCGGTATGGGTAGTTAGGAGAGTTTAGACTTCTGAAGGTAACCAGTATGTCCTGCACAGGATTGGTACATAAAGATATAGGACCTGCAGGAAAGCACAGCCCTTCTGAGAAGAATTAGAAGACAGACACGATAACCTAAAACATCTAAAATAACACTAACGCCTATGTTTAGTCTCCAGAGTTGTTCCTGCAAAGTCATTTTTGTTTTTGCATAAACTCCAGGCAAACTCTTTCGTTTGTCTCCTCTGACAGCAGTCTGAATTTGCTGAGCTGTGCTGTGACTGCAGTGAGCGTTCATTAAGCTATTAAGTCATCTTCTTGTGTCTGGAAGATACTTAGTTCTTGATTCTTGATCTCTCAAAAACTGCTTTGAAGTATTGGTCGGTATTTTATTTTAGTCTGTTATTATTGACTAGTCTTTCCTACTTATTTCCACTGAACTTGAAACATCAAGCACAGAAGGAAGATGTTTTATGAATCATTTAGCTTGCTTAGTCCACTTCCAAATTTTCCATGAAGGCAATTCCCATATGCTAAATAGTTCAGTTTTTCCTCATTGCTTTGGCATTTCCTGATTCTTCAAAAAGATTTTTTTTTTAAGGTGTATCACTTCCTTAGAAGAAGCAACTTAAAAGGAAGTGAATTCTTTTTGCATTTTCCTCTCTTTCCCTTTTTCTTGCACTATTTTTCTCTTACATGTTTTTTCTTTGCTTCAGATTACCATTTGCTTCTTTCCTGTCCTATTTCCGCTCCTCTATATTCTTGCTGATTTCAGGATGTTGATTCTTTCCTCCTGGCTGGATGACAGAGTTACAGTGAGCCAAATTGCCAGACATTCTCTTTGGGCCTGTCTATAAAGCCCAAAACTTCCCACCCTTCTCAAGTGGCTAGGAAGATCACTCAAAACACAAAGGTCCGAGTTTGCTTTTCAACTTTGTTGTAGACTGCTGATGTGGTAAGGTGGGCTATGGAATATTCCCTGGTCCTGTTCCCATTGCTCTGCTCACCATAATGCCATGCACTTGTTTACAGCTTTAATACTGTTCAAGGTAAAGGTTGCACTGTTGTAAATGCTTCCGTGTGATAGGATAGTGCAGACATGCTTAGGTGTAGGATTTCCCAACTTTTACTGCTTGAATTTGCAAAATTAGGATCTATTCAGTGTAGGTTTTTGTATATATTCTATATGTTTCAAAATGCTGCTGTCCTGACAGAGGGAATGCGATCCATCTTTGCAACCCTCACCTGGAGAAAATGAAAGAAGACATCCTGTACCATTTTGCTCTTGGGACTGGTACCCATGATTTTCCTGCGTTGTTCGGAGATGTAAAGGTAAGAAGCTGCATTTCATTCAGCAAGCCTAAGGCTTTTCTGCAGAAGGTAGAATACAGCGGTCTTCAAAATAAGATTAAACAAGGCAGTGTATCACCAATTGAGGAAGGAGTGGACAGGGGATAAGACTTGCAGGTTTTTGCTACTATCAGTATCAATTGGGGATAATAGTTTCTGACTGTCTCTTTTCATATAGTGAAAAGACAAATGCTGTAGTCTCTATTCAGGTAGAATTCCTTTTGGAGGCTTTGAAGTCAATATCTGTATTTTACTAGTTTAAACAGGATGAAGCCTTTGGATGGTGTATGGAAATATAAATATATATTAATAATTTTTCTTAATGGCCTTTTAGAATAATTATGAGAAGAACCACATCTGTGAATAGCTTTGTGTTAACTTAAGGTGTTTGCATACTTATGTTTATCTTTGCATGTTCTTTGATAACCTGAATCATACAAGTAATTTTGTTTTGTTGAATTCCATCCACACCAGTTCGTATGTGTTGGAGGAAGTCCTTCACGGATGAAAGCTTTTATTGCCTACATAGCTGAAGAACTGGGACTTGGGAGCCAAGGTGGTGACTATCCTAACATCTGTGCGGGAACTGACCGTTATGCAATGTACAAAGTGGGACCTGTTTTGTCAGTCAGTGTAAGTGACCATTCAAAACATAGAATTGGAATGTAAAAGTGTCCATATATCTCACATACATCAGATAGTGGCCATAATTCAGTGATGTGGTTCAAAGTAGAAAATATGAATGCATATTTCTTTTAAACACTTAATAGAGTCAGGTTTTAAAGGGTTTTCAGCCATGTTCAAAATAGTCCCATTGGCTAATTAAGATTTCCTTTTTAGCCCTTTCTTGTAAAAGGGCAGGTTTCCAAAACCTTGATTCCTTTCTTGTCTATTTTTCCCCTGCATACCCCTGAGGTGTTGCAGGGACAGCCTTATAAATGTTTTGAGCAGACTGACTATGGTCTTATCCCTACTCTTTATCCTGTATAATGGGAAAAAAAAAAGATCTCTTGATGTATGTGGGGCATTGAAAAAAAATGGCTGTATCCCATTCATATCTAAATACCTACAGTGGCATTTTCAAATGTGTTCCCATAGCTTAAGAGTAGCATTCCATGGGACTTGTGCTGCCAACTCATTTTAAAACTCGTACCTTTAATTTGTAGATAAATTACACACTTGAATCGCAACAACATAACTGTAGTATCACTCTGCACACTTCCTTTTGACATTATCATACATGTTGAGGTGGACTTATATTTGCTGAACTTTGTGACTAAATAGTAACAATTGTGTTTTGAAAACCTTTAGCTTAACTAGTCACTAGTATTTCAGGTTGGTAAAAAATCAGAGTGGGGTTTTCCTTGTGTTTAAGAAAAGTTCTGTGATGAAGTACATTTGAAAACTTAGGAAAGGACACTGATTGTAATTTTGAGAATGTAAATAGGTTGTGATTCAGGATTTTTTAGAAATATTGAACTTCATCCATAGTCTGCAAATTCAGCGTGAGTCCTTCTATTTGCTGTTCAGAGTTTCTTTAGTAGGCCCATAAGGTTAGGGTTTTTGCCAGAGTGAGTTAAGAGACATTTGGAAGAACGTATCAAGAGGGAGATATCGTCTAACTTCTTCTTCCGTATATATTTTGCATTGTCTATGTGAATGTCGAACATGAATTTCTGCTTTCATTTCAGCACGGTATGGGCATTCCTTCTATTTCAATCATGTTGCACGAGCTGATCAAACTGTTGTATCATGCCAAGTGTTCCAACATAACCCTTATTCGCATTGGCACCTCGGGTGGAATAGGTATTTCCCCTCTTGATTTCTTTTTTTCTTCAAACCAATGAATGTCTGTAGGGGAGTAGAGTGTCTTTTGAAAGTAAGTGATTGGTGGTAAAAACAGTTGTCTGCAGGAGACTGAATACATTTAATCATGTATCTTTTCTTTTATTTCCTGTTCCTAATTGTCCTTCCATATAAAACAATGAATCATTTTGCTTCTATAATTTTGCAAGAAAAGGTAGTATCAGCTTCTCTGGAAAGACAAAATGTACGGAAGGGATCTGACGGAGTGAGAAGGACATTCCTGCCCTTTATGAAATAAGAGATAAGAAAGAATATATGAGGAAAAATTCAAAATTTTATTCTTTCAAAAACATTTGCAATAATAAACTGAAGCAGTTAGGCATGCACGAAGAAAATCCCTTAGTGAATTCAGGGGCAAAACTGCCACCTTTAAAAGAAGCAGGATAGGGTCAAGATGTATGTTTTTAGGTCTGTGGAAACTAAGCATTAACTACATTATGCAACTGTATCTGTTTCTTTTTACTGCAGGTCTGGAGCCAGGCTCAGTGGTTATCACTAGGCAGTCTGTAGATGCCACCTTCAAACCTCAGTTTGAACAGGTTGTTCTGGGAAAAACCATAATTCGCAGCACAAATCTAGATGAAGAGCTAGCTAAAGAGCTGATGCAGTGCAGTAAAGAAATCAATGAATTCAATACAGTCATTGGAAACACTATGTGCACTTTGGATTTCTATGAAGGTAAGGCTAGCAACAGGCCAACAGAAGTATATTGGTAAGCAGCAACAGATCCTTACCAAACTGTTTTAACATTAAGGTTCCCGTCCAATGAAAATACCACATCCCACACTTTGAGCTGTCCTGTCAACTATCATTAACCTAGGTTTTAATATACTTTAAATCAAGCACTGTGCTTAGCAATTTGCTGTATCAAACTTTTAATTTTGTGGGGAATTATTCTACCCACCTCAAACAGGTCCTGTGAAATGCCTATAGTCCACTATACGCTTTTCATGTACTTGTCAGTTAGGTATGTCCGTCACAAAATTTCAGTAATTTACTGAGTTACCAAGAGTACAAGAGGAGTCTTTTGTATCTGTTTTGTTTTGTTTCTCAACTGGCTCAATATCTAAAGATTTTTTTTTTGTTGTTTTTTGTTTTCTTTTTCCTAAAAGAAACGTTGGAGCTTGTTTCCCATGCACAACTGAAGACAGTATTTAGCTGAGTTGTGTCAGTGTTGCTACACAGGAGAGGCAAACCTCCAAGGCTTACTTAGGGTTAGTGTATAGACATTCAGTTGCTTTTCTGGTCTCCCAGATCTGTTAATAAAAATCTTCCGAATCTTGCAAGAACGGATTGTAGACTGCACCTCATACTGCTTGCTCTAGCAGTTACTGGCAACGTGAGGTGACTAAAGGTTCAATGTGCAGGGGAACACATGCTGTTGCTAGTCTACAAGATGGGTCAGAAGAAGACAATATCAGTTTGTGTATCTCCTCAGACACGAATTACAGGGCCAAGCAACACTTAAAAAAAAAAAAAAGCATCAGGAATGTTTTCAGTACATAAGCAAGAACTGAAAAAAAGCTCAGGGACATGAGTTTAGGAATACACCTCCTGAAAACAAAAAGATACTGAGTAAATCACTGTGTCATACTGCACGTAAGGTGTTACCATTTTATCTGTAGGCATTAGTCTTAATTTGAACAAACTAATTTTCTCAAAGAGTGGTGTTAGTATTCACTATTTAGCTTAAGAGACTCCTCACCTCTTACCTTTTTAAGGTACTATCAGAAAGGCATTTTGAGGCCTGGCAGTTTTTCTAGGCAATGATTAAACATGCAGGAAAAAATGCAGCACTTCTATACAGCTTAAAGGAGATGTAGTTTGTTGCAGAGTTCTGACACATGTCCCACATGGGAGAAACTACTTGTTACATTTTCCTGTTTATGAATTTGAGGGTTTAAGATGGAGAAGACCAATTAAGTTATCATGAGTCACATTATAAAAAATTCAAGTAATACATAGAAACTCTAGAAATAGCAAAGAATCACTTTGTCTTATTTCTCTTGCATGTGAAAAAAATATTAGTAGTAAATAGTAGTAAAACCTGGACACTGTATAGGGGAAACTGCAGTAATTGGGTATTTTAGAAACTGAATTTTTTCTGTGACGTCCTCCATCTGAAAATTTCTACAAAATGGCTTTGCAGGACAGGGCAGGTTGGACGGTGCAATCTGCTTATATAATGAGGAAGAGAAGCTGCGATATTTGAAAGCGGCTTATGATTCTGGTGTCAGAAACATTGAGATGGAATCTTCTGTCTTTGCTGCAATGTGCAATCTGAGTGGTGTCAGAGGTAAGCTAACCTGAATTTGCTTTATTCAAGCTAGAGGATTTTTTCTGCAGTGCTGGCAATTTCTGGCAAAATCTGTGCATGTGGCTTTAATAGACCTTCTGCATGAAACATCTCTGGTTATAGTTCTGTTACTGTAACTGCTTGATTTGTGTCATATGTATTCAAAACTTATGCAAACTGCTTCTCAAATTTCTTGTATAGTTTAGGCCTGGTCATTTGTTATTCCAGCCCTCGGCAAGCACATAAATCATAAAAGTACCTAATTACCCTATAGGACTACTTTGTTTTATTCATTTAGTTCTTCAAGTTTGCTGGAAGCGACTGGTTAATTTAATCAAGCAGCTGATTCTCATATAAGTAAAATTTTAATCACTTTCTATACATTCATATCAAATTGAAAACTGATGTATTTCGTGCAGACTTATAGCTGTAATTCTTAAACAGTTAAAGATCTTTGAAAGCATCATGAATAAACCATTCCTAATTATAAAATGAGATTTTAATATTTTCCACAAGCTAATTTTCAGTACATTTTAGTGAAAAAACACCAATTAAAATGATGCAATACAGCATCTGCCCACTTACCATGTTAACTGTAGTCTCTCACTTTCTTTGGCAGAGAGTCTGCTAATTTAAAACATCTATGTTTCTCAAACTGCCTTAGGCACAAGGAGGAGGAGATTAACAAAAACAAGGAAAAAGGCCAATACTTACATTGAACGCCTTCTGTTCTAACTGACATGAGAGTGATTAAAAATCTAGCCCATTAGTAAGCCATTAGGTATCAGTAAGCCATTAGGTAGCATGCTCCTTTTTGCTGTCTCTACTTTGTAGGTTTGCAGTGTGTGATACTGTTCATGCTCTGCAAACTGTCACCAGCAGAAGCCCAGGTACAGAAGAACAATGGTAGAGATCAGCTTGAGTGAAGGGAGGGATTTGGTGCTCTGATTATCAAAAAGTAGCAGGTTAGCCTGAGATGATCCACAAGATCCTCATCTATTTTCCAGGCTCCCACAAACGCTGAAGCAGCTTATCTGCTGGCTCCTGGATTTACAGTGCAGGAATTCGAGTTAGGGGTAAGGTAGATGACAGTGGGCGGCAAATGTCTGCTAGAACAGACAGTTCTCTGATCAGTTCCTACCAGTCAATCCCTGGATAGTTATGAAATATAATTCCTATCCAGAAAAACATGAGTTGTGATATGAGTATCTGGAGATACCTAAGAGCTCTTGCTCTGCTAATCTATTGATCAGTTGTCTTAAACTGTTTGTAACTTTTTTTTTTTTTATGCCATCCATAGCATGTTAGTCCTGTAGTGTTTTATGGTACTGCACACTGTTTTCTCGTGTTTGTTTTCTATCACATGTTCTCATCTCATAGCTGTTTGTTCAAATGTTTATCATTTTGGACTGTTGAAGTGCCAGAATGTCATTCCTAACTAATACTGTCTTTTCATTTCTAGCTGCTGTAGTGTGTGTTACTCTTCTGAATCGTCTTGAAGGGGATCAGATTAGCAGCTCACATGACGTACTTGTGGAGTACCAGCAGAGACCGCAAAAATTAGTGGGATATTTCATTAAGAAAAGTCTTGGGAAAGTATGAAATGTCCATCTTTGGTTTTTAGAAGCAGCAGGCTTTTACACAGCTGAAGTTATGGTCACAACTTCTGTGCATTAAAGGTCTTTTGCCTCAGAATAGCTTACAGCATTCCATGTGTCTGTGGAAGTTAATCACTTATCTCAGTGTGCTTTGGAAACTGAATGTGCTGAATGGACTTCAGTTAAGATTAATTTAGTTTTGTGTTGCTGGGATTTAAGACTCGCTTTTCTGTGAATTGGAAAGTGGATCTGTTGTGAAGGACAAGCTTGCCGTAATGTATGAAAAAGCTTTATTTATCCCTGCTGCTGAAGAAAAAGTAAGAAGAAAATCAAATGTTTCTTGCAAAGTACTTGCAAACCACCAAATTAAAATTAACTTCAGAATTCTAATCCTTTCACATTGTATTTAAAATAATATATATATAATTGTCTTTGTTGCTTTACTTTGTAAAGAAAACTTAGAGTGAATGCAGTTTATTTTTTCCAGACTTTGACAAATAAACAGTATTATTTTCATATATTAAAATTTCATGAAATTGCAAAGTGTGAGACTAAATTTCCTCAGCATTAAGGACTTGATGCTTAGCTGTTGAACATCTCTACTTCAGAGATCCTGAATTAGCTCAATAATTAACCCAAGAAGTTCATTCATGTCCCATTTTAACTATGCCATTGAATCAGCATCCAGGAAACACACTAGTAATATTGCATTGAAGAACTTGAAATCTTTTGCTGAATCATGGTCCCTGCTGACTGAAGAGGAACCAAAGGCATTCAGGAGATGCACAGCATCTTCACAGGACTGCATGATGATAGTTCATTTTCTTCCTCACATTTTTTTCCTTTTTGAATTGGTTTTCATCTCCACACCTTCAGGACGTAGCGTTCACTCTTGCAATGGTTTCCAGGTCTTCAGAAAAAAGGGAGAGTACTTATTGACTGTACGTGCTATCAAAACCATTTCTGCAAAGTTTTCTGTGCTCATTGGCCTAGCAGTTGTTTTTTATTCTTATTTTTAAATCGTGGTCATTGCTGCTTTGTGGTTAGAGTATAAATATGTGGTCAACTAAAGAAAAATGCATTTATCTCTCTCTACTGCAATGGATAGGACAGCTGTAGTAGTAATCATTGGTTAAAAGACTGAATAAACTCTCAGAAGAGCTGTTCCTGATCCAGCTAATGTAGATTTTCTTTCTGATGGCAGTAGTCTGTAACGCTCTCTGAACAAGCATGAGAGTTAGATCTGAGAGGGAGTGATGTGGTAGTAGGCACCGACATCACCAAGAAGTGACAGAAACTGGAAGAATTTGATGAATGTATTAAAAAGGGAAGGGATGGCTCATGTGGTTGGGAAACTGCTAACGAGGACTAATTTTAAGTTTGATAACTTTTAAACTGTAGGACATAGTGGAGGTGGATAGGGGAAAAGAGAGGGTTTTTTTATTTTTTATTTTATCCAAACATGGTTTAAATTCCTGTGATTTACTAATTTAGTCTTCTTTCAATTTTAAAAACAGTTTTTCTCATTTTACGTTCAAGATATACAACAAAGGTAAGCTTTTCAAAAAAAGCTTATTTTCGTTTCCCCCAGTTGAGGGAAGGAGTTGGGAGGGAAGAATTCCACATTTTGTTTGAACTGTTCCTCCCTTACTTAAAAAAACAAAAGGAAAATCTGTGGTTAGCTGTGCCCAGTAGTTGCCTGGGCATTGCATGAAACCCTGCGGGGTCCTGGGAACTGTGTGGCAAAGAGCATCCTTGCCTGCAACCTCCTGTTCCCAGACCAGTAGGAAGGAAATAAAAATGAGATTGCATAAGAAGCAGCGTGCCACCCTCTTCTAGGCTGACGAGAAGCCTACATGGAGTTGGTTGGTATGGGTTTGGAAGAGAGAGGCCCCAGCAGACTCCCCTTCCATGTTCTTCTCCTTCCCACTGTTCATTATGACACTGTACTTCTCTTCCTGCTAAAATATTTTTCTTCTGTGCTTTCTGAAGGTGAAGTAAGGGGATGTATGGTTTAAGAAAAAGAAAATTAGAAATCAAAGGAGACCAAGTATCCTGTTGTTTTCCACTGGTCACCATCCTGTAATACTGTATTCCTAATACAAGAAGGTGCTACATAAACACATCCTACATCCAAAAAAATCCTCTTAACTTCAGAGGAAACTTGCCAGAAAGCTACCCTGATAAGAACAATTGCATTATCCCTAGTGACTGCAGCTGGACAGAAAGATAAAGAAATGACTCAGCTGTGTGCATCCGGCAGTGCAGCTACCTTCCTGTGGGTTTTACAGAGAGGTCCATAAAGAATTCTAAAATATTTAACAGGCTTTTATATGCAAATTAATCTTTAATGTCAGCCACTTATTATTCTTTCTGTATCATATGGAAAATCAGCATATGTAGGTTGCAGAACATGAATCAGGATTTGGAGCAGTGATATTTTTAAAGTTACAAAGGACCTGCAATGCATGTTTGATGTTAGATGGTGCAGCATCTCTTGGTACATCTACAAATCCTGCAAACACCAGAAAACTCAGTTTCAAACCAAAGGCCCACTTTTGCTGTCTGTGTCACAGTCTACCTAGAAATACTCTACAGAATCAGGTTACTGCAGAGATCAGAAGGGATAAAAGCCAAGGAGAAAGGCAGAAGATACAACTAAGATGGAAGCATGAAGGTATGGAGGGAGAAAAGAGCTGGGTTTCTACTGATGGTCGGTTTCTTGATTCCTGGTGTTCTGGCCTTACCCTACCTTTCTGTTTAAAGAAATGGTTGAACCATGATGAAAGCAGGTTAAAACACATTTATTTCACATTTGGAAAAGGCTGAGAATGGGCAGTGACTTGATTAGGGATTTGAAGAAATGAGTCTCTGTTTTTAGTATCTTGAAGTACTTCAGAGAAAGATTTCCTTTAATGGAAGTTATGAGAAGTCCTAAAATGAAGATTACGGAATGACCTATTGCCAAAAGTACTTAGAGTATAAAAGCTTTTATCCTCTAAAAAATAAGTAAAATAATTCTTACCTGAGGATATTTTCAGTATTTCCTGAAAATGTAATTATACATATTTAACGTGCAATATATTTCTAAATGTTCTTCCTGAGTCCTTTCAAGGCCTTATCTGTGGGTTATGTAATAGTTGCATTTCCATCTCATGTCCTCATGGATCTGAATATGTTCCTGAATCAAACGCATAAAGACCTGCAGTTTACACAGCTGAATAGGAGATGTGTTTCATTTCCACTGACAAGCAGGGAGAAAGAAAACAGTGAGCGAATGAATGCGTGTGGACGTGCCCATCGGCACTCCCTTCTGCCCTGAATGCAGCACTCTCGGGACTGGGAGCAGCTGAGCTTTGGGGACCAGATCTGTGTGCAAAGACTGACTGCAAGAAAGCACAGTAGTGCAACTTGATGATACGACTGCTGTTTAGTACAAGATGCTGAGGTTTTCTTTCCCTGCAAGTTTCTTGTTTTTTTAAGTTGGAGTAACTTAAATACGTGCTCACTCTTTCTAAAATAATTACCACTTCATATTTTATTTCAGAGTACAAATTAAACTACAGTTAAAAAGAAGTCCTCAGCCTATGGTGTAATGTAGAGAAAGCAGACCACTGAACAAAACAACATTAAATCTGAAACTCTCGGCTACAGTAACAGCAGGAAGGATAGTGCTGACAGGGGCAATGCTTCTGCGCAGGCTACAAACAAAATGCAGCAGCAGCAAAGGACAGACAAAGCTGGCTTTACACGACACAGAAACCTGATTCCAGATGCTTCTTGTCAGCTTGTAACTGTGAGAAAATTTTCCAGAGTTTACCATCAGCCTGTCATATAACAAGAATTCAGTTCCAAGAGCTGCCCAGAAGCCCTCACCAACTACTGGCCTCTGTAAAATTCGGACAGCTTTGTTCAATGCAGAGCTCCATTTTAACCAACCCTATTATTTGGCCTTGCCCACTACTAACATTTTTCATCATATCCTAACTTTGCACACAGGAAGCCTCTCCCAGGAAAGATGCTGCTAACTGCAGTCATCCTGCCGGCGCTTTGTCTGCAGAGCAGGGCTGTGCCATGTCGATATTTACCAGTAGTGCTCCTCATGCTGTTAAAAGGAAAGCCTTGTGATCATGCAGCAAGCTTTGAGAAACAAGTTGTGGGTGGCGTTAGGAAAATATGCTAGTTTACCTGATTCCCAGCCATATTCTCACACAACTAGACTGCATTCCCGTCTACCAAACAATATTTGTAGCTCCTGGCCTTTAATCTCTTTAACATATAAAACCAAGTTTCTTTGAATGTGCTTGCCAACTGAATTGCAATTAGCATACATTAAAACTGTAGGCTAGACGTGGCATGCTGATGTTATCATAAAGTAGTCAGGTTTTAAAACCCAAGCTGGATGCTGGCAGAAGGTTTGCTGCCTCTTCTGCCCCCGTGGTTCTGGATGTCCCACGCATGCAAAAAATAAACATCTAAGTCAGCACCATGGCAAAGCTAAGCTAGGCAGAAACAAAAGAGCACAGGTCACTCTGTCCTCCTTTGGCGATCTGATTCTGAACATACATGTATTTTTTTTTTTCCATTCCAGAAGGAATGAGTGGAGCACGTAATGAAATATATGAGCTTCTAATTTGCCCTGTAGTGTTCAAGATGTTGCTGTTGACTACAGCCGCTCTGTTAAGGAGCCCTGAAAGCTTTTCATTTATTTAGCCTGCCAGCAACTGTGCTGCATTTGAATCTTTGTAAGCTCTTTGTACATGTAACTCCTAAACAAACTTGCTATTTAAGAGTAGTACTTACACAGGTTACTGCCCGACACTGTAGTGATGAAGCCTAGAGCATGCAAAACAGGTTCCAGGATGGCAGCAAAACAGATGATATTTTTCCAAAAATATTTAGAACCAAGTTGCTTTTCCAGCATATCTGATTAATTTTTAATATTATTGTCTCTTTTGTGCCAAGGGTTTTTCAGGGAGGGTTGATTTCATATTTCTCATATTTCTAGAACATTGCAAATGATACAATCAAGCTCACAGTTCTAAAGCAGCGTGTTTAAGAAGGATTTTCCCAGAATGCCAACAAAGGGATTGTTCTTGGATGGATGTTTATGAGGTTATCTTTTACTTTAATAATTTTGTTCTAGAAAAAGAAGTCTACTACTAGAAAACACCTTACTAGGCAATAATTAATTTCTTTAGGAAAGGATAATGATATGCGAGGGTAAATGAAATTAACATCTCCCCGGTGAAAGTCATTTTGTCTGTTTGATGTCTTATATAGTAAAAATGATGAGTCATTAATTAGTACTGACTATTAATTGCATACAAAACCCTTGTTTCCTGTACCCATGAAAAAGTTGTTCAGCATTAAAAATTGGAAGGCAATATTTATGAGTTTGTAATTATATAGAGCATAATTAATTATGTACATCACACGGTCAGATGAGCAGAGATTTTGCAGAATTACTTGCTCAAAATAATTTGGCAAATTTTTCACATGAACTGTTTTAGCTTACATACCATCAGGAACTGTCTTCCATATTAGTTGTTTTGATAATAACTACTTGAAATTCATTACACTGACTGATTAGTTTATCATTTCCTACAAATCACCTGGTATAGATTCTGGCCCCTAGCTTTCCAAAATGGCTGTGCGAACCCATATATATATGTGAATATATGTGTATACCTGTACGCATATTCACAGCATTCAAGTATTGACAAATACTTGTTTAAGAATGCATACTTAGACTGTGCACAGAAATTTCATCTCAGCTGTCTCAGAATTTCATCTTTGCTTTTGGAGGGCAAGGCTACTACTATATGTACTCTGAAATAGCAGAGATTTTAGCATTGCTCAACTAGAAGCAAAAACATCCCTTATGCATGGGATGATGGGAGAGGTGAGGTGTGGGGGCACAGCAGTCCTGAGGACATTTACATTTCTATTTAAGGCTAAGTGGAGTAATTTTTCAGGAGGGAAGGGAAGGGAAGGGAAGGGAAGGGAAGGGAAGGGAAGGGAAGGGAAGGGAAGGGAAGGGAAGGGAAGGGAAGGGAAGGGAAGGGAAGGGAAGGGAAGGGAAGGGAAGGGAAGGGAAGGGAAGGGAAGGGAAGGGAAGGGAAGGGAAGGGAAGGGAAGGGAAAGGAAAGGAAGGGAAGGGAAGGGAAGGGAAGGGAAGGGAAGGGAAGGGAAGGGAAGGGAAGGGAAAGGAAAGGGAAGGGAAGGGAAGGGAAGGGGGAAGGGAAGGGAAGGGAAGGGAAGGGAAGGGAAGGGAAGGGAAGGGAAGGGAAGGGAAGGGAAGGGAAGGGAAGGGAAGGGAAGGGAAGGGAAGGGAAGGGAAGGGAAGGGAAGGGAAGGGAAGGGAAGGGAAGGGAAGGGAAGGGAAGGGAAGGGAAGGGAAGGGAAGGGAAGGGAAGGGAAGGGAAATCCATCTTGTTTGAAGAATAAGCGTTCAATTAGTCCTGTTCTGCCATCACTGCATCTGTGATTTCTGCTTTACAGGGAGGAGATTTTTACTGGTATGTTAAATTTTATAAGTCCACAACAAGTAATCTGTTGTGTATAATCTGTGTTGTGTGATCTGTATAATCTCTTTTTTATTAATTTCTCTACTTCTTGAACCCACAGAAAATTAAAAAAAAAAAAAGGCAATTGGCACCATTTCAAATACAAAGATTTTATCAGGTTGATCAGTCAGTTTAACACGAAGTGGAGTACATAAGCTTCACAGTTTACATAAGCTTCAAAGCTTTGGCCTCTGGAGGAACAAAGTTGGGAAAGGAAAGCTCAGGTACTGGGCATAAGACATCACTGGAACATTCTCCCATGGAAACTGGAAGAACTTAGTGGACCTACAGATAAAAAATTGCTTACAGCAGAAGCATCAGACTTCTTAATTTTTTAGATTGCCTTCTTAGCTTAAATCTAGTGGAAGTCAGATTTCTTATTAATGACTTCTCTATCTAAGTAAGTATTTGGAGATTTTACTCTTTAAGAAGGAAAAATAGTCATGAATGTTAAGATGTCTCTTTCATTCAATCACAATAAAATTTGCAGAAAGTGTAATGAAGCAATTTACTCAGCAGTAAGGGAAAATACAGAACACTTGTTCAGACACAGAACTGTCCTAATTAGCGTGCACGTGTGATTCCTGGTTCAGATTTTGGGTGGCTTGAATCACCTACTGTAGTGCCTGCCTACATTGACTCTAGAGAGAGCTTTTGGGGATCAGATTCTATCTCAGGCAGTTCATCTGGGCAGAGCAAAACACACAGAAGGTTTACACTACTGCCCAACGTGACATCCCCAATGAGCAGGGCAGTCATCCTCACCCCATGCTAATTAATCAACACAGTTTTCTGACTCTTCAGAATATTCCATTTACAAGTTATGTGTACTCAGAAAGGAAAAAGAACTGTCAAACAAACACTCACCATAGGATAAAATTAAATATAGTCATATGATAATGTGACAGGACCACCACAATGCTACATGTGTCCTTACAAGGGTATTCTAGAATTAGACAGACATTTGTTAGGGCTACATGGTTAGGCAGTGCACTTATTTTCCCACTTTTCTTTTTAGAATATGCTTATGAAATGACATTAATGCTGCAGTGACAGAAAGTCATTCAACTCTGGAAAAAGACAAAGGTGTATAAAATACCCCCACTCCCCCCTTTGCATTCATTTTTTATTCCAGAAAAATAGAAACAAGTGCAGAATGTATGCTGTGGAGTTAAGCAGCCTGAAGGCATGCATAAAAACCCATCCCCTCACTGTTCATTGCACTGAGAAGCAAGAGGAAAGATGAGATTCCTCAACAAATGCAAAACAAGAGGCAGAAACATAATCTCATCTTTTCTCAACAAGCAGGAAAATCTCTTGCACCTTCCCCCGGTGCTGGAGTTACTCAGTTACCAAGGAATTTGTTCAGAGTGCTTGGCGAGATGACTCTGAGCTAGAAAGTCCTTAAGAAGCCACTCTCCAAGTAGATGAAGAAAAGAAAAAAGGAAAATGGGGCATGCAGTACACCAGTTCAAGGCTCTCTTTTGGAAGAATTGGCTCTGCCGTGTGAGGCAACCGGTGAGTTTTTGGAAATGATAAAAAAAGGAATATTGTAAATCTTTTGATAGAAAGAATGTATCCCAATTTTTCTGTTGGAAAGAGTGTATCTATCTATCTATCTATCTATCTCTATCTATCTATCTATCTATCTATCTATCTTGGTTTTCCTTTCTCAGTGCAGACCGTTAAAAGGTCAGCTGCCTGCTAGTGATTCTTGTTTTGCCATCAGTCTCCTTGTTGTGGAAAACACAAGTATAGAACAATAGTGTGGTTTAACTCTAAAATGGCTGAATACAGCAACGCTTTGCAATTTCAAAATGAGACAGGTAATCTCATAAAAGTTTTTGAAGAGCCATGACTTATCTTTCAATAATCATTAGATAACTACCAGTGTTTGTAGCAGTGACAAGGATGAAAATCAATTTCTTTTACATTACAGGTAATCAGTGGTGATATAAGAAAGCTTCCATGATTGGGATCTAAATCTAGTTTTGGGGAATGCAAGTAGTGTATATTAAAATTACATATACTTCTAAATTTCCTTTCTTGTCCACTCTAGAAAGCTTAATTTATCCTTTCAATTTGCAATATGCAGAGGAATATGGCAGCTACTTTACCAGCAGCAAAAATTAAAATACTACTCAAATATGAGATGAGATGGCATTGTTTGCTTTTATTGTTTGCCTTTTTTTTTTCTGAGATAGAAAGAAGAAAATTCTGTCAAATGAGATTTGTTCATTCTATCAAATGAATATTTTTGTGAGAAAGAGATGTCACTGCAATTAATATTTTCTCATTGATTTCCCTTGTCCGTGTTGATCTGGGTATTTGCAATGAGGCATGTTGGCTGCTTCAGACAGGATTAATTCAATTAAATAAACATACATCTTTTCATTTCAGAAATATTTCACTTTAAGTTGTGATTTAAAGACACAACTTCATTTTCAAACGATGTTTTCTTAATATGAAAGACACTGTTTTTGGAAGGAATACCGTTGATTATATTTTTCACCATTCCCAAACAATTCTGCATGCTCCTAGTTCCTCAGACTTTAACCTGTGTGCATTAAGTGGCTTCTCAGTATCTCCTATTCTCCTCCACAATGATCTACTTCTCTTCTTGCTCTCTGTCTAGTTTTCCCTCATGTATTTTTGAAGGACAAAATCTTAATTCATGTAAATTTTAAGTTTGCACTACTGGCAAACCTTTCCTGAATAGAGACCTTAGTGAGATGCAAAATTGCCCAAACCAGGAATTATAATGAATGACCCTGCTTCAGTTCTGTATTACATTGTGTAGGTGCATCTGCAGAAGGTGAGTGTCTTCTCATGGTTATTTGTTGGTAGCTACAGCTAGAAGACAGGTGTGGTCTGTTGAAGAAACACGTGTCACAAGCGGCAGGTGGCATTAGATGATATCACAGCATGAAGGGTGAGAGGGCTGTAAAAAAAAATGCAAGTGTTCTCTAAAGAGCAGGTGTTTTAACTGAGATGCAGGCAAGCATCTCTACCTTTTACTAACACGGTTCAAAGGCAGTGGAGGTAATTGCTATATTTGGACTTCACTCAGAGTTTGAAGTTGCTGCAATGTAAAACATATCTTCCATTTCTTAGTTTTTAGACACTTTAGCTTCTGAGCTCTGTATTTTGGAAGCTCAGGAGATGCAGCTTACCAGGCAACTGTGTTACTGAATTTTTCTATCACTGTTCTCTAATTATTCTTTGTGTAGAATTTATTGCCATCTAAGTTTGCAGCTGAGATGGTACTGTAGCTAGCTTAAGGGTGAAATGTGAATCCTAACAGTTCTTGTTCTGATACCCTAATTTAGAGGAAAATTGGGATTGTAATCATTTAACCACTGTGAAATACTTGGAGTACATAGTTGCCACTACAGCTTTAGAAAACAGATATTAGCCTCTCCTCAAACTGTTTTTTTTTTTTTTTAATTATTATTTTCACTTTGCTTTAATATTAAGCATGTGAGAAAAAGCTGGTACAATTCTCACCCTTCGTCTACTCCTATACAGAGTGTCATCTTTGTCCTGCTTCTGTTCTTTACAGTTTATGTTCCTTTCTTCAATTCCTGGAAAGATGTAAATATCCCTAGGAGATGCTTCTTAATGCTGAGTGCCCTCTGTTTTGCATGTGTATGGTTTTGCATCATTGAAATAAATAAATAAAAATTAAAGTGAATGGCTACAAAACTGTTTTTTATCAGCCATATCCTAAAGCTCCATTTCCAAATTCACCATTCTTCCCAGTTTCGGTCCTCCAAAATAGCATCCTCTCTCAGACGCCAGTTCCCCTCAGCATCTGAGCAAAACATCTGCACAAGGGCTGCTGTTTTTTGAGTGCCTTTTCTTCTGTTGGTGCCTTCCCTATTTTAATGTGAATATGCCTTATACAGCAGTATCACGTCCCACCTTTATTGGGAATAACTTGCTGGCACAGTCACTTTAGTGCCCAGGGCTCTGTTCTGGATATTGTGCAATGGACTTGGAAGCTCTTGAGCCAAACATGCTTTCAAATGTGTTATGTTTGTTCTGCATAGAAGAGAAAAAAGGGACTCCCTGAACAGAAAGAACAGCAGGCTTGAAAGAGAAAGCTTTGGCAAGTCCAGGAGGTCCCCAGATATGCTTCCCATGATTGGCTGGATGGTCACACTCAGAGTTGCAAATGGCAACTAGTGAAGAATGACATTCCTCAGGGGTTGGTGTTAGGACTGGCACTATTTAACATCTTTGTCAGTGACATGGACAGTGTGCACCCTCAGCAAGTTTGCCGATGACACCAAGCTGAGTGGTGCAGTTGACACCCTGGAGGGAAGGGATGCCATCCAGAGGGACCTGGACAGGCTTGAGAGTGGGGCCTGTGTGACCCTCATGAGGTTCAACAAGGCCAACTACAATGTCTTGCACCTGGGCAACTGCAAGCACACATACAGGCTGGGCAGAGAATGGATTGTAAACAGCCCTGAGGAGAAGGACCTGGGGGTGCTGGTTGATGAGAAGCTCAGTATGAGCTGGCAATGTGTGCTTGCAGCCCAAAAAGCCAAACGTATCCTGGGCTGCATCAAAGGAAGATTGGCAAGCAGGTTGAGGGGGGTGATTCTCCCCCTCTATTCTGCTTTTCTGAAACCTGACCTGGAGTGCTATGTTCAGCTCTGAGGCCCCCAACGTAAGAAGGACATGGACCTGTGGGAGCAAATCTGGAAGAGGGCCATGAAGCTGGAACACCTCTTCTGTGAAGACAGGCTGAGGGAGTTGGGGTTGTTCAGCCTGGAGAAGAAAAGGCTCCAGGAAGACCTTATAGCAGCAGTAGGCCCCCTTCCAGTATCTAAAGGGGGCCTACAGGAAAGTTGGAGAGAGACTCTTTGTCAGGGAATACAGTATTAGGACAAGGGGTAATGGCTGTAAACTAAAAAAATGTAGATTTAGATTAGATATAAGGAGGAAATTCTTCACTCGGAGGGTGGTGAGGCACTGTAACAGGTTGCCCAGGGAAGCTGTGGAGCCCCATCCCTGGGAGTGCTCAAGGCCAGGTTGGATGGGGCTTTGGCCAACCTGGTCTGGTGGGTGGCATCCCTGTCCATGGCAGGGGGTTGGAACTGGGTGATCTTTAAGGTCCCTTCCAACCCAAACCATTCTGAGATTCACAATTCCAAGGGGCTGCTGCTGCTTATGGAAAAAAGAGTGGGAAGCAGAGAAGGGCAGAGGATAAAAAGCCCTACCCTATCTAGAGGGCATTATCAAGTGCATATCTAAATACACTTATAGTTCCTGGTTCCTCTCAGAGGTGCCAGGACCATGAGGGCACAGATAGGTTTTAATCAGCCTAAGCAGCCTCACCTGAGGCTTCCACCCATGGGGCCAGCGGCTCTGTTTGACTTGGTCTGGGTGCTTTGGTAGGTCTTCGTCTCAGTGGTGCTTGGTGATCATAGGGCTGTGGCTGACTCTGGTTACTCTAACTGGACCTCAACCTTGATCTGCAGACTGAATTCCTGACTTCGTCTCAGATCTGCTTCATCAACCATGATGTTGACTGAGGATCTGGACTGCTGGTTAAAGCTGACAATGATTGTTGGCTCTGTCCTGGTCACCTTGTGGGGTCCTGAGGGATGGTTCCTTGTCCAGCTAGGTTTTGTCCTTGTGCTTGGTCCTCGCTGTTCCCTGAAACTGAGAAAGCAGATGGCCTGGTATTCTTTGGTTTGCTCCTACTTGGCTTTGAGAGTTTTTGGTCTGGGTGAATCCCTATGTTTCATGAAGCCTTTAGCTTGTTGCCTTATGCTCAGCAGGACAGGCCTTTTCCACAGGGAGCACTCTTTCTCTCTGGGTTTTGTTCTTATGTTACTTTTCCCAGGTATTTTTCTAATAAACCTAAGCTTAGGAGTTGCTTCCACAGTGGGGTTTGGGTCAACAACAAAGCTGTGACAAGGTTTTGAAATATAAATCCTCAGTAGAGAAGTTAAAAGTTTCTTTTAGTATTTCTAATGGGAGGTATTTAACGGGATTCTTTCTACTGCATTCTTGTTACTGAGGTCGGCATTTGGACATCCCCAGCGCTCTTACTGGTGAATCTAGAAGATCATTCACAGTTTCATAGACTTGATATCAGTGAATCTTTTTTTTTGAAAGTTTGCTGAATGTCAGTTTGTGGCCCTGGAAATGAAAAGATGGGGTAACATGAGATGTGGCTGTAGGCAGCCTCAGGCCTGTTAGCTGAGCCCAGACTGCCTTGCTGCTGGGGATGACGAAGGCAGCTTTTTGAGAGGGATGATTACAGGTGAAATCAAGGATGTAGTGGCATCAGTCAGGGAGCCCAGGGGAGGATGAAAAGATGCACCGGTCACAGTTAAGGATAGCAGGCACCAGGAAAGAGTGAGGAACTGCAGCAAGGTCAAGCACAATGCTGAGTTCTCAAGAGGATCAGCTGTAGGAAAGCTGTAATCATGTTGTCCCAGGCTTATTCTGTATTGATCAGAAGGAAATGCGTACAAATATCAACAGAAGAAGTGAAAACTGCTTTTGTACTCTGAAAGCAGCATATTTGGCAAAGTTATAAGTACTTTAAAAAAGTCTTAACTGCTAATTTGTTTTTAACAGTTTTATTTTGCCTTAAGTAGTTGTAGAGGAAATATTTATTTATTTATTTATTTGATTAAAAGTTACAAATTTAACTGATTTGTTCTCCAGTTTTGTTTTTCTCTGTAGCACTGATGATGTTTTCATTTCCCTTTTCAGGTCCTGTCTCTCGCTGAAATACTCTGGCCTTGTGTGCTCTTCTTGGTACTGGCTGCAATCCGCTTTCAGGAGCCCCCAAAATACAAGGAAAGCTGTATGTTTTGTTTCACTTACACTCTCTTTTGCTGGCCTCTGCTTGAAGAAGTACTTAGGAAATATTAAAGATAAACTGTAATGGGGTGTGCTGGAGTGGTGTTGACTTAATTGTAGTGGAGTCAGTAGAAAGAGCCTTAGAATGTGTTCAAGTTTTGTCCAGCTGTGGCTCTGAGCAAACCATAGTCAGATGGCTGAAAAAAATATAGAGTTTAAGGTATGATTTGTCAGAACAGGTTTAGACAACATCTTTGGAATAAGTTGAATTTCTTTGGTTTTAGTTGTACTTACTTTTTTCTATTGACAAGAAGTTCAGTTTAGATGACTGGCCTAGAGAGAAATAATTATGCAGTAGATGTTGGACAACATTAATCTTAACCCTACCCACTTCCTGGGGCTTAGAATGAACACTTTTAAATTCTTCCATGTTCTTTTTAGCTTTTATCTTGTCAAATGTTAACTTCATTCAGAAAAGAATAATGTAGGGTATTGTATTTTATTCAGCTTATTATTCTATTATTCACAGATGTCAGTACTGCTAATGAGTAATTTTACAGGGAATGGCAGGCTGGGTTCCCAAACTGGGCGACTTCCCAGAATAATAAAGAAGTGCAGTAGCAGTTAAACCCAGTAAGTGAAGAGACAACAAAAGATGATTGGCTATATTACTCACTGCACAAGAGCTTCAAGAACTTAAGATAGTCTGTATTTAAAACAAGCGTGTAAGTCTTGGACCTCTCAGTTAACAAGTGACTTAGTTATACATTCTACACAGGAGACTTTAGAGTTAGTACTTTGAAGAAAGCTTGGCAAGTTTACAAAACAGAAATAGTACATGTTCTGTTTCAGTATAATGTTTATTCATTCTGTTTAATTCATCATTCTACTACATGAAATAACTTCTGTGAATAACAATAGTGGCTTCTAATGTGTACTTTGTTGTCATAATTTTTGTAAGGGGCATACAATAATGAATCATTCTCATAGGGCCAAACAGGATGTGTATTTAGTTGGTTACTTGATAATGTACTTTAAGAGATTAGTATTAACCATGTAAGATATTACAAGGTTTGCAAATGTCAGGCTTTAACTTCCTTAGTAATCAGTCTGGTAAAACAATTGTAGATATGTAGAGTGAAACATCTGGAGAGAATCTAGTGTGTGCTACATATGTTTACTTTAGAGTAGCTGTGGTCTGGATCCAAGTATGCAATGCATGCTAGGGGCCTGAGTGCATTAGGGATGCTCTTAGAGTACATCCTCTGCTTTGTTTCAGCAGAAAGGGATCCAGCGTATGTGCTCTAAGAAATTTTCACATTGTGAACTGGATTGTGCTAAGTAAGAATAATCATCTGCCAGTGTCACTGGTCATTCACAACACAAAATTCATGGTTTTAAACATCAGGTAAAGTTGCTGAGGAATGAAGAATGGTTTGACTAACAGTACAACTTCTGGTGTATGTATCCAAAATAATAGTGCCTGAATTTAAATAAAACTAGGGTTTTTAATTATTATGTATATATAGTGAATTCCTTGTTTCTGCATCTTTTGATTCTGGATATTCAGTAAGAGTGCTAGCCCAAATGCTAGCTTTCTTATCTCCTGCTCATTTTCTTCCATTAATTTTGATGTGGTGGTTGCCAAAGAAAAGTTATATTACTGAAGGTGGAATGATGTTTCAACCGTTTCTTAATTTTAGATGTTTTAAATAGAGAAATGAAGTTAAATAGGAACCCTATAGCTGTTCTCTATGTTGCAAAATAAACGAAGTTGTGTTATATTTTGAGGTTTAAATTCTCAGAGAACATGAAAAAGCTGCATTTTAGACAGTCTTGATGGATGTAAGTTCAGACATCACAATACCATCTCTGTCATTTCATGAAAGCCTGGGGGAAAAGAGGAAACACTATTTCATGAAAAACTCTGTATTATGATTTAGGTCACAACTCATTTTGGATTGACAGTCTAGCAAGCATATGTTGCAATGGCATTAATACCACGAAAACGAGCTTTCCAGAAACTGCTCCGTAATGTCTGGTTGTCATTGTCTGGTATGGGAGTTATCAGTTTTCTGTGGCGAATTAATTGTGCTTAATGGAACACCTGCCACTGGTACAACTTTATTGTTCATAGGTGACAAAGCAAATTCCTAGAAGAGAGCACAATGTTATGGTACAGGCTTTGTAACTGCAGTATCATGGGTTTTAATTCTGCCACTGCTTGGTTTTAGGTTATTTAGAAGCTCGAGATTTGCCAAGTCGGGGCCTTTATCCTTTCATGAGAACTCTTTTCTGTAATGTTGGCTCAAGATGTAGGAATACCAGTTACACAACAGAGAAAAACAACCGCTTACGGTAAGATGTACTAATTTATACAGTGCTTTAAGTGTCACAGTGCATCTTTCTCTACAGCAAATGGTTTTATTTATTTATTTATTTTTGGTAGAGAGGAAGAATAGGAGCTTTGTTACCACATACTAAAAGTTTCTTTTAGTCTTGTTATGAATGGAAGAGACACGGGGCTTTAGTCATGCCTATTCCTAATTTTCTTTGCTTTTCATGGGAATTTTTTGCTGTTATCAGACACTAAAAGCTATTTTGGAGAAAGCTGGGGGAAACCTTGTGATATTCTTACCCTTCAGTGCTGCCACCCAAGACCATACTTTTATCCTTCATTGGAAAGGCTATTGTTATGCAAAGGTGAGATTGACCAACAGAAAGTATATCATATGTGGATTTATACTTTGGGAGCATACATGATGGGAGATGTAAACATAGAAAAGCAAAACAGGGATAGCTCTCAAGTAAGACACACAAAAAGCCAAAAGGAGTAGCAGAAGCTGTTTTTATTAAAAGAATGTGAAAAAGAAGACTGTAAGAGAGCCTTATCACAGAATCCCAGAATGCAGAAAGAGAAAAAAGTGAATGTGACTGAGCTTTCTTTAAGAAATGTAGTGCATCCATCTACTACGAAGTGTTGAAAAAACTGAGATGCAAAGACATTTATACAAACTGACACCACATGTGACTGAAGAATGTAGTCATAAGCAACCTTCCAAAATATATAATAATAAAGTTAAATTAAGGTAGGATAAACAGAATATTTATGTATATTAGTATACTTATTCTCAGAAAACCTGAGAATATCTACCAAAAAATGTTACAGGTTCGAGTCAACTAAGGGACTATGTGCATCATGTTTTTATGGTTTATTATTGTAGAAGTTTATAGATAACATTAGTTTTATGGACAGCAATAAATTCAGCTTGCAGCAAGTTGGAAAGCTTCAGTATCACAATAATTGGCCATAATACTTGTTTTGATTAGCCTGGTCTAGTTATTTTTATATGTAGAGAGGTATTGATTGAGCATAAGACCATGCAAAATAAATCTTGTTTATGCACAAACACTGTCTTTGTAAAGCAGTAATTTATTAGTAGAATTGAAGTCATAACAATTTAAGCTGGAATCATTATTAGAACAGATCTATTATTGCACAAAATATTTCTATGCGGTAATATCTGTTATTGTAACAGTATCTCTTTAAAAAAAAAAAATTCTAATGATAACTGTGTAGTTAAGATTGTTACACAACCACTTAGTTTCTACCCCCTTCCTCGGGGGTTGTGCTTGCCTTTCCACTGCTGCTCTGGCTCATAAAGTCAATGGCTTCAATCTGGTGGCAGTGGGATTGTTATTGCAGGTCATGGTTTGGAGCATTTTATCTGGAGAAATGTGTTGTTGATGGCTTCTTTCCATGCAATTGAAAGTGCAATTGAAGTCACTTTTATGTTTACTAACATGCTTTTGTACCTTGCTCATTCATCACTGTTTTGCAGATCCATGTTACTTCTGAATTTATATGGTACATCCAAATGTATATGTTACCTCTTACATGTTAGATACTCATTCTTTTTTCTTGTTAGTCATGAAATTGGCTTTGTACAGCTATGGTTCTACATTTTTAACTGAGCACTAGTAAGTTGTGTATAGCCGTGGGCTCCCCAAGGCTAGCTTGTGCCCAATCTCTTATCATCCCATACCTTACTCCAGTATAGTGCATCCTGAATCCACACTTCTCAAGGCCTCTACTGTCATAGAGGGTCTGTGTTCTTCTATGTTGCTTTCCTGTATTTGTCATAATTATCTTATGTATTAAATAGTCACATGTTACTCCTTTGTGTTTAAAACTATGGTGGCATTATACATTGACAAGTGAAAGTAAAATAAATAGCTGTAGCCACATGGCCAGAAAAAACAAAACCACAGGCACACTTCAGATTCAGACAAAATAAAAGTGACAAGCCTCTGTGCTGTGGCCTTGCAAACTCAGTACAAAGTGTGTTGCCTGTTACCTGCAGAGGCAATATCATCTTACTGGGTTATAGGGTTACAAATAGCTCTTGGCCTTTTAAAAAAATATTTCCTAAAAGTATACTTTTTATTTACATCATCACCCCAGTTGCTGTTTAAGTGTGTTAAACCTCTAAAAGCTATGAATTTTATTTACTGCTGTGCATGATCACTTATGCTGCTTTTACTGAACTGCCCAAATTATATTTCATCTCAAAAGAAAAGCAGATAGAAATTTCCTTGAGGCAGTCTTAGACCTACTTAGGGATGAGGAAAATTATCTGCTTTCATTTTTTTCAATTGAAAAATAAAATGCAACCATGTATGTATATTTATACACTCAGTAGGCTACGTGAAGTAGCATGTAGCCTAGGTCAGGAAAAGGGTAAAAAGGTAACATGAAGTTCATCCCAAGGTCAGTCTATTCCGGCAGGTCCATCAGCATAAATTAAATCAACTGAAGGGCTGCTCTGGCTTATGCTGGCTGCCAACAGCCTTAGGAATGCAGATTGTCAACTTGATCAGCCAAACATAACTGAATCCTATGCTGTCCCTGTGTTGAATGGACAGAAGGGTGGTGTAGGAACAGCAGTATCAAATATCTTCCCTTCGAGGATTTATGTCAAACCATAGAAGATTCTTTACAGACATTTTCAGGGACACTTTGCATCAAAAATGTTGTGCTTATCAAGGGTAAATCAAAGACTGTGTATAGCCTGCATGGACACTTGACCCATTTATTTTCACAGTGCATACCACATTGAAATATAGTTACTTTTTTTTTTTTTAATTTTTTTTTTTTAATTAAAAAAAAAAAAAGTAATCCTCTGACTTCTGCTGGAACCTCCACTATGAAAATCATAAACCACCCAAATAGCTGTCCAGGCCAATAGGCTCCATCAACAGACTGTTGGTGAGATGAGCCAGGTGAAGGCTATGATCAACTCTGTAACTTTGATTTGCTGCAAAATCTACCCCCTTGTCACGGTTTTGACTGGGACTGAGCTAACTTTGTAAAGAAGCTCATATGATGCTGTGTTTTGGATTCTTGATGAAAATAGGGGTGGTAACACGCTGATGGTTTAGTTGTCACAGAGCAGAGCTCACACAGAGCCAAGGCCTTTCTAGCTCCTGGTGCTGCCCTGCCAGCGAGGAGGCTGGGGGTGCCCCAGGAGCTGGGAGGGGACACAGCCAGGACAGCTGGCCCAAACCATGTGCTGTCATGCTCAGCAATAACAGCTGGGGGAAAGGAGGAGGAAGGGTGGGCATTCAGAGTGATGGCATTTGTCTTCCCAAGGAACCATTACATGCGATGAGCCCTGCTGTCCTGGACATGGCTGAACACCTGCCTGCGGATGGGAAGCAGTGACCAGATTCCTTGGTTTGCTTTGCCTGTGCATGCAGTTTTTGCTTTACTCAGTGAACTGTCCTTATCTCAACCCAGGAGCTCACACAATTTTACCTTTCCAGTTCTCTCCCCCACCCCACCTGGGGAGGGGAAGTGAGTGGCTGGGTGGTGCTGAGCTGCCTGACAGGTTAATCCACAAGACCCCTCCTCTGATGCCTGAGAAAGCATCCATTTTTCAGCAGCTCCAAGGTTTTGCTGTCTTCAGCCACTGCAAAAGCTGCTGGCTTGCAGCAATTTGATGCAATTCTCCAGCCTGTTAAATGTAGCAGTATCTCAGACCTCTTCTTTGCTGAGTATGTGTAGGAGCTCTGATAGCATCTGTCTCTGCTCTTTCCAGAATGTTCCAAAAGATGCAAAAATCTTATTTCTAAGCACATTGTTTTATTTTTCTTTACTTAACTTCATGTGGTGTTTAAACAGCTGTAGTTAAGAGTATCGATATTAAGACCTGTTTGCCTCCAAAACAGGTGTTTGCTAAACTTTCACAAATTTGAAACTAAATCTACTAAGGCCCAGAAGTAGCCTTAGTCTTGATATCGCTATGGAAAATGATCCATCACCATGCAGCATCATGTGATGAGACCACATTTTGCTTGTGCTGCTTTACAGATTTTCTCTGGACAACACACAAGAGAAAACCAGGAAGATTGCATGGGTTTTACTCAGGTGGGCAGCCAAGTTCCACCACGGCCGCTCTCTCACTCCCCCTCCTCAAAGGGAAAGGGGGAAAAAATACGACACAAAGGACTCCATGCCTGGAGTTTCTATCCATTCCATAACCAATTAAGAACAACACTTTTTTTGTTTCTTTACATATATATATATGTATATATATGTAAAAGTGTATTGCATTTTGGAAGGTGCAACATGGAGGGTAAAGATCCTACCTTTCCATGGCATATGCAGTAAGCTGTTGTCCAGCACGTGTACTGATGTTGATGATCATGTCTTGCCTCCAGGCCATCCTGAGATCGTGCAGAACCAACACAGCTCGGGCTTTGCTGTTTTAGGGAGATTTTTAATGTGGTGGCAGCGGCCAGTTTGAGATGAGTTTGCTGAGGAGGCTTCTGAAAATCACAGGTCTAAATGGTATTGCACGTTACAGCTCAGATCCCAGATGAATGAAGAATTGCTCTTATGAGCATTCTTATTGTCATTCTAAGTAACTGGGTAATTTGGACTGAAGTAGTGTTTCTTTTTCATGGCTTTAGGGAATGCCAGGTGCTTTTACATGGTCAAAGAGATGCAGAGGCTTTTGACTCTTTTGCAATGTTTTGTCATGGGCCGAACTAATATAAATGTAAGTCTTTAATTTGATTTTTGTCCTCGTACAAACATTTCTGGAAAGTCACAAGGGAAAGAGTTACTATGGATGATGATGAAATGATATAGGTACCTTCTCCTAACACCCTGGTTCTAATTATTCATGTCTTCTCCTACAAATTGCTGGTTTCCTCCTTTTTGCTGTCCCTTGGTTTTTCTCTTCATTGTTCCTAGCAGCTGCTGCTGTTAGCTTACTCCTGTGTGTGTAAAGGTAGTCAATATCCATCTTCTGCCCCAGAAAGCACAGGTTTCTTTGGGAAAGTAGCAGTACAACAGCCAAGTATTCTGATTGGCAAACTGAAAATTGCTTGTCTTGACTGTTCCTGCGGCTGATTGAGGACTCTAGTTTCATATTTTTTTTTGGCAGGACAGTGACATTTTTCTGCAACTTTGTCTAACTTGTGCTGAATGAAGAAACTAGGAGTGTCTCATAGCATTGCTATTAGGAAATAAATATGATCCCCCTAATACCATATTAAAAAGAAAATTTAAAACTTAGCACAGATATTTAATATATAGAACCTCTGTGACATGTTTCATAAAATTGAACCTGAAAACTAAGATCATTCCTGTTGCCATTTCCCCTTCCCAAGGAGGCTGAGCTCAACTCCAAGAGCAGCCAGAGAAATGGCTGTGGCAATGAGGACAAGAGGGGCACAAGTGGTAGCTGACTGACATAATCCCTCTGGGAATGCCTGTAAAGCTAATAGCTCAGAAACAGTTTGCCTGAACTGCTGCTCTTGTGCTGCTGAGAGGCTTGTGTTTGGGAGAGGGGTGTTTGTGAGTATTTCTGGTTGCATTTGCTGCCTTATCTTCTGTCATAGCTGGGCCTTATTGTGCATTCAGGGGCCAGCCCCACTGAACTTGCTGCCCTACCAAGCAAACAAGTTTTGAAGCTCTGAGATGAAGACCAGACAACATTTTTCCTTGCTCTAATTGAAAAGTGGTTGCTAAACAGACTCTGCTTATCTACTATATTTGCTACCTACCTGCTCTGAGAACTGCTTGCTGCTCTGCTCATGCGACGTGAGGCCAAATGGTTTCTGGGCTGGGATTACTTGTGAGAGATTTTGATAACAGAATTGATTAATGTTCACACAGGTCAGCCTGTTCTATCAGGTGTGCTTCTGCTATGTATTAAAAAGGTATCTGTAGCATATAAAATAAGAAGCCAAGGTTGCTTTTTGGTTGTTCCCCTGCTCTTTATCAACCCAAGCTTTGCGGATCTAAGGTGCAACATAGCAATGGGGTTGGAGGAGAGGGTACTATTTATTCCCTCATCACCATCATCGGTCCAACCAGGTGTTGGCAAGAGGTCATCAGCACCGTAAGCCTAGCTGTGTGCTCCTGTGTGAGTAAAGGTGACCTTTTCCCCAGGAATGTTGTTATATGAGGTGCCTCTGAAATAGGAAGGTTTGTACATAGGTAGCAAGGCTGCATCAAGCACCACAGGTTATTTGTGATACTGTCTTTATGTTCTGCTTCTCTGATCACTCATGATTATTTTAATTTGTCTTGTTTCATGAATTTAGGTGCCAATTTAAAGTTCAGTGAGTATTTGGGAAATAAAATGTATGTAGAAAATCGTGGAAACTAATCTAGGGTATTATGTTGATTTTTTTTTTAAAGTTCTGACTGGATTTGTTTTAACTGATGTTGTTACTCTGGTCAAGCATCAGACCCTTGTTCACGCTCAAAAGGCACGCATTTTCAGTGTATCTGCTGTTGCTGTTCTTTTTCTTTTCCAAACATCGATGTTTCTAGCTCTCAGAAATTTCAGGCTGTAGGTGTATTAGTAATGCTGGAATATGTGGTAGTTTTCAAAAGCAATAGCTAAAGTGCAGCTATTAATCACTCTGAAAGCTACCCTGTGAACAACAGAAACCTGATGTTTAAATCTCTTCTGGAAAGACGGAAAAAAATGTGGCGAGAAATTGTTCTGTCTTTAATCCATGGAAGTTTGAAGTTGGTGAAAGACTTCTCTAAAATCTATCTGGCAGTCAGCCAAGCTGGGATCAAAATAAGCTTCTCTGAAACAATAAAGAACTTATTGGAAGTTCTAAGATTATTTTTTTCTCCTCGTCCGTTAGCCTAAAATTGCAGACAACTCTGTAGATGTCAGAAAAAAATAAGGATCAGGGAGGGAGTATAAGAGAAATGTGCTGCTTCATCTGCCCATAATCTTGTGTCTGTTTTAACAGAACTTTTAGACCTATCTGATGCAATTATGTATGGTTTTGTTTTTGTGACTTAATATCTAACTTAACTAATTAGGATGAAAACATTTTGGTAATATAGACTCAACAAAGATAGCAGATAACAATTACTAATGTTAAATGGTTCTTACAGTGTTTAATATTAATTCTTAACCATAACCAGTTAGAGAATCAAATTATTTTCAGCTTAAAGGGCACGAAGGTCATGTGTTGGTGGATGGTCTCAAATCATCTGTCTCATTCCAATAATACTTTAGTCCAATAATGCTTTAATAATTCCCTGCTTCTAGGAAAATCAAGAGCCTAATGCTCTGGCGGTAGGTTATGTACAATCTTTTCAAAGTAATTCGGAGTTTTAAAAAGCTTTTTGTATTTGGGTCCATCTGCTGTCTCTTGAGTCACAATGCTGAATTCTTTCAGTTTCCATGGTCTTGTATGCAACCTAAGTCAAGCTTAGGACTCTGACATGACCTCTTTCTGCATGTGTTTTCCTTTTACTGTTAACTAAAGTGTCCTTAGGGTTTGTGTGATCTTATATCAGCTGAGATACCACTGCTACTGAAAGTTTGTATAATGTGTCATATAACTTGTCACTGGAAAAAAATGCATCTAGAAAATTGATAATAATTGGAAGAAAGTTTTTTTTTTTTTCTAACCAAAATATTTTCCTTTTGAGGTGCTTGTTCACGGGACTTTCTATGTTGAAGTCCTGCTCAGTGAAGATCACGGTACTGTTTGTAGGAATCAGATGGAAGCAGTAAGACGGGATAAAATAACTCAGCATAATTAGGGAGTAGAATGGGAGAGCAGTGCCAGTTTGTGCTTTGTGAATTTCTATCTCATTAGATATTTCTTTACCAATAGGTAAGAATTGCGATGAAAACTAACATTCACATACAAGTCTGACAAGAAAGGAAGATAACTCTTTACTATACTTTTTAAGTGGTGCTTATGCAACAGTTAATTGTGCTTCTAATGAAAAACGGTGATATTTTTGATACACGACTTCAACCTAATATAATTTGAACTATATGATATATTTGAATTATATTAAAATATAATTTGTATGAGATAAAACGGAATTCAACTGCCTGGTAACATGTTAAAGATGATTGCTCCATTGTTTATGGTGCCTTGGGATACTCTAAGTAATTTTGTCTTGTAAGGAGACAGAGAAAATATTCCTTGACTTCTCATTTCACCTTAAAATTAGTATCAGAAAACTGTTGTGTTACTGAATAGCCGCCAGATGGTAGTATTGGAGAGAGAAACAATATGTACAATGGGTTTAGCTCTGAGCTAAAATCAGTGGAAAGCCAGTACTGATAACACAACAGCATTTTTATAAGTTGCTGCATGCATTTGAAAACAAAACAAACAAACAAAAGGAACAAATCATAATATTCCAAGTACAAACTGTATAGGTTTTCGAGTAGAATGGTACCTTGAGGAGCACATCGCATGGAATTGACGTACAGCTGTTCGTATTGCTGCTTTTTTGTTGTTGTAGTAGTTCAGGTGGTAGAACTGTTATTACAATAAACTAACTAAAAGGGTGAGGTGCCAGCCTTGGTCAGGGCCCAGAGAGAGGGCTTATCCACATTCCATCTGGTAACGCTGACTTCCGTGTTTCTGGATAACAATTGCAATGTATTGCCTTAGATGCGTTATGAAAACTCAAACTTCAGCATACAGTATAAAAGGAGCATGACTTGGACTCATGATACACCAGGGGAGAAAACTTGAGTGCATTCAGAAATGTTAAAGACTTCTTTTGATGTTTCTGTTTGCTGCCAGAATTGGGTTCCTACTGTAGGTGAGCTGCTCCAGCTCAGGGATTTTTCAGTGCCTCCTTTCCTGTGTTTTTGGCTCAGAAGTGCAACTTGCATGCTAATGAACTAATCAAAATAAAAGTGGTTAAATGTATAATAGTTTTAAAAACAACAACAAATACACATTTGTCAGCTACTTGCTTCCAGATTGTAATGACGTCATCTGTCCCTTTCTTTTTCCATGGAAAAGCACTTCAGGTGTCCAAGGTGGTCCAGAGAGCTTTGCAGGACCTGATCTAGCCTTCTTAAAAGAGATACAGGAACTTGCAAAGGGATTTGCTGAGACCACAGAGAAAGCTGTGGCTTTAGAAAAGCTATGGGAAGAAAACTCAAAGTTCTCAGGTAAGTAGTTATCTTTATAATAATGAATTGCTTTATCTATCAGGTAATGATAGCCATCCAACAAAGAAACACTTCTATCTTAAAAAATAAAATGAGCAATCTCAAATTTTAGGTGATCTGAAAAAAATAAAATACCACTTTTATGATTGCTATTATCATGGCTGTCATAATTCTCAGTTTTCTAAAATTGTGCTCTTGTTTTACAGCTTGATAGTTAACAAAGTACTGCATGGGGAAAGGTTTTAAAGATAAGGATTAATAATCTGAATATATGGTTGCTTATACTGATAGTTACTTTTGAATATATGCTAGACTTTACCGAGAGGGATCTGTTGGTCTGGGAAATAACCTAGTCTTTCTCCCCTGGTATTTCTGTTGTACTACAGAGTACAGGGATAGAAAATATCACCAGCTCATACATAGTGACCTTCAGGTGAACAAATCAGTCTTGTACTAAAAGAGTGAGACAGGAAACACCATGTTCTGATTTCCTTTTTCTGTTCCCATCCATCCTGCACATTCTTGCTGTAGAAGACCTATGCCTACCCTGCCTTTCTGGCTCAGTTTTTGAGCAGAAAGATTGAGGTAAAGCAGTTGTTTTCATGCCTGGTGATCTGGGGGCTAATACGTTCTTCTGGAAGGTATTGTGATGATTTTGCCTTACTGATAATTGAATGGTAAGCAATTTCTTTTGTTTCTGTGATAATTGTAAAAATACCAGAAAGCAGAGAAATGCAGTGGATCACTGTCTTTCTAGTGTATTACTTGTTCCACACCTGTTTTGTCCTGTAGAAATGCACTTTTTTTACTACTTGCTATTTCTTATAATATGGATTTTTTTTGAAGTTAATAATGCCTCTGTGTAAAGGAAAAATATCTGATTTTTACAGGACTCCATAACAGCACCACTTTTCTTACTGTAAGTATTTTTACATTTTATTTCTAAATTACAGTTCTGGATTTTGAAGCATCTTTATTGTAATGGTTAGAATTTTGTATCCTGTCAAGTTTTAGTAAACTACCTTTTAAAAAATGGTATGCTTTTGAACAAAAAAAAAATGTCTTGAATACTTGACAAATGTTCAGTGGTTTCTTGATTACCAATTTAAGCAAGTCTAGGTTGTTTGTAGAAAAAATCCACAGCTACTTGAAGGCTAGTTATTTATTAGGACCAATTTAAAACACTATCTGTCAGACCTTGAGTATTTCTATAAAATCATATTACAAAACATTTTAGAAGGAGTTTTTATCTTAATGTTCGCTTATTATTGAAAACAAAGAAACACCTTAGAAAAGGAATACAGTGAGATTGGAAAGATGAGGCTCTTGCTTGGACATTACTTTGAATTCAGATTTATGATCCAGTCAATATGGCAAGCAGACTCAATTGGGAGTGAAGGAAGACAGATTTGTAAGATGCTGCATAATTCCTTCCAGAACTTACTCAGCATTGTGTGTGACACGAGCTTGGGCTCTTTGTAGTCTTCCACTCTTGCAGTCTCAACAGAAAGAGAGAGGCTGGATGGGCATGGTAGTGGATTTTCATTGCTGTCAGTTTTGTACCTTTCACAGAACAATAGTTTTGCTTTAAAAATATTGAAAAAAAAATTTCTCTATACTTCATTGATTACAACTTGCAACTTCATGAAACCTAGATTTCCAGTTTATATAACTTGAAATGAGATGGCATTTTCATAGTAACATTTGTCAATTGCTCTTGAACTGCTTGATTGGAAGGAGCTATGACCAAGTGACGCGCTTGGTGGATGAGGGGAAGGCTGTGGATGTGATCTACCTTGACTTCAGTAAGGCTTTTGACACCATTTCCCACAACATTCTCCTCAAGAAACTGGCTGCTCGTGGCTTGGACTGGCGTACGCTTTGTTGGGTTAAAAACTGGCTGGATGGCCGGGCCCAAAGAGTTGTGGTGAATGGAGCCAAATCCAGTTGGAGGCTGGTTACTAGTGGAGTCCCCCAGGGCTCAGTGCTGGGGCCGGTCCTCTTTAATATCTTTATTGATGACCTGGATGAGGGGATCGAGTGCACCCTCAGTAAGTTTGCAGATGACACCAAGTTAGGTGCGTGTGTTGATCCGCTCGAGGGAAGGAAGGTTCTGCAGGAGGATTTGGGTAGGCTGGACCGATGGGCTGAGGTCAACTGCATGAAGTTCAACAAGGCCAAGTGTCGGGTCCTACATCTGGGACGTAACAACCCCAAGCAGAGCTACAGGCTGGGAGATGAGTGGTTGGAAAGCTGCCTGGCAGAGAAGGACCTGGGAGTACTGGTTGATAGGCAGCTGAATATGAGCCAGCAGTGTGCTCAGGTGGCCGAGAAGGCCAACAGCGTCCTGGCTTGCATAAGAAGCAGTGTGGCCAGCAGGTCTAGGGAAGTGATTGTCCCCTTGTACTCGGCTCTGGTGAGGCTGCACCTCGAGTACTGTGTTCAGTTTTGGGCCCCTCGCTACAAGAAGGACATGGAGGTGCTCGAGAGAGTCCAGAGAAGGGCAACGAAGCTGGTGAGGGGTCTGGAGAACAAGTCTTATGAGGAGCGGCTGAGGGAGCTGGGGTTGTTTAGCCTGGAGAAGAGGAGGCTCAGGGGAGACCTCATCGCTCTCTACAGGTACCTTAAAGGAGGCTGTAGCGAGGTGAGGGTTGGTCTATTCTCCCACGTGCCTGGTGACAGGACGAGGGGGAATGGGCTAAAGTTGCGTCAGGGGAGGTTTAGGTTGGATGTTAGGAAGAACTTCTTTACTGAAAGGGTTGTTAGGCATTAGAATGGACTGCCCAGGGAGGTGGTTGAGTCACCATCCCTGGAGGTCTTTAAAAGACGTTTAGATGTAGCCCTTAGTGATATGGTTTAGTGTAGGACTTGTTAGTGTTAGGTCAGAGGTTGGACTAGATGATCTTGGAGGTCTCTTCCAACCTAGATGATTCTGTGATTCTGTGATTCTGAGCTTTATCAATATGAAATTTAATTACTAGACTGCAATATAAAAGAGAAAAAAGTTTTTTCAGTATTAAGAATGTATTTAATTGAAAGTAGCCTATCATTATTAACAGCTTGTATATGCAAGTTTTTTGTAGAAGGCATGCTCATGTTAGTATTATCCAAAAGAGCCCTGCTGAAACATTAACCTAGATAAATAAGGGCTGCATAATGAGCAACTATGAAATACCCTGTGTTTTGCATAGGCACCTGATAGCTTAGTCCTGTAAAAGATGTGTTTTTATCCAACAGTTCATCTTTCAAAAGCCATTTCCATCAAACAGTATTTGACATCTATCCCCCAGCTCTCCCTGGAGGAACTGTGAGACGAGGATGGCGTGTCCCTGGCAGGATGCTGGTCTTTACTCCCTAGACTTACGAAATTCATTGTCAGGCTAAAGACCTCTTTGTGTTAGATGTCTTAAAGGTGACCACGCTTTTTGGGATTGTGTAATGCATCTCCTTACAATTCTGAGCAGAAAGATTGTTTAACTCTTCTGCTAGCTCCATTTTCCATCTGAGCAGAGAAAGTCTGTGAAACAAAACTGCTGTAAGTTCAAAGTACGACCAAAATGGTGTGATGAATTACTGGAGCTAGAGGGTACATTTCCAACCTGAAAAATTGTTTGAAATAGTTTAAAATTAAAGAGTGCTGGGGAAGTAGCAGGCACCTGCTAGTTTTTTCTGCTAATGGGAATGTCATGTGTAAATGTGTTTTCCTCACATACAGATGGATTTGAATGAAGCTGAGGAAATGATTTCTAGAGTAGAAAACCTGTACAAGCAACCTTCCTTCTGGAACCTTCTGCGTTCACTCCCTCACCTTGAATCGAACAACTTTTATACGGAGGATGGGTTAGCTGCTGTCGGACAGTTTCTGGAAGTTATTAAAAAGTAAGTACTCTTAAAAGCTTAAAATGCTCTCCTTTAGTATTTTACCTGAAATTCTCATTCTTTTAACAGGATATTTAGTATCAGCATCCTTATCAGGACAAGGAAGGTGGCATTTTTTTTCTGTTGACCAGATACTGCTTTTATAATGATGTGGTGGGAGTTTTCACCCATTCTGAGCCCTTCATAACTGTATTTCATCTCTGTCCAGCTCAGCAGTGATTCCCTAAGAGTTTCAGGGAAGGAGATTCATGTTAGCAATGGCCTTAAACTTTGTCATGTGCTTTGGGATTGTTCAAAAGATTGTCTACATGTGAATATAACAAAATCACAGCTTGGATTCTAATCAGCTTAATATCTATGTAGCACCCTGTATCAGGAAAATGACTCCATTTGGTTTCTCAAGTCTCTTGCTTCTCTTGCAAGAGATGAAGCATTAAGAAAAAAAACAGAGGACTGTATTCTGCATGTGAAAGTTTCCTGCCTCAGGTGAAGGACAGCTAGATTCAGAGGAAGATATATGGTATCAACAGCACAGAATACAAATACATCCATCTGGGATGGAGTTAGTTTTCTTCGTAGTCGCCCATATGGTGCTGTACTTTGCATTTATGACTGGAACAACGCTGATAGCACGCCAGTGTTTTGGCTGTTGCTGAGCAATGCTGGCACAGTCTCAAGACTTTTTCCTTATTTTCCTCTCTGCCTTCCAGTAGACAGGCTGGGTGCAGGCAACGAGTTGAGAGGGCACACAGCTGGGAGAGCTGAGCGAAGAGAGCAAAGGGATATGTATTCCATACCATATAATGCTATGCTCAGCAGTAAAGGCTGAGGGAAAGGAGGAGGAAGCAGGGGATTTTTATGATTATGGCATTTGTCTTCCCAAATAACATGCTGAGGCCCTGCTTTCCAGGAAGTGGCTGGACATCTGCCTGCTGATGGGAAGTAGGGAATTATTTCCTTGTTTGGCTTTGTTTGCATGCACAGCTTTACTATTAAACTGTCTCTGTTTTGGTCCTTGAGTCTTCTTGACTTCTTTGTATTTTCCCTGTCCCATGGGAGAGGGGAGTGAGCAAATGTGTGGGTGCTTGAGTGCCAGATGGGTCAACCCACAGGTAATTAACGATGGGACGAGACTTGGCTGTTTATTTATTTATTTATTTATTTTTTTAAGGCTGGTGTCCTTCAGAGCCCTTCAGTTTTCTGTAAATATTCCAATATGTAAAGCAAACCATGAAAACCAATGCTTACCTCTTGACTGTCCTCAGATTTCTGACATACATTTCTAGGTAGAGGTTCAGGCAGTATTTAGCCAGCAGAAAGGATCCTAAACTTACAACTTCTCTCACTTCCTGAGCTGTACTATCTTTGCTGTGCTCTCAGAGGTATCTAGTGGAGACTAGCCCACCATGAGAAAAAGAGACACAAAAAGCAAAGCCAAGCCAAGGGTTTACAAAAAACAACAACAAAAACTTTTTTTTTTTTCATTACCTTGTGTTTTATGTCCCACAGTTGACAGGGTTAATTGACTATCTGGTTGAACAACATGTCCTAGTTCAACACTTTTCACACCTATTCAGACAACTTAAACGGTGTTGCATTTTTTTCTCATATTGTTGGAAATACGTGTTACTGCAACTGCTGATCCAGTCTAACGATGCTGGATTTTTATTTGCTTAACAGAGGAATACGCTATGGGAAATAACTAATAAATTTGACTTAAACTTTAAGTAGTAAATTATAGCTGTGTTAATGTAGATTGTTTCCCAGTAAAGGGAAAACTGGGAGTTGTAAGACATTCAACAGATATATTTTTATCAGTGTTGTGTAAAGTGCTTAGTTTAATTTGTTGTGAGAGTAAGTCTTCTGTTGCTTTAAATGTGTTTTGCTTCTGCAGGTTGAGTGGAATAAGCCAATGCTTATTTTATTGTCCATCCCATCGTCTTGCTGTAGGGATGACTAGGAGAATCCTAGTGCTGTTTTTGCTCTCTCTTTTTGCTCTCATTTTTAATTCGTCTCCTACCCTGACTGTCCCTTCTCCCTGAGAACATTGGTGTAGTATTTCATATCCTTAGTGAACACTGAGTAAAACTCTAATTGTAAAATCTCACTTTTTTTTTTAATGAAAAGAATAACAAAAGATCAGTTTATTCAGCAATAGCTATGTATTTTAGTATTCAGTTGTTTGAGCTTCATTTTATTCCACCAAGCCCTTTCAGTTCTGTGTGTATGCAGAGCTTGATTTTTGTTTTACTTTCAGTACCTTAGCATCATTGAAGGATTTAGATGTGATGCCATTTGGCCAGAGTTTCTATGAAGTCGTGAAAATCGCACTGAATTTAACTGCTGAATTGGTACAGGATAGGAGCTTGGAAGGTAAGGAATTTGCTTCAGATTATTATTATTATTATTTTTGACATAACTTGTAAGCATGTTGCAAATACGTGACAGCAGTAACTCTGAATTCCGGCTAAATTCCCAATGTAAATGGTCCAAGAATTGAATGATGTCACTCATTTCTTTATTGACCTGTTTTTTAAACACTAATAACTACATTTCATCAGCCTATCACAACTGCAAGGCCTAACATATGTTTAGAATGATCTTTCAGTGGTGAATTTTAGAGAGACTAAATCACTACAAAGGACAATCTCTTCCATTTGATAGAAGGATATACTGTTTTTTTGGACATGCATGTTATGTCAGTCTTACTTTAAAGCTTTATTCTTCTGTTATCACAAATTCTAGTCTTAGCTGGAGGGCTACATTTTCACTTTCTGCTGCTTGGTTGTGGGAGATGTGTTTAACTGGAGAAGGTAGGCTGGGCACAGGACAACTCCTCAAGATTAAGGTCAGGAATAGGTTTCATTGGCAAATTTCCTGGAGACGTACAATTAGATTCTATGTGCAGCTGCTGGCTCTGCATGGAAAGTCAGGCCAAGAAATGTACGTGGTCTAAATCCCCCTCCCACTGTCAAAAACAAGACTGAAGTGATAGAAAGGTAATATGTTTGAGCCCCTATACAGAGGGTGGACTTTAATTCCCTGGGCCTCAGCTCAGGTCACTGCTATTTGTTCTTTCGTGTACTTTACAGACAGCTATTCAAAAGAGAAATGAGTGACAGGTGACCTTAAAGTATAGTTTGTGTGTGTCTGGCTGGCATTTTTGACTTGCTAGTTGCCTCGCAGCTATGGCAAATGTTAGGAAGCTGGAAAAGCTATGGCCTCTTAAATATATTTTCATTCATGTAGTGTTACAGGCTTATAAACTCAAAAGAAGTGTTGTGTACAATATATTCATGTCACCAAATATTCAGATATTTATGACAAATTAGTATTTAGCTTTAAAATAGAGAATACAGAAAGTTTAATGCCAGTAAGTTGATTTCTAGTGCAATTAATAGGTACGGTGACAGCAAAGTAGGCAGACCATAGTGTGCTATCTAATTCTTATGGTAGTATTCTGTAGTGACGTGGGTTTCTCTGAGAGCTAGACAAGGCTTTGTGTGAGCTGGGTATGTACTGTATCATTAACCCTGTCTTCACTGGTACTGCTTTAAAGCTAGCTAGAACAAAAGCAATGTAAATCGACTTCCTTTTCCTGCATCTTACTGCATTAGAGGTATGACATACTGTCCCTCAGAAAGCTTTCTGATTTGAATCACCAGGTACAGAAGTAGTATCTTTATGCAAACCTGTTTACAGAGTGCAGCTAGTATTCTCCTAGTGCTCTTCTTCTCAGCAATAAGTCATTTTCAGCCCATATACGCACATTTGCACAAATGCATGCATAACTGGACACCAGTTCAGAATGGCACACTGCTGCGTCTGCTTGCAATCACTGTGTAGGGCCTCTCATAATAATCCTATCAACAGCTGGTGACATACCAACAGATTAGCTGACCTTGCCATATTTTTAATGCAACCAGGGATTTTATCCTAGTGAAATAGGTGTTCAGGTGCACACTTATTCTCTTCAGAAAGCTGGAAATATTGTATTTGGGTCTCATCAAGTCTGAATCATCAAGAAACAATGTGAACAAAAAAAGTAGGAATGTTGCAAACTATATATTTTTTTTTCTTTCAGGTTTTCAATATAATCTTTCTTTAGGGTCTGTTTTGTGGAATCCACGTGCTGTCAGAGCAGAACTTGAATCTAGGTTTGGTTTTGATGATCTTCATGTTAAGAAACTTCTAAGTTATACAGCACAATTAACAAAGGTAAACTACTTGAAAATTTCATTTTCCCTCTTTCCTCTGTTTTTGTTTCCTGAAGGAAATCCCTGAAGGGATTTTTCATGCCTTACAGGAGCTATAATCATATTTTAGAAAGGTAGACAGAACCAGCATTTCATCTTTCAGAAGGTAAAGAACTTGGATGAATGTTTCCAGCTGTGTCTTGAAATTGAATACGAACTTTGTAAGCTTTGTTCAGCAGGTATTTGCACCATTATACATGACTCGCTAATAGCGTAACTAATCACTTGAAGCCATCTATAACTAAGGAAGTACTGTTTCATATCAAGAATCAAATGATTCAAACAAAAGATTTTCTTCAATAATATTCATGTTAGATTTTGTGTGGCCCCTCTGAATTGTGTTCTCTTGTAGAAGTTGTAGTGAGAATTAAAATGGATGCCTTTTTTACTTTGACCTTATGGGAAATAATCACTTCTCTTGGCCTGTTTTGAAATAAATCTGTAGGTTACAAGAAATGAAATTATAGATGTAAAGAATAAATACTGTTTTTACTGAAAGTACAGGGGAAGTAAATTTTGTGTTTTTCTCCATTAAATTTTTAAAATAAAGCCCAGATTTGAAGCTGCCTGGATTCTTTTGACAGGTAGCATTTTTCTTCTGGTTTGATGGACAAAGAAAGCCTCTCTCTTCTGTGCCTCTATAAAGATACAACAGCAGTTCTTTCTTCTTAGTTGTACTGTCTTGATATAAATGTACTTGACTGATGAGTAGTCTCAATGGGGCTATTCAAATATATGACCAGTATGTCAAACTTTGAAGAAAATATTTCTTCTCAGTGACAGCTTTTTTAATGTTTCTACTAGACCAAAATGACCTGCGATATTCTAGTTTGAGCTGCAGAACACTTGAAACATCTCTTGAATTTCTACTGAAGTCTAGTCTTTAACTAGAACATGCTGGTAATTTTCAGAAGTCCTTTCTTTTGCTAGGTATGGTCTGGAGCTCTTCTTGAGAAGAGATCATTATAAAAATGGATGATTTACACAAATAAGTAAATTATATTAGCAAACAAAAACAATCAAACCCTCTTTGAATGGCCTTTTAATGAAATATCATTGATGGCCAGTGTGACCAACATAACAGAATATTTGACAGAATATTTGTTAGCTATTTAAAGATTAAGCTTAATATCTTCATATTGTGTGCTTATAGTAGGACACTGAAGACCTTCAAAGAGTACAAAGAGAAGTATGGAAACATGGTCAATGTCTGTTCTGAGCACTTCAATTCTCTATCGGATGCCCAAGCTGGTGTGGTGTCAAAACACCTGCAAAATTTTCAATACATTTCCGAGTCACAGTTAGAAGGGGTTTGGATGGGAAATACCTCAGAAAGACACTATTAGGGAGATTTAAGATATACTAAGTGACTTTTACAAGCTTTGATAAAATTTATATGATCTGGAAGAATAAATCTTTCAACATGGAATTTAGAAGTCAGGCTGTGGGGAGAAAAATTGTCCCCTTGTCCACACTGCTCAGAAGTGCCACCTTCAATTTAAAACTTGTCCACTGTATATATAATCATTGTTTAAGATATATCATTGTACTGAATGCTTTATACATCAGTTGTTTTTATACTTGTGAAGTTGCTTCTACATAATTATTCCAGTGCAAAATACTAGTGTAATTGGACTGTATAATTGCAAGCTATTTCAGTGTCAACCTGGAAATTAATGTAAAATAACAACACTGATGTAGCTACAGGATGAAAATTCCTTGTGTAGACAAATCGCATTACTCCACCTGGTGTAGAAGTATGAACTCTAATGGGGCCACACTGTTATTTTGCACAACACTCTGCATGTGCAGTACCCAAGAACACTAGGCCGGATTAACTGGACTTTGTTGTCACTGAAGGAGGCTATGTGATTTTCTTTTTAATCAGATAAGTAAATTGATATCAGAGATAACACTCAGCAAGTCTCTGACATACTCATGAATTTCTTGTGTCCCTGCCAGATTCCCACAGGAGAGACACTGGACCAGTTTGTGTGTTCTGCTCTGTCCAGTGTGCCAGGGGATGAAGCTAACAAAGAGAATAATGAAGAAAGCTGTATTTCCACATGGCATGAGGCCAAACTGTATCTTGTCCATTCTGTCAGTAAGCTCAAACTCTATGCACAGGTACACTTTAATGAGTTATTTGATTAAATTCCTAATTTTAGCATGCAGGCTGTCAACAGTGACTCAGTTAAAAGATCCGAGATAGGTATAAAATATTATTGCCGTGATTTTTTTCATCTGACTAATAAGAGAAAGTAATCTTTCTTATAAGAATTGTTACAGTGGAAGTATAATCTATCACCATTTGTCTACTTAATCATATTTTTCTCATTAACGCAAACACGGATTTGAAATGTAATAGGGAACATGGTGAAATAGACTGCACTGCAGAGGTCTGACAGAAAGAAAACCCGTTTACTGTCTCACTAGGGCCTGAATTTGGGACAAAACTGAAAGGAGACTATGGTATATTGTTCATTTATTAATTCTCCTCCACCAGCTTAGGCAATAGTGGCTGAAGTGTATTGAGGAGGATAAGAGTAAATCTCCAGGGTAACGTTTTAAAATTCTGCTCTGGCAAAACAGCTTGTCATGCAGTTTCTATGATGACAAGTAGTTGTGTGGAGAATAGGATAAACAAGGAGGTTCTTAAGGAGAACACTTACCTAGCTGCCTTAACACTAGTGTGTGTGTGTGTGTGTGTGTGTGTTTAACATTAAAAAAAATGTTAAACTGTATATCATCTGCTCTGGAGATTTTTGCAGTATGATCTAGAGTAAGCATGTAGAACTCATTTATTTCCTTAAAAATGTAGTTGTCAGTTTCTCTCTTGATTAGTTTTACTGATCTGTGATGACTTGAAGTCACCATTGAATGTGTTTGCCAAAAGTAATGACTATTTTGGCCATAGGTAAATCCAATAATACTGTCAGGCATGGTTTTAAAACTGTTTGGAAGGATGTAATTGAAGCTGCTAGTCACTGGGTAAGCTGGATGCCTTTTATAGTGAAAATCTGTTATAACCACGAGGCACTTAGAAGGCATAATGGGGGAGAAAATAAGGGCAGTCTGAGAGTTTTGCCAGGCCTTGACATGTCGTATTCTAAACTACACAATGGGAGCATGCAGGCTCCTTCTCCATCTCTTTGTATAATGGGACTCCCAAAATGTTGAAGCTGCCCTTTTTATTAAAAAACATACAAACAAAAAACAACAACAACAGCAGAGAAACAAAAAAAAAGACAAATCAGAAAAAAAAACAAAAACAAAAATGGCAACAATGGAAAACAACAAAAAGCAAAGTCTGTGTTTGTCTAAATAAGAAAATTTTGATTATCTAACAAGGTTCATTCTGTTTTTCCTTCAATCTGCTAGGTATTAGAGCAATGGTTCAGCAGCAACCACTCTAAGAAACTACTTTCAGAACTTGAAAGAATCATAGTTGATGTAATGTCTCAGCTGCTAAATGACAGGGAAGCCAGAAAAATTGTCTCAGGGATAAATACCCTGTTCAAGCAATGGAATGAGAAATCAGAACCCTATTTTTCAGAAGAATATAGCCCATCTCATGATCTGTAAGTTATACTTACCTTTCCGCAACTTGTGTTAAAAAGTTCACATTAACTTCAATATTTATTTTCACATTACATTTAATCTTGTTCTGATTTTTGGCTGTTTTGTGATTTTATTTTTTATTCTGTAATTCAAAACCTCTTATGCAGTCCAATAACTCTTATAACTCATACACATTCTGAACAAGAAATTTAATCCGTGATTCTGAGTATACCTTTTTAAAGGTTCAGTAGAGGACCTGAGTACTTCATCAGGACAGAAATTGGCAGCTATGTATAATTAAGCATTTTGGACTATGACCCGAATTCTTTGCATTGTTTTACTGAGTCTAATTCCCACAGATAGTTGCTGTGACTCATTAATGCTTCCCATGAATGTATGCTATAATATCAATCTACTAATGCACAGCAAGTCCAGTGCCTCTGAAATGTATTGGATTTCTGCTGTAGGGCTCACAATCATGTTGGTTTTTGCAGGAGATCTTGAAAAGAAACCTACTACGGAGAACAGAATTATAATGTAATGCTATGTGTGTTCCCTGTTTGACTTGTTATCACTTAATGCAAATGCAAGTAGTTAATAAGATATGGCTATAAATTCTGTGTTTATGCAGAATAATTTGTTTTGCTAACACAGTACAAATCTTCCCCTATGAAAGGGTGTTTTTTTTTTTTTTTTTAAAGGCAGTTGATCACTAATTAGCAGTAAACCATTTTCTTGCAACCCTGAAAATGCTTTCAATCCTCATTTCAGGATGAGTGCAACTATAAGCTTGTAAAGATCGACTGTGCTTTAATTGCAGGTATTCTGATTCATGCCATATATTTTAAAATGAAATCAAGGTGTTTGTTCTGGTCGATTTCTGCAAAATAAAGTTTTTAGGAGCTCTGTTTACCTATCTATTTTTAAAACAGTACTTGCAATACATGTCTGGAAAGGTTACTACACAGGACTTAAAGTTGTAGATATAGAGGGCTAATAAATGTTTGTTAAAGTTGGCAGAGCCTTACGATGGCATAGGCAGCGTACAGGAATGCACCCTTCTGTCTTTCTAAATGAACATCGTACGACTTGCACCGCTCTGGGAGCTGGACTTGATGATCCTTGTGGGTCCCTTCCAATTCAGGGTGTTCTGTGATTATAATGAAGGGCTTGATTTAGCATAGCTCATAATAGCTCTGCTTGTTCATGTCTAAAACTTCCTGCATAGGATGAATGATCCATGCTTTACAAATCAGCACCTGAAGATAACTCTGAAGGATATAAGGAGCTCCAATTAGCACACCCACAAGTGGGAGATGATCAGGCAACCTTTGGCTCTGTATTTGTTACTGCTTTAATTTAATGACACAGTCATTTTTCCATTTCCAAACATACCTGTTTGAATAGAAAAATGGAAAAAATGTGGGATTTATAAACAGATATATAACTCCTGTGCTTCACCTCACAGCCTCTGGTGGAATAGTAGCCAGTGCCTCCTTTTCTCAGCTTTGAGTGTTTAGAAGCATTTTTTTTTTTTTCAGTACAATAAATGTCTTGATAGAAAATCAACTTTTTCTGTGGGAAACTTCTCCATGTTTTGCTGCAAAAGGAAGGAAAGGAGATCATTGTGTGTAAATCTTTCATAGCATTAGCATTTTCAGCCTTTAGGGAAATTAGTTTGAAGAAAGTAGACTTGTCCGTGAAAACAAGTTGAACTTCTCACGTGGGAGACTGATCAATGACTGCTCAAAGTCAGAAGGGTTCTTTAGTTTTTGCTCTTTTCTTGTTCCAAGGCTTTTGTAAAATCCATTAATCCATTATCTTCTGTAAAGAGAGAGACTGCAGTCAAACTGCTCAATAGTTTAGTAGTGTTTTGGAATTTAAATTCTTTTTATAAAAGGACACTGCTATACTGCTGCTCTGTAAGAAAATACAGAGTAGGTGATAGAGTGAGTGCACAAAACAAAACATAATTTTCAGCAGCTTTACTTTTTTGTTTGTAGTGCACAACATTTCTGTGCTCTGTTTCTTTTATTTACAGAATCCTATATCTGGAGAGAGTGCAGGCTGTGCTACAGTCTGTGCCTCAGTGGCCTGTTACGAAGAGATTGCTTCTGGTAGATGGAGCTATAAGGAATGTAATAACGCAATATTTAAACTTCACTGAAGGTAAAGCTACGTGGTGGTTACTTGTCAGTAGCACTGTCCAAAGGCAGTTATTGCAGGGATCCACCGTGTGTGTGAGTGAGGACATTTGCACCAGGAACTGGAGCAAGGCTGCAGCCTTGTATGTCCAGGTGCCAGCAGCTGGGATCCAGTGGCAGCTGCTGGGCAGACTGAGTGCCTGAGTGCTGGAGGGATCCACCTTGTGGACATGTACACGTTTATTTCCCCTAACAGACATACATCCTGAACAGCCTTGCCTCTGTTGGGCTACTAGATTTAGCAGCCCCTAACGTTATCTAGTAACATTTTTGGTGTTGTCTTTTATTTGAGAAGGGTGAGATTACAGTTTTCCTTGGGTCCTTAAGGAATTAGGCAAATTTTCTGCATTTCAAAAGAATTTTCTGTCTAAATCAGCTATTACATATGGGAAGTGTCCAATGTTATTTACAGCATCTATAGCTAGAAATCTGCATAGGACCTTATTTTCCTCTCGTAAAAATCTCTAAAGCTTGCTGAAGTCACTAGAGCTACTCTGGTATAGCTGTGAAAGAGGACAGGGTCATATTTTGCTGATGTAAGAGTCCCAGTGCAACATGGAATCTTTGTCTCTAACTGTTGTGTCTTTCAAACCATGTTGTGCATAGTTTTCTTTCCTGGAAGGATGCTTCCAGCCCCTGAATTACTCTGTAGGTTAAATATTTTCTGTATGTGGTGGTGGGGAACTGTCTTACAGAAGCATTACGTATCCTGGAAAAACTGATTGCCTTTACCCAAAGAGATGGATTCATTCATCTAGACATCAGAAAGCTATTTGTGGAGTTAAAACAGGTATGTTGTTATTTAATGTCTGCATACTAGTTTGCATAAAGCTACACAGGCTTAATTTAGAAGTGAAAAATACTGGCTAAGTAGAGTATTTAACTTTTTATTTAGCAGCATTTTGGTCCAACTTTAATTTATTTACTTATTTTAATCTTCTGACATTCATGAGAATTAACACAGAGTGTGAATTAAATCTGTTACCTTATCCTTAAATTCATTTTTAAAGAGACAGTGTATTCAATACTTTTTAGATGTTGATAAGCAACACTTCCTACGTATGCAATGATGTGCTTACAATGTTCGAGAAGGCCCTGCAGCTTCCACGGGGCTCTGATATCACTGATGTTTTAGCCATACATGTGTGTCCTGACAGTGACTCAGAGGTGGCTTTCAAGCTAAGCAACCAGGTCCAGTCGCTAAAGGAAGCTGTAAGTATTTCTGAATTCTTTTCGTTTAAAGCTTGCAGTGCCTTACTTATATTGCTATCACAAAATGAAATATATTAACAGGGGCTGTAGATTACTTCTTAGGGTTTGCTATTAATAAGTGATTGGCAACTAATTATTTAAACTGATTAGAAGGTGCTTGGTGGCAAATCTAAGAACCAGGGCCAAAATCTCTGGAGTGCTTACCTTTTACTGGTTTTAAACAATTGTTCTCTTTACTGTGAAAGGTCCTGCTTCTGCAGAAAGTGACTTATGGACAACAGAGCCTGCCAGATTCAATAACGGATGATTATTTGGGATGGCAAGAAATAGAAGAGCAGCTAGCTGAAAGTTACCGTTATTACTGTGTAATTAATCAGTTGCTGAGCACAGAAGCGCCATCTGAGGAGGATGTCCATTTCAGCTCTTGTCAGGAAGAGCTGTTCTTCTCACTGTATGTATTTTGGAAGTGTGTTAATACATAAAGATCCTGATTCTCTTCTTGCTGATGCCAGCCTGGAGTAGGTATAGTAATGAGTAAATGAATAGGTAAAAAGGTTAAACTCCTGCTTTCTGCATTTGATTACCACCCGAAATAAACCATTTTCTGTAGCAGAAACAGGAAAGTAGAGGAAGATTTGTACGAGTATTCTTTTGGGGAAGGGTTTCAAAACAGGCTGAGGATAGGCAGGTATCTAGGATTCTAAAAGCTTCTTCTCCCTTTATCTTTTTACATCTAAGTATTTTCTACTACTTCTCCCCTGTCTTCTTCCTGTTGCATACTTCTCTGGCCCTGTGTTGCTCAGGACTCTTGGAAACCTGGATCTGAAAGGCTGGTGTGAGGTGCAAGAAACATCAAAGGGGAGTTACAAAGTATACTAGGAGGGGTACTGCAGCCTGAGATTGCTCGATGTGTTCAGAAAGCAGTCATTGTTCTTCTGATTCAGTGGAAACACATTCATCTTTTTATTAAGTTTTAATTTGATTGTTATTTGTAATTATTTAGCTTGAAATCCATAGAATTACTTTAATGGAGTTAAATGAGGCTATATTAAAAACAAATCGGTATATCAGTAGAGTGCTTTAAAATAGGATAGGGTTTTGTTATTCTTGCTTAGCTATGTAAAGCATGAGCATAATTCTGTTAAGGTGGAGTTATATTTTTACTGGATGGGTGTCCTCTGTCATCACTATTTTAACCATGGCAGCTTTGTTCTCCATATCATTTCAGAATTAATAATACACTTGAAGAAATCTTGTTTGCCTTTGAGGGAAATCCATACTGGAAGGATTTAACAACTTTTGTCCAGTGGACATGCAAGGTAGCTCAATACATGAACAAGAAAGTGGGCTCCACAGAAGGTCAGTCAGGTGAGGAAATAATTACCCCACAGCACAGGATTTATTCTGAAAGTTCTATGTTTGTTTTAGAGTACATTATTCCTCATCAAGGGAAAAGCTGAAGATTTTTATATTTGTGAGCCATTTATGTTTCCCATATCCTGTAAGGAAAACTTCTTAATTCCACAATATAAATGGGAGACCACATAAGCTTGTCACTCAGTAGAGGTGTTCCTAGGCTGGTTTCAAATTAAGGCAAGGACTTTAAGCTTGATTTCCTTCATCCCATCCTGTGATATTCCAGATGTCCTGGCCCATCTGCTGATAACTTTTTTGGAATACATTAGTTTTTCCTTATTTGGTGGAAAACTGATTTTCAGTGGAAAACTGAATGATCTCAGATCTCTCTGGGAATGGGAGAGCTTTTACCATTTCAGAATTATTTCTGATTAAATATTAGCATTGCTCTTTTGAACATTTTGTGGTACAAATGAGCTATGAAGCATGGCACAATATGGCTGATCCAAACAGGTCTAGAAAATGACCTCCCCAATATCACCCATTTGTTTCCTTTAAGTATTTTTCCTGTGCTCCCAATTCTTGCCTTTTTTTTTTTTATTATTATTAAATTCTTGAGATCTATGAAAGATCTTGGTCTTGCTAAAGATTTGTTTTTCCAAACATTTTGTCTGCTGAGCTAATCAGAAATGTACTGAATATTTCATCTGTAAGTGGGCTGGTAAAGAATGTAATGCAAAAATAAGCAGTTTTTTAAATCAAAGAACTGTGTTAGTGAAGTGAACTGTTCAAATGTGAATTGATTACATAGGTTTTGTAATTTATTCTAGTTTCAGATATGTTGGTTAACTAGGCAGTAATAAGTGAATTTCATAAGACTGCTTTCTTTTTACTGAAATTCCAAGGAAAAAGAAATATTAATGTTCTTTCAGTGCTGACTGCAGCACTAAGTGCACTCTTGTATAATAAAACTGATCTTTTCTTTTCCCTCCCAGTATTTCTGCAATTCATGTATAATTCAAAACATATCTTCTATTTTTCTTTTTTTTTTTTTTTTCTGTAAGGAATTGGCTGATATAGATGTCTTATGTAGAGCTGATATTTACTGATTCTGTATTTCATTCCTTTAAATCATTCAGTAGAACTAAGATCAAACTCTTTACTAAAAATTGCATGTTTATTTCTTTTAAAATGTACTTTACTGTATTTCTCTCTCTTCAAAAATTCAAGTACTAGTAAGTTTTGTAGGAGTCTTTCAGGTTGTTTCAGTGGGAGTTATCAAGTTGTTAATAATTGTACATAAAGTTTTCTTGATGTCTTTTGGTGTTGAAATTTGTATTTTCTCTGCAGATGGACTAGAAGCATCTCTATGTTCTAGACAAAAGCTCAGTTTGGAGACTATCTTAGGTCATTATTTAGCATTTCTGCAAGATTTACCAGATTATTCCTCAGTTATTTCCTGGTCACGGTAAGGTTGAACTAGTCAGTGCAATTTCTTTGTTTAATGGTGTTTTCCACAAATCCTTTACACCACCTTCACTTTGGACAGACACTGTAATTCTTGAACATAATTACCATGCCTTTTTTTCACCATATGGCTAATGCTGCTCAGTGTTACTTGGAAGAAATGGGATGGAGTCCTGACAGTTCCTGTGTATTGTTACAAAGCCTCCTTATCACTGTTGCATACATTATCGCCCTGATGAACAGTACAACGGAAGCCATTTAATCATCACTCTGTTAAAATAAGAAAAAAAAATCCCTTATAGAAAAGCCTCAGGCTAGTTGTTCATTGCTGCCTGTGTTGTTTAATGCTGTTAACTGTTTACCATGCTATGTTGGTGATCACAGTTATTAATAGATGAGATTACTTTCTAAGTTACATTTCTGGACTCTGAACTTTATTTTTCATTACGCTGCTATTGAGGTCTTTACTAACTCAATGCCTGGTTTAACCTGTAAAATGGAAGTAACCACCATTAGTGCAATAAAGGATGACGAATCAAAAGTTTATAAATTATGTGTTGCCTTCAATATGCCTTAGATGCATATTGAATATTGCCTCCACTGTTAGACAGGTCATATTGTGCTTTTCATTCAAGCAGAACTTGACAGGGAGGTCAGTAGCTTGATTAAAATGGACTCTAGAAGCAAGTAACTTCTGATTTGTGTTTTCAAAATCTCAGATGTTCTTAACATTTGGAGTATAAACAAAATGCTTGTGAACACAGATTTGTATTTCACCTGAAATACTGTTTTTAAAGAATGCACTATTTTCCCTATGCTGTACTACTAACAAAATCACCCAACTGCTTACTGTGTCTTTCTGTATTATACGTGCAAGGTATATTTCTTTGTTTATATGTCTAACAAATTCTACATGGGGAATGCTTTCTTTTCAATGTTTGACATCTTGGTTTCTATCTAGCGTAAGTAATTCCAGTAACAGAGACACAGTCCCTTACAAACCTTTTTAATAGTGTGTGGTTTTCTGCTTTTAAACTATTAAAAAAAAAAAAACATATTTAACGATAAACTGTCTTCAGCTTGTGACCTTTGCATTGGAATACTCCTTCCTCCATGCAGCTCAGTCTTGACCAAACCAGCTTCACAGAGTTGTAATGTTTTATATGAAAATGAAAGCATTTTTTCCTTTTGAGAAATAATACTGACACTATGGAAACATCAATTGTAGCATTATTTTTAAGTGTAATTTCATTCCCCTCACTTCCTCGATATTAAAATAATGGTATTCATCTATCAGTCATCAAACAGAAATGTTTTCACTTTAAATAATTGTGATGAAAAAAATATATATATTTCTTCAGAACTCATTGAAATGTAGAATTTTTGATCACTTTTACTGATAAGTTCCTTTCTATAAACTAATTCATTTGTGAAGCATAAAATGTTTGCTCTTTTCAGCAGCAGAAAATGTGAAGCGCTTAAATCAAAAGGACAATTCTGGCTTACAGACTTGATTACTGACAAATGCACGCTTCTTTAACTTAGATGCCTATATTCAGATTTCAATTCGAATATGTGTGACTTTTCAGTATTTTTAGCCATGAATTTGAAAATCAAAGTGATTGTCAGTTGAGCTATTTCAGGTCTTATAATAATTAATGGGTGACTGCTATTTAAATGATTGTTGAACTTTCTTTGACTTAAGTAAATGCATCTATATTCTATTTATAAAAATATATTTAACTAATTCTTGTCTGCCTGCTAGGTAACAAGAAAAAATGTGCTTAATATTTCAGGAACTTGACATCTGTGAAAGAGTTTTTGAAGACAGAAGAAAATTTATGGATTTCTGGTGAAAAGGAAATGGATCATCTTTTACATCTTGCAGAAGTCATAGAAGGAATGATAATGACTGATTTCTCAGCTCTTTCAAGCCTCCAGTCTCTAATGGAAACTGTTTTGAATAATATGATTATATGGATGAAAAATTTTGCTGAGGGGGAGGAATCTGCCACAAACTTCTCACTTGCACTTTCTGACCTCCATAATGAATTGCAAAAAAATTTCCAGGCTCTTCAGAGATCTTGGATGAAAGAGAAGACAGATATTTTCTGGCAAATATTGAAAATTATATCCCATGAACTTGATTCTATGCTCTCTGATATAAGTCAGGTTGAAGAGGAGGAAGTATTGGAGACCTTATCTAGATTTATATTCTCCATTACAGAAAATAAAAAAAATCTTAGTAGAAGTATGCTATTGCTCAAAAATGTCCTAACTGATTGGCCAGATTTCAATGTTACTACTTTGAACCGCCTAGAACACTTGAGTGAAAACTTCCAAAGGAATCTCTATGAGGTTGGGTCATTGACAGAAAGTCATATCAATGCATCTTTCAGCACAGTTCATGGACTGAGTAATGCCTCCTCTTCATTATTCTCAAATGAAACTTTTATATATAAAGTACAAGAGTTAGGTGAAATTGTTCCCAATTTCTTCAAAGGCATCAAAAAGTTAAACACTATTAGTGTGGACTCAATTGTTCAGATACTTTTCTCTCTGTATCAGAATGCTGATTTGCTCCTAAATATTGACAATAACACTTTGTTTGAATTTCTTTATAAGACCTCAAAAGATATTTCATCTTTTCAAGCATGGCATGATTTCCAAGATATGGACCGAGTTTCTGATTTTCTGTTTGAAACTTTTGATCTTCTCTGGAACTTCACCAGTAAGTCTCTCTGTGAAAAGTTACAGACCTTTTACAATTACACAGAGTTTCAGGCCCAGTCTCTTGCACAGGAAGGGAAAAAAGAGATGCAAATTGTCTATAATACTCTGAGCAACCTTAAAACGTTATTAGTGGATGAAGAGCTTGAAACGGCTGCCTTTTGTTATTTGGAACAATTTTTTGATTTCGCCCTAGAATGCCTGGTAAATAGTGGATGCGCTGATTTTTATCTATCAAACATTACTTCTCTAAATCACTCAGCAGAGTTTTATAACCTACTTCTGCTTCCATTGGACAGTGTTTTGTTTAATAAAACAAACTTAGGAGATGAGGTAAGTGTGCCTTCTGCTTTGCACTGCACTTTTACATGGCTTCAAACCTGGACAGAGATTTTTGAAGAAGCGTCCAAAATCTTAAACTTAAATTCAACATTTTTTGTCTATCTGAGGAATGATTTGGCAGATCTCTCTAAGAGTCTTTTAAATACAACTCACGTTGATCTGTGCAATAAAACGAATATGGCTATTGTTGAAGCTACAACAGCAATGCATCTGTTGAAAATCATAGTTGAAGGTGGTGATTTAAATGACTGGAAAGATTTTGAAGCTTTCCTTGCTATTCTTCAAAGTGTATTTGAAAATGCAATTGATGCCACAAGCTCACTTAAAGGTAACAGTTTAGATGATACTTTAGAAATGATAGGAATCGTGATATCTGAATTGCAGCAATCTATACTGAAGGTTGGTAATGGAGATTTTTTGAATTCTTGGCTTGACACTTCCATTTTAGGAGGATCTGGAGGAAAAGAAAAGGGTTCCAGTGTATTTTCCATTGGAAATTCACTTTCTGCTATTCTCAAGCTCTCCCCAAAAGAACTTGAATTTGCTCTCAACGAGATAAAAGACACAGCTGATTTCTTAAGAAATGCACCTCAAGGCAAATATTTGGCTTGTGTCAGTATTTTCAAGAATATTACCAAATTAATTTTGGACAATACTCTGAAAGACCTAAACTATTCACAAATGAATTTTTCATCTCATCTCCATGTCTTTCTGTACTCTTACAGTATAGTAGATGAAGTAGAGGATTGTAATGGGTGGATACGTGGATTTAGTAATCTCAGTGAAAAATACAAATCACAGTCTCACCTTGAAAATGCAAAACATGTTTTATTTCTACTGAAATCTTTGGGAAACATTGAGACAAATACTAAGCTAATGAACATGATAGATTTTGTTAATTTGGTTTTTAATCTAATTCTCCCTGAGTGCTCTGTAACTAGTTCTGATGTGATTTGTGTAAGTGTATATTTCAATGTTTTAACAAAAACTTTAAAATTCATTCTCCCTGAATCTCACATTCAAGATGACACTAGTGTACTTGAATTTATTTTTACACTCTTAAATAACTCTGGAAGGCTAATAAAAATGGCTGTCAACAATTTAATGGGGTACTCACACTATACATCAAATGATACCCATTTCAGTCCATCAGTCCATGGATCTAACAGGACTTTGAGGATGTTCCTTAAACCCTTCCATCAAGTTCTGCTTTCCTCAAAAGAAATTTTGGCAGAAATTAAAACTCTTCTGAAAAATGAAACTTTTGAAATTCAAGAAAAGATCTCCTCTCCATTGGATATTGAAATTGATGAGAAAAATATTGGTTTCTGGATGGAGTTCTTTCAAGATGTGATTAGTAAACTTGACTCAAATTTGTCCCATAAATTGCAGGGTGACAACAACACATTTTTACAGACACTGATAGAAAAAGTACCTCTGAAAGCTGAACTGCTAAAAAAGGCACTCAAAAATTTCAAGTCTTCTAGTCTCACTGGCTTTCCAGTAAGAAATGATGAAGAGTTTCTAGGGCATGTTGTAACCTTGGTGCAAAATCTAAAGAGCATGGATATTGAGCTCTTGATAGGTCAATTTAAACAAGTCCAGAGGAGCTTGGATAATTTTTTTAAAAATGTCAAACCTTTGCATATTGAGAGCTCTGAGTTAGGGCTCTTAATAGACTGGTGGGATGCATTTGAGAACAAGTCGTGTAATTGGAACCTGACCAGCTTATGGCAAGTCACACGACTTTTTCAAGCAGAGGAGCTCTCTGATGTAGAAGACATGTTCCATTTCCTCCTTGATGTCATCAGCCTTACAGAAAGATTAGCTCATGGAAACATCACAGAAGCACTAGCCGAAGTATACGCTTTTGTACTGACTCAGGAAGCAAAAATGCCAATGTTTACAAAAGAGGAATTCTCTAATCAAGTAGAAAGTCTACTGATGTTACTGGAGACATTGACAGATATGCTTGATGAACCTGCAGAGGCCTCAGTTTGTTTTTCTGCAGCATTCTGCTGGGCTCTCACAACAGTAACACCTCAGAGTGATCCCACTTTTAAACCTTGTGACTTTGCGCAAAGCAATTTTTCTCTGAATTATAATGCAATCTTCTATGCCATTAAGGAAATGAAACTCGTCACTGCGAATGACAATTCCTCATGCACTTTGGAAGATTTTCAGACAGATATCACTCACAATCTGACTTGCTTTTTTCATCAGATTAAAGAATGGAACTCTATTCTTTTTAAGTTTTCTGAGCTCCATGGTGTAAATGGTTCAGTTCTCAAAGAGCTACTGGAGTTTTGGGATGAACTGTTCCTCTATGCTGTGCCACTGCAAGCAAATAATGCAAACTCAGGAAACTGTTCCTCCACATTGAAGAGACAAGTGGCTTTACAGGTCATAGAAATTCTGAGCAATATACAAGTGGAGGAAATGGAGATGGCCGAAGATGTTCTTGAACAGCTGGATAATCTTTATGGTGGTCTAAATTGGAACAGACACTCAAGAATATCACTTATAAAGACTGTTCTTATGGATGTCAAGAACGTGACTAGTGAAGTTTCTGAACTCTTGGATGCAGAAGCTGTCCTTTCTTTTCTTTCTATAGTTCAGCCTTTAATGGCAATGTCTTCTGTTGGAAGCCAGGCTTACTCAATGCTTATGGTATTAGCTGCTTTAAATGGGAACAGTAATATATCTGATAACATTGAGAACATCTGGTTGCCTATAGTTAAAAGTATAGAAGATTTACTGGTGAATTTTAATGTTAGACACTTACTTGCAGTGATAGACAAAGAGTTTCAATTACTAAGGGTAGCCAATGGACAGTCCTCTTCAAAGACTCTTCATGTGTTCACGCAGCAATTTAACATATCATCTACAGAGGCTATGTTAAGAAATTTTGAAGACATACAAGAGATTGTGAACAGCTTTCTGTGCGAGTGTAACAATAAAAGTTATTCTAAAATTATGAAAACTCTGATCCCCCTTATGGCTAATGAAAATTCATCAGATCTACTGCTGTTTGTCGAAAATGTTGTTGACTTTCTGGAAATATTCCAAAATAAGTCTAAAGGAAATTACACTGGTGCGCTGTTTGTTGATGGTCATCTTGGCAGAAAAATATCAAATTATACTTATATTGCTAATTCAGTTTTGCAAAGCAGTCTCCTTCATATGATTGCTGACTTTGTTATTACAGAAGAAGCTTGGCATGTAAACAATACTGAGCTTCAGATAGTCAACTTGATCGATTCATTTTTTTATAATGCACTATATGGAAAAATTTCTACTCCATCCCAAAAGAGTACACTAGAGATCTTGCAAGAGATCCTGCAAATGATCCTTCCATCTTTCACAGAACATAACAGGAACAAAATGCCCTTTTTACAAAAGGATTTCCATGAGGATATAATGGCAGAAATGAGGTGAGCATTTTCTATGTACTGTTTTAAAAGTGTGCTGAGAGTCAGCGGTGAAAAAACAATTCTTTGTAAGCAGCTTGATCTAATCTTTAATTACTATTTTATTTCAGATTTGTTCCTTTGATTAAAACAATGTTTATTTGTTTCACATTATTTTGTGCAGACCAGACATATTTGGTATCAAATTATATTGTTTGGACAAGGTTGTTTATGTGTTTAGTAATCTGTATTGAGACTCAAGGTGATTTTTTGGGTATTATTATAGAACCAAATATTTGAAAATATTAATGTTTTAAAAACCTTGGAACTCTGAAAACTTGAACCCACATTTAACGGTGGGAAACAGTTATTTGGGCTGTGGAGTAGAATATTAACAGATACTTGGAACTATTTTTTTTCTTCCTATATCCAAATGTAGATATACTGTATTAGAAATGTCTTCAGATTTCATTCAAACTTATTACAACTTACAAACTACAAATTCTTTTCATTTTCCTATGACTAGGTTTCAGGTCTTCAATGAACAAATGTTTTAAAACTGTGCAAAGAGTGACTCAAGCTTGTGCACTAGCTCCTTCAAGAATTTGTTCTGAGCACTTAAAACCAGAAAAGAGTATAGCACTTACATGCTTTTTCAACAACAGTGAGAAAATTCAGGAAGCTTTATATTAGTTCTTTGTACAAGGAAAAGATAAATGGAGAGAAAAAAAAACAAACAAAAAACCAGAAAATTTTTATTGGTGCTCCTCCTTTTAAAAACCCACATTAACTCTGAGTGAAAATAACTTAAAATTGCTGGTGACTTATGCAAACATGATGTCCCTTTTGTGACTGTGACTATAGTATATTTGAATGTATATAAAATTGCTCAGTTAATATATATGTGTGTATAGTATGTATTATACATAATATAATCAATTAACATCGGTTGACAAGGGAAGATAGACTGATGTCATCTACTTGGACTTCTGTAAGGCTTTTTTGACACAGTCCCACATGACATCCTAATATCTAAATTAGAAAGATATAGATTTGAAGAGTGGACCATTCAGTGGATAAGGAAGTGGCTCAGTGGCTGCACCCAGAGAGTAGTGGTCAATGGGTCTATGTCCAGATGGAGGCCAGTGGTGTCCCTCAGGGGTCTCTCTTGGGACCTGTGCTTTTCAATATCTTTATCAATGACTTAGACATGGGGATTGAGTGCACCCTCAGCAAGTTTGCAGATGACACCAAGCTGAGTGGTGCAGTTGATACCAAAGAAGGAAGAGATGCCATCCAAAGGGACCTGGATAGGCTGGAGAAGTGGGCCTATGTGAACCGCATGAGGTTCAACAAGTCCAAGCATAAGGTGCTGCACCTGGGTTGGGGCAATCCCATACACGAGTACAGACTGGGAGAAGAACTCATTGAGAGCAGCCCTGTGAAGAGAGACTTGGGCGTTCTGGTGGACAAAAGGCTTGACATGAACCAATAGTGCATGCTGGCAGCCCACAAGGCCAACTGCATTCTGTGCTCCATCAAAAGAGGAGTGACCAGCAAGTCGATGGAGGTGATTGTGCCCCTCTACTCTGCCCTCATGAGTCCCCACTTGGAGTACTGCATCCAGGTCTGGGGCCCCCAGCACAAGAAAGATGTGGACATCTTAGAACGAGCCCAAAGGACGGCCACAAAGGTGATCAGAGTGCACCTCCTATGAAGAAGGGCTGAGAGAACTGGGGATGTTCAGCCTGGAGAAGAGAAGGCTCCAGAGAGAACTCATTGCAGCCTTTCAATACTTAAAGGAGGCTTATAAAAAGGGTGGAGAGGGGCACTTGTGTAGATGATGATAGGACAAGGGGGAATGGTCTTAAACTAAGAGAGGATATATTTAGACTAGGCATTAGGAAGAAATTCTTCACTGTAAGGGTGGTGAGACACTGGAACAGGTTGCCCAGAGAAGTTGTGGATGTGCCCCATCCCTGGAGGCATTCAAGGTCAGGATGGATGGAGCCTTGGCCAACCAGATCTAGTGGGTGGCATCTCTGCGTATGGCAGTGGTGTTGGAACCAGATGGTCTTTGAGGTCCCTTCCAACCCAAGCCATGATATATAGTTAATATATATATACACACATATATATAGTCATACATATTAACTATATAATATATAATAATATATGCTCATCTATTAAGTTATTCAGTTTAACAAATACATTTTCTGAAGGAAGATTCAGCCCAAGATAATTTTTGACAGGTTCCTCTAATATGTAATCTAGCAGCAGAGGAAACTCTCCTTCTGGGAAACCTTTACTGACAACTCATTTAATAAAAGTACTGCTAGACAAGTGTTGCTGCATTTAAGTAATACTCAGTGAGTGAATCCCACGAGATGGTTGCTTTGGTTGCAACACAGATCTGTAGGGTGTCTTGCTCGTGGGACTACTGATTCTACTGACGTAGCCCAGCAGAGAAACAGCATAATGGAGATGATGCATGACTCTGATGTGTTTTTCAGACCTTTATGATCCACTTTATACAAATATGTCAGACTAATGGTCAGTATTAGCCCAGGCTATTGAAAAATCGAAAGCAATGTTAGAAACATTGTTTATTTTCCCCAAATGCTGATTTTCAGAGTTGTTGAGTGTTCTGCTCTTTGCCATCAAATCAGTAGGTTCTGTGAGCTCTGTGTTTCTGCAAACTAGCTTAACACTGGTTATGATTTTGCTTATTTTGCTAGAGTACTTTTTTTGCACTCCTAAGGTCATAAGAAATCAGATCATATTTTACTTCGATGAAAACCTGCTTTTTTCTTTTTGTTTCCTGGAAGTTTTATGTTCTGATTCTGAAACAGTTCAGACAAATGTAATAGCATGTCAGACTAATGGTTAGTCGTATAACTGTTAATTTTGAAATCCTAATATGATCCATTGTGATTGTAGTTGTATGTAGTCACTTACTGAAAATTTTCTATGATATCCTTGCTTTCTTATAATGCTTTCTTACTAATCTTTCCACAGAGCATCTAAGATATGCAAGATTCTTCAGGAGCGTTTACACCCTGCTAGTGTTCTATTGCATAAGTTGCAGTTTGCTATTTTGAATATTCTTAAAATCTTTTCAGGTTGGTTACTGTTGTAGTGACTGCTTGTGTCACCATATGTGTTAGTAGCATAATGTAAAGACTTTACTATGAGCAACCCTTTGTAAAATTCAGCAAATTTGGGTGATGCCAAGTAAGGCAAGCATACTGATGCAGGAAAACGATCCTAGCAATGGCACAGGAAAATATTTTGACGCAGATCACATAAAGGGATGATTTTCAGAATGGTCACATTGATTCAAAATCTCAGTGAAAGCAGGTGGTCTGGCAACTATTCCTCTCTTCTCTCATTTTTAGGCATGTGCTCTTTCCCCTCTTCCTGCGCTTCTGCGCTTGCTCTGACACACCAGGACCTCTTCATCCTTGATTCAACTCTCAAACCCAGCAAAGGGCTGTATAGGCATGGCATTTAGGTTTTGTCTTGCCTTTTTCTACTGGACATTTTACTGTTAGCCTAGTGAACTGAGTCAAGTTGCAGCAGTTTTTTAATGAGCTAGAGTGTTTTTTTTTTTTTTTTTTTTTTTTTTTTTTTTTTTAATGCAGCTTATAGCTGATAGAAAGGAAAAATGGGGCAAGTGTATAAATGAAGTTTCACTTCCCACTTCGGTGTGGATTGAGCCAAATTGAGCCCAGTGGATCCAGTGGACTGGCTACCTGTAGCTGAATAACTTCACCTTCAACAAATTGCTCTAATTTGAATGCCTTAATCTTATTCTTTGCATATGGGTGCCCAAGACCCGCACTTTGAGAAAGGCTCTGTAGTGATGTAAGCATATAATTTCGTATTATGTTATGGAGAACAGTAATGGGAATTTAATCAAACAAGCCTTTCTTGTCCTCTAATGGAAAATAAGTCTGACCAGAAATATTTTTCAGTGTCCTTAACATATCAAAATTTCTTTTTAAAAACTTTTCTGTCCCTTTTTGTTTGGTCAACTGTTAATCTGATGACAGTGGTTACTTATTTATTTGTAACTGATTAAGCTTTGGACATTTTCTCTTACAGAAGAACCAGCTGTCGCCAGCAACTTTTTCTGTGTTGTCACAAAGTGTAAAGATGACATAATGAGTCATTTACTTGTCTCTGTCATTGAAGGAATCATTTTGGTTCAAGATCATTATCAGGTTTGAGTGGTTTCCACACCTACAGGTGTTATGTACAGATGCATTAAACTTTGGGAACTAATGTCAGGAGTATTTTTTTCCTGTTCTCTGAGTGATTGCTTCCCATAGTGACTTTACAAAGCTAAGGTTTGTATGGGTATAGTTCTGAGGAGTTTTACAGTGATACACAGAAGGGATTTTTAAGTAAATATTACTGAGCTTTGACAGCTGTAAATATAACTAAAATTACTGTATCATGAATAAGTAAAACACCATTCAATACCAAACAGCAGGTCATTTTAGTTTTTAAATATTGCGATACTGCTAATCTCATGAATAAGAGTACATTTATTCTTTTAAATCTTTACAGGAACAGATGTAAGATCAAGCTAAATACAAATAGACTTCTTAGTCAGACTTATTCCAACTAAAATAGAAATTGTCATTACTTGTTGAGGTCAGTTTTTGTTTTTCTTAACAGTACCTGAAGTTTCCAGCAGTCCTGGTTGGGAGAAGTAACATTTGTCATTTCAGTCACTTGTCCAGAGCAGGAAAAAAGGCCTTTGGATATCATAGGCAGACATGTGCATGCATGCTTGCATGTACACTCACATAGAAAATACTAGCTTCATGCTTTTAGTACTTAATTTACTTCCCCTGTTCATGAAATAGTTCTTCCAGTCTGTACTCTCTCTACCTGGAGATTTTGCTGACATGAATGGAAATTCAATATTTTAATGTAAACAAGGTGTCAGAAACACCACTCCTATCTCAAAGTAGTCTTTTGCTGAACAGATGTATTTCTGGAGTCTCCAGTGCTCCATGACATACTTCTGCAAAAAAATGAAAAAATAAAGATCAGAAATGTGAATTTTGACTTATTTTCTCCTGAATTCTATGCAAAGCATAAAACAAGAAATGTCTTTTACACGGGTATCCAGAATTCTCAGTTTGCTGAAAAGAAAGTGATGTTTAGACCAGTTATTTAAGAAAACTAAAAAATGGTTAGCTTACAATTATAAAAAGATTTTCTTGAAATGAAATGTCACAAATTTTGGCATTTCTGTTATTGGATGTACATCCTTGATGTTACGTCAAATTCACAAGCAGACTTGTTTTCAAAACTGAAATCTTTGAGAATTCCTTGGTTCTTGAAAATCTTTGGTCCATTTCAATTACAAATACAATGAATAAATGAGTAGTACCTTACCCACATTCTCATTTGAAAATATGCCTTATTTGATTGCCAAGACCTTCTACTTCAAGAAATAACACGATCTCATGAATTTGCTAACAAATTGATCACTCTGTTTTGCAGCACATTGAAAGAATGTGGCTTGCTTTCAACAAGGGGGATTGTGAGAGCATGGCATATATAAACCAGAAACTTTCAAATACCCTGGAGAGTTTCCTGAGAGCCTTACGGAATACCACTGATGGCAGCTGTGAATGTCAACTAATGTTGGGGAACATTCAGAGACCCTTGCAAATGTAAAGCCTTTTACATTTTGGTACTCAAAATGTTTCTTGTTAGTGATGCTATTTTGTGCTTGTATGTTATAAATTATGTAATTACAGGAGAAATACTTTTAATCAAAATCTCTTTAAGCTTTGTTCATGTAGCTGAAAATTGAGCAGATACAATGCACAAATTATTTAGGTTCCAATTTAGTAAAATTCTGGATATTTCCAAAAACCTTTATGCTTTTGCTGAGCCCTTGCAACACATCTTGCTGCTTCACAAGGAATGCTTTGAATTACAACTAAGAAAAAAATTATTTTCCATTACCTCAAAATGTTGATATCTTTTTTTTTTTTTTTTTTTTTTTTAAATTTAAAGCTGTTTTGCTATGCACTTGTCCTCTCAGCAGCTGGATATGTTTCAGAAAACATTAAACATTCAGGTCAGTTCAGACAGTCAGAAACATGGGATGGTGCTTGTAAACTATCAGGATTGAGCTCTGAATAATTTCAAATATTTGTTTTTTACTTGCAAAAAAATAGTAGATTTTAAGTGAACAAATAAAACTACTGCGATAGATTATTTCAAATGAATTGCCAGATAAAAGTGGCCCTTCTTATAATTGTTGCTGTTCTAGTATATCTGATTATTTGTATAATAGGCTTAAATGTGAATTACTGTAATAACATGGAAGAACGTGAGCCTGGATGTTCTTCTTTTAGGCCATATACTTGCATCCAGCGTTTTAATGGCAAATAATATCTGAAGTGTCTATACTCTTTATTACTTGAAGTAGAATTAGATAGACTTAATTCATTACTCTGCTCTGGTGAGGCTGCACCTTGAGTACTCTGTTCAGTTTTGGTCCCCTCACTACAAGAAGGACATCGAGGCCCTGGAGCGTGTCCAGAGAAGGATTACGAAGCTGGCGAAGGGCCTGGAACACAAGTCCGATGAGGAGCAGCTGAGGGAACTGGGGTTGTTTAGTCTGGAGAAGAGGAGGCTCAAGGGAGACCTTATTGGTCTCTACAACTGCCTGAAAGGAAGGTGTGGGGAGCTGGGGGGTCGGCCTCTTCTCACAGGTAAGTAGTGCTAGGACTAGAGGGAATGGCCTCAAGTTGTGCCAAGGGAGGTTTAGGTTGGAAATTAAAAGACATATCTTCTCAGAAGGAATAGTCAGGAGTCAGAATGGGTTGCCCAGGGAGGTGGCAGCATCACCATCCCTGGGTGCATTCAAGGAAAGGTTGGACCTGGTGCTTAGGGACATGGTTTAGTTGGTGATATTGGTAGTAGGGTGATGCTTGCACCAGATGATCTTGAAGATCTTTTCCAACCTTAATGATTCTATGGTTTGGATCAGCAGTGCTTTATATCCCTAGGTTTTTTTATCTCTTTATTAAAATGTATTAAGTTTATAAAAAATAAATTCAAATTTTATTAAAAATAAGCACAGCATGGGAAGGTGTGTGGAGGTCCCTACCTCATGCACAGTGTGCACAGAGTGTAACTTGACCCTTTTGCCTCAGTTCATGACTGTTTCACTATTTGTGATATTTTTTAATACATACTGAAGTCAATGACTTAGTTCTGATAAAGTGTGAATCTAAGGCTTTCATTTCAGGTTGGCTGAAAATTGGGAACTACAGTTGTCAGAAAATCCTGTGCTAGCTTTTCTCAGAAATTTTAATCTTTTGAATGGTGAGTTGTTATTTTCTTCAGTAATTTTTTGAAAGTCCGTGCTGTTTCTTTCTTTTTTTCTTCTTCTTCTTCTTCTTCTTTCTCTTTCTCTTTCTCTTTTTCTTTTTCTTTTTCTTTTTCTTTTTCTTTTTCTTTTTCTTTTTCTTTTTCTTTTTTCTTTTTCTTTTTCTTTTTTTTTATCTTTTTCTTTTTCTTTTTCTTTTTCTTTTTCTTTTTCTTTTTCTTTTTTTTTCTTTTTCTTTTTCTTTTTCTTTTTCTTTTTCTTTTTTTTCTTTTTCTTTTTTTTTTCTTTTTCTTTTTCTTTTTCTTTTTCTTTTTCTTTTTCTTTTTCTTTTTCTTTTTCTTTTTTTTTCTTTTTCTTTTTTTTTCTTTTTCTTTTTCTTTTTCTTTTTCTTTTTCTTTTTCTTTTTTTTCTTTTTCTTTTTCTTTTTCTTTTTCTTTTTCTTTTTCCTTTTTTCCCTTTTTTCCCTTTTTTCCCTTTTTTCCCTTTCTTTCTTTCCCTTTCCCTTTTTTCTTTCCCTTTCCCTTTTTTCCCTTTCCCCTTCCTCTTCCTCTTCCTCTTCCTTTTCTTCCTCTTCCTCTTTTTCTCTTTTCTTTTTCTCTCCCTCTCCCTCTCCCTTTTCTTTTTCTCCCTCTCCCTCTCCCTCTCCCTTTCTCCCTTTTTTTTTTTTTTTTTCCAAAACAATGTTATTCTTTTTTTTTAAACTGTAAAGGTATGCTGCTTATGGAGATTGACAACATTATACAGGTGCATGTACTTGTCTTAGCACATGACAGCATAGTTTAGCCTATTCAGTAATATGCAGTGAGTCATTGGAGAGAGGACTCAAGTTAGTGGAAGAAGAAAATCTTAAAGGATTAAAGGACAAAAGGCTGCTTCACTAACTTCATATGTTCTCATAACACAGGGTTGTGCGGTAACCCATTCTTTGTTAGGATAATGCAAACAGATGCACAAGCCCTTCAGTTTGCCATGAGAATGACCTTTAAATTTGATGTAGAAGTGAATTACATGATATGAAATTTTTATGCCCTTTGTGACCTCTCAGAATAACTCTAGAGAGGAGGCTACAGTCTGTTGGGAACTTAAGCAGATTGGTACTGTTGGCATTATTTTGCTTCTCTTCCAGATATGAAAGTCAAAGATTGTGTGCAGAATATTACTGAGCTGAGGCTGGACATTCTTTCTTCTGTCAACATTTCTGAAGAAACTTTCAGTGCTATCTTGGAAGCCAGTATCTCTGATTCAAAGGTAAAAGATCAAAGAGAAGTGTTAAATTAACAGGTTGACCCATAGCCTACTCTGACAACTGAAATAAAAGCCAACTTGTATGCGTGGAATCTTCTATTTTCACTTGTCACATGTTGAAAATAACAATATGAAGCATTAAGAGAAAAACTTACAGTAGCATGAGTCTTGTCTAAATGTGATTCGTGCACTCGTTTGTGCTGACACTGAATTTGAGCTTTGCTATCTTGGTAGTGTTGAGGTGAGACTGCTGAAGAAATCATTTTGTATCTTCCCACTTCTGAGTCCTGCAATACAGAGTAGTCTGATTTGTTTTATTTTATGTGGTGTGCTCCTCATTGTTCTTATATTCTCACCTGTATTTTGCCTTACCTTCATTTTATCTGTTTACTTGTCTGTTGAATATTATCTAAAGGCTGGATTGTGTAAGTTTTCTGAGTGAAGGACTGTGTGAGTTGCCATTGCTGCCGTTTCTGGTGATCCCTGCAATCATATAGTAGAAATTATGAAAGCTGCCAGCTGACTGCATGTTCCCTCTCCTGTTAATGCCCGCGTGACCGAAAAGAGTTGGAGGTACATTTGGTATAAATTGGTCAGGTCCATCAAGCAGCCACTGGATGGCACTAATGCTCCACTTGCAAAAATAGTTGCAAGTTTTGTTCTTGAAAGTGTCTATTAAAAAAAAAGCAGTTCAGACAATCATAACTACTTGTAGATTATTTGTTCTTCTTCTCCTTTGGCAATGTGGCTTCCTTTATTGTTAGCTTCTTATTTTGATACCAGTAAATGGTAATGAGAGAAGTCATCTGGAAGTGATTCAGTTAAATAGGATTTTGTGCACCTTTGATCTTTTGGAATAATAATGCTAATTGACTGACTTTTCAAATGATTTTCTATTCTCTCTCTCTCTCTCTTTTTTTTTTTTTTTTTTTGCCAGAGTACTATGTAGAGTTCGGATATATGCACACATCCCACATATGCATATTTATACAGATTTTTTTTTTTTTTGTGTGTGTGTGTGCATAAGCACTTAAATTTTCCCTCAGTCCAACTAGAGCATTAAAGCCTATGTCTCTTAGTGATTATAAAATATATACAAATACTTTTTCAAGCTATAAATTAAGCATGACCTATTACTTTTGTGGTTTATATGGCCACTGTCAGAAAAACATAGTGATACTCACAGGCCCTTTGCAGCCCTGGATTTCTGTGATTGTACAGTACTAATGTGCTTGCTTCTGGGATAGTTGCTCATACTTGCTGTGATTAACCTTTCTGCCTCAATATTATGCTCTGGCCATCTTCATTGCCATGGAATTGTATTTAAAACTGGCTCAAAATTTTTAATCTCAAGATTATACGCATTCATTCACTGAACATAGGAGTTTGGCATAGCTCTGGTACTCACAAAGCTTTAAGGAAAGTTCAGGGGGACTTGATCTAGTAAGTAAAACACTGAATGAATTAAAAGTGGAGTGAAACTGTAACGTTCTTGTAGGGCATGAATCAAATTTCCTTTAAAACAAGAAGTCCAAATCAGTAACCTCTTATACTGCTAGTGGAATTATATCTACACTCATATTCTGGTCTCTATACACATACAAAATGTCAATATTTAAAGGTATAGAAGTGCTTTGGAATCACAAAGACAAAATTCTAGAAAAAGAATCTGAAATTCAGTAGGTTGCAGATTAAAATGTTTATAGGAATTAAAGAATTAAGTTGCATGCCTCAGCCAACTGTGGCTCCCAATTTGATTTTGTTGGGGATCCTCTCCCTCACTGGGTGATGATACCAGCTGCAGATGCATTCAGTGGAGGCAATACAGGTGGGTTCCAACCTAGGGAGTACAGCAGAGCCCTGAGTACTGATATATCTGGGCTGCCAGCATTTGTCTTTGTGTGAAATATTTGTAGGAAGAAAAATATAATCCAAGGAGCCTTTATTGTAGTTTCACCCAAGGTCTGCTTGGGATTTTGTCTCTTCTTTCTGTGTTAAATAATTTCAAAAGACTGTTGAACTGAGAAATGTGAGCTGGCTGAGAGTGAACATTGTGTCATCCCTAAGTATTTTGTGTGCACCCTCTGAAAGAAGGAAGTCCATATTGTTTGACTTTAAAATGATCCACACATCTACATTCTGATCTTCAGGTGTTTCTGCTGCAAAGATGTATATCTGTTGGAATGGGTATGGGCAGCATTGTTAATATACCTGTTTATGGTATCAGTGCTCATAGAATGAATTATTGACCTGTTCACAAATGAAAAAATAAATGTTTATAAGAAATATATTTCATCTGTTTATAGGCACATAGAATTTAAAGTGAGAACACACCAATCTGTTAGAGAGCTGTATAGTTCATTCTTTCAGTTCTGTTGACAACTGCAAATTGTTATGTTACTGTGACAAATTCTCATTTTATTGACTATAAAACAAGGTCATGCATTTTGGGGAGAAAAAATGTTGATATACATACACTGTGATAGGTTTTTTACAGTGCCTTTGTGGGAGCTTTAACTGGAAGATGTGATGAAGAAGTACTTAGCTTGTTGCTAAAGCTACCTGAAATCAACAAAACTTCTCTGGCAGTAGAAGAAATATGTTCTTTACCAGCACTGGACATGTATACCATGTTTGTACTGATTATACAGAATTTGAATTTACGTCATATCATTTACACGGTAAGATGGGGGAAAATAAATCATTCAGTTCTTACGCTTTTCTTTTGAAGGTGGTCTAAAGCATGCAGGGACACAAACGAATAATTCAGTTAATGAATGTAATGAAAGTTGTTGCTTCAGATGTTCTTTATCTGTGGAAGCAAGCACTGGCCACATGGTGCTTTTTGTCCTCGTTTAGCTCCACAAAACAAACATAACAGTTGAATGGGAGTGGTAGATCCTACTGTATTCCATTTCTTGATTCCTCAGGAAAATTATCACTGATGAATTAATTATGAAAGTATTAGAGGAAACAGAAAGTCAGAGATGCAGTTTTATTAATCTTTTGCAGAATTTGCAGTTCATGGGATTAGTCACTTAATCTCTAAGTGTGAAACACTGATTTGACATCATTGAAACTGAAACCATCATAGAAACCCACATTACATGAATTGCAAACTTATTTCCTAGGAAGAAATCATAGCACCCTGGAACACATTTTATTTGTAATGGTAATCACACAGAATTCAGGTGGCTCCTTCAGGAAGAATGTATTATGCTTTTCCAGCTCTCAGGATAAGTCTTTCTATAAGGGCAAAATCCACATATTTTATGTGACCTGAGACAGATGACTTTAACCTGATTCATAACCTCTCCGTGGTCCTTAACAATGCTTAATGCAACCAAATGATTGTGATGGCGACAGTGTCTGTTGGCATCCACTCAGTCTAATCCAACTGAAAATACCCTGCAGTTATTTACCCAGGTAGAAGAATCCTAGAAGACTGATGGTGGTGGCAGACAGTGTATGTATACTCCTGGAAAATAATGAGAATAATACAGTGCCAAAACTATAATAAAGGGGATGAAGAAGTCTGCAGCAAATCTGTTTTGTCTATATAATTATAGATAATCTGGAATCTAATGTAGGTTTTCAGTAAGGTGCTTCTACTTGTAAGAGCAAAATTATTAGATGGGATTTGTGGTAAATAGCAGTCGTTTATTTCATTTTTTTTGGGGTCATTATTAAGTACAAATAGCTGAAAGACAGCTATAGCAGAGTGAGGAAGAACATTTTGTTCAAAAGCCATAGATCCTGGATTATATTATGGGAGGAAGTGGACGAAAAAGAAGAAAACACAGTGCTCTTTCAGATGGGCTTTTTTACTGAACCCTGCTGAAGCATAATGAATTCCTAGTACAGCATAAAAAATGCTATTAGCTCATCCTAAATTTTTGTGGGAGTTTTGATAATGTTTTAATCAAATAAAAGTTTATTATGGTATATTTATGTTTTGAATGTGTGAAAGCAGGTGAAGCCTGAGAAGAAAATTAGGAACAGACATTATTATAGTAGGAAGTGTCTTAGTCAAACACAGGTGGATAAAATAAAGATAATCAGAGGAAGCAGCTGGAAGTATATAATGAGATTATATTGTTTTTATTATCATGCATAGTCAGGTAACTTGATAAATCAGTCTGCACTACCATAACATCTTAAATGGCCTATAAAAACAAGGGAGAGAGAGAAAATTCTTAATGTCAAAACACGCGTGGTAGCAAAAGCAAAAGGCCAGTTGAACTTTGGTCAAATAGAGTATGAAAAGCACATAATTATTTTATGTAAAAAACATCATGTATGAGACATGAGAATGGAGGAACGGATTGTTAGCAAAGTGTGTTTTCTAATGTGATTCCTAAAGCAACTAAAGTGGTTACTAGATTTAATTTAAATTACAAGTTATTTTAAAAATATTAAACTGTTGCGTTTAGCACCCTTAACCTGTTGAAGGAGAGGTTCTCATTTACATTGAATTCCAAAGGGGCAGAATGTTGCAAATGCTGTTAGCGTGAAGTTGGGTAGGACAGCTCTTCACCTTTGTATTTATATACATATTATTGGGATTTTAATTACTCATATGTCATAGGCCAGTTCTAACATAAGAGAAATTTTCTTTATGTGAATTTGAGAGTGCTAGGGAGCTTTGTTAAACATGATTTGCAGGAGTGTTTTGTAATTAGTTTTAGAAACAGAATATTTTTGAGTGTTTCATTGAAGGTTAAAATTTCTTATTCTACTTCGAATTTATTGCCATGATTTTTCCTTCTTTTCCAAGAATAAGATACCATCTGAGATGGGTGATGTACTAAGCACATTGCTGGATGTGGTCTCTAGTATCAGCTCCCTTCTCAATAAAGTCCAGCATGTCATGGAAAACCTTCCAGTGTTCCTCCAAGCAATTCAGAACATTGGTGTGCTTGACACATTGCCGCAGGTATGTGTATGATTTTCTTTGTGCAGACTTAATTCCCGTTGTGAGGTGCTTTATTGGGGTTGTGTGCTAAGTAAGGAGAAACACAAGTAGAAATTCTATCTTAGAAAGTTAGAGAGAAGAGAGCCTATATACCTTGATCTCTTTCAAGCACTCTGGTAATTTTGAGACCACATCAATGAGTTGTTTGTAATACCTTTTTTTTTTTTGGTAACTTATGAGAGCATAGCCAAAGTTCATATAGTGTTAGGCTACTGATTAATGATATAGCATGTTTATCTGTGATTTGGAGAGAGACATACTTTTTTTTTTTTTTTAATGAATAAGCTATTTCTTTGTCTAGCAACTACTTAGTTTAATAAGAAATACCTTTGATTTTTAAGGAATAAGATGTGCAGTTCTTGGATCTGCCACAGAATTCTTGTTTTGTCCATTTTAATACTCTTGTGTCATAGCTCTGCTTGCTATTTAAAATTAAAGGTTGCCTGAAGTGAGATGATATTTCTTTTGTCCCTGCTATTAAGGATAGTTCCTGTGCACATCTGTACAACTAGCACAGTGATGTATTAGTATTGAACAAATCAGAAAAAAGATCTCTCCTTTTGAGGAGGTTCCAATTCCATAAGAAGACCCAATGACCTCTCTGACATTACCTTATTACTACTATGTGTGGAAAACAGGGTTGAATCTGGTACTAAAATTGCACTAAACTCTAAAGATCCCTTAGTGGTAAACATTGCAAAATGGTTAGTGACTACCATACCTGATAAATAGTGCCTTAAATGCTGTTTTTCCTAGTGATTTGAATGTTCTCATGAGCTACTAATCTGTATGACTAAGTCGCATATTGTAAAATGCTGTTTTGTGCATATTTGTTATATTTTTTTTAGCATCTGTTCTTTGGAGTAGCTCTTTGACTGCCAGATACTTGGTTTTCATCAGAGGCATGGTTTTCATCTTTTCTATTCTTCTTTAACTAGGTCTAATTATGTCAGATTTAAGATTTTCCTTCCAAAAAAGAAAGTCTCCTTTACAGAGCGAAATCTCAGAACTTCCCAAAAGGTCACTGAAAAAAGTTTGCAAGGAATAAATCTAACAGCAGAGGGCCATCTGGTCTCAGTTTTAATCTTTGCTCTATGGTAACCCCTGTTATTCTGTAATATAGCACAGATTTAACCTCAGAATTTTTGTTCCATTTTACATTTTTTTTGATTGCTTTCTGACACAATCTTTAATTCCTTAGCATTTTTTTTTTATTAGAAATTGCTGTTTGTTTTTTGTCAACTAATTGTTTGTGGAGGATTAAAACACTCAGTGCCTATTTCTTTTGTTAATAAATTAACTATGTGATGTTTTCAAGGACCTTTCTGTCTCTAACTCTTGTGGACTAGTAAAAGTTGTTTATTTTTAAGTATCTTTTCTGTTTCATGTTCAATTGCGTTTTTCTGCTTTCCAATAAATACCTTTAATTCCTGATTATTTTATTTCCTTCTTGTCTCTTCTATAGTGGCCTGACTTGTGTTGCTAAGTAAGTGTGTTGCTAAAATGCAGACACTACTTATAAACCTTTCTCCTTAAATATTTTCCTCAATTTCCAAGGAAGTTCCTTCTTCTGGATTTTTATTTTCATGATGACCAAAAGCAAAGTGGTTCAGTGGCCCAGAAAGATTACCGAATAAAGCATGTAAAGTTTTTAAAGTAAAAATATATGGACCTTAAACACAGAGTAAGACAGATTCTCTCCTTCCTTAACTGCTAATTGAAAAAAATATTGTTTTAGTATGATTTAAGAAAACAAACAAACAAAAACCCCAAACAAACCAAAAAACAACAGTTATGTACATAGTTGTTTTATTTTGTCTCAAGAACAAAATGAAAAGTAAGAAATACTATTTGAATATTTGTAAAATGTGAGGTTGAACTGGTGTGTTACGTGTTGTAATAAAAGATGATGTAAAAACTCAATATTTACCACCCAGTAGTAATTGGAATACAGAGCTGCTTTCTGCTGTTACCTATATTGAGTGAATGGATAGTTCCCTTGAGGAAAAAACACTGCTGATTTCAATCATGATTTTAGCTTGTTTGCTTGCTGTTAGAAATTATTTGCTTATTTTCCAATGTGAAGTTTTGGCCTGTTTGTTACTCATGAATAGATAAGCCCAGGGCTGGAGGGGACTTGCTGAATTACTGAATGCTGTCACTTAATGAAAGGCAACCTCATTCTGTAATCCCCATGCTAAATTTAACAAGTTCTGTGTTAAAACTATCATTACTAGGAAGTCTCCCGGAGTCATAAATGTATAAAATTCTGAATTAAATTTATCTCTGGCTAGTACATTTGTTCTTGTATCAAAAATGTCTTGTAGCAATTATAACTTCTCTGACTTGTCCACATGTTTGTAGGAGGCTAGTTATAGTCCTTCCCTGTTTTCCTAGGTTAAACGGATTTCTTTTTGTGTTTGTTTTTGCTTTTTATTTATTTATTTTTCTTATAACAGTCTTGCTATTGTCTCAGACACCCACATCATCACATGCTGTGTTAAAGTCAATCTTGAATGCTGGCGATAAGAAATCTGTACAGTCTTTGAGGGCAAGTATGGCTGGTGACTCTTGTAGTTCTGATCATTCATGTCTATGGCTGCTAAAATGGCTTTCTTGATCTTGCATTCACCTTTTCCATAAGCTTCATACATTTATGTCTCTTATTTCATCAAGGATAAGTAACAAACCCAGGTAAACATTTTATAATAGCAAATAATGATTTCAGCTGATAAATAATAATTTGCACTGGGTATCATATCTGGCTTCTCCTGAGTGCCTTCTGATTTTAGATTGTAGCAAATTTCAGTAATTCACTTCTCCTTTCAGGGCTAAGAACTCTTTACAATGGACTTAAGGTCAGTCTCAAGAAAACCATTAGTAACTTCTCTGTGATACAGTATTTTCTTTCTTTTTAACAGGATCCATGCAGTATCAAGACCATTCTTTACCTACTATATAGTTATTGAATGGATGCTAATCAATGTTTTCTATGATAAGAAGGTTTACTAGTTTCTAGAGTTTACCTAGATTAGAGATAGATCAAATCTTTTTCAGGAAATTCACCTGCCTTCCCAAATAAATGTATTGTGTTGGTCTGGAACAATACTTTGATAATGCATTAAATTCTACTCTTCACATACTATTTGCCTGCAACTCTTCTCCCCGTTAAAATGTATTGTGATACCTTGCCATATTAAACATCACCATTATTTCCTGAGGCATTGCGTCACTCATCATTGAGTATAGATGTGCTTCAAATGTTGACATTTAAATTTGATAAAATTTTAGTATAATAGAGACGTTGTTTTGCCTCTGCAGAATTAGGAATATCTATTTATCTGCATTGTTTCCTTTATCCTTTTGGTTTCATTGAAATTTGAATTATTTTAAGTCTGCCTCTGCTTTTCCAGGAAAATGTCATTTTTTTTCCTTTCATCTCTTCATGTAATAATCATGACTTTGTTTAAATCTGCTTTGCAATATGTAGTTTGGCTTGACTTTTGGGTTTACTTTATTGAATAGTTGTTATTTCTACCCCAGACAATTTTTTTTTTCTAGTAATATTCTTTCCACTGTCCAATTAGGTCAGAAGTCCCCATGCTATGCGTTTTTTGCACCCATTTGACAATCCAGTTCCAGATAGCCTTTTAATCTGCCAACCTTCATTTTCCATGAGTCTGTTGCAAATGGCTTATTTTGTTTGTGGGAGGCTACTTGTCTGGATTTAAAAGCCTTGATTTTGCCTACTTTATTTAGTTTAAACTAGAAAAAGTGGATCAAAGATAATTTTTTATGAACAGGCATCCTATATAGTTCTCCTACTTTATCAAAGCAAACTTTTAGGAAACTTATCTTATGGAGTCAGTGGATATTTAGTTGAAAGACAGTAAGTAGATTTAGTCTGTTGGTGGCACTTCATTGCATAAATATTCATTATCTGAATTTCAAGTTATTTTGATTGGAACCAGAATTAATTAGTAAGTTTGTGCTCTTTGACTGAAATAAGCCACATTTACCCTTCTGGTACAAATAGTCACAAATAAGGATTCAAAACCACTCTTATTCAGCATTATGCATCAAGTTTATTCCTCTAGTGAAGCCCATGCCATCACATAAATTCAAGAGCTAGATGATGACGTTATGAAATCCAGATACCATTGTTTACTATGCTGTATGCTGAAAGTGTATGCCAGTTAGGTTCTGGTGGCAACCAACACTGAGTTTTGAATAATACTTGCTAGTAATAAAAAGTTTCTAATAGCATAACCTCTAAACTGTGATTTATTGCTTATGTAAAGTGCTGTACTGTTTTGAAAAATGACTCAAATAACAACAATGAAAAAAAAAAACATAGCCAGATTAACAACAAACCCACAACTTTTTTCAGTGAATCAAATGTCCATTTATTTCAGTGTTAAATGTTTTGTTGATGTATTAAAATCTTTTTCCTATTTGCCAGTTGTGCAGTCTTAAAATGATATCTGATAGTCCAGTTATGTTTTTCTTGACATGTATCTGCAACAGTAACGAATATCAGGTGTGCCAATATATCCTTCAGCTATACTTTTGCAGCAGGTTGCCTTGCAGTTGTATCCTCTTACAGCCATGCACCTGTGAAGCCTTCCATGAATTACCAGTTACAACTGAGCATGTAATTTGAAAAATGAAGTTGCACATTCTAGGAATATGATTAATGATGGTTCTTAAGCCATAAAAGTAGTCAGATTGCTGTCCTCAGTAGATGTATGCTAGTCATGAGCAAATGGCATTTGTAAAAGCTGGTATGACTCGAGATATGCAAAAACTAGAAGTACATTCAACAAGTTAAAAGATGTACTTGAAAACTGGGTTTTCATGGCATATGCACTTTTTTTTTTTCATTTTAACAACTGTTTTCATTGCAAGCATTCATATCTAAATGATCATGGTTGTTTCTGCTTTGTGAGACAGGACTCATCTACCAGAAGAGCAGAAACTGAAACAGGGAATCTCTAGTACAGTTGTCCTGATATTTCCATTCCTTTTGTGCTTACCCAGTACACAGTATTTTTAAAAGTTAATGTAATAGGCTATACTACTGTCTTTCATTCAGTACCCTGGTAACTGCAATACCTCCCTGCCACCCCCAGGCAACAAAGATGATCAGGAGAACAGAAAAGAGCACAGCAGGCCCTCATTCTTGTAGGCAGTTTCAACAATTTAATTCTGTTGATCTCCTTGGATGCCATATTGAGAGAACACCAGGGCTACTCCCTGAAGCTACTAAAAACAACTTTGGTTCATCTGTATTTCTGTTTGTTCTAGTTCTTGCAAGGTGGGCAGTTCAGAAGTTCAGCTGCTGGATCCCTGGAGTCTGTAATCAAGGCAATCTGTAGAGAAGAATCTTCATTTTTCAGCAACGCAAACCTCTTCATTGACATGCCCAGAATCACGGGACTCTTGGAGGACAATATGGCAAAATATGGCATTCCTGAAGACTCGAGTGAGAAAATCTATTGATAACAAGTTGCTTATATACTTTCACAGTTTGCAAAAGTTTCTCCCTATTAAAGGGAAATGTTTATATACCATCTGACATCTCAGCTGATACTATACCTGAACACAAGGAATGATCAATACAAATTTTATGGCTGAGAGAAAATAGTGATGAGACACAAATAGTTCTGGCTGTTTCCTATCCTTTCAAATAATGAATAAAAATATTCCTGTCTTAGAGACATATTTATTAGATTTTATATATATATTTTAAAAACACTTTGTATTAAAAATACGTCTTTGAGATATGAGATTGAAAATCTATTGCTGCATGCCTTCCTTCTGTGAACACAATGCTGTGGTGGTACTGTGCAGTAAAATAAGCAAACCCTCTGGATAATGAGTTTTTTAATAGTTGAAATGTCCATTCTTTACCAAGTGCTCAGAAAGTCTCTTCTCTCATATAATTTCACCTCTGCTCTCTTTCTTCAACATACTTTTGACTCAGCCTGGTTAATGTTAATATTTCAAATAACTTTGTTGGTGCTTCAGTGTCCCTGTGCTATTTCTGCAGTCTTAGCTGTACCAGCAGGCACTTTGAGTAAGGAGCCAGAGCTCTGCCTTAGCCTCGTTCACTTGCATGTGGGGAAAATCACAGCAAACTCAGATTAGCAAGTCTTCTGTGTCTTTTAGTATATTGCTGTTTTTGACTGGCCAGTTTGGAGCCTCTTAATTCTCTCCTGTCATTTAGCAACGGTTGTGCTTAGCAGTGAATGTTTCCTTGAAGAAAGTAAAAGTCTGGGCAAAGAACTGGTCATTCTAAATGATACATTTCTGACGATTATTTCTTTAATCTTTCGTGGGATTCTAAATGTTATTGGCTTAGTTTTCCATTAAATACAATAATATTTGTCTTCCTTAAGGAATTGTTAATGACATGAAATGACATATTTCTAAATCCACTCACAATGTATTTTTTTTTTTAAAGTAATGCACATGAGCTGGGCATAAAAATCTAAATGTTTCCCAGAGGCAACTCATTTCCTGTACTTGAGTGCTATGCAAGCGCAGTGGGATATCTTGGGGGCTCTTCATTGGTATATGTTCTGAAGGATATACTGCCACCCTAATACACTAATAACCCAATCTGGTGTAGGAAGATATTTTTTAGTTAAGGAATGATGTTTATATTTTTCAAATCAGGAAGTTAGGTGTCATAGTCTAATGCCATTTTTCTTTCTTTCATTTTTTTTATTTAATCTAATTTAATTGTAGTTTTAATGAAAATAAGCAAATGAAGTCCGTATTTATGAAGGGTTATCTTTCTTTCATAAGTAGGTATAGAAAGGTATAGAACAACTGAGAGTCTAGGGTTAGTCTGGTTTCTTAAGGTGACTCTTTTCCTCAGCATTCGTTTTGTGTGCAGAGGTTTTTTGTCCTTCCACTCTGTAATGCACTAATGCAGCACTTAGGACAAATGGAGTTCACAGATTGCTTTTCAGGAATGTGAAAAGCTCTTTAGATTGTTTTTTGCTTGTCTAACGGTTAGAGTTCTGCAACCTCAATGATATCTTAGACTGTGGTTAAACAATTTCTTTTCAGGGACCTGTAGTGATTGCGTAGTGATAGTTGATAATATCTGGCATGCTGCTGTGGCAGACCCTAAATTAAGACTCAAAATGGATTAAATAAATAAATAAAAGCCAACCTTACCTGTATTGACTTTCTTAATTGTGAGTTTGTCTTTATTTTTGCAGCTCCGTTTTGCTTGAAGCTTTATCAGGAGATTTTACAGTCTTCTAATGGGGCTTTGGTATGGACTTTCCTGAAACCTTTATTACATGGAAAGATACTGTACAATTCAAATATCAACATGATTGACCTGGTGATAGAGAAGGTGAGTATCAAAAGAAACACTATTTCTGTTTATTGATTTTTGTCTTTGTACTTCATTTTAAAGGTCCGTTTCTTTCAGGGTGGGTAAAAGCATCTGGATAATTGCCTTTGAGAAAACTGGATCTATCCTATCCCTCAAGTTCTCACCTTTCTACTTCAAGCTTGATATTTCTCTTAACTTTTATTCTGTTTGTTACAGTGGTTTCACCTTGGAGTGAAAAGAATAATTTTGTTCAAAGTCACCTAAACCTTGTATAGAAAGATTAAAAAGAACACATTAGCAGAAGTGTAGCGTGAAACGTTGTATCAGTGTGCAGAATATACATATTACAAGTAAGTTTTTGCCCTGAACATGTTTTTTAGGATAAGAACTCTATGGGACAGCAAAGGGAACTTTGAGGAAGGGATGCCCTGGGAAGGAAAGCCTGTTTGGAGGGAGTTACTGAGCTGCATTAAAAAAAAGCTACAGTGCATCTTGGTTTCCTTTCTGATCATGTTTTAACACTAGTAGTATGAATACTGTTGGCTGAGCTGCCATATATATGTTAACATCGATGACTTGATATTAGTCAACAATTTTACTGTCTGGTATGGTAGGTACTCTGGTTTGAGCATAATTATCTACAAATACGTGTTTGTTCATGATTAGCTTTGAAGCACTTATGTAAAAGAAGAGGTCATAAATCCTTGAAAGTACAGCTTAGAGTTCTATGCTAATTTTGCATTTATCTTGCAAATATATTATTTTTACCTCAGAATATTATTTATTGCAGGAATGACAATTTTGCTTAAAATCTAGAAAACAGCATTGCTCCTCTGTAAATGGTACACAGAAAGACTGTAGTAACTTTAAATGTGATGGTAACTATTTCCTGTATAAATGGAGTACAGTGTGATGGTCTAACTTATGCTCTAAAAGGCGATAAAAACCTAAGCCAAATAGCACACACTAGAGAGCAGACACACGGTAACTTTATAGTTTCTGCTGTGAATCACAAGTAATGTTTCAACGATTTCATATTTTGCAGTCAAATAGCTTAATTTGAGCAACAGGCCACCTCTCTGGAGATGAGTATAATAGATTTAAAAATTTTAGTCATCTAAAAATGAAGCTGTTCTTGATTTTTATAGATGGAAATTCTATAAAGAATGAGTTGTGATAAATGACAAAAAAAATCCAAATAAGGTTTCTTAAAAGTATTAGTAGAGTTCATAATGAAGTTAACTTTTTATATATATATATATATATATATATATTAATGCATTAATGCTCTGGAACTATACAAAGATTCTGGCAGATGTTTCTACCTCAATGTCCATTAATATTCTCAGGATCCCCAAAGTTCCATCAGCTTGTTCAGGAATCTGTATAATCTCCTTTCTCTTACCCCCTGTTCTTTAGACCTAATAAACAATTACAGATGTGTGCCTGTTTATATTATAAATACAAAACTACTAGGAAAGTTTCTTCAACATTTTTTATATTTGTTTTATTACACAAGCCTATCAGTTATTTCTCCAACAGAAACAGATTTCAAATGCAAGATAATGGCCCAGGTATCTTAAACACAGCTGCTAAAAGCTGACCCTTTAGCCCTTACACAATCCTACTGAAATTGGAATAGAAGTTCTAATTTACTTTAGACAATGTGACCACGTGGTAGCTGTCTACTACAAACAGAGAAACAAGCAGAGGATTAAAACTGAAAGGAATGTTGACGTTTGTATAAGATATATTCTGTAACCTTTTCACATAAATTGTTTTGTTTCAAGACTATGCAACTAAACATTCTTTGATAAATTGTGAAGTTGGTGGCTTTACCTTCTGAGAAGTCAACAGTTTGGATGCGTAAAATAACTGTGACCATCATAGATGCATGCTGCAGTGCTGACTTAGAGCAACCACGTTCAGTGGTTGCATCCTGGCATCCGGGAATTTGAATACAATGTGTGATGTCTTTGATCCTCATTTTCACAGTTGAACTTTTTGCCAGTGATGAGCTGATTTGTGATCCAGTTCTTTGTAACTGGTACAGTTGGAATATGTACATTAAAGAAACAAGACAATTCAGAAATAAAATTCTAGCTTACTTAGCCTTTCTGGCTTTGCATAAGCACACCTGACTTGTCAGTCTGTTAAAAGATGTCATTATAAAGGCAGTTAAGTATGCTCAAAAGAACATTTTTATTTATGCTTGCATCAGGAAGGCACTTAAATGTATTCAGTCCCGAAAGGGCCGTAGTTGATATTCAAAGCTAATTTTAATCAAAGGTAATATCCAGCCTAAATGTTACACAGAATATTTATTTTAATGGATCTTCATTGATCAGAAGGAAGAGAACTTGAAGGGAAATTGTATTAAATATCAAACTCTAACTATTCATTAGAATATAAACTTGTAGGAGTCACTTTACCAAGTTAGATTGTGTTCATCCTGCCCTGAGTCCTGACTCCTACTGTAGCCAGTAAAGCCTGTATAGGGACTTGCTGAAGAGCACATGAAAAAGTGATACTCCCCCTAAATACTGTCCCAGCTTCCAAAGACTTGTAGGTCAGAATTACCTCCAAGACTTTACTGCTATAATTTGTCCACTTTGGTTTTGAGCTCGTGTAAACTCTGCATCCACCCTTTGTGTGCTGAAGTGTTCTGCATCATCTACCTCTTACTTATTTGCTTGTTCTGTAACTTCTCCAGAGAGATGAGGCACAACTTCTCTTTAAAAAATAAGTATTTTATATCTCCCAACTATATTTACTTCTATTCTCTATTTCTACTGTTATCCTTTATTGTAATTTCTATTTATTTATTATAACAAATTTAAAATTTGTTTAGTAGAGATTTCAAAATCATTAGTCTGTGTAGTCCCCTAGTTCCCCTGGCATCTTTTTTAAGAATAACATTGAATTTGTTATTCTTCAGTTCCCTGATATCAAGGGCAATTTTAATCAGGAAGTTATGCTACAGTAAGTACTTCAACTGTTTCATCCTTGAACTCTTTTAGAATTCTTGGCTGGATGTTATCTGGTCCTGGAAACTACTTATTGTTCATTTTGTTAATTTACATGACTGTTTTTTTTTCTTCAAAGTGTATTTATTTATTTATTTTTTTTTAACTGCTGCTTCAATTCGAGACAGATTTTCTAAAGTGTAATCTATGTAGAAAGATTTGACAGGGTAACATTCCAAAGGCCTACCATGTTGAATGAGGAAGCAAAAAGTTAAACTTCCAAAACTTGAAGTTAATTTTTCTCATATTTTGTTTTCTCATTTGGATGTAACTTCATCTTTTAAAAGGATGTTTTCTAATACCTTTCTGCTGTGTAGTCCATATGCATGCATACATAGGCATGTAAATGGTCTTTCTCAATTCTTTGTTTTAATAAACAGTATGTATTTGTTCAGTTTTCCACTATTTTGCCATTAATCAGTCTCTTTATCCCTTGCATAAAACTGACCCCTTCAACTGCTGCTTTGAATTTATTTCAAATAAGCTTCTGCATCATATGAAATCATTCTTTTTCAAAAATCCATGCTGCTGCAGTAGACTTTTTGGATTGTATTGTTTGTATAAGGAGGTTGAATACAATCACATTATAGCTACTGCAGATCTTTGAAGTGACTTCAAGAAATAAAAATCCTTTGTGCTGTTCAGAATCAAGTCAAGAAACACCACGATCTGAGCTCTTCTGAGCTCCCTGGCGAGATGCTTGATCTAACAGTTTATAATGGATTAAAATTCAATCTCCTCATGTTGCAGTGTGACCTGATGTTCCTGCTCTGTGCTGGGGAAACGGAAATCTCCCATTTTGGCTCTTTGCTACCCTTGCAGCCTTTCTGGTTTCCCTCAGCTTGTCACCATCAAGCCTGGACAGTGGGTTACATGATCCTGATGTTAAGGTCTGGGTTTTCAGTCCATGAGGTTTCTGTGTTGCTTGTTAAGAGAAAAACTTGTTTAGCTGATTTGATGCCAAACTTCAGTTTAACATTTAGGATCAGTCTCCCTCAGAAAGTGAAATATGCAATCTCATATAAGTTAAATGAGTAGATTCCTTCAGGACAATGAGACTGTCTGCAAGACTGTCTTTGGGGATTTCTGTGCTACAAATGGGAAGAGAGAAATACCACAAAGTGTTTTTCTGTATTTTCTGGTACTTAAGTATTCATCTCTGGGAGAGAAGGAGAGATGAGAGCTAGGAGTGGGATTTTGCAAAAGACACTTAAAATACTATGGCAAAAAACATGTACTTTTAATAGGAATTATTGCAAAAAGTGTGATCCCAAATTGCAGTTTACAACTCATTGGAGAAACTCTTTGCTGGGAAATGTCATGATCTCTACCATAATAACAAAGCTAGATTGTAATGGAGAGACCTAGTTCTTAAATGCTCTTGTGTGACTGATAATACCAATTGAAACAAAAACATACTGCAACACTTTCTCATACTGAGTACATTTATGATCTGTTAAAACAGTCTGGAAAAAATTGATGGTTATTTGCTGGTGGCTAAGAAAAAATTACAGCTTCTGTTTGACAGGGCCACAGAATATTTTGCTACACTCAGGTCTTCCTCTCTAACACTATTTTGAAATAGAGTATGTTTGGTCAGTTGTTTTTATTTTCCAGAGTGTTTCCAACTTTAAAATTTTTTTGATGTTCATGTAAGAAAAAAAGATCCACGTGGTCTGTAGAGTCTTTCTTTCAAGTATGTCCTAACTGTATTTTTCTTGCATTCTGAAGCACCTCTATGATATTCTGCATGAAAGAGACATTATAAAATAAATAGGTCTTTATGATCCTTCAGGTAAGAAACATAAACAAAAGGCATCCTGTAACATGTGATTTGTTTGGTATTCAGAGACTGCAACAAATGCTTTTCATTTCTAAAACAAAAAAGAAAACATGGATACCCTTACAATTTACTATCAAATGAAATGGAAAGGAGTTGTAGATCTGAAGTTCTTCCTGTTTCTTATAGTTTGCTATGCACAGTTTTTTTCATTTGTCTCCATGTCTTCTTTTTGCTAGGCTAATTTCACTTTTGGTTTTGTGGAACACTTGAAGACTTATTCTCAGACATGGCTTAGGATGTCTGAAGTTTTTAAAATCGTGGAAATGTCCTCATGGTCTCACGGCTGCAGGTTGGTGAACTGTGGGATGGTTTCCTATTTTCCAATTAATTGATCTAGTCAGAATTTCTATACATGTAAAGCTGCCCATCTGTCTGGCTGTGGGTTTAAAAAGAGTTGAAAAAAAGAGAGATTAGCTTTAGGTTATGAGCCTACAGTATTATACTGACCAACTTGTGAGCTGAAAATACTTAAAAGGAATGTTACATCACTATCCAGTACTACCAGGCAGTAGGGGAAATAAAACAAGTGCAAGCTTTATGCACTTCTCTAAAACAAATGTAAGATTGGAGGAAATAATACCTTCTGGAACTTGTGTGTTTATCATTTGCTTTTTCTGACACTGTATGCAACTGATAAAAAACTGATGTGGGAAATAGTGACTGAAATAAATAAAAACAAAACGAAGATCAACTTGTAATTAGGCTTTTCCCCATTCTACTTTTTTTTTTTTTTTTTTTTTTTTAATGTACCAGTAAAATGACATGTTTTCCTTGTGAAGACATGAAAGGCTGTTATGATTGGGCTGCCCTGGCAGCCAGGAGGGCTGGCCGTACCCTGGCTCTGCTCTGTGCTGCTGCGCCTCAACTCAAGTACTGTGTGCAGTTTTGGGTGCAACAGTATAAAAGGGACATAATGTTACTAGAAAGTGTCCAAACAAGGTCTGCAAAGATGGTGAAGGGTCTAGAGGGTAAGACATAGAAGGAAGGACTGAGGTAACCTGGTTTGTTTATCCCAGAGCAGAGCGGACTGAGGAGAGGCCTCATGGCGGCCTGCAGCTCCCTCACGAGGGGAGCGGAGGGGCAGGCGCTGAGCTCTGCTCTCTGGGGACAGCGACAGGACCCGAGGGAACGGCATGGAGCTGGGACAGGGGAGGGTCAGGCTGGGTGTTAGGGAAAGGTTCTGCACCCAGAGGGTGGTCGGGCACTGGGACAGGCCCCACAGGGCAGTGGTCACAGCACCGAGCCTACCAGAGTTCAAGAAGCGTTTGGACAACGCTCTCAGCCCCATGGTCTGATTTTGGGGTAGTCCTGTGTGGAGCCAGGAGTTGGACTCGAAGATTCTTGTGGATCCTTTCCAACTCAGGTTATTCTGTGATTCTATAAGCAGAATCCTGTCATGGCTTACACATACCGGTTGAACGGTTACTCTAAGTTCAAGTAGAGAATGTTACTAGTATACAGGCATGAGACTTGCAGATGCCAGGATGCTCTTGTAGTGCTAATACATTTTTTTCCCCTTAGAACATGACAAATGAGATAACGAATCAAAACCAATATAAAACGAATTCCCAACTGCTAGTTTTTAATGATGTTTATTTTGCTACTGCCAGTGCTAATAGTTCAATGCCCCAAAAGTCTTGCAGGAAAAGAAAATGAGTTTCCGTCCCAGGAGAGTTGCAAAAATATTAGAATGGACTCACAGTTAAAATATTTGGAGTAAAGGAGGACAGTGAATTATAGCAATGGGGAGTATATGTGCTATTGTTTATTTTAAATGTGTGGAGTTAACCTATGAAAAGTGGAAGACTGAAGACATGGAGAAGTTAAGCAATTTCTCCAGTGTTATGCAGAAAATCTTTATACGGGGGTTAAACATGGATGCATACATATATTTTGTATTTCTTTAGCAAAGACAAACATGACATAACATCTAAAACTTTTTATTTTAGGAAGCACTTCAAAACAATTTTGTAAAGCACTTTGTAGAAAATAACCTGGATGTTGACATGGAAAAGCTCTTTCAAAAAATGCAAGTATATGGTACGTGAAAGTGCATGTACTTGATTACCCTTATTAAATTTTAACTTAAACTTAGAACTATGCTGTTAGTTGTCAATATTTTACCTAATTAGATGAAACAAAAATACCAGATTTTATCTTCTATTGGTGAGTTAGTCTCCTGTATTTCTAAATGTCTGTGTGTGTGTGTGTGTGGATAATTTTCATTACATAATATTGAAACACTGGAAAAATCTGGTAATGCATTAGAGGTAGCAAACTGTCATGGGAGAGTTAAAAACACAGGAGCTATATTTAAAGGGAGGGAGAGAAGAAGTAATCCTGGTAGCTACAGTTCCCTTATGTAGCAGTAAATTTTTTAATAATTTTGAGGGGAATCTATATGCTTTAAATAGAAATAAATGGAAAATCAGATTGGGTACGTTGTATGTGTAACCAATACATGCAAAAGCTGTCCGTATCTCTTCTTTTAGTGAGAAATAGTTCCCTGTCATCTCCCAGAGCCCCAGCAAAGCACGAGATATGGTTACTACCAGAGGGCAACCAGGGCAGGCTTAGGTCAGTAGAGAGTAACTAGGGTCAGACTCAGCCCTGGGATGGCCAAGCAGGACCATGGGGATGGTGGCCATGTCAAAATGTCACCCTGCAGGCGGAGATATGGGCGTAGATGAGCACATCCATAGTCAGGCCACTATGAGGCTGACCAGCAGTGTCCCCATGGTCACCACCATCCTTGGCTGCACCATTTCAGCTCTGGTGCTGAGTTTCTGGCAGCCAGACCTCCAGGTTACTTAAATTTGATAACTAAACTGTAACAATCTGATAAAGGAAAAAACATTCAATGTGTCCTGCTGTCAGTAAGTAGGTCCATTCTAAAGAAAACGGTTGCTGACAGCATTAGAAGGAATTGTCCATACCAAGGCAGAGTCTAATGTTATTTAAGAACAGTTTATGATCATGAGGACTACAGAGAGAGAACGAAAGAGATGTAGCATAAAATGTAATAACAGTGTGACATCGTGCGCTACGGGAGCTAGGTGCTTCTCAGGAGATGATAGTGGTAGGGAGGATAGATCTGTGTAGTTTGTTGTCAGTGAGCAGTAGGATAACTATAAGCCAGATACTAATTTGTTCCAGCCATTTGTTGGGGGAGGGCTGAGATGCCTCCATAAAGTGTCTGTGTGGCCCTTGTTGTTGGGGGAAAAAAAAAGGGGGGGGGCTTTACAGCAATATAGATTGCTAATTCTGCTCTACAGTTAAAGAATTAAGTCTGAATCTGAAAAACAAAACTAAGAAAATATTATGTACCTGAAGTGCAATTTTTATTGGACTTTGTTACCTGTTTCTAAGCAGGAAATCAACAAAAGCCATTTAAGCTCCTGAGAGCTTATACTCAGTCTTTAATTGTACTACTGCCCTGAGCTGATGCCATCATGGTTGGTGTGAACTGAAGTTCTTGGCTTTTATTTTGCATGCACAGGGTACCCAATGTAATTGAAACTGATGGCCTTGGTTTGAAGGCTTTGTTTTTGAAGGCTAGTACTAGCTGCATGAACTTTCACTAAAAACAAACAAACAACCAAAAAAACATGGCAAGCAGTGTCCTGAATTTAATCCAGAAATTAAGAGCTCTGGGTACAGTATCCTCCGTAGGATGAGCAACTCAAACTTCTATCTGCCATCTCACAGAAATATTACCTTAACCCCTGAGCATTTGGCTAGTATGGGTCAAGCACAGTTCACCCATCATGGTGAAAAAGGACCAGAATACAACTAAAATAAAAACAGAATCATGTAATCAGAAAGATATAGGCAGGGGAAACAGAGCAAGTCTCTTAACCTACAAGACCTGCTGGAAATATAACTGTCTCAGTGCATTAGTTGATCAATAGATGTATTTTGCTCATACAGACCTAGCACAGGGAATTATATGACAGATTGTGGGCAAACTGTTTCATTAGGAAGAAACCAAGATCTTTAGAGTCATCAGGTACATCTTCACTGTTGCAGAGAACTTCATCACAGAAATCCATGCATGTGTTTCTGAAACTATAGCTTTTTAGCAGTTAGGAACATCTGACTGTAATAAATGGTTAATAATCTTGGATTGTGAATGCAGGAAATCATTTAAGTAGAAGAGTTTATGAAACTAGAATTTCTTTAATGCAATACAATTGATAAAAGTATCATATAAAAAGTGAAAAATCAATACAGGCTATAGATGATGATAGCATTTATGCCTTTCTTAAGTTGATGTTGGTACAGAGTGCCATAGCATTCTTCTGTATTTATACTTTGATTACATTTCTTCTTATAGATTCACTTTAGCATTTGGCTTTTTGAAAAATGACCGTGCTATCTTATTTTTACAGTTTTTTTCTTTGTATATGCTTTTTTTTTCATTTTTAGTCTAGAATCATACACAGCTGTTATTGTAAACCTCCTTTTTTATGCTTTTTTTTTTTAAAAACTTTGTTAGTCTTATACTGCATCCATTTTTTTTTAGTACTGTAATTATCTTGCTTGGATCCAATTAAACTCTTAAATGTATCCACGTATGTTATTAGTTTTACCACTCATGATATGTTTATTTCCATCCAAAGATCTAGTTTTCTAAAATCACCTAATCTGTGTGATTATGTATTTTGTCTTTCAATGAAAACAAATATTCCCTTGGCTTTACAGCTATGCTCACATTAAGCTGTTGTCTAATTATGCTCAAATCCAAGGTGTTTGTGTCTTTTTAACTTCACTGTGATGCTACATTTTCTTCACCCTGCAACTCCTGTTGGAAAGTTTCATAGGACACTGAGTGGATTGATATTCTATCTGCTCTATTAAATGATTGTACTAGGGGACCTCACAAAGTTACCAGTTTCTAAAACAGGTTATTGTGTCAGTAGCCATGTACAAAGTAAATATTGAATTGGGGGCAGAAAAGATTGTATTTTTCTTTTTAAACACATCTTCACCTTCTAAACTAGCCTAGTGTGGGCAAGGTAACTCTGTTCCTCTATGCTTGCCTTCCAACCCAGCAATTTGCCATAATCTCTTTGGTATAACCAATTTTATATAAAACCTGTCCTGCTAGAACTAGAGCTCCTTTCTGGGAGCAGTCTTTATGGACCTCTCAAGAGGCACAAGGGGAGGCAATTGCGTGGCAGGGCCTCCTTTTTACATCCTTGTTCCCTGAGTCTACCACTTGCCCTTCTTCTGTGACTTCTAGACGTGCAGTGTTTTTCACTACAAAGGAATCTCCCTTATGGAGTGGGCTGTGTGTGACTTGGGATGTAGCAGCTAAGATAACAATAAAAAATCAAAACAAATAAAAAAATCCAGGCAACTTTCCTGCTTGGCTTTTTCCTCTACTGCCCTCAGTGTCATGAAATAGTTTTATGCATACATAGAAAGCTGGAAGCAAAAAAAAAAAAAAAAAAAAAAAAAAAAAAGTAGCTCTAACATCATCACTTAAACCTATGCTACCACCACAATCATCTGGTAACTAGATTTTTTTCCTAATTTATGACCTAAATTCACTCTTTCCCAGTTTATTCCTATTTTTTTTCTTGCAACCTTTCACTTAAATAGCACTTCTACATGGTAGTTTCATAGAAAACAATTATAGTTCCTCTGAATTACTTAATGGTAGGTTAAACAACCTAAGTGGGAGAACAAACTACAAAAGTAAGAGTGAAAACAGCTTCACCAAATTTTTGTTGAGTTGCTAAATTTATAAATAAGAAATATAAAAGATAAACAACATCTTAATTCTCAGCCTTTCTTGTGGATTATATCTGTTTCTATATACATGTTAGACTACAGAGGTCCATCCAGATTGTGAAATACAATATTTTACTTCCAGAAACATTTTAAGTAAGCTGTACTCCAAACAAGTCACAAGCTAGACACGCTAGTTCTTATGTTAAAATATTCAATAGTATAATTCATGAGAGAATTTATTATTATTTTTAAGTTAAAAAAATATTTCAAATTAAGGTCTTATAAAGATCAGATGGTGAAAAGGTCTCATTTTTTTTTTTGTTTATATAAAAAGCTACATATATATATAAATATAGACACACACAAAAATCAATTAAAGCTTAACCCTGTTACCTGGGGTTAATGTTAGAAATGTTCTGTTCTCTCTAATGTGATGAAACAAGTAGCAATGTATTTATTTATTTTTGCTGTACTCCTGAAGCATAGTAGTAAATAAGACACATATGGTATCTCTGTTTGAGGCTGTTTTTTCTCTCAGCCCATGAATTCACTCTGTCATTGCTTGCTTGTCTTCTGAGTTCTAAACTATCAGTTTCTCGGTTTCTACTCCTTTTAATCTTTATACTTTCTCACTGGTAATTGTGTCTCTTCCCCAGACTACTTCATATGTCCATCTTTTTCCACTTATCTGCCTTCCTGTTGTAATATTTCCTGTGCTGCTGTTAAATAACATCTATGATCCAGGGTTTGTCTGTCACCACTGTTAGCAAATGAGGTCATCACCCATCCTTTTTAAAGCCTATATGTTCAAGTGAGTCTAAGAAGGAAGCTTGTGTTGGATGCTTTATAACGTATTATTACTTGAGAAATTTAGATGTTTCCATTAAATCCAGATGAATTTACAACGTTTCTAGCTCATGCTATCCCTATGATTATTCTCTTAAACTAAAGAAAAAAGCACAGTTCTCTACAAATCTGTGGAGATCTGGATTCCTCCAAAGGCTCAGTGCTGGTGAAACCCAGTATTAGTTAAGGTATACATTCACCCTGGATCTGTAAATACGATCAAAGTCAAATGGGGAAGTTCTAGTTTTATTCTGATGATTTTTTAAATGTAGGGCTTGAATCAAAATGCTTGTACCCTACATGATGAACTTCTTGAAATATTTGTGGTGTCAAGAAGATAAGAGCTAGCCAATACATTACTAGATTAAAAAGATGTATCTGGTCTGAAGTACAGTAACTCTTTTTTATTTTTGGAAGCAGTTACGGAAGGCTGAAGAAATGTTAAAAGTCCTTTTTCTAGAACTTGTTATATTTTTGTTGTTTTGAAATTGAAGGGAAGCGTAGCTAAAGATTTGTAAAAGCTGCTGAAACATGAACTACACTTTCACAAGTTCACAATAACAGTATGTTTTTTTTTTTTTTTTTAAATCCCTTTTTTTAACACAAAGGATATTTTCTCCTACAGGATGTGCAAGTGAGAACATACCTTTCTGTTCTGCTTAATTCATTAAAACTAAGGCAGTCCAATTTGTTTCCTCCTCTTAGAAATTATGATGGACAAGATGCTTAACAGCTCAGCAAGTAAACAGATTGACCTGTTGTCACATCTCATAGTAAATATTTCTTCCTGTGTGTTACTGGATCGTTTCCAGCCTTTTGAGTCTGTTGATAAATTGGAGGAGAAAGCTCGTGAACTCATGCAGCAAAATAATTTTTTGGCTAGTAAGTATCTTATTTAAAATGTGTAATTAAGAAAACATCAGACTTTAGTTGTTGTCTGTGTTTGTTGATAAGAGGTTAAACTTGCACAATTTGAAAGTACGTATTAAAACACACATAATACAGGCAAAATACAGCACATCTAACTTAGAGATATTCCCCAACATTTGATCGCTATAATACATGCAGTAAAGACTAAGTACATTGTTTTAATTGTGGAAATGCCAAAGGAATCTTCGGAGTCTGTGATTTCTCATGAAAAGTTTAAAAGCAGAGTCATAAAAGCTTAAAAGGGAATAAAAATATGCACTACTGGGGAAACTCGACTACTTAGGACAAGATCACCTGTTTTTTTCTCATTTTGAATTTTAGTTTTAATATTCTTGGCTTTGCAAAAAGGAAGGAAAAAAGTAAAAACAAAAATAAATTATAAGTTCTTAAACCAACAACTTAGAAAAATTGTTTATTTTGAGTAAGTTAGTTCTTAGGCAACTGATGTTATTTCTTTTCCTCATTGGGATTACACTGTCTGTCCTTTGCATTATGTTCTTATTGTTGTGAATCAATTAATTATACAGAAGAGTTTAGAAGACAGGAATGTTTTTCTTGCTACACATTTTCTCTCCTCACATAAGTAGCTTTGAGTTGCATGTAGTCTTTCTAAAAAAAAAAAAAAAGAAGAATGTTTTAGAAAACTAAATGCTTACATAAATGGGAAAATGAGTTTGAAAAAAAGTCTTTACAGCAGAGTAAAGTATTCTATGATGTCCTTCTGAGAGCCAAGTGGTTAGAGAGATCATTTTCCTTTCCTAAGGAAAAAAGATCAGTTTCTCACATTCCTCAAGAAATCCTAGAATGTCTTGGTGATCTGGAAAGAAAATACAACCAACATACTGTATTTGACTTAATCTTTCCAGCTACAGATACAGCTTTCACTTACACTTTTTACTGAGCTAGAGAAGATAATCATGCAAATTCTGCTATGTTAAAGCAGAATTTATGTTACTGACTCAGAAATTAAGAAATCAAAGCTAATTTTAGTGGGTTGGTATTGTTTTCTTTGTCACCCACGTCCAGGGGTTGTAATCCTTTGGTGGACAAATTTTATTGTAGTGCTTTTACATGTGGAATTGGGATCAGTCTCCCAAAAATCTGTACATAAAACAGGGTTAAATCTGTATATAAAGAGGATAAGCTACGATTCAAAAAGACAAATCTCAGAAGGAATTTTCTCAGGTAAAAAGGATTGTTGCAAACCCATTTATTTTGTGAATAAATATGAATGGAATAATGTTGGTGTCTATGAAACCTACCATTTTTGAATGGGGGTCGGGAAATTTTAAAAGACCTGCTCTAACAGGTGAGTGTATCCTACTGTCATATGATAATTGGCCAGGAGTTAGCTATGTAAATAACATGTCATATAGGCTTGAGTATGAAATGTTTTTTCTTCTTGTGTCAGGTATCATCTTCAATGCACCAAAGAACAAGACGCCAGATTCTAGTAATCTCCTTCCATGGCACATTTCATATACAATTAGAACCAGTATTCTCTACAGCATGAGAACGGATTTGATTAAGAACCCAGTGTGGAAATCTCACCCCCAGAAGCTGCCAGCTGATGGGTTTAAATATAACCATATCTTTATTCCTATTCAAGACATGATTGAAAGGGCAATCATTTCAGCTCAGACAGGGTCAGATATCTCAGAGCCAGCAATTCAGGTGCAAGCCATGCCTTACCCTTGTCATACCAGTGACCTGTAAGTAAATTTTCTACTTCTTAATTCAATTATAGAATTCTTATTGGGTTAACACTTAGAGGACTTAGGAAGCTACCAGATCTTTGTAATGGATAAATGCATTTTCTAGCATAGGACTGAATGAATGTGTATGATACCAAAACAGCAAATGTTAAGAGAAGAGGTGACAAAATATTATGCAACTTCGGTCTGCCAAATGACACCTTACAAGCTGTCTACAGCTATACTTTGGTCAGAGTAGTCTGCTGGACAAAGACTGTCAATATGTTATGCAACTAACAGAATATGCAAAGAAACACCCTTTCTATTATCAGTTGTCCTGTGTGAAAACACAGAATTTGTCCCCAGTATGTCATAAAATATGCTGCAAAGTTGATTTGAGCAAAAGAAAAAGTGTAGGATCGTTTTTTGTAAAATCATCATAACATCCTGAGTATTAGAATGTAAAATTAGTTAATGGTGAGAAATGTATCAATGGAGCAAAAGTTGACTGTTTCATGCTATTGCTTATTATGCATACATCTGAATTCAGTTTGACTATGAATGGAGCCTCATCACCCGGAAAAGAGATTACATCAGTTCTATTGCTGACACATGGAAATAAAATTTATAGTACTAATACATATATTTAGCTTGTTGCATGAAAAATAAGTGAATTACCTAACCTGAATAAAAATAAGTCTTATTGCTCCTGCCAGATCTTATTTTATGTATACTTTGAGAATAGTCGCAGTATTAAGCTATTAACAAACTGCTAAAAAATCTTCTAGGTGTGGGAGCTAACAATACTGCATATATATTCTTTCATAGATTCTTGAACAATATAGGTTTTTTTTTCCCACTTATGATGATGTTAACATGGATGGTTTCTGTTGCTGGCATGGTTCGCAAGCTGGTTTATGAAAGAGAAATTCATCTTGAAGAGGTAAGAGAGCTGAGTCTCTGAAAATAAAATGTATTTATTAGGGTGTACCAAAATACAAAACTTAAACATTTAGGTACTTTTGTATACTCATAAATGCAGCTGTTTTTGCTTTTTCCTTGGTTTTCCTCTTGGCAGTAAGTTCAGATTCTAACTGGCAACTCAGATTCACAATGCTACTGCTTTGAGTTTGAGCATCAGCCCTCCTAGTGTGCAAATATTTTCCATGAGACAAAAAGCAACAAGCAAAAGATCCATAAAATTTGAATCTGGAAACTTATTTAAAATGAGACTTTGTGTTTAGAGTGTTTTTTATTTTGGATTTTTTTTTCATGTTTTGCTGTATGTGGCCTAATATCATACACATTCATAAGCCAAATTAAAAATTTCCCATGTACTATGTAGCTTTCAAAAATTTAAGGGAGGATGACAGAAAAAGTGAGACAGAACTAATTCAACTATATCAACAACTAGTCTTAGCAGGTGCTAAGCATATAGAAAGACTGTCTCATGTTATTTCTTACTACACACAAATCTGAATTCTGTTTGACTATGAATGGAGCCTTGTAAATTTTTTATTTTTGAGAACTTATACAGGTCTTTATCCTTCTTAGTTGTCTCTTTTTTTTTTTTTCATTTTTTCCTTTTCTTTCTTTCTTTTTTTTTTTTTTTTTTTCAATTTGGGAAGTTATTTAACTTCTCTAATCTTTGATTTTGTAAGAGGGATTTTGGAATGTTTTTTTTTTTTTTTTTTTTTGTGAAGTTAATTTTGATAATCTTATGAAAAATGCATTAGAAGTAGTAGTATCTTATTTCCAAAAGCATTTTCTAAAAACCGAGGGGTGATATCTCATACCTGGCTAAATTATTATTTGTATGCTAATACAGAAAGGTTTACAAAAATATCTATAAGTTTCTTTTAGTTCAGCAATAGGCTGGGAAAATATGTTTATACAGTCCTGTAGATATCCCTGGTGCTTTTTAGAGTATATAAAGGCAAACTGCTCTCTGGAGAACCCAGTAATCTCACATCTGGTCCTACAACCCCATGTAAAATTGTGTTGTGCCTGGGATTCCTCGTGTTCATGTGTGGTAAGCTCAGAACTGAGTGTACAGTCCAGGAGAGGGCAGCAGAAGGGGTAGCACAGGGCAAGAAGACAAGTGATTTAATGGGAAGATGGCATCCTCTAGGGAGCCAGTATTGTCTTGGTGGTGACATGTTTTGCTTTAAAAAAAAAAAAAAAAAAGAAATATTGTGTCCTAACTTCAAGTCTGTCTGCTGTATTGTCTTACAGTATATGAAGACAATGGGAGTACATCCAGCCATTCATTTTTTTGCTTGGTTTCTGGAGAATTTAATTGTGCTCACAATAAGCAGCTGTGCCCTGGCCATCATTTTGAAAGCAAGCGGTATCTTTGCTTATAGCAATGGTTTCCTCATCTTCCTTTTCCTCCTGGATTTTGGAGTGACAGTTATTATGTTAAGCTATTTTTTGGGAGCATTTTTTAGCTGTGCCAATACAGCAGCTCTGTGTGCCAGCCTTGTGTATATGATCAGTTTTTTACCATACATAGTTTTGTTGGTCTTGCAGAACCAGCTGAGTTTCATCAAGCAAATTATAATGGTAAATATTTCTTTTCCTTTTCTAATTTTTCTTCTCCAACCATACTATGGATTTCCATAGGTCTGAAACTTTAGACTATCATTTACTTATTTTGTCCCAGTTTTTTTTTTTTGCTTTTGTGTTTCACTGGAAATAAGTCATTCTTCACTAGGTATTGAACTGACCAAAAGTTTTGAACGTAGAAAGAAATCAAATATAAATTTTCAGGGAAATTTTGTAAACCTACAAAAAAACATAAGGAAGTTATATTCCTCATGCTCATAATATCCCTTAATATTTAGGCTTCAAAATATTTATAATGTTACTGTTCTCTGATAGCATACTGGTCATTAAAGTCATTAACTGTTTGGAGGAAAACTTGTGATATTATAGTAGATTTATTCAATTATTCAATAAATAGCATATCAGGATATTTTGAATCAGAGGGATATTCTAGAAGTTACCTTGCTTTAGTTCTTCAATAGCTGTATGTAAGTAGGGTGTATTATCCTGAATAATCTGTCAGAATCATCTAATATTTTTGGTCTAAAAAAAAGTGCAAATTATTGTCATGGCTGTATTTCCTCTTGCAGTGTCTCTTGCTTATGCCCCAGTTTGATTAATGTACCAAATTGCTTAGACACACTTTTTCCTGAAAGAGATCTAAAACTGAGGTGATTTTTTGAGTGTTTGTTTTTCATTTGTGTTGAAGCTATGGGTTGCAGTAATATAGTTTAAAACGGTAAATGTACTGTGCACCTCAAAATTTCTTTAATTGAGGAACTTCTGTTTAGCTTCTAAAATTGCTCACCAGTCAGCTTTGGAAAGCAGTCTGCTTAATGATTTGGCACAGGACACATTCCTAAATACCCTTCTATCTATATACTCTCTGTTGTGATTCACAGTGTACACAGGCAGATCTGAAATTTAAAATAAGATTTTTGTGAATGGCATTAAAGTCATGAGAGTGATCAACAGCAGGTAAGCCCAGGATGCTAAGGAGGAGAAAATGACTTGAACTCTGATGGTTCTCCTTAATGCAGGGAAATCTCAGTGAGTGTGTGTTAACAAATATGCAGGGATATTTTTAATCTGCTGTATTTACTGTTAATGGGAGTTTCTCTTGCGGCTTCCCACACTCTGCAGTTAAGAATGACTCTCCTTTTTAGTTGTTTTAACATGATTTTTTTTCTCATTTCATTACTTATTGTAGATCACTGAAATTACTGGTTTTCAAACTTTTTCATGATCTGGTAATAAAACTTAATAAAACCAGGAAACACAAAGGACCTAGCTAATGCATTCTAATGCTGCAAATGTTAGACTGTTGGTTACTTTACCCTTGAATGATTAAGTTAAGCTTTTCTTTGCGGAAGTGTGGTGAAAATCTACTTCATCTGGCCTCTTAGTAGCTGTTGTATTATGTGTGGAGATCTCTGCCAAAAAAAGGACTAGCTTTGTTAAATTATTTTCTTAGATGGATATGCTGCAACCCCCCATATAACTAAACTAGAAATGGAAGTCTTTTCCTTTGTCCAACAGCTGTTTAGCCCTTAGCCTGAGACAGAGTACTAAGGAAGTCCAGTTACGGTAGGCTGTTGCTGTTACAGAAATTGTTCCTTAACTCATGATAATTACCCAGCAGCTGCCTAGTTCTGGCCCAGGAGTGATTATGTTAGGTGTTAGTGAACCACTGCTCTTGCCATTCCCTGATCTGGCTGGTGGATGCGGTGCCATGCCCTGGATTATGGTGCAGCTTGGGAAAACACCATGTGCAGAGCTGTCAAAGTGATGTGTGAGCATGGCACAGCAGAACCCATTTAGAAGGAAGAGTGAAGAACTGCCACAGCAGAACTGGTGAGCGTGTGGTTGTCGTGTAGAAAATGAAGAAAGAGGTAGATGCCCAGCCTATCCCCGAGCAACCGGTACCCCTCCCATCCCCCAGCCAGCCACCACACATTAATTGTCCAGCATGGTACGGAATGCCCCTTTGGCCAGTTGGGGTCAGCTGTCCTGCTTCTGTCCCCTCCCAGCTCCTGCTGCACCCCTAGCCTCCTTGCCGGCAGGGCAGTGTGAGAAGCTGAAAAGTCCTTGACTCAGTGTAGCACTGCTCTGCAACAATTAAAACAAGTAGGAGACATTTCTTCTCCGAAAGAGCAGTCAGGCATTGGAACGGATTGCCCAGGGAAGTGGTGGCATCGCTGTCCCTGGGGCTATTCGAGGAAAGGTTGGGCCTGGTGCGTAGGGATGTGGTTTCGTGGGTGATAGTGGTAGCAGGGTGATGGTTGGACCAGATGAAGGTCTTTTCCAACCTTAATGATCTGTGTTACACTGATGAGAGGCTAGAGCCTGAGCTGGAAAATGTCATGTGGAATGTGTGGAACAAGGTAGATAAGGCTGCAATTTGCTAGGTCCTGCATTTTTGCCACTTAACCTTACCCATAAAAGTGGCCTAGAAGAAAGCTGGAGAGGGACTCTATCAGGGAGTGTAGCCATGGAACCAGGAATAACGGCTTTGAACAAATGGAGGGGAGATTTAGATTAGATGTGACGTGAGGAAGAAAATCTTCACTCAGAGCACAAAGTGCACATGGGAATTAGGACTGAGGATGCACCTTGCTTCTCTTCTTTTCCATAAAGAATAGAATGAAATTACCTAAAAACCAGTATTAAAAATAAACCCAGGGCACAGGATAGGAGGTGCAGGGCAGTCCCTGTGGCTGAGGGGCAGCCTTTCTCTCTGGCAAGCCAAATGGCCGGAATAGCCAGCCCCACAAAAGGGGCCCTCAGCCCCACCCAGCCCTCCTCCTTGTCCATGTGAGGGCATCTTCCAGGCTGCTCCCAACACAGCCGCCTTTGGCCACGCATGGGCCACTCCATCAGAGGCTTGCTGAGGTCACAGTGGCCACCACTGCCCTGCCTTTGCTGCGGGCTCTATAAAACAGGACCCCTGCAGCTGGCCCACCACTTGCTGAGCATCTAGGCCTTCTGACTGCCAGCTTGTGCGGCAGGAAGAAGACTAGAAGAGCAAGGCGAGCGGCAGGCCTCCTTGGTGTGTGAGGACAGTGATGCAGTCCAGTGAAGCACCAAGAAGGAATGCACCTGAGCAGAAGGAGAGGTGTCGTGGGTGGAGAGATAACGCTGGTGGCACAAGAGACACCAGTGCCCAAGGGACCTCTGGCGCCCAGCCCACAGACAGATACAGGCAGTACCATTGGCACCGCAATGATGCGGGGAACAGGCCGGCCCCTCAAACACCCAGTGACGGGGGGCCTGGGCCTTACCATAGGAGCAACGGTGATATGGTGCGAAGTCAGCAACATCAGGCAGAGAGCCACAAGGAGCAGAGGCGTGCTCATAGTCCGGAGTACAGTGCGGGACCCAGTAATGGCCGTAAACCAGATGGCAGCATCGGACCCATGCATGAAAATCAAGCTGACAGTGGCATGGGACTGAGAAATGGAACTGGATGACCTCCTGGTTTGGCACCCTGGCCTGAGAACATTCCGGATGGAAGGCATCCCGTTTGGGCAGTCCCGGGCAAAGACTGGCTTAGCCTTCTGCCCAACACCGTGGAGCCCATGGAGCTGGATCCACCAGATGTGGAGGAACAGATGGAAGTGGATCCACCTCTGCCAGAACAGACCTGGGACTACTGCGGCATGTCTTTGTGCTCTGCCATCCGAGAGCACCAACAGCACCTCAGGAGTGTCTGGCCAGCTCCCTACTCGTTGCTCAGGCTCCATTGCAAGCATTAGCTTGGAGCCACCAAACACCATGGACACCCTGCAGGCTTACCTGCAAGATATCCTGGCAATAAACAACTCTTGCCGATTCTCAGGGGTTGTGTGAGTGCTTCTTTTTGGGGGGGAATGGGCTAAAGTTGCGCCAGGGGAGGTTTAGGTTGGATATTAGGAAGAACTTCTTTACTGAAAGGGTTGTTAGGCATTGGAAGAGGCTGCCCAGGGAAGTGGTTGAGTCACCATCCCTGGAGGTCTTTAAAAGACGTTTACATTTAGAGCTTAGTGATATGGTTTAGTGGAGGACTAGTTAGTGTTAGGTCATAGGTTGGACTCGGTGATCTTGGAGGTCTCTTCCAACCTAGATGATTCTGTGATTCTGTGATCCCTAACTACAGAAGCAGAAGCTATTAGTTGACTAATTAATCCAATTACCTGCTGTGGAGTAGGATTCATTTTATTTGTTAGGGCATTTCACAATTGTTCTGTGAGCACTCAGTGTAAACCACACACACACAGTTAGGTCACTTCATGTCAATCAACAGTAGATGTAGTGTGCATCTTTGTCCATCACAGATCATAAGAGTGATTATTAAACAGAAGAACTTAATGTAAATGTTTGCTAGTCTTTGCCAGTCATCCCTTACAAGGTGCATGTAGAAATTGACCCCTTCTGCTGTTGAATTACCCCATCTCATTGTTTTTGCAGGAATTTATTTTACTGTTGAGTACAATGAGAGATTAGATCAGAAATTTATCTAGTGGTTACCTTGTTAATAAAGTTGGAGTTATCTCCTTCTCTGACATTGGTTCTTCCATGTCCTTCCCTGTTTAATATATGAGATAAGCTGTTTTATGACTTTGTACTGTTTTAAGATACCATATCCCTGACTTGGACATCAAATACCACCAACTATATATATATATACATGCATATATATATATATATATATATATACACACATAAAACTGTATTTCACACTTGATAGCTTCACTCCTTCAATAGAACACACAAGAAATGATATTAAGCTGATGGAACAGTTCACACTATTTTAAAAATGGAAAATGCTTTCCTGCTCAGTACTTTCTGTTTTAATTGGTCAGATAAAATATATTGATCCTTAGCACAAATGTAAGCACAGATGTAAGACTGCAGAATTCAGGCATAAAAAGGCAGGAGAACATTTTGTTGTTATGGTTATTTTCTTGTTTTCTCCCCCTTTGGGCCTCTGGGAAAGAAAAGTAGACAGCAGATAATATGCATAGTTTAAAATCACTGTTATTGCAAAATAACTCTTCAGATATCCTGAATGCATTGAAAATCATGCAGCAGCATGTGCAAAAGGGGATAAAATTTGAAGAGAGGAAAGAGGCCATCAGGTGAGATGGTGAAAACTTAAGGATATAAGAGGCAGGGACTTGGTTAATGGGAATTAGTATTAACTTTTTTTTTGCACAAATGTGTAATCTGTGCGAATAATTATTTTTTCTAAGTAGCAGCATATGTCATACTTCTTACTTCCATCTTCAGACAGCTGGCAGGATGCGTGTCTTTTCTGTTAAATATTGCAGAAGCCTTATTTAATTGCATTATTTTAAAATGAGAGATGAAATGAACTATTTCAGCTCACTTTCAAACTGCAGAACTTTATCAATGAACAATGGTTATTAATTTTAGTAATGGTTTGGATCTCCCCATCAGCCTTCATGAGCTTGCCAGTGTTTCTCTATTGACTATCAGTCATAATTCCATGTTATCCATTATGGAACTTGGTCATTTTACATTTTGTACTTTTCTGATACAGCATGGTTAATTTATTTTGCTTCTTGGAAGTTAAATGTTACTTCCCTGAACAAGTATTCTGTCTCTACATATAGTACCCAGTGTATGGATTCCTTCCACCTCTATCTCTTTTTGAGTTCTGGTCTTACAAAAATGAGTAGGACCACTGCTCTTACTATAAAAGTATGTTACTTTACATGCTGTTGCAGTGTTACACATTATATGTTTTGTGTAAGTGGCAGATTTAGGATGGTCTAAAACTTGTGAAAAGTTAATTAATTCTTTCCAATTTTAATAACTAGGTCAGCAGAACTCTTTAAGGTGGAGCAAATACCACTGCAATATGTGGGGGAGTAATGTTAAAACATAAAAGGAAATAATGATCATTAGCCTATTTGAAACAGTGGTCTATTTATTTATTGCTTGTTTTTAATATCATGAGTTTCATGGAGGTTGTTAATGAAGTATTTTATTTGATGTTCACATCCTATTTCTCCTTTGGTATTGTAGTGTCTTCTGTCTACAACTGCCTTTGGGCAAGGAGTATTTTTCATTACATTCTTTGAGGGTCAAGAAATAGGTAAGCTCTCCAGTTAGAATAAAATAATTATTACTCTTTAAAAAAAATACAGTTGGAAATGTTTTTCACTTTATTCTGAAAAAAAAATCACTAATAATGAGTGAATAGGATAGATCATAAGAGAGGAGAACAACACTCTCAAAAACCAAGTTAAGCTTGTACCACTTTCCAGAAGTAAGTTAGTGGGCTTAGAACCACAATACAAATGGTTGGGAATCCTCACTGATGTCAGTGATGGCTCTAAAGCTCATTCTCTGGAGGATATCCACAGAGAGTGTTTTATACAGAGGTGTGTGTGGATTCACACATGCACGAGCGTATAATACAGGGGAGGTTATAAGAGCAATATTGTACAGAGCAAGAGCCTTGTAAGTTACTCTCAACATAATGCTAACATAAAGATTTAACCATTTTACACTGGAAAGTAGGAAAAAATAGTCTTTGCTTTGTTAAATGTCTTGTATGTTTCTACTATGTTTACTGAGCCTGAGTAACAGTGCACCTGTCTCTGTGAGCCTGGAGATAGCTGGTGAAATTTCCACTGAGAGCTACCGTGCAGGTGCAGAAATGTATGAGAACACTATGTTGTGTTTAAGCATTAAGAAGAAAAAATATTTGGAAACTTGCTAGGTGCACAGTGAACCCTACTATCCCTAAGCCCTGTTCTGCCCCTGTTGATACTGAAGTTATGGAAGAGTAATAAATGAATGTCAGGGACCTTGATAAATATCTACATTTGCTTTATGTATCTAAATATAGAAAAGGATGTAGTGCCTTTATTTTGTCGCTACTTAGGCAAGATCGATATTAATGAGTGTATTTTTCAAACCATTATCTACTGGAAAAATATTGTAATGATACAAAAGTTGACGAGTAGAAGAGGCAGTTGCAGAAAGTACTAAAATTTCACACCAGACACTTCCATCAAAATAACTCGTCTTTACTGAATAAAGGGCAAAATGTGCTTGTGAAAAACTGCTCTTCTTGACAATCGCAGAAAAAGAATTGCAGAATCAATATCATGACCCAATGTACTGCAAACAAAGTAGTATTTTTGCCTTTTCAGAAGAAAAATGTAATGCTTTTTGTAAACTTAAAATTTGGTTACTTTTTACTTTTCCCTTTACAAATATGGTAACTTTCAGTAGTACTAGTTTTCTCCACCGTCTTTCTTCCTTTCATGTCTTTTGCACTTTTACAAAGCATACTCGGCATGTTTGTAGTTCCAGTTTGTCTCTGAACATGGTCAGTGCACACAAATACTTGCTTCTTAGAATTCACAGTTTTCAGATTTAGCATTGTAGAAATCTTAATGTAACCCGTTTCTTTGTAATATCAGCAGTATATCCTAAAGCCCAATTTATTGAAGAGGTCAGTGCCCCATTTTTTCATAGTCATAATTCTTCTATTGCCAAATTAAGGGCCATCTAAAACTTCATAAATAGCCTTTTCTACATCAACTTCTCTGCATTTTCTCAGCAGCAGTGTCACCTGCTGTTCTAAACAGAGGCTTGAGAGGCATAGTAATTCATTTCTATTCATTAGGATTACTGTTATTACCTACACTTTTTTTCTGTCAGTGCTTAAATACACAGAAGAGTTGGTTAGTGGCAAGTTTGTGATCTTTAATGCTGTACTGATTTAGTTTTGACCTTTAAAAATTATTATTATTACTACTCCTCCTACTACCAGGTATTCAGTGGAATAATGTGTACCAGCCAATGGCACAAGGAGGATACATGACCTTTGGACTGACCTGCTGGATGATGTTATTTGACTCCATTTTGTATTCTATAGGTGGCTGGTATTTCAGCAATATTGTTTCTGGTAAGATCAGAGATTTCATATTATATGTTTTTGAAGCATCTATAGAGGAATTATTGAATGGAATGAATAGATTTGACTTTCCTCATTGTATGCAAGTAAAACAAAAGTATTTTTGATTTGAGGTTTTGATGTGCCCAAACTGTCTGATTGCATTTAGGAACTGGGTCTTCCTATTCAATAAGTATTGAATAGTGCTAAAAAATGGACTAGAATTTGTAGGCAGACATGAAGTCTGTTTTGTTTATAAGGATGACAAATATTTGAAGGACTTTGTTGGTACTTTGCAATGACACTGCTCAGTCTAGGAGAAAAAAAATTCTGTGAAAACAGTGAATCTTCTGTCACTACTTGGGATCAAAACCAAGAACAAACCATTTTCAGTTCACTAAGACTTTGAAGTGCCCAGTAACAGTATCTTGCTCTTAGTCAGTTCACAGTCCAATACATAAAAAGAAGTAATTAACTTCCAAGTATATTTGCAGAAAGTAGTGGGATATTTTTTCAATACGCAAGTTTTATAAATATTGTTGAGTTGGTTGAGGCATTTTGAATCATACCCTAATGGCCCACTAACTGCTTGAAATTTATCTTTCCTCTGATTTGTATGTCATCTTTTCTCCTAACTACTCTGTATTTGTTTAAAAAAGAAAAAAAGTTTGCCTTGAAAGATAGGTATATGTGGAATATACACCTGAATTTTAAAAAATATAGCTTAAATTGACACCTGCCATTCAGCATCAATGAGCTGCAATTTGTGTTTGTTCAGTGAAACCTGGAAGGATCAGGCAACTTCTGAGTTCAGATGGTGTATTGGAGCATGACGTTGCCTGTTCTATTTGAGTGCTACAATAAATATTTCTTATTCTGATTTGTTTAAATTGTGCACATGATAATGGGAGAATAATCTGTAATGATTGGTGCAACAGATTATAGTTAAAATAATAAAAAACAAGGCTGTTTGCCTCAGCACGCTGTTTGGTTCATTTTCTTTTCTCTTTCTAGTATGCAAGATTGTATTGTCTGTGTCTACATATTGCTAATTACTTGCTTTTAATACACTTCAAACCTGGTTTGGAGATAGGATAAAGCACAGTATCACTGAGGCTTCATGATTTTATGGCAAGATCTGGTCTTACAGCCAAGTGACTTTTTTCCACTTTATTAAGGTTTGTGAAGTTCAGCTAAGAGTCTGAGCTAGTTAAATGCCCTAACCAGCTCTTTTTAAGTAATGTTAGGTTATTAGTAGCCCACATACAAATATAAAAAGACTATGAATTTTGCAACTGTTTCTTTCGTACTCTTTCATATAGGAAAATTTGGATTAAGGAACTATTGGTACTTTCCTTTTACTGTTTCCTATTGGAAGAACCTGTGTGGTGCAGAGAGGATGAGAAAACACTGTCTGAATTCTAATATGTTTTTCTTCAATGAAAACTTCCAAGAAAAAGGTTTGTAATCATAACAGAATTTTAATAATTATTTTTTTCTGAATGGTGTGCTGATTTTGATCAACGTGATTTTATCATTGGTGGGTCCTATATTACATATTTTTAGATACTGTTTCTTTCTCTTTTACATTGCTTAGTATATCCTATCAACAATATATACTAACTTTTAATTGTGCTGTCACTTGTAATGCTTGAATGGTTCAACTAAAACTATTGTCTATGAAGAGTTATGAAAATCCTTCAAGAATATGTAAAATAAGTAACTCTTGGGTTCATCCTCTACCTGTATTGTTACTTTGATTTGTTAGGCTCTCCTGAAGTTTCTTACACCCTTTCATACTGTTATTGAATCTGAAAAGCCTTGTGCTTTATTAACGATCTTTTTTCCTGCAGCTCAGTTTTCTTCCTCCTCTTCTGCTGTTTCTGTCTGCTTCTTTACATGGATGATATAATTTTGTTCCTTGTTTCCCTTCTATTTCTGATTTTCCTCTTCTGTTATCACTGTTTTTTCTGTCTTCTGTTTTAAAAGTGACTATTCTAGTAGCAACATTTTTATCTGCCTTCAGTTATGTTCACTGCTCTAGTCTTTCTGTATTTGGTTGCTTAAAATTAAGTATTTAATTTAATTACCCTACCCCCCCCCCCCCCCCCCCCCCCAGGGATTCTTTAAGGACTCTCTCACATTTTATTTATGGTTTGTGAGTGAAGGAGTAAGTCACCTTCTTCTATACCCTCTTGGGCTTTAGAACAACGTGATGAGTCATTGTGGGTTGTATTTTACAAGTTACTGTAGCTTGTAAATGATCCAGTTGTCTGTAGCATAGGTGAAGAAACTGAATGACTCAGCAGTTCTATGTGTTGGTGCCTCTCAGAGTAGTGCTAATTTCAGAAAGTCTTGAGGTTCTTTCAAACATTTTTGGATAAACTATCCATATAAATTGTGCCACAGTATCTACCATTTGGAACAATTCCATTTTATTGAGAAGATAGTCTTTGATCCTCACTTAAAATGAAGACTTCCAGTGTTTCCCATTGTGTACTCCACACCCACTGTAGAAACAGGGAAAAACTCCTCTGCCTGAGAAGTTACTAGCATGGTTTTTGGCTCAAGCCACCAAAGTGGCATACAACTTTGTGGATATGTTATTCTCACTTCTCCACTTACTGATACACGTCACATGCTTGTAACCTAAACTGCCTGTATGCAGACCGTAACACTGCCATGCATGCAAAGGAATGTTCCCCATTTCATGAGAACTGAGATTTATTGTACTGGTAATGGGATAAATGGAGTCATGGACAAATAGCTTCAAACAGTGAAGTGACTTGTTCTGTGCAAGCCCCCTTCATTTGGTTCATAGAGCACAGCTAAGAGCCAGTTCAGTAGGAGTGGAAATGACTTCAAAAATCAGAGATGGGATGTCTTACAAACTGGAAATACAGTCAGAGATGGGCTGACAGAGACCTCGATGCTGGGTACACACCTGGAACTGCTTCTCTCAGGATAAGTCATAGGGTGATCAATCTACTGTTTGCAAATAATTTGGAGCTCTTCATCTGAAGCTTGCTTGAGATGCATTGTCTGAGGCTGGCTCTGTACTTATTTGTTGAGTTCCAAGATGTGCTCAAAAATGTAGGAAGCAGTGGAAAGGGCAAGAATGATGTGTTTTGATTGGTTTAGTCTCCTGACCGAAAGACAGAGAAGCTAACTGGAAGTGAGTTTCGTGAGTAGAAGAACCTGAGAAATGTCGCAGTAGGTGGTAATGTCTTGGTAGAAGGTAACCTTGCACTTCTGGCAAAAGTTCTCTCTAAACTTAGAAATGGTTGTAGAATGAGCAAAAAAAGTTCTTAATTCACAGCCTAAACCAATCTTTGAATTCATAATCTCAGTTTATATATTTATATGTTATATATAATTCTCTCTTCTCATAATTGTCATCCATAATAAGTTCATTTTTTTTGGAGTAACATTCCACTTTTATTTACCTTTATTTAAAAGAAAATATATCTCACTGCCAGATTTTTCAATTGTAGTGAGTCAGTAAAATACTACATGTTAATCATGTATGTAGGGGGCTGGTGACTGACTATGCTTATGTTTGGAAAGTAGAGTTACCCGTGCCAACATTTCTCCTGCCATAAGAAGACATCTTGACACATGGTCGTCAGTTTGCTGAGCATGGTTACCTCATGGCTAGAAAAATGCTGGATATCTACTTAAATGGAAGACCACAAATTATGTTTAAACTGAACTGCTGCTCTGAATCATTTCACAAAGAGATCTGCTTTGCTTTATTGACTGAGGGAATTCAGAGGATTAACTAGCTATACCTGTTAATATTATGTTAATGTTATATGTCTGAAATGGTTGTCATATATACATATATAGAAGCTGACAGAGTTACAATTTTCACATATTAACAAAAAACAATGATTTAAGCAAGATGATTATTAGTGTTTTTATTTTTATTTTATTTTATTTTTTTTCTACTGGAAATACAACACATGTTTTTATGACTCTATGGACATGTGTGTGGACATACACACAACTTGGCATAATTGTGTTAGGTTGCTTTTTAAAACTGCAAATTGGCCAAATTCTTAGCAAATATTAACTGGCACAGTATCTCTGATTTCAGTGGAGTTTATGTGAATTCAGAGCATCTGAACATCTGTTCCTGTTTCTGGTAAATGGCAACAGGGTTTAAGTTAATTTGTTATTCCCCTTATATATATGTTTCGATTCAGCAATCTCTTGATCTGATGCTTTTACCCTTACAGACCCAGTACCTCCAGGCTGGAAAGGTGCTTGCACAGAAGGAGCTACCATTGGTGTTGTGCTGTTGTCTCTCACCAAAGAGCATGTGGATGGCCAGAAGGCTGCTGTTAAAGATCTCAGCCTCACTTTCCATAGAGGTCAAATAACAGCGCTCTTGGGACCTAATGGAGCTGGCAAAACAACAGTCATGTAAGTCTGCCAGTTAATGGTATTATCGTCCCCTCTGGTCTATGATATGCTTTCTTACTTCAGAATGCCTCTGAACTTTCCTTTTTTTTTTTTTTTTAATAAATATTATCCTAGAGCACATGAAATGTGGAAGCTATAGCTATATATATCTATGACAAACGCAATGCAATGAATAGCAAATTGGGTCATCTGTGCCACAGATATGATGATGTAATTGTTCAGAAGCAGCTTCAATAGCAGCTGAGTATGTTTGATTGTGGAAATGAACACATCTCATAAAAGTGTTCTTTTCTGGCCTCCTATGTGCACTCTATCACACAGTGTGGGAATCTTAAGGCTTTTTGTGCCTTGTTCCTAGACATTGCAAGGGGCTTCCTGACAGATGGCCAGAAACTGAAATAAAATAAAAATGGCATTTTAAAAATGTCTCTATTAAGAAGTCCGTGTATTTCTACCTTTATGTTACTTCTGATCAACTTTACTAAAATCAGTGATGCAGGATGGGCCCCATTAGGAATAACTCATCAGCTAGAATACAAAAGTGGAAAAGGAAATAATGGAATATCTGGCTGAGACAAATGGCTTTTGTTCTGGAAGTAGAGGAAATGAAGGACTGTTGAGCTGCTGATTTAAAACAACAGCAACAACAAACACATTAGCAGTATTCCTATAATTATGTTCAATTGCATTGGTGTTGCTGTAACGATGCTAGGACATGCCTCAGGAAATCCAAGTGTGAGCAATGCAGTAGTGTCATTACACCATTTTGCCTTTTTTTTTTTTTTTTCCTTGTTACAGATCACTGTTGACTGGTCTGTATCCACCTAGCTCTGGCACCATTATTATCAATGGAAAGGACATACGGACTGATCTGGCTACGATCAGGACAGAGTTGGGTGTTTGCCCACAGTATGATGTCCTGTTCAACATACTAACAGTGCGAGAACATCTACTGCTTTATGGATCAGTGAAGGCACCTGGCTGGACAAACAAACAGTTGAACCAGCAAGTCAGTGGGTAAGAGTTTTCCTTTTGTGTGTTTAAATCTGTCAAGTAAATCAGTAGTGTCTACTGAAAACCATTTGGACAAAAGTGATAAAGCAAAATTGCAAATAGAAGTGACTAGAAACTGCAGGATTGATTTCTGTGAGTTTTTATCACACTTTGCGTTCTGAAATTGTACCTTGAAAATGGATTTCCTAGTTTCTAACCTTTACTTGCAAATATTTGCAGTGAAACTATTGATATTTAGAAACCTGGTACACAGAACCATCAAATAATCATGTTTTGACTGGAGTGGGGATGGTTATCCTGGTAGCAGCTGTGGTGGTTCCTGCCTCATGCTGTCTGCCTTACCTCCCTCCTGGAGGTACTTGCTGTTGCTGGATAGGCAGATGGAAGCTAAACTGTTTTCACCCAGAGTTTTCAGTTAAGTCAACACTGGTTTTATTTATTATCTTGTATTCTCTCACCTGCAGTAGAGGGAAGATTGGAAGACCCGAAAGGGCAGCTGAAGGCAGTGTTTGTTACAATCTTTTTAATAGATGATTGTCTTTTTCCTTACTCAAATTCAGACTTTAAATGTATTTTTTAAGCGAAAGAGTTTAAAAACAAACAATACAATAGGAAAAACAAGGCAAAGCTTTGACACGACCTCAAAGGATTTGCCACTTGTCAGGCTGAGAGTGTTTGGTAGTGTCTTTAGGCTGCTGCTAATTTGCTACAGGACTAGATCTTGTCTTTGCATCATGTATATTAAACTATCAGTAAACTCTACAAGGTGAAATCTTGTTCACCAATAGCAAAATGCATTTTCTGAAATTTAGTAACAAAATGTATGCTTTTCTAGTAGTGTGCCGGTGGAAATACTTTCTGTTTACCTTCTGAGGCAGGCTAGCCTGTGTGGAGGGCTGAGTACTTCCACATGTCAGTGGAAATGTTGAGTTGATGGGACTTCTCTTTAATGTACAACTAGTCATACGTAGACACATTTGAAGCAAAGCGGCCTTCCTTTTTAGTAGCTATTATAAAAACCTGTTACTTGAAAATTTTGATATGAAAAATCTCTGGCATGGGACACTGAAATCTCTCTAAAAACAACTCCCTAGAACAACAAGGGAAAATAAAACATAGTGTTTGGTTAAAATTTATGCAAAGTAATATTCTGTATTTTATTGTACTTAGACTGCTCAGCCGTAATTTCAGCAGCGATCTGTCTTAGTAATGGCACATAAGTATACTCTGGACTCTGCAGGCCTGGCCACTAAGAAAATGTTATTGTATTTTATTAAGACAATGAATACCTTAAAATACTTCATAAAAAATAGAAAAATAACAAAACAGTGAAAAAAATGCTTTTTATTAAGAAAAAAGAAGATGGCTTTTAAAGAGATTAAGAGTCATTTTCATGCATTATATATCTGTAAAACAACTACACAGATCTGTTTCCTTAAAAATGAAAAACTTGCTCTGTGTAAACATCATGGTTTAAGTTGCATGTTCACTCAGATGATTCAGGAGATTACTTTAGAACTGTTGATCCTTTTATATTTTGCTTGCCACGTTGATAGCAACTGAAAGCTTTTTGGTCAATAACCGATATTCAGTGTGATGAGAAATAAATTGGTGGTCTTTCAGTGCTGTCTTTAGTGGATATGTGTCCATACCCTGCTCAGCTGTGAGATCAGCGGAGGGCCAGGGCTGAACAGGCACTGCATGTTAGATACCTACCAGTCCCTAACACAGGAACCTCCAGGCAGATCGGATTGAGTTACATGAGGTACTGTTATCTTTTCTGGGGACTGTTAATCTGCTTACTTCACAAGAACATGTCTTAAAAAAAAAAGAGAGAGAGAAAGGGAAGAAAAAGGCAGTGTTACAAAAAACCAAAACAAAACAACAAAAAAAAAAAACAAACAGCATTACCCTATTATTTACTTCCAATGTTCAAATGTCTACAGGCATTTTTTAAGCTGTTTATGTAGTTGCAAAAACTGAAGCACTCTTTGAGTTGTGAAAATAACCATCTTTACCTGTGGTTTAAGAAGCTATAATCTAGAGTTTGCTATAATCAGTGGACAAGCTTGTATTTATTCTATTTGACTTAATTTAAAAATTATTCTCTGTTCTTATCCTGCATAACACTATTCCAGAAATTATACTTCAGATGGTGATGGGCTTTTCACTTTGTAGGTAGAAATTATAGCTCACTTTTTTTTTTTTTTCTATTAATTTTTGTCACCAAACTCTATAATCAGTCATAGTAGTGCTGTGTTATCTTTTCATCTACAACTTTTCTTGGTAATTCTGCTCTGGGTGGAGATGATGTGACTGGAAAGCTTTTACAAAATTGCTCAAGATTCTCTACTCCTATTTCAGAGCTCTGGAAGATGTGGATTTATCGGAGCATCAGTACAAACCTGTTGGAGCCCTTTCTGGGGGAATGAAAAGGAGGCTGTCAATTGCCATCTCCTTTATTGGAAACTCAAAGACTGTTATTCTAGATGAGCCCACCAGTGGAGTAGATCCATGTTCCCGACGTTGTATCTGGGATGTTCTTCTGAAGTACAAAGCAGGTACAAAGTTTTATACACCATTTTTTCCTTATTTTCCTTTCTGGAATTCTGTTTCAATAAAATTTATGCGGATAGTCTGAATATTAGTATTGCTTTTTCATAAGTAAATACGTTAATTTCACAGGTAACATATAATCAACTCAGGAAACTTTAAAGCAGCCAAGCTAGATTGCAGGATTAGGTATCTCACAGAAAGATGCCTAATCTAACAGAAGGTTCAGCTTAGTTTTTAGACTTTTCCTGTAGGTTCTTACCTTTTTCTTTTTTGTTTGTTTCTCAAAGATCTTTTCTGTCTTTCATTTCCAATTTTGCACATATTTGTAGATAGATGGATGTATTTTCTAATAAAGATATACTCATCAGTCAGTCTGATACATTAATCTTGTAAGTGCCATGAGGTTAAGAATGGATTGTGGGAAACAAGGTCTTCAGCAAGTGAGCAGTCAATTAGCTGTAATAAACCACAGTGAATGATCCATTGAAACAGACACTGCAGTTATGTGATTTTAAGGAATCTCTTAAGCTCTTAAAATAGCTTGAACTTAAAGTAGGCGATATTAAACCATTACATGTAATACCAGGCAAAGCATGTTTAGACCTGAATTTAACACGGTGAGTCTAAATCTTGAATACAGGTTTTGTTTGTGTCATGCAGTTATGTTTTGAAGGAACCTGAAACACATTCCATTAAGGTTAAAGGACCTTCCTGAAAGCCAGATTTATTTCTGTGGAAGCCAGGTTTCGTGGACATGTACTAATCTTTCTGATGCAGGTTGCACACTGATCTTTACCACCCACCATCTCGATGAGGCAGAGGTGCTCAGCGATCGCATTGCCATCCTGCAGCAGGGCCAGCTGAGGTGCTGCGGTTCTCCCTCTTATCTAAGAGAAACATATGGCCAGGGACACAGTCTAACACTCATAAAAAAGGTATACTAAAAATGTAATGTGCAGAACTTAAGACTAACTGCATTAGAGCCTGCCAAATAGCTGGTTATATTCCAAGGGAATTCTGTGCATATTCTTCCCTGCCTGGAAGTAGTATGTGATAGAGATTATTAGAGAGTCAGCAAAACATGTTTTTATCAGCTTTTTTTGTTGTTTATTGTTATTATTTTACTTAAAAAAAATATAGGTACATCTCTGAAAATGATGAATTTAAGGGGACATCTCTGAAAATGAATTAAAGGATTTAGCTAAAATTCTACTGTTCTTATTTCTGGGAATTAGTCTCCATGTCCCAGGTTAGATGCAGTTTCATCAGTGGAGATTTTCCTGTATGAATTCAAGTCCACTTCTGCTAACTTTTTTTTTTCTCCTTCCCCCCACCATTTTTTTTTTTTTTTTAGCCTTCTGTGTTTGAAATCCATGATCCTGTGCATGTTGTTCGGGTCACATCTTTGGTACAGACCCACATACCAGAAGCCTTCTTGAAAGAGAACAGTGGGACTGAGCTGACCTACGTGATTCCAGAAAGGGCAGATAAGACCTCTTTTAAAGGTCTTTTTCAGGCTTTAGATCAAAGCCTTCATCATCTACATGTGACTGGCTATGGTATTTCTGATACCACTTTGGAAGAGGTATTTTCAGTTTTTCTGTGTAATTGCATTTTCTTGTTAGACAATCTTGTGTTTGCTTCCAGCTGTTCTTTATTGTACCTTTCAAATTTCACAACAGTTTCTTGTGAGAAACATGTTAAAAAGCAAACAAACAAACAAACAAAAAAAAGCAACACAAAACTGTGGTGGTTTTACCGTGCTAGGCAGCTGAACACCACAACCGCTCTCTCACTCCCCCTCCTTAGATGAGGAAGGGAAGAAGTAAAGGAAAAAACAACTCACGGGTTGAGATAAGGATGATTTAATTAAAGGAAAAAAAATATTAAGGAAAGTTTATTATTAATTAAACAATTTAACTAAACTATTTAACTAAACAATTAACAATTTAACTAAAGGGGAAAAAAAAGGAAAGGGGGAAAGGGAGCGGGAAAGGGAAAACTAAACAAAACAAGTAAAGGCTATGTGGAAGTGCAGAGGAAAGAAATTACTCTCTACTTCCCACAAATGAGCGATGCTTGACCACGTCCTTGAAGCAGGGCCTCAACGCACGTAGCTGGTGTTCGGGAGGAGGACAGACATTTCCACAATGAGAGCCCACCCCTCCCTTCCTCCTTTTTCCACCTTGTATTGCTGAGTGTGACATCACATGGTATGGAATATCCCTTTGGTTGGTTTAGGTCAGCTGCCCTGGTGATGTTTCTTTTCTCACATTTTTGCCCACCCCTAGGGGGGTTAGAGAGAGTCCTGATGCTGTGCCAGCACTGCTCAGCAGCAGACACAGCACTGGTGTGGTACCATTGCTGTTTTAGCTACGAGTGCAGAGCACAGCACTGTATGGGCTGCTGCAGGGAAAGTTAACATCCCAGCCTGACCCAGTACAAAAACAAATATCAAATACTTTATGCTGTTAATTTCAATAGTCACTCCACTACAATGACTTATTCCAAGACTCTGATGTGAACCCCGAGGATCTGTGTAACTCCTAAAAGTTTGTTTCTGCATTTAAGAATGGAAAATTTGATGTGTCATTGACCTAATCAGAAACAATGCTGTCCTCAATGTTTAGCAGCGGAATGAACTGCGAACTTGCAAGTTTGGAGGTTCAGTCCAATTAGCTCTTGGGAGAGGAAAAAAATAATTTACTGAAAATTTGTCTGAATTATAAAGCTTAGGACTTTGCAAAACTGTGCTAGAAATCTCTAAAAAAATATTTTGTATTCATATGGAGAGAGAGATGTGCATACTTACATATATATACACACTAATATGTATACATATTATTATATACACTAATACATATACATGTATATACAGTGTGTATATGTATCTACACATATATATACTTTACATGTATATACACACACACTAAACAGATCAGCTGGAACAACGGAGTCCCCCCAGAGAAAATGATTTTCTTTCTCAGTTTTATGAAGATGAGGCTCCTGAAGGCCTGTCAGATATTAATTATGCATTGTATTTTTGCTGTGTGTGCTATATATATGGGAATTAATAGGGTCAGATATTTGGAAGTATCAGCAGTTTTGTGTTTGTTGTTGCAAGTTTAGAATTATTAATCTTACATAATCTATAGGGAAAAATTTAAATAGAATCCCAATAACGTAAGTAAACTTAAATATCAATTGTTCAAGAAATTCATCTAACAAATTCACCACCAAGTGGAGTTGCTGTACCCTGAACCAGTCCATTGAGAGATGTCTTTAGGACTATGTTGATATGCTACAGATGTTGTCAGGAGCCTGTACAAACATAAAGGACCTGTTTTTCCAGATTTGTTTTTAAACTACAGACCAAATAATGCTTTACCAGCACATATGTGATTTCCTTTAAAGTTAAGCTCTATACAACTTAGTTATAAATAAGGAAAAAAAAAGATGTCTCCTTGGCAATTCTGTCATATATGACCACAGCATGTAAGCTACTGTGGCAAGCGTTTGCTATGGCAATGGGAGGGGGGAAAAAAAAAAAGAAATATTATACAATTTTGTTAAATATTACACACTCTTATACAGTGAATTATGTCCCTTCTCTACAATTGTATGAGGCAAGTCAAAAGCTCTCCTCAAACAGCTTGCCTTGAAAGACCCTGTTATTTTCTTTCAAATCATATAGGTTGATTAACATGCTATAAGTATGAATAACATTCACTACCAACCTTTACAGATTTTAAGGTAATGTATATGTTGAGAACCTTTTTTGATTACATTCTTATTGGATATCACAAGACTTTCCAGAATTTGTATCTGTAAAGTAAATGTGAAGCTGTCACAGGAAAAATGGACGCTTCTTCCATGTGCTGCATCTGTTATTCAATTGAGAGCTTGCTTTCACTTGTTTTCTGCAGGGAGGTTAAAAAAAAAAAAAAAAAAGCTTTAAAGATGATATTAGATATTGATGTATCATTCTTCAGCTTGAAGACTTAATGCATTAATTTCGGGTGATTTCTGTCATCTCTGCATATCATCATTAGTTGTTACAACCTCCATTCTCCATTTTCTTATCAAAAGCCTCTTTGCATTGGCAACTAAATGGATAGCACATAATAGTGCTATTTAGTCTATTCAAACAATTCAATCTGGAAACAAAGAACTCTGACTTTAAAGGAAGAAATGTGTTCTAATTTTTATTTTATCCTCTCTTTTCGTTCTCTCATGCACTCACCGTTATTCTTTTTCAGTCTGAGGAATACTTCTACTCCCTAAAATCTTAGACTTCAATGGAAGCCAGGCTGCCATTCATGCTTCAAAGAAATTTTGAAGTTCTAACAAAATAAGTTCCTGGCATCTTTGAATCTAACTAATATTATACTTGTTTCATTTTATGTTTTATTTTTCCCCCCAAACTCTTTATGTTTTTATGCTTTATAAAGCTTGTAATCCAAAGATAACAGAACAAAGAGGAGAATGGGAGGGTGGTTCATTATACTGAGTATATAATGAGAACTCTCCTGAGGACGGTGTTTCACTTTCTGGCAGTTCTGGAGATTTCAAAATTTGCTGCTTTCTTGCTTAGCACTGGGAAGAGAACTAAAGCATTGAAACATCTTCACAAACTCAGATGTGTTGAAATACCTGTTACTGGAGTATTTCTTTAAATTAACTTCCTTGAAATAGTCAATTTGCCCCAAAACTTTCCCAAGAAAGGCCATATATCTCCTTGAAATATTTTGGCCTTGAAACACTACTTATCTTCTAATGAGATTCAGTTTTGTTGAGAGGCCTGTAACAATGTCTAATAATGGCACAAATATATCAGATTCACTGTGGTATTGCCACCTGTCCAGACCTTTTTCCTAGGGGGGAATGCACTTTCTATACCTGTTCACAACCTGGTGGTTTGAAAGTAGCAGCCTGGGCGGTACTGCTGCATGCAAGTAGGGTGGTCCTTCTCAACAACCAGCACTGTCCCCATTCCCAAGAACGGCTGAGGTGGTCCTTCAGTGTCAGGCATGCAGCCAGTTCACAGGGACAATGGCTGGCAGTGAGCTGTGCCACTCTCCTCCTATTTCAAGCCCTTTCACGGAAGCACAGGCTTTCTGTTGCTCTCACCTGCGTCAAGTGTCTGTCTTCCTCTGTGTAGACAGTCAGAAGTGTTCCTGTTTAGCAGATGACTGAGGTCAACAATAAACCATTGACTGAGGTCAATGGTCATCCATAGTGAATAGCTCTAAGACTGCTTCTGCATCACTCCAATTAAGGAAACACTGCTGTAGCTGCAGAAGGCTATGTTAGGCTAGGTCTGCATGGAAGAAAATTAAAATTAAAAAAAAAAAAAAAGTATAGAAAACATATTAAGAGGAAAACTGGCTCCTACAAAGGGAATTTATTTAAGGTAAAATATGGATTACAGATGTAGGCCTAAAGCTTAGAGACTTGCCAGGGATACTTGCCCTGGTACTGCTCAATCACCGAACAAAATTCAGGCATGATGAATTTTATGAAATGTAAACATTCCTTAAGTGAAAGATGAATATTTCCTTTTTTTTTTCTTTCTTATTTTCTTTCTTTCCCCTCCCCTCCCCACCTCCAGATTTGGGTATTTGATTGTTACCCATGGTTCAAGTATAGAACAATGTGTATGTAGTACTGTTGTCTGCTCATGGACGTGTTCATAGGAGTCTGCATGCCTTACTGCAAAGATCTATAAAAGCACCTGTGAAAATGTTAAACACTGCTTCCATTTGATCTTCATTCCATGTGTTGCTTACATTTCAGGGACTTCCATGTATCTTCTATGTTACTTCATCTGTTACCCTTCACAATTTTGACTACTGTTTTTGCAGGTGCTTTTTGCAAATAAACTGACAGCAATCAGTTAACACTTTCCCACCCTAAACCACCCTAAAATAGCTAGAATACACACAGGATTTGTAGGATAAGAGGTTCCAGAAGTGTTGCTAAAATATCAGTGGATAGAAGTATGTATTAGCAAAAGTTTCTTTTTTCTTTTTTTTTTTTTCTGAAGGTTTAGTTACGTCTTCTCTTCAACTTATGTAACATGATTAAAGAAGAAAAGATCTGTCTGTAATCCCAGAAGGAATTTTGACGCTGAACTGAGTATGTGCAGGCAACAACCTGTAGTGTACACATTGTCCTAGCTGGACAGGAGCATTTCCTTTGTGGTTTTAGCCTGTTCAGTTTGCCTTGGTTCACTTGACAGAATTGGTGTACAGAGGAGCCATTGGCAAGCAGGCCCAAAGCAACAAATTAGAACATGGCTTTGGGCTGTCAGGATATCCCTCCAGGGTTTAATAAATCCATGTCAGTAGGAATTTAATTTCTTCTAGCCTTACAGTTTCTAATGGCCAAAAGCATTTCCTGAAAGTTGGCAGGTAACAAATGCAATCAATAATTGCTATTAAAAGGCAATTATATTGACTAAGCAAAATATGGTTTATGTAACAGTCAGACCTTAGCAAATCAAGAAATATCTTTCCACAACAATAAAGTATTTCAAATTGACCGTATTTTATTGTCTACAGTACGAGCTCCTTAGAAACAAGGATTTTTTTTTGTTCTAGCTGGTATCAGGTTCTTTTGTGGAAATAAGTAAATGATTCTTTAATGTTTTTGAAAAGTTTTAGTGTAGTTATAATCAGAGTCCTGCAGCTCAGCCCAAACACAGAAGACAAGGCTTTCATCAAGAGAAAATAAAACTTGGCTACAATTTTGCTGTTCAATTAGAGATGATCACAGTAGCTGTATTTTCATTTATTTATATATTTATTTATTAATCTGAAGTTCCTAGGTCACTGTTTAAATTGCAATTCAGGCAAAGTTAAGAAATTTTTAATTTTATTTTTCATTTCAGCTTACAAGAAGTGGGGTGGGTATTAATAACTAAGTCACTATGAAAACTACTCCAGGCTTCATCAAGTCTGAGAGACTGAGAAATGAAATTCATTTCTATGAAATTCAAAGGACTTTGTGATTAGAACTGTGAAACAGAGTTAATCATGCAGTAGTGGGTGTAACACAAATCTATTAAGCAAAGTGTGTATACTATGTAAATAGATCTCATTATTGTAAAGTTGGTGTGATCTTCTGTTTATTTTAATGTTATCATTAGCTTCTTTCTGATGCATATCTACCCCCCACTTAGGAAGATTCAACTCTTATTATTTTAATGCAGTGCAGATTTTTAGATTATTATTTTTATTAAAAAGAACAAATATTTCCAGTGTTTCCCACAGGGATTTTAGGTAACAGGATCTTCATTATATCAACAGATCAACGTCTTCCATCTTGGAGTATACGTGCTAGTGGTTTTGCTATTAAAATGGATTAATTTACCTATTTTTCAAATTCAGCATTAGAGAACCTTTATGAGTTGTTGGGTGGGAATGGAGATGGTGAGATTGCCTGCCTGCTTCTAGAAATCTATGGACAGTTCCCAGACCTCTGTGGATTCTCAGTTCAGTAGGATTTTGTACATTAGATCTAGTTGTACAACTAGAACTCTGGTAGCAGTTCCAGTTGTGCCCACAAATTTCTAGCTACAGTATCAGAAGAGGCTTGGAGCTGTAATTATACACCTGGTAAAAACTGCAGTAACTGAGTGCATGCCACAGCCTAGGAGAATAAAATGTCAAATAAGGGCTGGCAGTCTGTTGAAAAGTCTTTGCAGATAGATGGTGACTGGGACAACAATGCTTTGCATAGGTTCTTCTGCATCTATTGGTATTTATTCCTTTCCCCTTATTCTCAGGGTACCTCTTCTGGAGAGTTTGAATAATTTTATAGTCATACTCCAGCAGAGTGGCTACAACAGCCATTACTACTGTCTGACTACACAGATCACTCAGCATCTAGTTTAACAAAAACTAGTTTACAGAAAATGGAATCTAATTTATTATTTATTTTTTTTATATCCCATGAAAGGTATTTCTGAAGTTACTGCAGGACTCGGAGAAGATACCATTTGTTCCACAGACAGCACACCTGGACAATGCAAAAACTGCTGAATCAGCCTGTAAGTAGAAAATTAGGTACCTTTTGAGTCAGACAGATTCATAAAGATCACAAACCCAAAGATAAACCTGCACAAAGCTCCCAAAGTTGAGGCATGTACAAGCAAAGGTAGAATACTGTCTGCTACCACCTGGTAATTCTTTTTTTGAACGTGTGAAGTGTTCTTCCTTGGGTAGTAAGTTTTTATATACCTTCTTTGATTCACCTCTGTATCACTTTGCAGTTGTCTTCACATCCTTCTAAAATGTGTATACATGCACACAAAGTTTCTCTTACTGCATCAGCATTAACATACTCCTTCCTACTAGTCCCTGGCAACTAGTTACCCTCTTTAATTCTTACTCATAATGGATAGATATTTCAGAAATATACCACAGATATATAAACTGTGATTTACTAGAAAGGTATATTAATTTCCTTCCATGTTCAAATAATAATAATGAAAAACAGATCTGTTGCCCCCGTGCTAGATGATGATTTGTCCTCTCCAGTGAAATGTTATTTCAGGTTTCCTTGCTCATCTGTTTAAAAAAAAAAAACTCCTTTATGCTTTTTACTTTCCTGCCCTGCAAGCCCAGGAGGAGCTCCTCGTTAACATTTGTGAAAGCCTTAGGAAGCTTGTTCTCCTTAAAAACTCTTATAAGAAGTCACTAATGTGATGCCTTGCAAAATGCCAGCCTCAAGTTTGCTAATGTTGCTTGTGCAAGCTGACTGATATTTTCTCATTGTTCTTTGCATTCTTATGCATCTATAGTTAGGTATGATAGTCTCTTTGTATTTGATGACATACCTAGATTATAGACTTTGGTTAGAAGTACAACATTTTATTCTATATGTCATGCTTTTAGTTCTGTTTTTCTAGAACATGGGCACAGCGAATCCTGGTCTATGAATGACCTTAATTGTTACAGTAATGGGAATAACAATTTTGACTCAAACTTGTATTATTTTTTATAATAAATTCCATTGCATCTGCCAGTAATGAATAATCAGTGCCAAGAACTGTGGCATAAGTTGAGTCTTTTTCTCACAAAGTGCAAACCTTATCGGATAACTTTTTGCGAGAGTTTTTTAGCTGGGCTATTTCAGTCCCTATCGAAGCAGTCAAGATGTAACTATATAGCAAAAAACCCCTCACTAAATACATAACATATCCACTCCTGTGAGTGGTGAGAACTCGACTTCTGTTTAAAACATAGCTTTGGCTAGCCCTTTATTTTATAATTAACAATCAGTTGTGCATTTATTCAAGGCTCAGCTAGGATATCCAAACCTATTTCAAATCAAAAGAGTCTTCTCCACAATGCATTTTTATTAAGAATAAGATTTTACTGTTCCTAAAGTAATGAAAACAGAGTATATTGTACTTAACAGCTTGGTATCTTTTACTACCCACATTTCAAAACACATAGTTTAGTATTTTTTTTAATTTGTTACATTGATTTAAAAAAGTCTAGTAATCACAGGCTCTATATTTTTAAGTCTGATAAATTATAGTAAGAAAATGTGATGATAACGCCATTTCTTTGGTGATGAGAATGGTAGAAAATTGTCATTCAATGCAGATGACTGTCATTCATCATTAAGGACAGTTGTGAAGTGTACGCATAAGGGATCTGGGAAATGGTCATGAAAGGTATCCATCATTGTCAACGTTAACCAGAATACTCCATGGGCAATAGCTTGACCTGTATAATTTTGTCTTTGAAAGCAAATTCAAAGGCAGTCAAACTTGTAGTTAAATGAATTTTCAACCCCCCCCCGGAGAAAACAGCTGGATTATTGGGAAGATCACAGGATGCTGCTATTTGATTTGTAAAAGAATTTGGATTAGAGAGGTCCATTGACAAAGCACAAGTCAGGGGTGTTAGGTATCCTTTGCTGGTATTGAGCCCTTGAGAAGTCACATTTGCGTAGAAACCAAAACACTGTCTTTTGTCTCCCAGAAAAGGTGGTGCACTGGAGCAGTGTGCATGTCCGCTCTTAAATAAGTAGAGAAAATGAATAAAATCAATGCATGATTTAGGCTGATGGTAATGCCAAAAAGAGGCAAGAGACATCAGTTCAGTAAAACACGATAACATGTCAATGAATTTAGACCTTTGATACTTTCTACTCATGTTTTACGGTGACTTGTTGTCCTGGGTCTGGCTGGGATGGAGTTAATTTTCTTCATACCAGCTGGTATGTTGCTTTGTCTCCATCCTTTACTGGATGCAGGGGGAAACCTAGTGACGAGAGATGAGGAAAAGGCTGAGGTGCTTAATGCCTTCTTCGCCTCAGTCTTTAGTGGCAAGACCAGTTCTCTAGATACCCAGTACCCTGAGCTGGTGGAAGGGGATGGGGAGCAGAATGGGGCCCTCACAATCCACAAGGAAATGGTTGGTGACCTGCTACAGCACTTAGATGTATGCAACTCGATGGGGCCGGATGGGATCCACCCGAGGGTACTGAGAGAACTGGCGGAAGAGCTGGCCAAGCTGCTTTCCATCATTTGTTGGCAGTCCTGGCTATCAGGGGAGGTTCCAGTCGACTGGTGGCTAGCAAATGTGATGCCCATCTACAAGAAGGGCCGAAAGGTAGACCCAGGAAACTATAGGCCTGTTAGTTTGACATCAGTGCCAGGGAAGCTCATGGAGCAGATTAGCTTGAGTGTCATCACGTGGCACTTGAAGGGCAAGCAGGCGATCAGGCCCAGTCAGCATGGGTTTATGAAAGGCAGGTCCTGCTTGATGAACCAGATCTCCTTCTATGACAAAGTGATGCGCTTAGTGGATGAGGGGAAGGCTGTGGATGTGGTCTACCTTGACTTCAGTAAGGCTTTTGACACTGTTTCCCACAGCATTCTCCTCATGAAACTGGCTGCTCTTGGCTTGGACTGGCGTATGCTTCATTGGGTTAGAAACTGGGTGGGTAGCCGGGCCCAAAGAGTTGTGGTGAATGGAGTCAAATCCGGTTGGAGGCCAGTCACTAGTGGCTTCCCCCAGGGCTCAGTGCTGGGGCCAGTCCTCTTTAATATCTTTATCGATGACCTGGATGAGGGGATCGAGTGCACCCTCAGTAAGTTTGCACATGACACCAAGTTAGGTGCGTGTGTCGATCTGCTCGAGGGCAGGAAGGCTCTGCAGGAGGATCTGGATGGGCTGGACCGATGGGCTGAGGCCACCTGTATGAGGTTCAACAAGGCCAAGTGCTGGGTCCTGCATCTGGGGCGCAACAACCCCAAGCAGTGCTACAGGCTGGGAGATGAGTGGTTGGAAAGCTGCCTGGCAGAGAAGGACCTGGGAGCTTTGGTTGACAGTTGGCTGAATATGAGGCAGAAGTGTGCTCAGGTGGCCAAGAAGGCCAACAGCATCCTGGCTTGTAAAAGAAGCAGTGTGGCCAGCAGGTCTAGGGAAGTGATTGTCCCCCTGTACTCAGCTCTGGTGAGGCCGCACCTCGAGTACTGTGTTCAGTTTTAGGCCCCTCGCTACAGGAAGGACATGGACGTGCTCGAGCGAGTCCAGAGAAGGGCAACGAAGCTGGTGAGGGGTCTGGAGAACAAGTCTTACGAGGAGTGGCTGAGGGAGCTGGGATTGTTCAGCCTGGAGAAGAGCAGGCTCAGGGGCGACCTTATCGCACTCTACAGATACCTTAAAAGGAGGCTGTAGCGAGGTGGGGGTTGGTCTGTTCTCCCACATGCCTGGTGACAGGACGAGGGGGAACAGGCTAAAATTGCGTCAGGGGAGTTTTAGGTTGGATATTAGGAAGAACTTCTTTACTGAAAGGGTTGTTAGGCATTGGAATGGGCTGCCCAGGGAAGTGGTTGAGTCACCATCCCTGGAGGTCTTTAAAAGACGTTTACATTTAGAGCTTAGTGATATGGTTTAGTGGAGGACTAGTTAGTGTTAGGTCAGAGGTTGGACTAGGTGATCTTGGAGGTCTCTTCCAACCTAGATGATTCTGTGATTCTGTGATTTGTTTTCAATTTGTGACTAAATCAGTGTTGATCATGCACCAGTGTTTTAGCTATTGCTGAGCAGTGCTTGCTGTGTCAAGGTTTTCTCTTTTTCCCACTCTGCCCACCTCCCTGTAGCAAGTAGGCCAAGGGGTGGCCAAAAAGCTGGGAGGGTGAACAGCCTGGACCAGAGGCTTGGCCATGTCCCATACTACTGAATGTCAATCTCATCAATAAAAACTGAGGGGAGTTTTTTGGGGGGGCGGAGGAAGTAGCCATTGCTTGGAGGTTGGCTGTACATCAGTCTACTTTTTTTGTATATTTTTTTTCTTTCTTCTTCTTCCCTTCCATTCTTATTCAGTTATTAGATTGGCCCATGAGTTTTCTTGCTTCTGATCTCCCTATTCTCTCCCCCAACCTGCTGGAGGATGGGAGAGTATGAGCAAGCAGCTGTGTGGTGCTTAGCTGCTGGCTAGGGTCAACCCACCACTTATGTAGAATATATGCAGTATTATTTGACCCTCTCTAAATGCTGATATTAGAGGAAAGTAGCAGTCTATTAATTTAATTGTAATGTAATAGATATAAAAATTAATAATTTTGTTAACTCTAAGGATACAAAACACACTCAGTGTAACTTCTACTGTTTTCCATTTCCTTTGCAGAAGGTTTACTCATTTTTAAAATTTTATTCTGAGGAAAAAAACTTGGGATAAAACTCACCTTTTTTTTTGGGGAGGGGTAAGAACTGTTAAGATTTTCTTTTTAAGTCAGGGTATGCATATGTGTGCAGACATAATAGATACATATATTCTAATATGCACATGCATAATTAATTTCTACACAGCTGGGGCACATGATTGAAGGCTATTGTTTTGTAGATGCAGAAAAAAGAAGGATAGACAGCTTGTAATGGCTGAATGACAAAATCGCTGGAGCCAAATATCCTTGGATATTTGGAGAGACCAATTCTATAGATACTAATAAAAATTAAAATACAGTAGGCAGTGTATGCACAAAAACAGTCAGTAGAGCTAAGAGCAAGTCTAAGTGGTCCATAACTAGTCCATAGCTAACCATGGATAAATAACAAAATATTCTGAGCATATGCAAAAGTGGACGATAGGGTAGAGAGTGGATTCATTGGATTGTTAAGGTATTCAGATATCTTGCTGAAGAGCCAAATGAATTAATTTTGTTGGATATTATGTTAGACATATTTGGGAAATACCAGCTTTTGATCAAAACTCTCCTGGAAGTAAAGTACAATTGGAACCTGGTATATCAAAGTTTAAATGAAACAAAGCTGTAGAAAATTCAAAATAGATCAAATGATATATTTTTTGACACAGTGATATATAATATCATAGGGACTGGTTTCGGCAATATATAAAAAAAAAAAAGCCCAAAGAGTGATATAATATAGAATATGAATTGTTTAAAGATGTGCTATTAAAGCTTATACATTTGTAATACTTGGATAAGTTAGCCACTGAAAGTATTGGAGTAGAAGCAAGTTGATGCATAACTAATTTTTGTGGTTACTTAACACTTTCTGTGAAGCAGCTGGTGTTAGCCATTCTGAAGGCTATTGGGCAAAATGTTACATTGCTCCTATTATGATTTAAGAGATAATTTACAGTGCTTATAAAAAATAACCTGAAAGCTAATTTAATTAAGAAATTGTAGCTGATGAATAAAACATAGTCACCATAAGGAAACATTAAACTGAAGAGCTTTCAGTGAGATTTCATGGGGTTTCACTCTGTTGACTATTTTCATCAGTGATACTGAACTAGGTATCTTTCTCATCAGAAAAGCTGCAACTGCTGCAAGGAATTGGCTGAATGGTAATGACAATGAGTTAGATCAGTCCTAAAGAGTGATTCAGACCTCTGGAGAAACTGCATCTATTGTAAATAAAGCATGTTTTGATTCAGCCATATGCTGGATATATCTACGTAATGGGGAGTAATATCCTAGAAAACACTGACTTTGAAAGTTATTTGCTAATCCTGGAGAACAAGCATTTTAAGACAGTATTGCTAGGAAGATTAATGTTTCACTTTAATGTATGAAAGGATGTGAAGAGGTCATTTTGACTATCTGTACAAAATTGATGGAAGCGGTGCTACAATAGTATGTACAACATTTGTGTCCATGTTTTTAAGTTTCAGTGTTTCTAAGGAAAAGTTAAGAATTTGGAAAGGGAACAGAAAAGAGTTAATATTGGAGGTTGGAGGTGAAGTCCATGTAAAGGTACCATTGGGACTCAGTTGTAGTTTAATCCAGCAGGCAGCTATGCACCACACAACTGTTCGCTCACTTCCCCCCCTGCCACAGTGGATTGGGGGAGAGAATTGGAAAAAAAGGGAAAACTTGTGGGTTGAGATAAAGACAGATTAATAGGGCAGGAAAAGAAGGGCAACTAATAACAATAATGAAGATAAAAGAATATGGAACGCAAGTGATGCCCAATGCAATTGCTCACCACCTGCTGGCCGATGTCCAGGCAGGTCCCAAGCGGCAAACCCACCCTGGTCAGTCCCCTAGTTTTATTGTTCTGCAGACACCATACAGTATGGAACATCCCTTTGGGCCAGCTGTCCTGGTCCTGTCCCCTCTCAGCTCCTGGTACATCCCCTGCCATCTCCTGGCAGCTAACAGGAGAAGCTGAAAAAGCCCTGGCTCTGTGTAAGCACTGCTCTATGACAAGTAAAACAGCAGCATATTATCACCATTATTCTCATCCTAAATCCAAAACACAGCACCATGCCAGCTACTAGGAAGAAAATTAACTCTGTCATAGCCAAAACTAAGACATGTAGTCTATCAAAAAAAGAAGATAGGTGATTTGCTTAAAGGCCTGCACTTTGTATACATAGAGAATGTTGTCTATTAAGGTATGGTTCTGTTACAGGGGCAAAAATGATAAAGGGGAAAAAAAAAAAGGGAAGAAATGAAACAAATAGCTGTAAGCTGAAGACTGGCACTTCTAGAGGTTAATTAACAATTGGAGTTTGTCTACCCAGGGAAGCATGTCCCCTCCCCTGGTGCATTTGACACAACTCTGGGGCCTTTGCAGAAAATATGCTACAGTTAGAGGTGTTATTGATTTCTGCATGTTGGTAACAGAGTGGAATTTGATGTTTGCTGACCTGTGATCAAATGGTTTCTTCTATTCTTAGCGCAGAGCTGTTAACCCACTATGACAGTGAGTTCTCTGTAATTACACAATAAGGGTTCACCGTGTATTTGTTGTGATATACTTGAAGTTGTATCACATCTGTTTCTAAATGGAACTGTCTTCATTCATTTCCCTGTAAAATTCACTTAAAAAGATGTAAGAAAGATTTTAATGTGCCATCTTGCAAATTGTAACATAATTTCTGAGTAGAAGAGCATGAACAAAAAGTAGTTGTGGCTCTGTTTGAAAGAAGTGGCTGCTGGCAAGAAGAGCGGTATTTAAATTTTCAGAATTTACACTCACTACAGATGAGAAGATGCAGCACACTTTTCAGTCTTCTCGTGATTTAGCAGTATAGGTGATACTTTACCACAAATTCAGCACTAGACACTGAGAAAGAACTGTCAAAATACCTTGTCTAGAAGTCTTGTAGATAGTATGTTTTCCTTCAGCTTGCTTATTGTTGTTTTAACTAGTTTCTTACAGGAAATCTTGTGATTCTGGCATATGTTGAAAACTTAATTTTTCCTCTTTCAGTTCTTTAGCTTTATACTTGTCAACCCTAAATCTTGTTCTTTCTTCTTTTTGTCACATGTTCAAGTGTGTCTAAAGCACAGAATGAGGATGGAGTGTCTTCATGATACTACTTATCAGTAGCCACAAAAAGATTTTTGATCTTACAAATCAGATCATCTAACTTGTTTAAAGTTTACATAAATCTGTTTTCTGAATAAGTGCATAACTATAACTCCTTATTAACTCCTTATTTTATCCTTCTGAAAGTAAGTGGTTAGGATCTTACTTTCAAATGTGTTTCACTTGTAATCCTCTACTTCTGTTATCCAAGTGTTTTCCCTACCGATTGCTTTCCTTGTTGTTGCTACTTGGTCCTTTTCCATTTCTTATCCACAGTACAGAGATTTTGGCTCTTTCTTAAAAGGGTTCATACACTAAATGGCAATTAATGGCAATTCAAAGACAGCTATTTTTCAGTAAAGGGAGGTATTCTTACAATGCCAAGAAGTTGATCCACTTCCTGTTCTCCACCTCCTTTCCATCCTCATATTTGTCACTCTATCGCTGGTAAACCAAAGAAATGAACCCTGCCTGCCTTCCTCACAGCGCCCATTTGCTTCCTGCAGCCCTAGAGTAAAAAATAATAAACCACCTGCCAAAAAATGTTCTCAATTTAAAAGTATGACAGTAGTTTTCTGCAAGGACTAAAGTGCCAGAGAATAAAATGATAATCCCTTCTGAAATTTCTACTTTGAAAATCAGTAATTGCTCATGAATATATTCTACTGATGGAATTGAGTTGGTTCCATTGAAAAGTCACCCTTGTGAGTTAGTAACTGCTTTCCTTCACAGTGTAATTTGGTATTTTTCCTTGTCCTTAAAATGTAGGTCTCATTTTGACTGAAAGGTATACTTGAAGAAATGTGTCGTGCTGTAGACCTAGATCCAGACTTGAGGTTGTGGTTTGAAGTTTACTGAAATTTTCAATTTCTAACTAATTAAAACTCATAAAGAAAAGTGTCGCATCGCCCTATCTTATGATGAAATAGATGGCGCTTTTTCTATTCTGCACAGAGGAAACATGGTCATTTAGAGAGACTTTTTTTTTTGTGGGTCGCCAGAATTGATATGTGTGTAATTTTGATGGTGATAACTGTTGAATTTCTACATATCTCTAATGTCTTCTAAACAGAAAATTGTATTTGATGTTAAAATCTCTCAGCTCTTGCTGCCTTATGCAAATATTTTGAACCTGATTGTTCCAGTAACTTGCTCCCTTGCCTTTGTCATAATCTAAATTGTTGGATGTGTTAGCTATTAGTAATGCCTGTTTCAGGCATAAAATAGCTCAGAAGCTCATCCACTATGCTCAGGTATTTCTTGGGGCTGAAGGACAAAAGATACAAATAGGTGTGGATGCACTAAGAGTGCTTTATTAATCCAAACGTAATTGTTAGTACATGAACTTCCTTAGCACCTTGATTGCCAAGTGACCAACCATCTTCCCTGTGTAGCTCCGATGTCTTGCATATTAGCCCTCTGACTTCTCTTTGACAGCATGGCTGTTTTCATACAGCCATACATGGCTGTTCATACAGGCTGTTTTCCCTCAGACTTGATAGTGCTCCCTTCTGGCTCTCTCATGTATACATGAGCTTTCCAACCTTTCCTTACATTCAAGGTTTTCTTTTGGTTCCTATATTTTGTCGAGGCTATTACAACAGCTACAGACAGGGAGAAGGTATTGCCTGCCAGTCTTTACGATCTTTCACAGTATTTTTAAAATTCTCTTTTAATGAAATATTCAAGAGGCTTGTTCTCCACTCTGAAGGACTGTTTGTCTTCCATTTCATGCCATAATGATTCCTAAGCAATTCTTACAAAAAAAAAAAAAAAAAAAGTAAAAAAAAAAGTAAGAGAACTCTTCAGAACTCTTCCTCAGAAGATAGATGAGAGCTGGCAGACAGGATTCCTGTATTGTTTCTGCTTTTGTGAATGACCTTGCCATTGTGTTTTTTTTAATGGTATACCATTTTTTTTTCATATTTGCAACATCTCAAAAAATCTGTATTCACTATATGCAATATGTGACAATCTGTTGCCTGAGAGGCAACTGCAAGTTATAGAACAAGGTGATGGGTTCCCTGGTGTAATGTTAATGTGTTTTTTGCCACACCTATCTTCTTAGCTTTTTTACTTCTTAGCTTAAATGGTGATACCCTTTTTTTTCATGCTCTTACTGTTGCTTACAGTAGTATGAGTTTTCCAAAGATAGCATTTACTTCTAATGTTCAAGATGAACTGATTATTTCTGTCCCTAATAACATGGGGCCTTTCTATTGGAGAAAATTTTGACTCTTGGATAATTAAAACAGTCTCAGATATAATGTCAGAAAATGTTTACTGTTTATGACTAGACTCAACAGCTGAATATTGTCATAATTTTAAATAAATTGTTTGCGTTCTTCTGAAGGCATCCTAGTCTGCAGACATTTTTTTCAGTCTTGCTTATTACTCTATTTTATGGGCCCCTTTTTAATGTTAAAAATTCCGTATGTTCACTTGAATCACGCTTGGTAAATATGCAGTACTGTGGGTAGGACTCAGACTCAAATGGTTGGGCCATATCTTTATAAAGGGATATCTCTGAGTTTAAAGAAATGGTTGTTTCCAATTCTAAATTTAGCTCTAATAAAGGGAATGGAAATACAGTGAAGGGGGAGAAATGGTGTAATAAAACTTAACGTACTGTGAAATAGGATGATATTTGTAAATCAAGGAGGCTCTTTGGTAAAGAGTTTACAATACTTTTCATGAGCATTATAAAACATCAGCATCAAAAGCTCTATGTTCACTCATCATGTAAATTATCAATCACAAAAATGTACAAGGTGATTTAATGTATGAACTAAATTTGAAACACCTTTCTGAGGGGAAACAAGCACATTTGACAATACAGATGATATTTTTCTGCCAGCCTGTCTGTGTTAAGCTTGCTTATTAATTGTTATGAAAACAAAGACTTTGTTAATTAATTCTGTATTGCAAGAAGAAGTGGCCAACGTAAGTCACAAAACACAATATATTTAATCAGCTCTGAATGGATGTAGGGGAAAATTCCAGTTTTATGGGAACAGATTTTAAGGCAAATGGTGGTCTGAGTATCTTGTATCTTTAAGAAATTTGGATAATAGTATGAACCATCAAAGGCATGTTGGGCAGGCTACTTATCCTAATTCTAAGAATAATTTATTTTCTAAACAGTGACTGTGAGTGTATGGCAGCGCTGAAGTAGTCAGCTGCAGCCATATATGTAAGGAGCCCTGTTCTTTTAGGGATTTCACAATATAATTGGAGTATGAGTCACCTCAGATTGATGAGGTTGTTAATGTGAACTCCCACCAGCTTCAACACCTCTGGGTCTTCTCTGTCCAGAGTTAGATTCTCCTCAAATGAGAATCTCGTTCTCTCTAAAGAGAAGATTGATGAGGGTACAGCAGAAGTTTTTGAAAGCATAAAGGGAATTACCGTAATTCATGTACATGCAGCCAAAACACTTTGGGTTAATCACCAGAGAAAGACTTCTAGTGAGGAAGGAAAGTGAAATAATAGGCTAAGTTTTTATGTAAATGATTTGTAGCGTTCAATGTGGAAGTATAGTATGTGGAATATATAGTTTTAAGTATAGGTTAACTGTCTGATGTAGAAAATCTGTATCCAGCAATTCTGCCATGGTCCCTCAGGGTGTGTCACTCTGACTTACTGAGCATAAAAAGAAATGGCAGCCTCACTCACTGCACAGCCTTCATCTTCCAGCCAGGGCAATAGCTGAAGCAGTAGTAACAGGGTGGCAGAAGTAAATTCTGGTGGTTCCTTGCATTGTTTTAAATTACAGGTTGAGTATCTAATATATAGATTTTATTTTTTGCAAGTGTGCCTGTGTACATATATATTTATATATATTTTATAGATGATGTATGTGTATGTACACACATGCGTACAAATATTTTAAAACATTTTGCTTTGTTAATGCTGTTGCATTGTTGCATTATTTGCTGTTACAAATGTAGATCCTTTAACTTCAATCACGTAAGTAACTTAATGTAAATGGTCAATTTTTTTTTAAAGAAATGATTATCAAGACCAAGTATGCTTACTTTTCCTTCTAAAACAGAAAAAGCTTCATGGAGTGTCTGTGTTCTCTTGTCTCTGTTACTTCACTAAGAAAATTCTTTTTGCATTACAAAATCCCACAAAAATGTTAATTCTGGATTGATTATTGCTGTGATTCTAGAACACTATTTTGGAGCTTGTGTGTGCTTTCTTCTGAACAGGTATTGCAGTTGCAAATTGTTTATACGAATCATAATCATAGAATCATAGAATGGTTTGGGTTGGAAAGGACCTTAAAGATCACCTAATTCCAACCACTGACATGGGCAGGGACACCTCCCACCAGACCAGGTTGCCCAAAGCCCCATCCAGCCTGGCCTTGAACACCTCCAGGGATGGGGCATCCACAGCTTCTCTGGGCAACCTCTTCCAGTGTCTCATCACCCTCTGAGTAAAGAATTTCTTCCTAATGTCTATTCTAAATCTACCCTATTTTAGTTTAAACCGTTGTCCTATCACCACGTGCCCTTGTAAAAAGTCCAGCTTTCCTGTAGGCCCCCTTTAGGTACGGGAAGACTGCTATAAGGTCTCCCTGGAGCCTTCTCTTCTCCAGGCTGAACAACCCCAACTCCCTCAGCCTGTCTTTATAGGAGACATGCTCCAGTTCTCTGATCATCTTTGATCGGAGGCCCTCCTCTGGATTCATTCTAGCATGTCCATGTCCATCTTATGTCTGGGGCCTCGGAACTGAATGCGGTACTCCAGGTGGGGTTGCACAACAGCAGAGAAGAAGGGGAGGGGATAATCACTTCCCTCAACCTGCTGGCCATGCTTCTTTTGATGCAGTCCAGGATATGTTTGGCTTTATGGGCTACAAGCAGACATTGCCAGTGAGTGTGTGGCTGGGTAGTGCTGAGCGGCCTGCTGGGTTAAACAACAACAGCAGGACAGAATCAAATGCTTCGCACGAGTTCAGGTACATGATGTCAGCTGCTCTTCTCTTATCCAACAATGCTGTAAGTCTGTTGTAGAAGGCCACCAAATTTGTTAAGCACAATTTGCTCTAATGAAGCCATGTTGGCTGCTGCCAGTCAGCTCCTTATTTCCCATGGGCCTTAGCATAGTTTGCAGGAGGACCTGCTCTATGGTCTTGCTGGGCACCGATGTCTTCCTTTTTTCCCCTTTTTAAAAATAGGGTTATGTTTCCCCTCTTCCAGTCAGTGGGACCTTCACTGCACTGCCACGACTTCACAACTATGATGGATAGATAGTGGCTTCACCTCTTCATCTGGCAGTTCCCTCAGGATTCTTGGGACCCTGCTCATCAGTTCCCATGGATTTGTGCACCTTCAGGTTCCCTAGATGGTCTCAAATCTGATCTTTGAACATTCAAAAATATTGAGAATGCCTTTTAAACTTAAATTTCCATGTTCACAGGTAGAAGTTTTTGAAAGAATGCTCATGCCATGGGAACATAAGGGTTTTTTTTTTTTGCAATTTTTTTCCCCTGTAGAACACACTAAGTGCCTCAAAAATCATTCATCACATGCAAACAAACTTTGTATAGTTTAGATGGAGCTGATAATATTTCTGTTGTGATGTACTTAACCAAGTAAGAGTGTAGAAAGAGAACATAACATATAGTAAGGGTAACCACCCCCTTTTTTTTGTTAATAATGTTGGTTTTCCTAAGGCATTTTAGTACTTCAATTTAGCATTTACGATTTAATTACAGAATCATTGGATTAACTTCAGTTGTGCTGGTATTTTCCTTGTTTGGAAAATTATTGTCTTTGCATTCCTGAGGTTGCTGATAAAGTTTTGAGCTGGAGTATTATTTAAGATTTCTTGATTTATTTGGATTTGTTTCATACTGTTACCACTAGAACCACAGGAGTAATTGCTAGCTTCTTGTTTTCAGGGGAGGGCATTACCAATAATCGCATATATGGTTTTTAGATTCTGCGGGAGGACAAGATTTTTATTTCTCAAAGCAAACAACAAACTGGTTTAGGAGTTACAGGAAAAATATCCAGAGTAAATTCAGTCAGCATGCCAAGCAGCCAGCACTTAGGGCTGCACTTCATTTTGCTAACTGTTCGGGCAATAACTTTATATAGGTCACAAGGTGACAACTTGATAAGATTTGTATATTGTACTGCTGCCAGTTAATTCCTCATTTGAAATATATAAGTGCAACTTTATGATATATAACCTTGTGTTGTACTTCTGTGATTGGTGGTAATTTCCATCCATACTTTTTTTTTCTGTCTGTCTCTCTGTTTTGCAATTTGTCCAGGTTACCATATTCATTGGAGGCATTAGAAAAAAAAAAACCAGTTGGCTCTGTTAATCGAGATCCCTGTAGCAGTTTAATACCACTATTTATGAGTTACCAGGATGCCTGAGGACAGAGACTATTCATCAAATACATTTTTCGATTGTTTGCTATAGCTGTGGGTCTGAATAAAACAAGCTTCTTGCAAAACTCAGTTATCTTTCAGTTTGGAATTGTTTCCCTGCAGAAATTCTGATATGATTTTATTGTTAATAGAATAACTCCAGTAGAGATAGCATCTAAGATATTCTTAATTATGGATGATGCAATACATTAGACCGAGTACTCTGTTCACAGTAAGCTAGTTCTTGCCTAAGTTGTAAAAGTTAAAGTGGCTAAGTGTCACCCTTGTCTTTTGAGGTGACATCCTGGTCCTGCTTAAAAAGTTTGCTCCATATGTTGTCAGCTTTCTTTGAGCAATTCCAGGAGGCTTGTTCCGGAGTGCTTTACACACTGACTCCAAAGTTTTGCCTCAAAGGCCGCTAACTGCACACTGAGCAGCTGCATAATAAAATTCATCTGCACTACAAAACTGGACAGCCACAGCTTAAATAACCCCTTGCTAGGAAGCGAGTTACCAGTGTGAAGTATTTGAAAACACCAGGTTCAAAGATATGGTTCCCTCGATCCTTGCTATATTTAATCTGTCAAATTTCAAAATACTTTGTATTTAATATTTAGTATTAAATCTTGAATTTAATGTTTTATGCTGAGGTAGAGAGAACATTCAGCTTGTGCTTTTCTTCTGCTCTTTCACTAAATCATAGAATCGTAGAGTCACAGACTAATTTAGGTTGAAAAAGACCTCTAGGATTATCAATCTAACCATTAACATAGCACTGCGATTTCTACCACTAAACTACATCCCTAAGCATCACATCTACACATCTTTTGAATACCTCCAGGGCTGGTGACTCTTCACCAAGCACAGCAGAATGACTGTGGGTTGTAGCCCTATTGTTTAAATTGGAATCAATCTTGAAATGTTATTACCTTAGTCTAGAGGCATGGATTGGATGGTTTAGTTTAGCTTTCTGAGTATTGATTTACACTTCTGTGGTGGTTTCACTCAGAGGAGAACCGAACTCCACCAGAACTGGTCTCTTACTCCCCCTCCTCAAAGGAAATGGGGGAGAAAATACGATGAAAAGGGCTCAAGGGTTAAGATAAGGACGTGAAGATCACTCAAACATTATCATCATGGGCAAAACAGACTCAGTGTAGGGAGATTAGAGAAATTTATCGCCTATTACTAATAAGCTAGAGAAGTGAGAAACAGAGAAAACAAACTAAAAGCAACCTCCCCCCATCCACCCTCTTCCACCTCCTCTCCCGAAATGGCTCTTGGGAATGGGGGCTGCGGTCAGTCCCTGACACTTCATCTCTTCGTCACTGCTGCCCCTTCACGCGGGGTCCCTCCCACGGGATGCCGTCCTTCCTGAACTGAGCCTGCGGGGGCTGCAGCAGCTTTTCCAGAGCTGCTCCCACACGGCTCCATACCACGGGGTCCATCCATCCCCCAGGAGCAAACTGCTCCAGCACGGGTCCCCCACGGGCGGCAGCTCCCCCCAGACCCCCTGCTCCTGCGTGGGCTCCTCTCCACGGGCTGCAGCTCCGGCCCGGGGCCTGCTCCTGCGGGGGCTCTCCATGGGCCGCAGCCTCCTCCAGGCCACCTCCACCTGCTCCACCGGGGGCTCCTCCAGGGGCTGCAGCGTGGAGATCTGCTCCGTGTGGGACCCATGGGCTGCAGGGGGACAGCCTGCTCCACCAGGGGCCTCTCCACAGGCCGCAGGGGAACTGCTGCTGCCTGCCTGGAGCACCCCCTGCCTTCCTGCTGAGCTCACCTTGGGGGCTGCAGGGCTGCTTCTCGCTCCTTTCTCCCAGCTGCTGTTCCACAGCAGTTTTCTTTCCCCCTTTCTTAAATGTGCTCTCACAGAGGCACAAACAACATTGCTTATTGGCTCGGCTCTGGCCAGCAGCGGGTCCTTTTGGAGCCGGCTGAAACTGGCCCTTATCTAACATGGGGCAGCTGCTGCATTCTTCTTGCAGAGGCTGCTCCTGCACTCCTCCCCCTTCCGCCCCCCCCCCCCCCCCCCCGAAAAACAAAGAAACAAACAAAAAAGGGAAAAAAAACAAACAAACAAAAACCCAAACCAACAAAACCCTTGCTGCATTAACCCAGTACAGCTTCTAAAAGGAAAAGGAAATTATCTCAAAAAGTGAATGGTGGGAGCAGTGCATTCAGCACTATGTTCTCCATCAAGACCAGACTAGTTTAGATGGCCCTTGGTCCTATGTGCAATAACCCCTTTTTGATTCTCTTTGGGGTTTGCAAGATAATAGGTAGGTAGGCAGCACCATTGTTTACTATTTCTTTTCTTTACACTCTTGAAACAGTTGCATGCTTCTGATTGGAAAAGAGGAAGAAATCAAGTATTTTGTACTATGAAATTATTCTACACAAAATCTATTTAATAATTGAAGTAGGTGCTTTTACTACTCACGAAGTGTTACAGTCCAAAATGACTATATGCTCGGATTAGTTTCTTTTATGGGTACATGCTTATCCATTTTGGTACTAGCAAAAATAACAAGTGGTTTTTTGACATCAGCTAACACTTCAGCAGAAACTAGGGTGGTTTTTTCCTAGCTTTTGTGGTTGCTGTTATGGTTGATTATACTAGCAGTGGTACCTTGGAAACCTGATCTAAAGTCAAGTTCTGTTGTTTCAGACACCCTGTGGACTAATAGTAATAAAAAGCAGATTCTCACTTCCTTTGACAGCTTGCAGTCTACTTTTAAGGCTGAATGCAATGAGTAGATAAAACAGGTATATAGGCTGGGAAGGTAAGATTTATAAACCAGGTCCATAAATTAAAAGCAGAGAACTCAGTTTACTGACTTTTTAGCTACCACATTTACCAGCTAAATGTCAATTGGACTCTTGCTTCCCCAAGTTTTCCCTTAAAACACATGGTGAGTGTGATACACATCTGTTCTAAAATTCTTATCTATTACCACACATGAGGTGTTGTTGCATGGTGCGACATTTATACTTCATGAGGTATACTTTTATACTATGTCTGTTATTTTGGTATGAGTGATGAGAAAGCTTAATGGATTTTTGCAGTGGTATGAGGCAGGGTATTCTTGCATTAAATAGAAAGTGAGATAGTGAAGACCATCAGAAAATGCTAAGTATATTTCAGTATCTGTTATATATCTGTGAATGTAAGAGGCTGGCTTACCTTCTTTGTATCTTGTTTGGGCATTACAGATACCTTAATTAATACTTCTTACAATAGAAGTATAACATGCATACTATAAATTGTCATAAATGTCTGAAGATGTAAAGGAGGGGAAAATTTCAATCTTATGTTTAGTTTGTAACCAATTCGTATAATTGCTAAGAAATATTTAGATTACGTTTAATGGTGCTCAGCTATGTGTCTATGTAATGCAGACAATAGTATGTTCTAAGTCTGAAAAAGCACAAGTTCTTGATAAAAGAGCTGAAATTAATGGATGGTGTTCTGGATGTGGATGAGGCTCCAGCATGCCTGGAAAGAATAAGAAAACATTGAATTGGATTATTATTTACACTAGGAATCTCCTGTTAGGATTATTTTGTAGATATTTGCAAGTTTATACCATTATAAAATATTTCTTATCTTTTATATTATGATAGGAAAGGTATGCAGCTTCTAAAATTCTTCCACTGTTGATTTCATTCAGGTTGTCTTTGCTTCTTTATTTTGTGAATCATTTTCATGTAACAGTGTGCCTTCTGTTCTTTCTTAATGTGCTCCAATTTGCTTCATTTCAGTCGTTAAGTAGGGAACTTCAGCTGTTATGTGCTCTGAATCACTCAAGTCTAAAGATGGGATGAATGTTTCCCAACTCTGTTCACTTCATGTCTTGGCTTCTATCAGTTTTTCTTGCTCATGCTTGTATAGTAACTACATACCATGTTATTTGGTAGAAGAAGGAATAAATGAAAATTGAAATGGACTCACTGATGCTGGACTGCTGTAGGAGGAGGTGGATTCAGATGGCCTCTCTTCAAAGTTCACTTAGTAATCTGTAAAATGTTGAAGAGGTGAGGCAGTGGGAATTAATCTTTTTGGGGTACTCACATGCTGTAGAGATGCCTGTAGTGTCGAAGCTGTGACTGCATAGTTTCACCTCTAATAGATTGATCTGTGTCAGCAATGGCAGTATATCAATTTAAGGAGCTGTTGATAATCTAGATAATGGTAATTCAGTTAGTATCCAAAAAACTAACATTTTGGCATGTATTGTCTTGCACTGTATATTTTTCAGATAATGATAGTGCTTTGTGAAAGACTAAAATAAAAAAAAAAAAGTGAAGGGAGGGGACAAAACCCACTATACCTCTGTTTTGTTTCTTTCCTTTTCCCTAGTGGATATTAGCAATGTATTTTCTATTGCCATTTAATTGTGTGCCTTATGTGAGTCTGTACAATGTGTTTTCTACTTGCAACAAATCTGAATGAAAATCCCAGATGCAAACAGTGATGTCCAGGATCAAATGTTGTTGCTTGGATTCACCTCTGTCTATAGTTTGTTTAAAAATAAAAAAGTCAGCAAGAAACAGTAAAACAAAACAAAACAACCCCAACTATAACAACAACAACAACAACCACCACAGAGCTTAGATTTATTGTCTTCTAACTCCTCCTTGTGTTACACTTTCCCTTCTAAAAAGCACTTTATATTCCTCCTGGAGACTATGCTAAGGCACACGGAAAATAAGGAGGTGATTAGTGACATACAAAATGGCTTCACTAAGGGCAGATCATGCCTGGCAAATTTGGTGGCCTTCTACAATGGGATTACAGCATTGGTGGATAGGGGAAGAGCAACATTAGATACTATCCCCCATGATATTCTTGTTTCTAAATTGGAGAGACATGGATTTTATGGACGGACTCTGTGGATAAGGAAGTGGCTGGATGGTCATACTCAAAATGTTGTAGTCAATGGCTCAATGTCCAAGTGGAGATCAGTAATGCGTGGTGTTCATCAGGGGGTCAATACTGGGACCTGTGCTGTTTGACATCTTTGTTGGTGACATGGACAGTGAGACTGAGTGCACTCTCAGCAAGTTTGCAGATGACACCAAGCTGTGTGGTATGGTCAACACACTGGAGGGAAGGGGTGTCATCCAGAGGGACCTGGACAGGCTTGAGAGGTAGGCCTGTGTGAACCTCATGAGGTTCAACAAGGCCAAGTGCAAGGTCCTTAACCTGGGCTGAGGCAATCTCAAGCACAAATATAGGCTGGGCAGAGAATGGACTGAGACCAGCCCTGAGAATAAGGACCTGGGGTTGTTGATGGATGAGAAGCTCATCGTGAGCTGGCAATCACAGAATCACAGAATGTTAGGGATTGGAAGGGACCTTGAAAGATCATCTAGTCCAATCTCCCTGACGGAGCAGGAACACCTAAATCATGTCACACAGGAACGTGTCCGGGTTTGTTTTGAATGTCTCCAGAGAAGGAGACTCCACAACCCCCCCAGGCAGCCTGTTCCAGTGCTCTGTCACCCTCACCATAAAAAAGTTTTGTCTCATGTTTAAGCGGAACCTCCTACGTTCCAGCTTGCACCCATTGCCCCTTGTCCTATCATTAGATGTCACCGAGAAGAACCTGGCTCTGTCCTCCTGACACTCACCCTTTACATATTTATAAACATTAATAAGGTCACCCCTCAGTCTCCTCTTCTCCAAGCTAAAGAGACTCAGCTCCCTCAGCCTTTCATCATAAGGGAGATGCTCCACTCCCTTAATCATCCTCGTGGCTTTGCACTGGACTCTCTCAAGCAGTTCCCTGTCCTTCTTGAACTGAGGGGCCCTGATTGGATGCAATATTCTAGATGTGGTCTCAGCAGGGCAGAGTAGAGGGGGAGGAGAACTTCTCTTGACCTACTAAGCACAACCTTTCTGATACACCCCTGAATGCCATTGGCCTGAAAGCCAAACATATCCTGGACTGCATCAAAAGAAGCATGGCCAGCAGGTTAAGAGAGGTGATTCTCCTCTCCCCTTCTTCTCTGCTCTTGTGCAACTCCACCTGGAGTACTGTGTTCAGCTCTGAGGCCCCCAGCACAAGAAGGACGTGGACCTGTTGGAAAGAGTCCAGAGGAGGTACTCCGATCACGACGATCAGAGAACTGGAGCACCTCTCTGATGAAGAAAGGCTGAGAGAGCTGAGGATGTTCAGCCTGGAGAAGAGAATGCTCCAGGGAGACCTTATAGCAGCCTTTTGGTACCTAAAACGAGCCTACAGGAAAGCTGGGGCCCAAACCGTTCTAGGAATCTGTGATTCTATGGCTGTATCTTTCCTTTCCTAATCATTCTGTGATTCTTTAAGACAGTGAAGGACAGATACATTTCCTCTGGTACTCCCATCTCTTTGAGATTTAAGTATAATGGTGCATAACTAGTTCTCCAGTCCCTTACAGGTTGCTGTGGGTAGGCCTGGCACGAGTATTCATTTCTTCTAAATAGAGAATTAGGTAGTTTGAATGAGGTTTACCATATTCCTTTCCTAATCTTGGCTACAGATGAGCTTTTGTTCATGCTCATTTCTCTGCAGAATGCAAAAACGAGGAGCTTAAAGAGGTTGCAAGTCTGCCATCTGCTGCCTGTCCTTTTCTGAGGATGGTTTTTCAGGTTGTGGGTTTGGATTGGGGATGGGGGGCGGGGGGGGAGGCAGGTGAGAGTATTCAATATGTTTTTTAATATGTTTTTCTGATTATGTTGGTTCTTTCTTGGATTTCCATCACAAATCAATTGTGTACTTCATGCTGTTCTCTCAGTGCCCTACACATCTTAAGTGATGGCATCTTAAGCAATAAGAATGTGTTTGATAAAGGAAGGAAATTCTCTGATCAGTCAACTGTCTGGCTTGAAGAGACTTGGGAGATTTGAGTTGTGAAGGGGATTCCTTACAAGATTGTTTAGTGACAGAAAACTGTGCTTTAGCTTCAAAATATGTTAATTTTACTGACGAGCTCTACAGTTACCTAGATGTCAGTTATTCTGTCTTAATGATATTCAGGCCCACTGAGACTCATTCTGAAGTCCAGGGCCCAGAACATGAAGTTGAATTTTTAATTTTTGGTTCTACGACTAACTGTAGAGCAGTCTATAGATAAGGATTTTCAGAATCTTTGTTCTGAAATTTTAGGACTTGTTCTGTTTCCCTGATATTAACTATAAGAATTGGAAAACACCAAGAATCTTTTCCAAAATATAAAGAAGAGTCCGGATGGTTGGGAAGTACAACTTAATTGTGAACATAATTGCACTTCTTGCATTTAATTGCAATCATAAGTCAAGAAAGACAGCTCCTAACATTTGGGTCAGATTTTTAATTTTGTGATCTAAATTATTAATGAGAATATTTCCATAAGCTTTCTGCATAAAAATTGACTTCATAACAGAGAGGTCAGCTGGTCTTGTTCTAGTCTTCTAGACTGTATGATTACCAGTTGTAATCAGAAATTGTTCCCATAAATATGTGCTTCATTTATGATGGTAAATTACTTACATGCTTTATAAAGCAAAGCATAATTTTGTAGGTTCTAGTTAAAAGAAAAGTAAAGTAGATACTGCATATAGGATTATTGAACATGAAAGGTTAAATGTCAGGTGTATGTATAAATACTATTCAAGTTTTTCTTTTTCCGAGTGATTTAATACCTAAGGAATCTCAGATGTTATATTGGGTACTGCATGTCTACAGCCAAACAAAATTGTACGATGCCTAGAAAACACAAGTGGTCGGTACAAGATTGCATAATGCTATTGTATAAATCAGTAGTGCTTCCACTTGTGATAGGCAGCCGTGCTGAACACAGTATGTCTCAAGACTGATACAGCAGTAATACAAGGGGACTTGAGGCAAGTGGTGGAGGTTGATTAGGACTATAAAGATTTTATAAGAGGATATTGAGAGCTTGAGATTGTTTATGTAGAAGATAGATTGGGAACTTCTGTAATCTATCTCCCCAGAGCAAGATTTAGGAGCATATCCAGTTCCATCAAACAGAATAAATTCAAAAAAGATGAACAAGGTGGTTTTTGTTTTGTTTTTTAACTTGAAACACAGTGGAATGACAGAATTTAAGGTCACAAAGATTGAAATTTGATTCAGAAAGACATTTGACACCTTCCTTGTGGATAAATTGAAATACATACTTTCTTAGAAAAGACAATAATTTTAAAAAGAAAAAAAATGCCTAGGGCAAATAAATACTTTTAATATAATGTATCTTCTTGTGATATATCTTGGCTGGCCAGCTTTAGAAATACTGAGTAAAAGTCAGGATGTTGGACAAAATGAACCATTGTTTTTATTCAGGGTGACAGTTTCTCTTCCTATTGCAATCTGAATTAATTTGTTATCATTTCTCTCTGTTCCATTTGCCAAGAAATAACATGAATGATAACTTTGTTTTCCCTTTCTGCCCCAAAAAATAATTGTCATAGTCCTCTTTCAGAGATTCAAAGGGGCAAATATTTTGAAGCATTTTTCACTCACATTTCAAGTTTATAATCTGTGAACAGGTCTGGGACTATGGCAGATATTTCAATTCTATGCTGCTTCTCTGTCCTTTTCCGGCATTTCATTGCTTTGATAAATGAGAGATAGTTATTTTACAATTTCAGGGATGCTCAGCTGGAAAAGCTTACAGGATCTCATTTATTCTAAAAACGCCCATCCCTTGCAAATTGTTCTGCTTCCAAGTGTCTCAATTTCTGTATTGAGTCAACTGTTGAAAATCTCACTATAATAATTCAAAAAGCTTAATACATTCATAAGAAATTTGCTTAAAAAAGAATTTCTTCTTTTACTAAGATTGTCTTCTGCTACTACCTAAATTATAGAAAAGCCAAGTTCCAAACCCCAAATGTAACTGTTCTTGATTGGGGCACTTCAATACTGGACCAGGATCTGAATTTTGTTGCTTTTTTCTCCATAATGGACCAAAATCCTAAATCCTATTTCTACCAGCTGTCAAATTAGTAAGATACATCTGTGATTAGAACTGCTTACAGACAGACTTTCTATTCTATGGGAATCTGTAGGGAAAAAAAAAACCACAACACAACAAACAAAAAAAAAAACAAAAAAAGCCATTCAGTTGCAGAATTAAAAGAATAAATACTGTTTTATTTTCCAGTAATAAAAGCAAAATTAATTACTTAGAAGTAATTGAAATCTGAATGAAACAGAAGCTATTAAGGTCTGAAGAAACATTTGGGGGATTATCTTGTCCAACCACCTACTCAAGGCAGGTCAAGCTAGAGCAGGTTATTCAGGGTCTTGTCCTGATTTTGAGATGTGTTGGTCTCCATGACAGCAATTTTTGTCCTCATATATTTATTGAGTCAGAGTTTCCTGTGCTCCATCTTTTGCTTGTTTCTTCTTTGTCTTTTCCCTGAGAAGTGACCCTTTTCCCTGGTGCTACTAGGGCCCCTGGGTGCTGCTGCTGAACTGACTCTGCCCGCCAATCCTGCTGGAAGGTGTCCTTCATCCCAGTGCTGAGCCCCACAGTCACCTCCAAACAGTGCAGGCCCCCACCCGCTGTGGCTGTGTGCACATGCATGTGCTAACCAGAACTGTCAGCCAGTGTTTTCCCCACTATTGGCTCTGATGGACAGCATCAGTAACCAACTGTTCCTTGGCCAGACCCAGTACTGCTACTCCAGCCCATAGTGTGGTGCAGAACAGTATGGTCAGTCATCCTTGTAGTCTTACTCACCCTATTTGTTCTAAGGATGCTGTGGGAGGCCATGTCACAAGCTGTGTTCAGTCAAGGGAAACATCGTCCATTGATGATCCCTCATTCACCAAACAGGTCCTGTCTTCACAGCTCTCAGTTGGGCCAGGCAGGATTTGACCTTGGTAAAGCCTTGCTGGCTATTCCCAGGCACCTTGTTTCTCATATTTTGGGTGTGATTTCCTGGGAGATTTCATCTGTAACCATCCCAGAGACTGAGGCTGACCAGCATTTATTTACCAGGATCCTCCTTTTTGCTTATCTTGAAGGTGGATGTGATCTTTATCTTTTCCAGAAGTCTTTGTGTTGGGAAGTTCACAAGGTATCCCATGTCACCGTGAAGTCCCACTTGACTTCCTCCTCTGCTGTATGCCCAAACCCTAGAAGCTGACATTTCCCATAACGTCTACTTGATGACTAATTAAAATCTTCCATAAAAAGCACATGTAATTTTTAATATAAGAAATCGTAAATTTACAGTCCACATACTGGTTGTCACAGAGCACAGAATTTGAGCTGCATTGTTCAATGGCTACTCTGTTGGAAATTCAACTTGTCTTTTCTGCCATCTCCTCCCCTCTTTTATCCCACAGCTCTGTCTTCTGGGATTAAAATTCTAGTAAACCAGAAGAAACAGTGCAAAGTGAAGGGCAGTTAATTTGAAGTTATGTGAAGCCTCTCATACAAGCAGTTGTTAAAATGTAACTTGGAAATGCTGTTTATAGTTGTCTCAGTACATAGAACAGAAGGTAGTAAGAGACAAATCACAAGGGATTGTAAAATATGCTATGTCTTTGAGCACTATGATAAACAGTCTCTTTAGTCTTGCTACAGTGCAAATACCTGTGGTAATAAATCTACGGGAGACTGCTATACTCTAAGGAGAAAAAGAGGCTGGAGGTATGTTCAGTTTGGCAAGGCCACAGGAGGTGGTGGTAATAGCCTGCACATACCTAAAAGTCATTGGGATCTAAAATGGAGGCAAAGGGATTGGTGTTTCTCAAAAGTGTTTAACAAAGAGCAACAAAATGAAATTCAGGTAGAGCATATCAGGAAAATGTGTGTTTGGTGAGATGTTAATAAGCTGCAGAAACACTCCCATGGGAATATGAGGGACAGCCCATGAGTGGGATTATGAAAATTGCTTTGACGAGCACATTAATAACTGTTAGCAGTCCTCTGTGGGCACAAGAATGAAGGGAATGTTTTTACAAGAATCCACCTCTCTCGCTTCTGTGATTCTCTGTTACATACTCTGAAGATGTCATGTTGAAATCCTGTGGAAAAGTTGCCACTGATTTCAGTCAGAGTGGATCACGAACTTCGTGCTAATACAGGCCATGTTTGTCAGTCATTTGTCTAGGGGCAAAAGTGGCAATGCACAAGAAATAGTTGTGCCAGTACAAAGACCTCTGGGCAATAGGTATTCAGTACTCCTTCAGCTGCGTACAGGGAGCTACAAAGATACCTTGGCTGAAGATCTGTTTTCCCTTTGTAGGCAGAGCTAATTATTTTTTAATGGTGTGTGGGGAGAGGTTCGTACTGCTTCATCCAGGAGAATACTAAATTTGTATAGTTTTGCTTTTCTGTCAAAAAGGCTATTGTGTTCTATATTTGAAAATGTAATACAGGCAAGGTTAATTTGATTTGCCTTGTTTGTCAGAAGTTTGTTTTGTTTTGGTTTTGTCACACAGATATCTCACTGACGGGGGCCTCACATGTGTGTGGAGCCAATCTTGTTCTTGCACAAATAGTTGCCATTCTGATGAAGAGGTTTCACCACGCCAGGCGAGACTGGAGAGGAAGTCTGTCAAACGTGCTGCTGCCCATCATCTTTGTTGCACTGGCAATGGCCTTGTTTAGCGTGAAGCCGCTGGCTATTGCTTATCCTTCTCTCAAGCTGACACCAAGACTTTACAAGAATGCAGAATCGTTCTTTAGGTAAGGGAAGGGGCTCATCAATCTTCATCAGTATCATGGGTTCTGGGATCTTTACCCTTGAGTTCTCATATTTTAATGAATATTTCTTATAGTAGGTTACTTTTTATTTTTATTTTTATTTTTATTTTTATTTTTATTTTTATTTTTATTTTTATTTTTATTTTTATTTTTATTTTTATTTTTATTTTTATTTTTATTTTTATTTTTATTTTTATTTTTATTTTTATTTTTATTTTTATTTTTATTTTTATTTTTATTTTTATTTATTTTTATGTTCCGGTTGTTTAGCACATTTTAATAGATTATTATGAGGGGGACATAAAAATGGAAAAACATTGTGCAAAGGATTTGCTGGAGGAAAAGACAAAGATTTTGGAGCAGTTTGGATTGGGCAATCAGTTTCAATACAAGTCATGACCATTTATATGTAAATGACTAAGTGCATTTAAACAAGCATTTGCATGCTTCAACTTATTTAGTTGATTAGGTCTGAAGTAATTTTCTCAAAATTTCTCATCTTTGACAGTGCCATAGAGCACTAAGAAAGCTTGGTGCCCTTCTAAATGAACCTCCACTTTCTATTTTTTTTTAAGCTTTGAAACCAACTAGACTATTTCGTATTATAGTTTTTTATCTACAGTACCTATATGTCATCTCTGAATTATTCTGTATTAAGCGCATATCACACAGATTGTTTTATCTACTGGACAAATATCCAGATACCTTCATAAAGATAATGTGATGATGTTTAAATTTATAAATGAAACATAGATTACCTAAAATGTGCTGCTAGGAATGCATGTTTGTATTGAAGTTTCTTTACATGTTCACAAGCAGTTTATGAAATGAGATCATTTTGTTGTTTTGGTATGTTTCCTATGCATGGATTTGATAGTTCTTTAATTTCTTGATAAACATGTAGAATCATGAGGCTTAAAGTTAATAGAACTAGACATTGTAACATGTTTGTGTTTCTTTCCCCTTTCCATCCTCCGATGCCGTGGCCCAATTTGAACAGCATTGAAGATGATAACCTAGGAAACCTTTCTCAGATTCTGCTGAGATATTTCTTTGACTGGGACCACACATGCATGCATTCTAAGCAAGGGTAACTGTATAATGTAACTGATTCAAAATGCTCTATACTGATTTAACACTTGCTGCTAATTTGAAATGGAGACTATGACAGTAGTGAAGAAATCAATAAATCTAGCATATTTTCCATGAAATGTAACAGTAAAAATTAATTAGCCTAAAGTTGAGACTAGGAACAAATTTTGCTGAATGCATATACCTAAAAAAAAAAAAAAAGGTAAAATAGTACACAAAAACAAATGTTGTAAAGAAGTGGTAAATTAAATATATTTTGCTATGTAGTGTGGACTGTCTTAGGCTTTTATTGGCAGTGTGAGGTTAATGTCAAATCCCCTTTGATGGAGGAGCTAGTATCTAGGTAGAATATGTAAGTAGGCTTCACTGTTAAAAGTCTGATCCTAATCTGTTAGAATTTAGCGACAGCTTTCCCATTTATTTCAGGAGGATTTTGATCAAGTCTGTTGTCCATATGAATGTAGGTTAGACAATAATTACAATGGTAGGAAGAATTCCAGGTGTCCAAAGTCAGGAGTACAAAATAGCTACCATGCTTTAGTTAATTTACTGATGCAAACACAAAGCAGGTAGCTCATTTGTTGCTTTACTCACATAAATATTTGTTGTGAATCCACCTTGATTCAAATGAGCAAAATTGATATACCTTCAGACACAGCTGCCACTGTGATAAAATACTAAGAACTTGCTGAAGATTGCAGATATACTTGTTACTCTGTGGATTTCTTCCGTAGAGTCATGTACTCCTTTCTCATAATGGCTGTGTCTATCATTATGTTTATTCCCATTAGAAAAAATAATTCATGTTGGCAAATGGAATCTTCTTCACCCCAGGATTCATGTAGATGTGTGTCTGAACAGCAGGTATGTCCATGTATAAGTGTGTGCGAGTATATATGTAAAAATGGTGTGTGTGTGTGTGTTATATAATACTTTGACTATTCTTTTTGAAGAGGTAGAGAAAGAGATGAGAAAGTAAACCCTCAGAGCACTGGCTTTTTTCTGATGAGATATTTCTTTGTTTCATTTAATGTTTGGCCTACATCTTTTGAAGTCTTCAGGGAAAGAGATTGCACGCATGCTTTTGTTGCATATATATGTGTTTGTGTGTGTGTGTGTGCATACATACTAGAGAAGGCTATAGATTGACCTGAAGTAAAAGGAATCAAAGACAGCTGAACTATTTCCAGCAGATGGAACTTTAAACCTGATATAGGACATTGCTTAAAAAATAGTCAGATAAAACAAGGATAAAACTTGATTATGTGGTAGACTACCTACTCCCAAAGGGAAGGGCAAGCTACCAGGGAATCTACATCTGACTAAGATTTAATTGTTAGTTTATTTTTGAATTGGACTGTATATCTGAAAATAAAAGAGCTCTTCAGGAAAGAACAGATTTTGAAAAATATAATGAATTCCTGACCTCCTTGACTGGTGAGTTTTCCAGCTGACTTATTCTTAGGTTGAGTAATAACCGGGAATATGAAACTGAGTCTGAACTGTCTAATTTATTTGCCTGGATGGGACTATTGCATCAACTATTTATATCTTTATGAAAGAGACAAGTTATTTACAGTAAGAGTTGCATCTGAAATATAGCAATATAATTTCGTGGAAGGGGGAACTATTTTTTTTTTCTGGGCAAGGAACAAGTTTTCTTCTAATACTATAGAAAGATACCTAGAATACAAGAAGCTTAAATAAAATGGCAATCGAAACTCAAGCTCAGGGAGAGGCCCATTAACTGTGAAAGTTCAAAGGAGAGAAGTCACTTGACAATGGGGACAAAAATTTTATTTGTGAGCTATGGTAAATCAGAATGACTTCACTAAAGAGTGAATTTTAGCTTGTGGATGGTTGAGATGTCAAATGAGCATTACAAATTTTCAGGTTTTATGCATTATATACTTAATGAGGTTTCCCAGGTATCTTATCATAATACCTGTCTCTTTTTCTTTGGTTGTGAGAATGTCCCACTGAATTGCTAGAAAACATCTTCCCTTTTTCTCTACTGCAGTCCCTCAGTGAAACTTTTAGAAGCATATTGCACGAATCAAAATTTTGTTTTCATCCAGATTCATGTAGTGCCTTTTTTTTGTTTCTTTTCAGGAACAAGAATTGAATAGAAGTCTAATTGCCTTTTTCATTGCTATACAACTTTCTAAACTTATTTTTAAGTTTTGATGTTTTCAAAAATGATTTACAGGGTTGCAGGAGATATCAAAGGTGGTTCTCGTGTAGGTAACAGCTACAATTATTTGAAATGCCTTATAAACATAAAACCACACATAATTTATTGAAAAGTCATCAAAGCTGAAAGAGGCAAATCCAGTTGACAAGCAATGCTGTAAAAACTACGTGCAAATTTTAAAAAAATGGCTAAATGTAGTGCCACTGATTTTTAAGGAGCCCTGTACTTATTTTATGTATTAAATATTTTACGTTATACTTTTTTCCAGATGTGTCCAAGTTTCAACACCTCTGTTCTCTATGTGAAGAATAAGCAAGGACATATTCTGTATAATCTTTCAGGGTTCCTTGTGGAAGAATATTTAGTGAGGTCTTCCAATAAAGCAAGGTAACCCTAAAACGTCTGTGTGGTTTATCGCTTATGTATATAAAACAAACAAACAAACAAAAAACCACAGTACTTCCTAATCCAAATCACATGTCTGTGTTACTGGGTGTGTAAGGGGCAGTTGCCTTTATTGGTTGTTATTAAAGTGTATGGCCAGGCTAAGGTAACATGGAGTCGCCTCCATGGTGACTTCTCAGAGTTTCCTCCAGCAGCTGCATGACAATTCCTTCCAGGTATACACTGGCTCTTCTTGCCATGCAGTGAGTTCAGTTGAAAAATATAGTGTTAATATAGATATTTCCACTTTATCATTGCAAGAATAGATTGCTAAGGAAGACAGAGCTTAAGGCATGCTATTACCTTATTGTCTATTAACAGATATGGTGGTTGGTCTTTTGGAGGGAGGAAAGTCTCTGCATTTCAAGAACAAAAATTGAATAAGATCAAATCTAAGCCTCTGGCTAAGGTAAGGGTTGCATGTTTGTGTATGTATGTATGTATTACCTCTTCAGTCTCCAGACTTCATTGCAATTAGCAAATAATAAATCATTATATGAAATCCTTGCATTAAAAAATTGGGAGAAAAACTCTCTGACTAGTGTAGTCCATTTCTCTGTTCATAAATATATTAATATTCCCTTGTGTTCTGAAAAATTTTAAATGAGTTTAATGATACAGTTTTCTTGTGAACCTCTTTCAAAGTCTGTCTGAGCTCACCTTTAAATTTTTTTTTAGGTAGTTCAAATCTTCTCTATTTGTTTGTGTTCTACAAAAAGTTAATGTCAGAATTGAAAAATGTCCATTGAACTTCTCAGAAATTAATTGTTACTGATGCTTGTTTCATTTCTGTAATAAATATTTTTCTTTGCTACATGTCTTTCTTTATTTTTTTCCCTTCTTATCCTTAAGACGAAAAATCCTTAAAAATCAAGATAGAGTTTCTGCGAATATTACTTCTGCGTGACAAGTGTACTACCTTGCATTTATAATTCTCTTTTCAAATATGAGCAACTTCCCCCTTTTTATCCCAGAGAAACTTGCACCTTGCTGAAATTGGTCAGGTTGTGAAATATGAATCTCTTCTGACAGTGGGTCATTCCGTCTTGCAATGCTACATGTAGCCATTGTTTTCTCTTTGGAGCTTCTCCCAAGAGCCAGGAACAGAAGGATTATTATAAGTGCAACTGAAGTCAGGAGCTTTTCCTTGAGACATTCTGGTACACACTGGAAGGACAGTGTGAAAACTTGGAGTAGGATCTAGAAGCTAAAAGGGAATTATCAGTGCAAAGCATTTTTCTATTTTTATTTTTTTCCATAGGGAATGTTTTGAAAGGTTCTTTTGAGGTCCATTCAGATGTAGACCATTAATGAGGAGAGGTAGTTTTGGAGGAGATTATGAAGAATCTCAGTGAGAGGCCTCTATTTCTGTATCCAAGCAAAACACATTTATTGCCAGAGGAAGCTGTGAAGCTTGACCTTATGGATTCCAAATTAGAATATGAAAGGAAGGTGCTTCCTTTATATTATTTTATAGACACTAGATTTTATTTGCTCTTGCAAATGAAGAAGAGAAGCAACAGTATAATTAAGCTCTATCCCAAATCCCTTTTGAGGCAAACTGTAGTTAAAACAAGATGCAGATATTCTCTCTTGCCAACATAATTTCACATTTCATTTTGCAAGATTGTTGACTGTTTACAATGCCTTTGCCTTGTAGTTTTGAATAGCAATCTCTCTCTCATATCCACACCTTGTCTTATATATATTTTCATTTAGGTCATTTGTAATCCCCTTCTACCTCCAGATTTCTCATAGGTTTGAAATCCAGTTCCATTGATCCTTAATTAGGAACTTGAAGTCCTAGAGGATTGCAGTAAGATGTGTTTTTCTGACTGCTGTTTTTGCTGTTTTTGTCCTATGTCTTTAATAATTTTAGACTTTTGTTTTGACATGCCAGTGCTGTGTTTTTTCTCCTTTTTTTCTCTCTCTCTCTTTTTTTTTTTTTTTTAAATATCTTTGGCATAGAGCTCCACCTGGCATCAGCACAAGGATAAATTATAGTTATATTGCTAGTGAGTAAGCTTCATATTTCAGAGCCAAAGAAAATAGTGGAGTAGATTTATAAAGGGCACTGTGTTATCTAAAATACCTCCTGGAAGTGGCTTTCAACTGATGCAATGTCAAATTATTGCATTAACCTTTTAGTAATTAATGACCAGACTTTTACTTTGACCTTTCAGGCTTGTTCATGAGACAGTGAATGTACCATTTACATAGTCTTGTATGAAGTAAAATGAGAAATTTGCATTTGAACAGACTTACTGTATGATTAATTTCATTTTAGAAAATGTCTGAATCCTTATATGTTATTCTCCAATCCAATGGACAACATTTTTCCCAGTTCAGATAAAACAATTATTCAAATGCTGAAACAGTCTTCTGCTTTACTGTGCTGCATATGCATTGTACATACAGAGAAAGTGTATGGGTTCACACATGAGAAAGAATATATTTACCATATGCAAGAGACTTGGCTGATTAAAACCATTGACAATGGACGTTCATTGATGATCATTGCTGCATGGAGCACAACTGCTCCTTAACATTTTTTTTTTTTCCCCTGAATGTATATTCCTTCATTTATTTTGGTAGTTGTGGACAAAGTTGCTGTTATATGTAACGTAACTGAATACAGGAAGAATATGTAGGAATTTTAAATAGTCCTGAAAGACAACTTGTACTATTCAAATGGTATTCTGAAGTGTGCATTTTTCCAGTCTCAAAGGTTGGGATTTGAGGCTTTACTACCTAGTAATAGTATAAATGTCTAGACAAAGCTCACTTGAAAAAAAAAATCTCTCCACTTTAATACCCATTGTCTGGTATTAGCAATTTCTCTGCCCCTCCTCATACTTTTTCCTTGATAGGCCACAGGTAAGTCAAAACATTAGTCTAACATAATTCTGGAATGTTAATGGTAGATAAAAATGGTATGTAGTAATGGGAAACATGTCTTTGCAGAATTTATTTTTAATGTAGAGATGGACAGTATTTTTTCCTAGGAACAAATTTTATCAGTCATGGGTAGATGATAAAATTATAAAAATCAAAATTAATTGTCTCATTCTATATATTTTTTCCAATACTGACCTCTTTCCTGCCATTTGTAAATAATTACCTGTGAGACGCACAAGAAAGATGAAATATATTTCAGCTGGAACTAATATTTTTCCTTTTTCATATTTTAGCTTTGCAATCAATTTAGAATAAACCATAAGACTTTAGAAAAAAAAGAAAAAAAAGCTTAAACATATCTTCTGAGAGCAACCTCAGACACTATTCCTTTTGCTTGTTGCCAGATTATAAAGAATTAAATAGCCAGCTTTAATTTGGTTATTTCCTGGTAGTTTGATTCAGTTAAATAATGCATCTTGGATGAAGAATTCTAATTACTATGTGGGATATTGAAATGTATGGTTACACACAATGCTCTATTATGGATTTTTTTTTTGTATTTTTGTTTGAATATTGGTCACATTATTATATTTCTAAGGTATTCTGTGAATACTTGAGACCTTTACACTGCTTCAATTAAATGAGGACGTGTCATCAGATTTTTTCTTTATTGTTCTCTTAACTGACTTTTTTGATACGATGAGCACAATTTCAGTGGATTTTCAATATATATTTATAAATTTATATTCTGCACAAATCTTTTTAAACGAGATACAATAAGAAATCAGTATGTGAAAAAGACCGTCTACCCTTGATCATACGTTTGTTTCTTGGCCCGGTTTGTATTTGCACAGGAGATTCAGCAGTGGAAGAATCTGTTCTTTTGCCCAGGACACTTAGGTTTTATTTCAGTTCATCTCTTTAAGGAGTTCTCTTTTGATTAAAGATTGGGAGACCTCGTCTGTGCAGTAACTTGTGCATTGAACTGGAGGAGAACAAAAGAGTTGCATACAAGTTTGCAAAGGAGGAAACAGTTTAGGATTTTTTTTTTCTCCCTCTAAATGTGGGGACATAAAATGCTGATGAGATTTGAACCAGCTGTGAATATCACGTAAAGAACAGTGTAGAAAATGTGAAAGCTACTGCAAGAAAGACTAGTGGTACTTGACCAAAGTTGCTCACTTGTGAAATAATGCTGAACAGAGCTTATGACAAAGAAGACTCAAGAGTGAGAGGCACAGGAGAAGCGACAGTGGAGCTCAGATTGCTGTATGAAAGCATGATATAGGTTAGGTAAGAGGGAACTGAATGGGATGATTAAAGTATTTCAGACCTTGCCTCACAACAGAGTGTGATGTAGACATGCAAGCAAATAGGTAGTCAAGAAAATAAATCTGAAGAAAAGAACAATTAGGGGACAGAAATAGAACTGAAGATTAGACAACTTGCACTGGGAAGCATGGAGAAGAACATGGCAGGAAAAGCAAAGTCTGGAACCTTGTGTCTAAGTAAGGATTGTAGACGGATTCTACAAGTTTTTTTTTTTTTTTTTTTAAAAAGTATTATCTGCAAGTAAATTAAAAACAAAAAAAAAAAACAAAGAACAAAAAAACATTTGGAATATTATACGAGTACCGAGAAGAGGCTGATATATATATGGAAAAGGACTACCTCAGAACAGCATCTAAGTGATGAGAAAATATTATTCAAGGAAGTTTTCAATATGTAACTGTATAGATGGTAATTTCAGAAAGGATTTAGGAAAATTGAAATCTTGGAAGAAGGGTGTTAAGGCAAGAAAGACCTATATTTAAAAAAAACAAAACAACAAACATATACTTTGTTATATGATTCAGAGTCCAGACACAAAGTGAAAATTGTCCAGCATCAACTCAAGATGGCCAAAATGCAGATTAGCAAAGAGCTGATAGCAAATAGGAAAAGGATAAGAATTTTTCAACTGCATAAACAAAAAAGGGAGATGAAAGATTGCTGTGCAGTGAGGGAGTGGATAGTAATCAAAGGTGATTTGAAACATGTCATCAAAACTGAAAACATACCTTTTTTTTCATTTGACCTGTTTTTCAGTATGGATAATGTAGGGTCAAAGGCACTTTGCTTAACAGTTAAGGGGGCACAGAAATAGAACTGAATTCCAACAGGAAAGCAAAACTCAGACTTCAGTATATTCAGTTTTGGGACATAACCAGGCTATCAGCACTGATTCTAGCACATGGAAACCTCAGGTCTGAAAGTGTGGATTTTGGAGACATTAATCAAATTAGGGTGATTCTGCATAATTTGAGGATAAAGTGTATGTTACAACAGAAATACTTCCCTGTGCTCCTCAGAGGCTTGTGTTGTCTGCTTTAGAGTTTATCTGTCTTCCCTTTCCTCCTTGCTCAAGAAACCATGTTGAAACCAATTGCTTGTTGAAGATGGAGACGTAGCTTTGTCCTTCATGGCATAGTTTCATACTTTCACTGTGTAAGCAGTGTCTCCTTGTTTTTTCCTTTCATAATTTTCTAGGACATGTTCTCTTTCTTTGATATTTTATGCTATATGTCGCTTGCAGGTATTACTTTGATAAGTCTCTTTGGATTTTCAATAATCAATATTCTTCACTTGTAACAGGTTTTTTCATCTTTCTTTGTTTCCAGTTAAGTTGGCCAATATTATTTTCACATTGTTTTTACTCTATTATTTGTTTGACCAAATGTGCATAAAGGAAAGGACTGTTTCATTAACATGGAGAATCTTAGTTTAATAATTAAGACAACTTTCTGCCCTGCTAGATTCTGTTGAAAGAACTACACAAATTGAATCGTAGAATCACAGAATGGTTTGGGTTGGAAGGGGCCTTAAAAATCATCTAATTTCAACCCACCTGTCATGGACAGGGACACCTCCCACTAGACCAGGTTTCTCAAAGCCCCATCCATCTGGCCTTGAACATTTACTGGGATGGGGCATCCACAGCTTCTCTGGGAAACTTGTGCCAGTGCTTCGCCACCCTCTGAGTAAAGAATTTCTTTATACCTAATCTAAATCTACCATTTTTAGTTTGAGTCTGATGATTCTGTTCTGCCTAGATCACCTTCTTCTTCTAAAAATGTGTGTCTTAAAAGGAGAATTCATCTTTAATATCTTTATGCAATTCTTTAAATTATGGGAGTTTTCAGATCAATGTTTGGATTCAACTCATTTTTGATTCACAATTTCTATTCTCTCTTCCAGGTATGGTACAACCAAAAGGATTTCCATTCACTGCCATCCTACTTAAATGAACTCAATAACTTCATCCTGTGGCTGAATTTGCCTCCAGCTGTGGATTGGAGACAGTATGGTAATAGCCCTTTGTGTTTATTCATATTGCTTGAAAAATAGTTTTTAAATAAAGTGAATTTCAATGTGAAAATTTGTCATGGTTTCAAGTCAGATTCCAGAGTTACAGATTTTCTGGAAGGCTTTGGAAATGAAACTTTAATTTAAATAGAAGATGTATCTGAAGAATGTAGTGTGCAATAAGGTGAAATTTGAATTGACAGCTCACTGTCTATGCCATATGCAGTTGTTACAGTTTCTTACAAAGGACATTCCTATGGAGTAGGTGTAAATTGGTTTGCTATGGTTGAGGTGTTTGTACCTGGAAAACGACTGGGGGCTTGCTTAAATGGGGTGATTAATGCACAAGAGTATGAATTTAGAACTCGTTTGTCACTACTCATTAAGTAAATGTCCAGGATAAACCCAGAGCATCCTGTAAACTCGCACTGCAACATAATGTCCCATAGCATCCTGTTACTCAAGGAACAGGAGAGGCTGGTATATCTTACTATTGTACATACCAAAAGAGGGATTTGTATCTTTGATGTCTGAATTCTCTAATTCACTTATCCTTGAACTGTATAGAACTAGTTAAAACATAAATTTTACAAACTGTCATATGTGGTAATAACTTCAGCCAAAGAATCAGCTGGTAACACAGTGAATTTTTAGGATGTTGAAATCCCGTTTGAAATCTGAGTTTGATAGTTCAGGCTAACATCTGTTCATTCCAATTCCTTTCATTCTTGAGGTTCTATTAAAGCAGAATAGCTTGTGTTGGAGAAATTTTAAAATAGCTTATGACTGATTTTTAAGAGTATTTGAAAAGATCATATACAGTAGGATGGTTATGTATAAATGTGAAATTATACTCAGAGCTTCAATTACTTTTCGCCATCAGTATATCTTGTGGGGAAAAAATACCAGAGTACTTTTCTTTTCTTTCTTCCTGCCGTTTGTCTTTCTCTGGGGTAGATAGTATTATTATTTTTTTATATGTGATGTTCACATTGATTTATGCATTGCCCTTTTCCAGTTAAAACAAAGTAATTGCAATTTTTCATTTTCAATTTGAAGACTTTCAAGGTGGATTTCTGTCCTATTTAAGCACAGTAGAAGACATGGAGAGGTTGTACATCAACAAGATTTTTGTCTTAGTTTTATCTTATACCATTCATATGTGTTTATAATAATGAAGGAATAAAGAAGAAGAAAATCAGTGAAAAAGGGAAAGGAATTTTGAGTACTAGAAAACAGAAATTCATTAAGAAAAGTATCCCGAGTGTCAAGTCAAAAAAAGAATAATTGTTAGTTTTCAAGATGGCTGGAGTTTTATTTTTCCTAAATGTATTATAAGAACAAATCACAGTTAATGTATTTCTGCAGAAAGTTTAAATTTAAATGAAATCAAGTATTTTAATGAGAATTTTTAATAAAAATCAATTTTTAGTTTCCCTGCACTTGATGAATAGTGTTGATTCTGACTTGTTTTCTATAGCATTACATACCCCATTCAGGGACTTAAATGTTCAAGTACCTTTACCTTTATATCTGTCATGGGGATTTGGGAATTTATCATCCACATTAGGATTGAAGAAAATCATAGTTATCCCAAGGGTTGTGGAAATGTTATATTTTATGTCTCTACATGACATAAAAATATGATAAACAAAATAGTGCTTGGCAAATACTTGAAGTGTTGGACTATCATATATAAATCTTGCCACTTGATATAAACTTCTGGCAGAATATCTTGGGTAAATCTCTGCGGAAGTAGATTTTATGAACTAGAAAGAAATTTATTTACATGTTTCTCTATTGGAGAGGTGCAATAAGGATGGATTGATCATACTGTTGAGACATAATGGAGAGGGACCTGACATGGAAATCCTAGCAAGAAAGTGAAGTCAGAAAAATACAATATATATGTACTTATATACATACATATGTGTGTTTGTGTGTGTATATGTATATATATATATATAATGTTTTTAAGTTAACAGTTTTCCAATGCTGTATGGGGCACATAAGCCCACTGTTAAGAGGAGTTTAATCTGATCTCCAAATCCTTTCTTTGCTAGGGGAGATATTTCATTTTTTTTCCCCTGTAGAGAATTTTCAGTAGTCTTCTCTGTAGTAATGTTTGGAAGGCCACAATGTTTGCTTCATGTAATTTTATTGTAAAAAATCAGAGTGGGATTGTTGTTGAAAAAATGGTGTGCGTCATCTGGAGGTGCATGTAAAAAGATAGATTGAAGTTGACCAGATTGATTTAAAGTAGTTTGTCATAGTTAATGGATTGGATGTCTGTTTTGGGACATCAGTTGAGGAATCATTCTTTTAAGAAAAAAAAGTAAAAAAAGTTTTCTCATCTTCTGTACCATGTGGATAGCCACATCTAGCTTCATAATCATGTCAGTCTGTTTCTATTCTGGAAAGAATTACCTCACCTGTATTACTGGAGGGGAAATCAAGTCCATTTTGTTTACTAGCGGTTATAAATTCAGTGACAGATAATGAAAATGAACACATTAAGAAAACGAAAAAACAAATTAAAACCACCATAGGTGAGAAAGGCACTTCAACAGAGAAGGTAAGATGTACTGTTTTTTTTCTGGTCAAAACTAATCAGCTTTTGTTGGCCCTTAAGCCTATGTATATGATGTCTATATATTGTTAAATCTTTCTGAAATGCTGCATTTCAATTATTAGTTAATGCAGCTGGGAGCAAATAACAAATGAAATAATGAAGTAAGAGGAGTAAAAAATTAAAAGGCAACATATTTGCCATAAGCTTGAGATATAAATTCTGATCAAGTAGAGCTATGTTATTCTATACAGTTGCATCAAAATGTGTTAAACATGCCAGACTGTAGGGGAAGGATTATTATCTACCTCTTAGGGTAACTCTATATAAAGAAAAAAGGAGTGGTAGTCATCTGTAATGATGTCTGTAATGTACAGTGGTCAAAAAAAGTTCTTACATAATTACTCAAAGAATGGAAATATATCAGTATAGAAAGGCCTTGTGCTGTACTGCTGCCCCATCTCAGTACTTCAATAGAAATCATTGGCTTTTTAAAAAACCTTTCATGCTAGGGCTCATTGTAAGGTTCATGTAGCATTCTCATTTATTTGAGATTCAGTTCTTCAAAAGAGCTGAAGGGATCAAGAGACCCAATTTCAGCTGAATTTTGGTGGAAAGTGACTGTACAGTCTCCAGATCTGCAAATTGTAACTTTAAACCTCTTTTCAAAGGAACCTGTGAAACACCATTTAGTAGGAACCTTCTTATCCCTGTCTGGTTAGTGGGCCAAAAATAAAATTTAAATCATTTTTGAGGTGCCACCTATGAAATGTTCCATAAAATTAAAGTTGTAATTTTTCATTTTATAAAAACAGAAGTCTAATTGTAAATTTTAAATGCCCACAAAAGAGAGCTTGTGGATCGAGCCTAATTTATAACTAATTATATATCATATACTACAACTGATTATATATATAGGCTGCCATATGTAGCCTATCTCCATTTTAAAAATATATATGTATGATTTCATTTTATTAAAGAAATGTAGATTGGTCTTCTATTCAAGTCTGTAACAATTATGATATTTAGGTTTAGTAGTACAGGTCCAAATTGATTTATGTGCTCAAGACTCAGTATGCTACATGACAGAAAGAAGAGATATTTTGAAAGGAGACAAGAAACGGGCTTAGACACATAGTGCAGAACTGTAGATTATACCTAAGTACAGCCCTGATTAGACTACAGAGAAGGTATGCAATCTAGAAGACACTCAAGACTTTTTCCCTAGATCTCTCCAGTCTATGCTGAAAAAGTACTGCCTGGTTCATATCACTGTCTCTCTCATTCCTACTGTAAAACCTGATTGTAATGCCTGATTATGTGAAAAGTTGCATCCAGACAGTATGGAGTGGACTACCTACTATCTTGTTTATTAACCAGCAGGAATGAAACATTTCGAGTCTCTAAGACTATGCCAATGTGCACACAGCTTTCTTTTCTGAGTAATGTTCATGTAGTTTAGATTTGAAATAGAAGATCTAGAGGTATCGTTTGCAGACTGTCAATAAGATGTTGGTATGAGGAGAAGTGTCTTGAGTTGTGCAGTTCCCAAATGGGAACTGAACAGGATTTTTCCTATAACTGCCAACATGGTGTTCATGTCAAGCGTGTGTAATAAATGTGTTTTTCCTGTGAACCAGAATAGGAAATGGCAGTGTTTTTTCTACAGAATGTCACCATATTTATAAAGTTTATAAAGAATTAATTTTACCAACTTAAGAATGCCTTTTTAAAATATTGGTATCTAAAATGAGTTTAACGGGGAACAATGTAAGGAAAGGAACAGAAATTTTCACCCTGGAAGAGAGACTACTGGGGGAAATCATGGAGAAGTTGAAGAGGGTACAATTAGTTGTTTATTGCCTCTTCCACTGTGAAAAGCGTGTGTAGCATGAAGCTCCTAGTGGCATTCCAAATGTAAATGTAAATGTAGTTTTTCACTGAGCAATATAAGAGGTAGCAACTGAGACTTTTACCTTAAAAACAACCCCAACCAAACAAATAAACAAATAAAAGCAAACAAAAACCCCCCAACTTACTTTGTAGTTAACTGTGCTTGCAAAAAGGTTGAGGAAAGAAAGGAAAAGAATTTTCTTAAAACCAGATAAGAAAATATCGTACCAAAATAACATGTAGCTTATGGTGTGTTGTGAATGACATCTTAGTTCCTTTTCTGAGCTATACACACAGTCAATTTACATGTATACAATCATGTTTCTTACTTTGAGGTGCTATCTAGTCCACCCCACTCTGATCAGGGAATTAGTGCCCCTCATTTCCCAAGTTGTTCATTTTTCTATTAGAGAAGGTTAAAAGGTCTAAGAGTCTTGGTATCATGGTGTTCATTTAATCTCTGAATACAGCATTAAAACCCTGATATAGTTTAAGGATGTTCATGGTCACAGTTCTTCTTGCTCCAAATTGCTTATGCAGGGCTTTGGAAAGATTGGAATTAGTGGCTATCACAGTTTTTTGGCTTGTGCCCATAAAGAAGTCTGAACTGTCAGTGTAAAAATAATGTGACCAAGGCTGTACCAAGGACATAGACAAAGGATGTTTTAGGACAATTGCAAAAATTGTGGTTGCAGTTAAGTCAGGAGAATGTAATGGCAATCTGTAGATGTGGAAGAAATCATTTTATATTAAGAAATTTATGAAAAGTTGCAGAAAGGGTTAGGGCTGAATCATTTCATATTTGTAGATATTGCCTGTCATGTGTGCTTCCCTTGTGAATACTGATTCAGTAATATTTGTCCTGAAGGTAGTTCATACAAGGCTTGCAAATAAAATCCTAAAAAAAAGAAACAAACAAAAAATACCCTTGCATAAGCACCATGTACATCTTTTTAATAGAGGCTTTGTCATTTGGAACTTATTGGTTTATCTGTCATTTATGTTTTTTAAGTTCTCAAAGATGGTGTTTAGTTTTCAACATAATGAGCATCATCGTAGCAGCTTTACATAATAAGAATGTACATAAAGGCAAGAAAGCAATTAGCACATCATGCTAACAGGTAGATTGGGAGAGAGAGATATGTAAAGAAAGACAGTCTAGGTAGTTAAGAGGAGAAATTTAGGAAGAGATAGATTATAAAAGTATGACTTTTTTTTTTTTTTTTTTTAAATAAAGAAATACATGTACTAGCAAATAGCTTATACCAAAATGATAGGGTTATTTTTGTCTTGGATGATATTATATAGTTTTCTCTTCCATAGGCTCAAGAGAACTTTTTTTCCCTCTGTGAATTACAGGCTTGGCTTTATGTAAATTCATCATCTATTTTTAAACTGTAGAGGGAGGGAGGAAATTGTTATACTAAAAAATGTAGCAAATGCAGGAAAACCTCATGCTCCAGACTAATTGAAAAATTTAAAATAATGAATGAAAGGCAAAATATTGTATTTATGTAATACTTTGATAGGACTTTAGAATTCTAACACAGAGCTGAATGTAGGTTAACAAGAACCTACTTCAGTCAGTTGTAATCGGCAGCCCTGAAAAGTTTCATCTTGGTTGTGCGTGTAAATTTCCAAAAATGTAATCCTTTGTTTCATCTACATGGTTTGAATGGAAATTGACTGTAGAAAATGGTTGCTACTTTTAAGAAGAGCATTATTTTTGGGACTCTTCCATAGTAGGGAATTAATGCAGTGCAGTTTGCTTTTTCATCAGTATTGTATGATACAAGCCTGCAAGGAGTGTTATAGAATCATAGAGTCATTAAGTTTGGAAAAGACCTTCAAGATCATCTGATCCAACCATCTGCCTACCACCACTATCACCCACTAAACCATGTCCCTAAGCACCAGGTCCAACCTTTCCTTGAACACCCCCAGGAACGATGACTCCACCACCTCCCTGGCCAAACTGTTCCAATGCCTGACTACTCTTTCTGAGAAGAAATGTCTCCTAATTTCCAACCTAAGCCTTCCCTGGCACAACTTGAGGCCATTCCCTCTAGTCCTATCACTGGTTATCTGTGAGAAGAGGCCGACCCCCAGCTCCCCACACCTTCCTTTCAGGTAGTTGTAGAGAGCAGTAAGGTCTCCCCTGAGCCTCCTCTTCTCCAGACTAAACAACCCCAGTTCCGTCAGCCGCTCCTCACAGGACTTGTGTTCCAGGCCCTTCACCAGCTTTGTAGCCCTTCTCTGGACATGCTCCAAGGCCTCGATGTTCTTCTTGTAGTGAGGGGCCCAAAACTGAACACAATGCTTGAGGTGTGGCCTCACCTGAACAGAGTACAGGGGTACGATTACCTCCCTGGTCCTGCTTCCCACACTATTCCTGATACAAGCCAAGGTGCGTGTATTATGCTATTTAATGTTTATTATCATTATTATTATTGATTATTATTATTATTCCTGTCCTCTCCCTCCAGCAATTATCTCTTTTTCACAGTCTCTGTTTTTTCTGTAGTTGTATCAGTATATTTCTATGCATGGGACTGAAATCAACTGCTGTAGACTTCTTTATGACAGCAATGTAATAATCTGAAGATTTTGTTAGTTTACTCTTGGGGCCTGTGCACTCAGTAAACACAGGCTGTGGTGATTTCAGGAGAGAGATTACTGCCCAGCACAGTAAATGTTTCTGAGCAGAAGTTACTCTTTGTGAAATATTTGATGTCATTTTTGTCTCCATTATATTTTGCATGGTTCATTCAATCCCTGTGGGTCTTTTTGAAAAGTTTCAGAAATGTAGATGATCTTCTTCTATAAAATACATTGATTTGGTTCTCATACGTATAATTGGCCAAACCTATGCTTATGAGCATGAATTCATTTGCACAAGCAGTTGTGCGAGTACTGTTTCATAGCTCTTTCTTTTCTAGCGTTTCTCACTGAATTTGTCAAGAAGTTAATAGCAGAACAATGGGATACGATTCAGATCAGTCCAGATTAATTAATGGAATATAATGGAGAACCTTCCTGAATTCCTGGCAAACTGCCCCAGTTCTGGACACTTTATGGGCGATAATTCTCTACTATAGTCCACAAGACAGCTTTACTTGTTTCAGCTATGGGAAAAGTGATATGAATCATCAGGAACCATAGTCCGGCAAGCCTGGGCATTTCCTTTTCACGGGCAGGAGCTTTAAGATTTGCAATCTCTAAAAATGCTAGCTTTTGAGGCAGAACAATTTTACTGTAGGATTTCAGTCGTCTGAAGCTGAGGGGAGAAGAGCTTGGTTATAGAATTCAAATTTTTAACCATGCGGGCAAGACCTTGACAATTCTGGGAAGTTCCTCTATAAGTAGACCTTTCCGCATGGCTATAAAAGAAGAGGCCTAGAAGCTGTATTTCTGCTATTTGCCTATTTAGCTAAGCACTAGTGAGTACAAGAACACTTTGTGATGTTAATTTTCTGTTTTTAGTGCTTCTGAAATTATCTGAATTCCCATTTTTCAAAAGCTTCCATCCATTGTTGTTAGATTGTCTGAAAATCGTCTGTCTGTCTCTCTCCCTCTCTCTCCCTCTCTCCCTCTCTCCCTCTCTCCCTCTCTCCCTCTCTCCCTCTCTCCCCTCTCTCCCTCTCCCCTCTCTCCCCTCTCTCCCTCTCTCTCCCCCCCCCCCCCCCAGCCCCCCTTCTAACCAGGTCTGAAAGTAAGTTCAGACTGGTTTCAGTCTGTCTATATGGTAAAAATCTGGTTTAATTTTATTTTTGGCTATTCATTTCCAGTTCAGTAGGAATCCTTGTATATATGAAGTAAAGACATTCTTTCTTCTAGTATGTACACATATATACAATCACTGAGAATGCTTAGAAAAACTTTCTGGGAATGAAGCTCTTTTGGATCATGGTGCTTCTCCTTTACACAAATGGAATTTCAGAAAGTACTCGGTTCCAGTGGAAAAAATAGTTCTCTCTGATATGCCTGTTTTTACCTCAGAACAAATAGCAACCATTGTTGTTTAAAAAATCAATAGCATAAAAGAAAAACAAAGAAAAATTTTAAACATCTCCTCTAGGCAAATGACAAGAAAGACATCTGCAAATAGCACATGTATTTACTAGTGATGAAACTTATTTGCCTGATTTTTCTTTTGATTTGTTAACTACCTTTGGGCCTCACTGTACAGTTTTTGACAACATCTGGAAAATCATTACCTTCTATTATATTTTTTATGCGAGTTAATCATCCTCCTCTATTTTTCCACTTTTAACCCCACAGTGCCTTCGTGATATTGTAATTGTTCTGTCTTTAAAATGAGGAATGAAAATTTAAGGGGGCAAAGATCAAAGCATAGATGTATTTAGTCAAATTGCACCTATTACTGGAATGAAGACAACATTTATATTTATACAGCTGGACACAAACAAAGTATGACTAAGTGCATTCAAATAAGCGGTACTCTGTAAAGTTCATCTGAGGCTACTAATAATATATTTCCTTCCCAAACATACTTGGAAGATTATAATTGTTGTTGGGATGGAGTTTTTTTTTTATTGGGAACAGACCAAATTTATTTAAAAAATACCCTAATCAGTTGTACACCTCCTCTTGCACTGACAATCTCATCCCCCTATTTTCCTTCTTTTTCTTGAAAAGAAGAAAAGCAAACAGCCACAGTTTTCATCCATAAATTATCTTCCAATTCCGAAGTTCAATTTTCATTTACATAGTTGGCTACATTGTTACAAGCTGGTTGTACCAAGAAACAGAAAACAGAAAAAGTATGCAGTGCACATGTAGGATTTTTCTCAGCCTCCCAAATGGGACCTATTTTTAATTTAAAACCCTGTGGTTTCAATCTGAGGTATGCATTTTTGCTTTTTTTTAGGGGGTGGGGGGTGGGGTTTTGTTGTTAATTTAGCTGAACAGTTTTTACCTGCAAAACATCAGCCATATGCAATCTAAAAATATTTTTAGCACTGATAAAATATCAGGTGCTTCAATAGCGACCTAACTTAATCCAGAAGATCAGATATACAAGCACATTCTACTTTGTTTTGTATTTAGTCTTTTCTGTGATACAGATCCCACAGCAATACATGACATTGTTGAACCTAATTCCACAGTTCAGAGTGCAGAAAAGCAGCTAGTACTTATGCTTATTCATTAGATCCAGACTCTGGAAATCACTCAACAGGATACAGTATTTGGTTTGGCAGCTTGGTGGCTGAGCTCTTTCTGTTGCTCATTAAGTATTTAGCCTTTTCATTCATCTTGTGTAATGAGGTTTCAGAGAAAGAAAGGGGTCACATATAGGTGCTGGGTGGTGATCTCTTTTGCTAATGACCAGAATAAGATAGATTAGACCAATTCAAGACACCAATTCAGCTCAAAGCTATTAAAAAACTCCCTCAGTGTCCCCCCAGATGGCTCTGTCTGGCACAGGCAAGAGGTGTAAAATGGAAGAGAAGCTAACATTTTAGTTTGTGAACCTGAAATAAAATTTAAAAGAAAGTCAGCTACTGTTATGTAATAATGTCACATTTTAGCATATCATTAAGACTGTTCATTTCTCAACACCAGTTTGGTTTATTTTAGTTGAGGGACAATGTTTTAGACATTCTACTGTTTTGCATTAGAAATGGTATTTTGTTTAGACCAGTAGTAAAAATGGAGTATAAAGAAAGTAAATTTCGCATTAGTGTGAGACGGTTTATTTTATTTTTTTTTTTATATAAAAAGGTAACATTTTTGTAGCATAAAGAAGAAAACAAGATCACATTGTTCTGGAGTCATACCACAGATCTGTCCTAAATATTCAGGTGGTGGTTTATAGGATACCAGTTTAAGGATTAATATGGAAGAAAACTAAAGTCTGCATCAGTCATAATTGTGCTGATTCCTTTGGTGGTTTACATACAGCAAGCCTTCAATTTCATTTATAGGCTGAAATTTGTGTTTTCAGCAGTTCAAAACTATGGAGAGAGTAAAATTTTTCTCTCATTCAATAAAGCATATGAAAAGTATACTTGCAAAGTATTCAGTCTTTGTGTTCTTGTAATTTGTCAGTGAAGGAGAGGGATTTTAGAGCTGCATCCTGGTTCTGGAAAGTGAAAGTGTAACCTGCAGGTCCAGAATTTATTCACTTGTCAAGGAGGGGTAGCTAAAAGAGACAGCAAGTTGACTTACCTGTGCGCTGCTTTAAAGCCACCTTCCAAGGGCAGCAAGTAGTTTTGCGGTGATACTTTGTATGGAAGATCAACATCCTGTTAACAGGTGCTCAAGCAGTGAGATGGCTGCAGTTCTTACTTTCAGTTCTTCATCCTACTCCCTATTTCATCTTGCTTTGCTTCTCTCTCCTTCTTCTTCTACTTCAGGCTTTTGTAAGTTCTGCTTCTGCTTTGCATGCTTTACCTGTTTTGTTCCACAACTGACTGTTTTCATGGAAATCAAAAAGTAAGTGAATCATCATGTGAATTTCCAAAGACTGTGCACCCTAGAACTCTTAAATCTTGATGTAGCATTTACTCTTTCATAATTTTTCTTTTCACAGGGATCACACTCTACAGCCAACCTTACGGAGGAGCCTTGCTGGATGAAGACAAAATGTGAGCAAACTCTTAAAAAAAACCCACAAAACCAAACAACGTAACAAAACAAAACAAACAAACAAACAAAAAAACAGCTGCAATGACTAGGCAATTGAAGCTGTTAATTCAATAAGCATGTATGTTCCATTCAATGGCAGTTGACTTGGTAGATACAATTAAGTTCCACTGAGTGAAGTATGTTCTCTAATCTGCTGTTTATACATCAGCTACTGTTTATATTAGATAGGTTACATTATTTTCTAAAGAAAAAATATTGAATTTATCCAGACTGCACTTTACAGAGTGTTTGTGAGCAGGTTGTGACATTCTCAAACAGGTTAACTACCTTAAATGATCGTCGAGTTTCTAAATTTTTTTTTTTTTTGTAAAGGCAGAAATATTTGCAAAAGTTTCACTTTGTTTTTCAAACTTCTAAACACACTCTGTGTTCTGTAACTAATGTATAGTTTTGTAGTTCTGTAACTCAACACATCATCTTGCTCCTGTTCTCTAATTGGATGTTGACAGTGTAGAAACATGGTCTTTTCAAGCAAGATTAAGGTCCTAATGTGTGGTATTGTTTCAGTAAAGAGTTGGGCTTGAAAATGTTTCATTTATTTATTTATTTATTTTTCACTGTGTTTTAATTGCAACATTTTGCTTTGTATCCTAGAATGGAGAATGTTCGTCAGTGTGGCGTAGCACTGTGTATCATGTTGGGTTTCTCCATCCTCACTGCATCCATTGGCAGTGCCATAGTGAAAGACAGAGTATCCGGCACAAAACGTTTGCAACACATCACAGGCCTGGGTTACAAAACATACTGGTTTGCTAATTTCTGCTGGGATATGGTAGGTATCCTGTGGGGCAGCATGTGAAAATTTTTAACTAGTTTGCTACAAATCAGCAAAAGATGTGGTCGCAAAACATGTGAATAAGATTTGAGTTGTATAGAGCAACAATTTTTGTCTCTTGTGTTAAGAAATATTGTGGCTCCATTCCTACTTTAGTACTGTGAGATAAAATTCCATAAAGCAGGCACTGTGTTCTCCATTTTTCAAAGCTGAACTGTAAGAAGGTAAAGTGTATGCTAGCTTTAGGCACCTACAGTGTTTCACAAATAAAAGGAAACTGGCTAATCAACCTAGACAGAGAGGATCTTCCACAGAGCTGTTCATGACAAGAGTTACTGTGTTTTCAGTGCTTTGAGTTGCCACTGGCAAAAGCTTTCATATTATGGGAGAAGCCTGAAGATACTAGTCAGCTACTTTAAAGGCATAATTAGGTTGTTTTTTTTTGGTGGATAATATGAGAAGTACTCCCTGCTAGTATCTATTTCTGGCAAGATAGACAGTAGAAAATCTCTTTTATGATTTCACTTTCACGGAATGACCTACATCAGAAATGGACAAAGTCTCTGTCCTGCAAGTTTGTTTTTCTCCAGCAAAGTAATTTCTATCATTCTTAGCATTACAAACAGTATTGTTAGCATGCAGTTCATTAACAAATAGGAAAATCTGAAAAATTTTTCTTTCAAAAGTACTAAGGAAATTATTATTTTTCCCTGAAGCTTAACCTTCTAACCAAATGTAAAGACAGGAACGCCACTGAGACCTGATTTTTGCATTAGATTTATGCCAACAGAGTTAAACAAAATAGAATTTTTTGCTTACCTTCTTCAAGTCTGAGAAGTTGATATCTATTGAGGAAAATAAGCAAAGGTGGTGAAATAGAATTAATTTTCTCAATGCAATGATAGTCCTCAGTGACTCACTTTTCACCAGCTATATAATGTAAGTCCTTCAATTTCCCTTTAAGTCTAGAGCATCCAAATTTTCTCCAAAAATCTTGTCTAAAGGTGTCTCTTTAAAAAAAAAAAGGCAAAATTTCTCCATTTATATGTGTATATATAAATACACACATTTGTGTGTGTTTGTCCCCTCCTGAAAGGTGTTTTCATAACTCACCTGTAATGAAGCTTGCTATAGTATTAATTGAGTGTTTGGAGGGAAGTCGGAAGTTGGGATTAGGGCATCTAATTGTGGGAAAGGGATAGAATTCCTCCTTTTAGAGAACTCTTGTGCTCCATGTTGATTGTTCATTTAGTAACTGTTTTTAGAAGGAATTTGTGAAGAAGGTGTTTTGGCTTGGGAGGTTTGTTTCAGAAGTAACAGTGAAAAATTGGAACCCTGGATTATCCAAAAGTAATGCAAAGGTTCGTCACTCCAGAGGAGGGAAAGAAATGTTCTGCACTTTGTTTAACCCACTGAGTAATGGTAGGAAGGTCTGGATTCTGGCATAGGCAATGCAAACATGAATTAGCCTGGTCAAGAACAGAGATTTTTTGGAACACTCTATTCTCATTCAAGATATTCTAAATCTGAAACTTTAGAGCTTCACCCATCCATGCTTGAAATCAGGATTTTCACACTTGAGCAAGCTTGAAGTAAGAGCACATTTATCCAAAAGTTATTTACCTGGCCAGTCAATCTTTGTGCCGTATCAGATGAAAGGGTTTGGTTAAAAACTCGGTCCTTCATCATTCAGTTTTTCCTTATGCAGTGAAGTCAGCTCTTTGTTATTTTCTGCCAATCTCTTCCTCTCAAAATGTTCTCACAAATTCAGCATCATACTGCATGATCAATCATGATCTGGGAAGGAACAGACACTACTTTAAATGCTAATTGTGCCGCAGATCATCTAGGGACACTGAACGCATGAATATATGAACTGTCAAATTTGAACTCCCTTTATACATTTTAAGCACTGCAGGCCGTGTCCTGTCTTATTGGAAGCATAATCTTTACTAGACCTGCAGAAGTATTTGATTTATATAACTACTGTCATAAGAATCAGGCTGTTCTTTGTGTATTTATGCACATGAATAATATTCATTGCAACGTTCAACAAATAGAAAATGTGTAACTGCTAAGAAAATTTCATGACAAATAGAGATATTTTGTTTAGATTAAGCTTGTTTCAATAGAGGGGCAATTAAGATTATTTATTTGTGCCTAACTTTTATAACATGCCATGCTTTCAAGTAAGATTATTTAAATAGAATTTAATGTTAAAAGTTATTTATTTCTAGAAAACAAGTTGAATATATTCATTTGTTGAAATATTTTAGGACTCAGATGCTTTGTGACTTCTATACAATGTTAAACAGCTCCAGAATAAACTGAAGCCCAAATCTATGGAGTGGTGTTGTATGATATTTATGTATGGCATTGATGGTGTCATAAGGTACACTGTGAACAAGATGAGAACATTACACCAGTCTATGTTTTGCTCAATTGCATTTCCCTTAAAAAATGTTTTCTTCCCATTGGCAAGGAAATGATGCCTTCTGGTTTAAGCATAGACAGGTTTGCATTGTCCTTCAGTATGAATGTTTACTTTTACAGTATGTATACTCTGCTACACTGAGTATTTAGCTAGACCTTGATTGCAATCACTTGTTGCCTTTATTGCAGTTTCATCTCAGAATCTCAGCTATATTAGAATAAAGTTAAATGTTATATAGCATGCAAGTGGAGGCAGTCACTGCCCTAGTGAGCTCAGCTTCAATGCACAGAGCATGCAGATGCTGGGAATAGAACCAGGCGCAGATTTTCACATCTTGCCATCACTCAGTGTGGGCAGAGCCCCTCTCTCTTCACTGTTTGGATATGAATCCCCTGTACCAATCACGTCCCCACACTAATAAGTATTTGCTTACCATTATATCAAGAGACTAAATAGAAATTGCTTTCCCTGTTGCCTAATGGCTGTAACTCTTGTAAATGTTATGCCTGTTCCTATTAAAAAAAATGTCATTTGCTTCATCAGCACGCAAAGTCGTTCATTAACGTCTCTTTAAAAATTGTGTCTTTACTAGTATCCTGTAACTGAAGCATAAATCAGTGAAACTGCTCTTTCTGGATCCAAGAAACTGTATTCACAATACAATTGGATATTTTGGAGCAATAGTCCCATAAGGACTCATTATCTGGAAGAGTTAGCTTGTTAAATGGATGTATTGGAAAGGTGAATAGAAACAGAATTAAGGGGAATACTCTGTAGCTGGATTTTATTTTGTCAGGGTAAGTTTCGTGTGTATATGTGTAGGAGGGGTAGCTTCACAGCCAGCGTGAACTCTGAAATCTCAGAGCTCTTCTGCCTAATTCTTCCTAATTCACAGAGTAATTATATTGCAAATATGGAAAAGTTCATTTGTAGAGCCCTTCTATGCTAATTAAGGATGTCACTAAGAGACAGTCCCCTGCTAAGTGCCTTTTTTTTTTTTTCTTGTGTTTCTAGCTGTTTTACATGGTTCCAGTCACCCTCTGTGTTGGTGTTGTTATTGCCTTCCAGCTTTCAGCCTTCACTTGCCGAAAGAATTTGGCGGCCACTGTTCTCCTGCTGGTACTCTTTGGGTATGTGATTGGAAATGCTACTATGGAATTATGACTCGTAGAAAACAAACAGAAATCTTTAGACTTGCTTTGCACCTGCTGCTGGATGCATGATTTTCTCTCTGTGGAAGTGATTACAATTCAGCAAAAGATAGTGAGAAAACAGGCTGAAACGTGAGTTTGAAAGTGCCACATGGAAGGGATGGTGGTGATGGATTTGCTTGCTTGCTCACTCAGGGGAATTAAAAAAAAAAAAAAAAAGCTCTAGAAATGTCTCAAAGAATAGTCTGTATAACAATCATTTGCTGATAGAAATTGATTGTATGTAATCTTCCAGAAAGGAGGGAATAATAACAGTCAGGTCAGAATTTCAGTGCTTACATGTGCAGAGTAGCAAGAAGGCAAGAAGTGGCTGTCTTTTTTACAGTTCTACCAATTTTCAGTAATTCTGTAATCTTATACAGCTCCAGCAATTTATATATCCAGGGAGAAGGCTGTCCATTGTGGAGTACTGGACTGGTTGAAGATTTGTCTCCAAATAGTGCGATGAGATAGAAAAGTCCTCCCTTATAACCATTGTGCTTAAGCTTCACATTAAAGAAAAAAAAAAGTTACAGAAAGATAAAATAACTGATTAAACCGAGTATTGATTTCTCTATATAAATACATATTGAACCCTGGGCTTAATCAAACTAATGGTTCATCTGTGCTGTTGTTTTGCCTGCTCTTATGTGCAGTCCCAGGTGATGTGAGAAATGCGGAAAATGAATAGTTACAGGATAAGCATTCTGAAGAAGAATTTTCTTCGTTAACCAAATAATAATTGCTATCTGTGTGAAGGAGATTGCATACCTTATGAGACAGATGTTTAAATATGACTGCTTATGAGAGAATACAGTGAAAGAGAGGACTTTCTGTAAGATCAGGACATCCCCTCATAGGAGAAAAAAAAAAAACCAACTTTTGCTAGATCAAATAAACCAAGCCATAACATGTCATATAACGATGTCATATTACTATTTTCTACCCCCTTTTCTCCCCTTTCATTTTATTTTACATCTTCCCCCTCTCTCTCACGGCTTTCTCTTCTTTCTATTTGTGTTCTCTTCTTCTTTCTATGAAAGCCTGCTTTTAATTCTGTCCCCGCATAAAACACTTGTTAAAAGATGTGTGGTTTTGCCGTGAAGCTTGTGAACTCCGGAACAGTGAAAGTAAAACCATGCAGTTAATATATGCAAAAATGGTTCATATCTGCCTATTACATGACAGTAGATATGGGTACTTCTACAGAATCATAAGGTAATTAGATAAAGAATATATATCCCAAATTTGACCTCTTTTTCAGTTGGTCAGAAGAGTTGCTTAACTTGTTTGTGATAAGGTTTTTTTTTTTTTTTTTTTAAACTTTCAGATATGCAACTTTACCGTGGATGTATCTTGTATCCCGATTCTTCTCGAGTTCAGATGTTGCTTTTATTTCTTACATCTCCTTAAACTTTGTGTTTGGCCTTTGCACCATGTTGGTGACTCTCTTACCTCGTTTGTTAGCTATACTTTCCAAAGTACAGGTCAGTATGAAACCTTAGCTTCATATTACTCATGAGATGTATACACACACATGTATGTGTGTGTGCATATGCATACCTATGCACAGTCTAGATCATTTCTAGCAGAAAAAAATTGGCATTTTAAACCATCCTGATTTTTCTGTCCCACTATATACCGTATTGCTTGTTACCGTCTTGAATTTTAACTTGTTTATAAAAAGAAGGGGAAAAAAAAAAAGCTTGCAGTGAAATAATGGAAAAATAGTGTTAATTGAAATCTTGACATTTTCCAGACCATTAAGTTGTAATTTGCACATAATGGGAGCTGTTCTGGTCCATTGAATAGATTATATGCATTGTAAAATGTGTTTGAATAATATTGACATAAGAGATAATCCACTTATTTCTAGGATCTGTAATGCGCTGTATGAATAGTAATACACATTCTCAGTCCATGTATTTAATTTTCATTATTCTTAATGGTAATTAAGCAACCTGATGGAGAAGAAAACCAGAATGTGTGTATTTCACTACCTATGCATGTAGCAGGTCAAAACTGTAATGTTTGATGACAAATGTGGATTACACATCACTCAAATTTGGAGGCAGATTTGATGCCTCCAAAATTCAACTACGGTTAAGTTGGTGATTTAGAATTAATAGCATTCAAATATTAAAATTTTAAGAAAACGGAATGACCACAGCCATGTGTCTGTTCTGTCATTGTCTGTGAACCTCAGCAAACTAGGACTCTGTGGTTGTAGGCACTCTAAAACACAATAAGAAATGATCTGGGACAGCCCAAAATAGTTCATGATATGCTCTGCCAAAATCAGTTTGCCTTGAGTGAGATTTGAAAGGTGTATCCAGCTTAGTAAGTGTGCTTAATGTTTTGTTAGAGAAAACTAATTTTCTTTCTTTCCTCCTTCCTTTCTTTTTTTCTTTCTTGATGGATTTTAAGAGTTTTCAGTACATCTACAATATCCTCAAATGGACGTTTATAATTTTCCCACAATTCTGCTTAGGCCAAGGTTTAATAGAACTTTCATACAACCAGATCAAGTTTGACCTGACCAGCAACTTTGGAATAGATTCGTATGTGAGTCCATTTGAGATGAATTTCCTAGGCTGGATTTTTTTGGAAATGGCCCTGCAGGGAACCGTTCTTCTTCTTTTACGGCTTTTTTTCCATTGGGATCTCCTCCAGAAACCAAGGTGTGTGCATTACCATTTGTATTCTGCCATAGTAAACAGTTAACTAATTTTTAAAGAAAGAAAATGGTGGAATCCTGTTCACTTAGGGGTTTTATTTTGTTTGCTTCAGAGTTATTTGAACTGGATGGTTTTGTGGTCCCATGCTTCCATTTTGAATGAAGGATTTCCCCATTTCATCATTCTTGTTTCTGACTTAATGTTTCAATGTGGAGTTCATTCTCAGTCAAATGTCTCTGTTGCTGTTTCATATGAACAGGAGAGTGCAATTTCAATTTTAGGAAGGAGAAAAAAAATCATAGAATCACAGAATCATAAAGATTGGAAAAGGTCCAAAAGGTTGTCTTTTGGACAAGATCACCTAGCTCAACCATCCCCCTACCACCAATATTACTGTATTATTGTAAACTGCAGAAAAAAACACAAGTGCTTTCTTTTTCCCTTGGATTCTGCTGAGATGTGATCACAGAGCTTTAAGGGGTTTCAGGGAAATAAAACAGAATTATCCAGAGCACATCAATGTTGAATTTGCCATGTGGTATTTGGTATCTTCTATTTTAGGGGTCAGTGTTCACTTAACAGCACAATCAGCCCTTCAGAAGATATTGATGTAGAGATGGAGCGACAGCGACTTTTTGGTGGAAGAACTGGTAATGATGTCCTTCTTCTGTACAACCTCAGCAAGTGTTATGGAGGTTTCAGTAAGAAGAACATAGCTGTGGAAAACATAAGTTTGGGAATACCAAGGGGAGAGGTAAAGAGGACTTTTTTCTTTCTTCGGAAAAACAAAACAAAACCAAACAACTAAACAAAACCCCCTCAAAAATTAAAATCCCCCCCACCCAAATCCCACTTGATTCCTAGCAGTTGTTCAGACATGTATGTCTGCAATCAAAGATATGTAGATAGCAGAACAGTTTTAGTTTTAGTAATTTCTGAAAATCAGTAACTGGATAGAAGTAGAAGATGTGGTGGTCTTTAAGAAGCAACAGTTCACTTATTTTTTTGGTTTAACACTGTATCAGAGTTTTTTCATTTTGTTTATCTTTAGCAAATTACTGTTTTATCAGCTAACATGAAATGCTAGGAGGTAGCAGAGCAATTCAATGCCAAAGAGAAAGCAAAGAATATGTAGCTCAATTGCAGAATGTGAATAGGACTCTGAATTTGTCTCCAAGGCAACATTGTATTTCTCATACTGAAATCATTCCAGTATATTTTAATATAGTATATAATATACCAATATACTATTTTAATAAACTGAAATCTCACACTGAATCACGATAATCCTAAAGATTTCAGAACAGCATTTAGTTTTTCAAGATTTAGATCCTTTTGGGAAGTGCAAATTTTCATTTAAAATACTGATAAGGAAAAGACTTTTTTTCCTGGTTGACATTAGCAAACTACAAAGATGCATTTGTAAAAACAAATATAAGAAATGTACATGGCAGCACAGGTCCAGTGAGATACAGACAGTTACAGGTCAGTTGTTGGGTAAGTGGAGTAACCTAGAGGATGTTGCTGGTTAAAACATATTTATTGATAAGAAAGTTCATGAAACAAGTATTTTGAAAGTTATGAAGTGCTATTTGTAAACTTAATACAAATACTGTCCTAGCTTAAGCATGTGTTCATCACAGCTGGGCTCTGAATTAACTGAGTCAGTGTCTTGGATGTTCACTGTTTGTTTACTTGTACAAAGTGAAGCAGCTTACGAGAAACTAAGAAATATTCATTAAAAAATATTGACTATATTTCTCTCTGGCTCAGTTTGGATGTGAAACCCCCAAGCTCAAATTTAGCACTTAATAATATGGATAACTAATGCATTAAATTATAGGACAGGGTTTTAAGTGGAAGGCTAAATAAGTCATTTTTAAGAATGTAGGAGGTAATCAAAATATTTTATTTTATTGAAAACTTATTTTCTGTTGAAAAGGGAATTGCACATACTGAATAGCCATATACAGTATCTTACAGACATGATAAGAAATATGAAAAGGGGAGAAGCTGTTGAAGAATTAATATTACATATTTCCTTCAGCATAGCAGATTAATAACAATTTCTCACCTTTGCTCTTTATTTCTTCTTTTTGTTTGGTTGTTTCTTTTTTGATCTTAGTGTTTTGGACTCCTGGGAACAAATGGAGCTGGGAAAAGCACAACATTTAAGATGCTGACTGGAGAGATCATCCCATCTGCAGGGCGTGCTGTTATCCGGACTCCTACAGGGTAAATAACACAGGGTTTGATCAGAATAGTGCTAATTGATAATGCCAATGATCAAAAACTAGCAGTCTTCAGTCCTTTATATTGTAGTATAGGGACCTGTTTTGATCCCTTTTAAATCCATATTGCATCATTGCTGTTAAGCCCTTGCCAGGAACGTCAGGGATTATGACAACAACATTTTAAAGTCTGACAGCTCTGTTAATTGAGAATAAAGTTGTCTGGTAGCAAAAGAGCAGGCTACAGGAAGCCTCAGTTGTAACAAAAATCTTAATATACAGTACGTACAGATGCATGGACATAAATCTCCCATACTAGTGCTACACCAAAAGGTTTCCAGGCTTAGGATGATGACTGGTGCTTAAAGTGGATAATTTTAAAATGTTGACACTTGGGTCCTTCAGAGTCATTAATTAATTACTTGATCAATATGTTGTGTAATGAAGAAAAGAGATATTGTGTTCGTGGTATTGAGGATAACTTTGATGGAGTGATAAGTGAATAATGGCCTTTTTGGTTTAGGTGTAACCAACATATACAGGTTTTACCAGCAACATTGGAGGGAAAGTAAAGTTATTTTTGAGTAAAACCAAAGTAAAATGTGTGTATGTGTATGAATTTTGTATTGTGGGCTCGTTAACAATTTTAAACCTTGTTTGTTTGTTTGTTTTTTAAATTATGTCCATTTCAAAATTGGAGAATGAGGGGTGAAGGGTTTAGTTCAGAAGACTTTAAAATGAAACATTTCCAAAATGTGAAGATACATGTCTTTGTTTTAGAATTTAAATGCTTTCATATGTCAGTATTTGCTCACTTCTTAATGAAAATAATGATAAATAGATATAATTTCATAATGCAAGTAGTTTCAGTCATAGCAAAATTCTGTTTTCTTGAAAGTTTACCCTTAAAAGAAGAGAAAAAGTGGACACCATCACCACTACTAAACATGGTTCTACTTAGTTGATTTTGTTGTTGTTATTGTTTTGTTTTTAAAACGTCTTTCATAACAACATTTTTTTGTTCAATAGATTCAGGTAAGGGCTTAATAACAAAGAACTCCCCAAATCACCGTCAAATAGTTGTTAATCAGGAGGAAGGAATGACTAAAGAGATTTTGGAAATATAATTCTTAAAAGTATAAGAAGTAATATGAGAGTGTTATACAATGCTTGTAGAAACACTTAGATATTTATTTTCACTTATAATTTCCCCAAACAGAAGACAAACATTTTCAGATATTAAGCAAGAATGACAACAATGACCAAAAAAAAACCCCAAACCAGTAATTTAAAATTAGGTTAAAAATAATATTTGTTGTTTTTTGGAACCTGTGGAATTCACTTACCAAGATATTGTGGAGGTCAGAAGTTTAGCATGTGTCTGAAAAGGATTTGAGATTTATAGAAATACAATAATCTGTAATGATTTCCAATAAGATATTGTCCTCAAGATAGTATTTAAGCTCCCGGGTTTTGCTTAGATTTTGAGGGTTATTCTTCCAAAGCTTTTAATGGTACTTGCCTTTGGTCCTTCCTGTGCATTCATGAATTTCATATGTATTTCCCTATACAATGTGACATCACATCTGTATATGGGCAAATGATTTGATTTGATGTGACAATTCCTATATTTTAATACCTACTTGAAAGCCAATATAAAATTATAAGAATTTAAAAAAAATTATAAGAATATATTTCATTGTCAGGTGTCTTGGCAGTTATGCTATGTTTATTAAATACATCATTTATTTTATCAGAACCCCTAAAGGTAATTATTCAAAAAGTCATAAAACAATATACCAATGCTTTTATTCCTTTTACTAGAATGTTGCAATTTATTTTTGGCGAAAGAGATAACAGTTCTTTTGAGGTCAACTTTATGCTTCTGGTATTTAATAATAGTTTCAAATAGGCAGTAATACCTGATAATTCATGCTACATAATTACATAATATTTGATTATGTCTGCTACCTATCTTGTATGTTACTTTCATTTACCCCATTCATTTAAAATGTAATGTTATTTACTATGTACTAAAATATAGGTAATGAAATTTGACACATTTAGAAGACTAGAGAAGAACCCATAGGAGATGGTCATATTTAAGTCTCCAGAATATCATTAACAATATTAATCATCACACTGACCTGGATGTCACCTTATGGGTTTTAATGTTTCTTACATAGTTGAAGTCTACAAGTGAATGTAAAGCATTCCTGTGTTTTCAAAACTTATCACTCACTTATTCTAATATTATAAAGGTGGCAACCTCAAGGAGAAGCTGCAGTTGCGGAGTAGCTAGCCCTGGGGAAACAAGTTTGACGCTGGGAGTAGAGATTTGTGTCATTGTGTCATTCCTGATTTTGTTGCTTGCTTCATATTTTGTCAACTGATGTAAAGCAAATTAAGATGTACTGTGTTGCTGTGCTACTGTAAATTAGTAGTGGACAAAACTGTTGACTCTTGCATAGACAGGATTCTAACCACAGCAGGTCTGGAGAACCCTTCCTCAACACTTGAACTACTGCTAAAATTTCTCATGCAAAGCAGAATATATTTTTTTCTGAATAGAATTGATTTATAATCTTAAAACAACAACAACAAAAAAGATTATGATCTCTGAATCAGTTAAATTGATGTTTTCTGTAGTCTAGTGAGAAGATACAAAGATGCTTGTGATAAGATTTGATGTTCCTTACTTCAGTTTCAGGTATAGCTATTTTCTTTCCTGAGCAGCAGTCACGTTTATCCTGCCAAATACCAAATACCAAATTCTCAAACAGGAGGAAAAAAAAGGAAAAAAAAAAGAAATGTAAAATATTTTGTGTAACAGTTGATATATGTGTGAGCGTCTTGAATATTTTCTAGCTTCAGGTGTCTTTAGACTGTTAATTACATCTTTGTTAGTTGCAACTTCTGGGAACAGTTATTAAAAGTGAAACGAGTGTGCTTGAGTCCCAGATCTTTGGCTGCAACACTTAAATCAGTATTTGGAGGCAAAACCAAGAAAATTCAGTACGATGGAAATATTTCTGTTCTTTTAACTTGCTATGCTATGCAATATGTTCTGTAAGGAATATGCGCATTTCACATCAGGCAGACAATTCAGCTTTCATCTTTCCTCTCTAAGGATTGATTTGCTGCTGATAAATAATTATGTATGTCAATAAACACAAAAATGTAAATAGTTGGAGAACACAGCTCTATCTGGTTTGTGTATCAGGTGCCCAAGGGGTTTTAGGTGGGTTAAAAATCCTTAATTCATAACAGGTTGTGTTTCATTGAATAAACTGTTCTTGAAAGATCCTGAATATAAAAACAAAACAAAACAAAACAAACAAACAAAAACCCCAAATTTTCCTGATTATTAGTGTAATAGTTTCACAGAATATATGAAAAATTCAGAAGTGTCTCGTTGAGACAGCTGCACTGAAATGAGACCTGAATTTAACAGGACAGCATTTGCACCTTTGGACAGGGGACTAAAAAAGGCAGATCAACTTTTCAAAAGTGCATGTTGAATTGCAAAGCAGAATTTTTGGAACTTAAGCCTAAAACATCTTGGAGGTGCCTGGGGTTATGTAGAGAGAGCTGTGCTCCTCACACAATGATGATCAAGTCGCGTTCAGGGAACTCCAGCTAGACTCTCAAAGAAAATTGGAAAATGTACTTCGGGTCTAGAGCTGCCTTTTTATAAGGGCAGAAAATCAGATTCACAATACCTTCAAGTACTTCAAAAAGATTTGTTGGCCTCCAAATTGTTTGTTTGTTGAAAGTTTAAAGCCACAAAAAACGAGCTTATTCCTAAGAAAACTTTTTTTTTTTTTTTTTTTTTGTAACAAAAGCTTAATAAAATGCATTAAAGCTATCACTCAGACTTGTAAGACTGGTGTTATTAAGAAGAAAATTGTATTAAATGCTAGATCCAGCTTCATCTCTTCTGCACATTAAAGTTTCTTGGCATTCTTTTTGATGGGGACATTCTTTTGGGGAAGGGAAGGCTTATGATCTTTTTTAAACTTTTTCTTTTTGATACATTACAAATCAAATAGATACTTGTATGTATATTTGCATTGTATGTATTTGTAGGTATATTTGTATTGTATGTATATTTGTACAGAATATATTCCTAACTTTGATGTATCTTAGCATTTACATGGGGAATGCACATTTATAGTATACAAGCTAAGCAGTCTATCAAGGAACTACTTTTAAAAAAAATTCATATTCTTGTGAAGAAAAGTCTTTCAGGCAACATCTAACCTTTGCAATCCCATTCTGGTTGTAACTGTGACCTCATAAAGATACTCTTAGTAAGAGAAATAATAGGAATTTATCACTAACCACAGACAATCTTGTGAAGGTAATAGCAAAATGCTATTCATAGGGGATTTTGCCTTTTTTATTATTTTATGTACCTCATTAACGTTGCCATTATCAGTGACATATCTGTCCAGATGAAATATAAAAATAATATCATATAGAGAAAGTGTCTTCATGTTAGGGATATTTGCAACCCCTAAAAGTGGATTAAAAAGTGGCAAAGGAAGATGTGGAAGTGAAATATTGACACTGAAGCACCAGCAGTCCCTCTAGTGAAGGTCAGAAGTATTAAAACCAAAAAAGGGAAAAAGAAAATATTTTAATAAAATTTACTTTTTTAAAGTAAAAGTTTAAATGTTAAGTTAAATTTACTTTTTTTTTAAATTTTACTTTTCTAACATATTCTAGAAAAGAAAATATTTTAATAAAATTTACTTGCTCGTATTTGTCAAGAATGGTGCTATAAGACATTAGGAGACTGACTTTTGAGCTACGTCTAGGCAAAAGAGTTGTCAAGCGTAAACAAATATAACAGTTGATTGACTGCATGGCACTTCTTTTGTGTTCTCTGTAGTGTATGTGCTCCTCTTTAAGGGTGCAAATGGACACAGAGTAGTATATCCTTAGCTTTACTGCTATGACCAGATTGTCACCAGGAGCTGGCTATTTGAAAGCTATTGCGGGTATCCATAAGCATTTTCATAGCTACTGTTTTTGTCAAATAGCTTGAAGAAATAGTATCTGTATTATATATGTACTCAGAAAAGCTGACACTTACCAAAGTAGTAAAAGAAAGGAGAAAAAAGTGAACCCAATAAAAGTGAGACCTCCTAGTCTTTGAATCACTTCTGGACTGATGCATCAGCAGATACTGCATATCTGTTCCACTTTTTAAGTGTACATTGGCCACTCTTAGTTTTCTTCCCTTTTGCAAGTTTGTACCTTAGCCTTCTGCAATGACTATTATATTGTAAAGCCCTCAACTGAGAAGGGCTAAAGACAGCTAGGAAGAAAATATGTCAAAATCCTTTTAAGTGTCATGTCAAGATCAGTGTAAAATAATGTGACAAGTGTTTAGTGTTTTGTTTGCCTTTTTGGCTCAAGCTATTTTGCAGTTTTCTCCATTGTAGTTTGCTGAATGTAGTCAATTTTAAGTTCATACTCAGTGTAAAGTCTTGGTTGTAGTGGGGGTTCATAGAAGAAGTAGTTGCAGTGGACCTGATCTTGTTCATAAGTGTCCCGAAGCATTTGGCAGTGTTTCTTATATAATTAATTTATCTACCATGAATTTCTCTCTTTCTTCTGCATAGAGATCCTCCATGACAGCAACTCCCCATCCTATTTGATTTGACAGTCAGTCATCTCAGCTGTTGGATTACAAAGTCATAGGACCAAAGAACTGCTTTCCAAAGAGGGGAAAGTAAAATATTTCTATAGAGCTACAACTTGGACTCTTGATAGTTATGATATTCAGCTTGATAAATAATTTAAAATGTAATTCGAATAGCTTTACTTGAAAGGCAGAATAAATTTGCATCAATATAATGCCTGAGAAAGCTGTTGTTACACTGTATATCAGTATAATTAGTTTAATTATAACTAAGCTTTAGTTACATTAATTATATTTTAACCTTGATTTTTTATAATGTTAATAAAGCATTAGTATGCACTGAATTGAATGTGCAGTTATGAGTACAATGGAATGTCTAACTACTTTTGCAATTTGTAAATTTATATTTCATTTTGACTAATTAATGGAATTTATCTCTCTGCAGAAGCCATTGTAAGTACCATATATATCATTGTCTTTATTTTAACTGCATTCAAACACCACAGAAAAAGCACTCAAAATGAACCAAAGTGCACAGCAGAGTCAATAGTGAAACATTTTTTCATAAACAGCCAAAAGGCTGATATTGGGGGCACTAAGTTGTGCTGAAATTGAGGTCATACCTTTGAATGTCAACCCACAGCTGCCTAAGCAATGTTGTTGGTAACCACTGTAACAAATGAGAAGGAAATTCAGTCTCAGCAACAACCAACCCAGCCTTCTGGAAGACAGAAGTCCAGTTCACGTGACAGAAAGCAGCAGGTTTTAGTCTGAGATTCTTCACACACATTCAAGTGTTTTGTTCTCTTTTCAGTGCCAGCAAAGGCTTTCTGACTGGAGTGGCCCATGCCACTCCAGGGTAGCTTTCAGGACTGGAATCAGATTTCAGGGGTACTGCAACACACAGAAGAAATGGATCGGTTAAATGCCTTAAAATGATCAATGGAGGAATACATTTAAGTGAAGGTTTCACCCCCTCTGAGTTTAGTTTGCTAAAATCCCTATTGCCTTGCAAGGCTGGCAAGTTTCTTTCATCATTAGTACAAAACTTTGTAAGATGAGCATTCCAAATGTATGGTCCTGGAGTCCTGGATTTTTTTTTTTTTCCAGGATGATTTACGTGAAAGTTATCATAATTCTTACTGTGTAAATGGAGACAAAAGCATATAGAAAGGGACAGAATACAATATTTTCAAGGCTTCAAGTGCTACTTCTGTACTATTTTTCTCAAGGATGTCATACAGTCTGCTGACCTTTTCAAGAAGTGTACTAGCAATGTAGTTTTTCATCTTTAAATTTTATTTAACATATAAAGTATTCTGGATACATTCTGCTGGTTTTATTTGTTGCAGCTGTTCCACTTTACACAAAAAATTAAATAGTAAGTGAAAGTGTTGACTGAGCATAACAATATAATCTAAAAATGAATCTTCACTAGGAAGAAGAGAACTTATATTCCATGCCTGAACTAGGTCTGACCAAAGTAACTAAAAGAATCTGAAGATAAGAATTCCTACCATTTCTAAATGTTTTTATAATGATAAAGAAATCCCTGTATTTGTGTGAATGTCTGGTTTCTATCCTATAGTTTTTAGAAATTACACTGGTATTCATTGTGTCTACTGTACTATGGACAGAAAGGCAGAGAAAGGTTGGAATCTGTAGTTATATGTGCTTTCTCTCTTCATTTCTAAAATGAGCTTCCCCCCCCGCCCCTTCCCCCCTGTCTCTCATGTTGTTTACATCAGTGGTCTAATGAGAAATGCTAGCATGTTGATAATAAAAGGGCAGAAAACAAAGGCCTGCTTTTGTCTAGGCTGAGAAAAAGTTTGGCATTTTGCTGAATGCTAATCTATATTTCAGAAAATATAAAGATGTATGTTTCCAATTGTATTCATGTCATACATGATGTTTGTTAAAGAAAGATATAATTAGTGTACTGAATATCATCAGAGGTTTTTTTTTTTTTTTTTAAGCATTTACAGTATATCATTTAGTGAAAAGGGTTTGGGGTATCATGTTGTAACTTCTTGAAAAGTTCATTTCATTTAAGCCCATGAAAATGAGATTTGAGAGATTAACTGAATTCCAAGGAAAATTAATTTCCCGAGATAAAGGCAGGTTTCTGTCCTAAGATATGTACTGTAATTAAAGATTATGCTGTGTTTTTCTTTCATCTCTTATTCTAGTATTCAGAGAAAGGTTATGCTGGCTAAACAAAACCCAGTTATGATCTCCACCCTTTTTGTTTTGGACATCTACTCAGTGTTATTGCTGTGGAAAGAGTAGGCATTCTAATATATATACCAAAAAGGTTTCAATAAAAAGCTAGAATCCACATATGGCTTTTTTTGTTGTTGTTAAATTCTATTCAGATTGCTTTCTCCTTTATGACGGACAGAGGCACCTAGAGATGGAAAAAAAATAGGTCCATGAGTTCATTAGTGGATACATTAGAATTTCTTTACTAATGGGAACGCTTTATGTGTTCAAGGTCAGCACTAATGGATGCAGATGCAAGATAAGGACCAAGCTGAGTAAGAATATTAAATGATGTATTCTCACTGCATTCTTCCTTTATGAAAGCTAAAGGTTGCTGGGTGGGATCTTGTTCATCTAAGGCTGTGTCTGCTTCATAGGAAGCACAACACTAAAATTGTATCTGTGTAATTAGCACTGTGGACACAGAAGTGTTTTTATTTCCCAGTGCGAACTGAGTAACTATGGTCTAATCAAGTTCTAGCTTAAGGACATCAGGTGTCTGTTATATTTCGCAGTCATGCATACTTATTTTTTGTTCTTTGTGGTACGGATCCATTCCAGGCTATATGTATCTATCCAGATAGAGAGTTCATGCTGAGTAAATGTCCCTGAATTTACCCCTGAGTGTGATTTGTTCTCTTGTGATTGAACTTGGCATGTTACTAAAAACTCAGACTCCAAGGAGAGTACCTGCAAGAAAAAGAAGCCTGAATCTTCCTAGTACAGCAAACCTTATGCACATCACTCTCTATTCAGCAGCATCTTGACAGCATTTTACTGTAGATAGTTTCACAATGTTAGAGTTTGTTAAATAAAGAATACACAGCTTCTGTCAGGTCATGTAACAAGATCAACATTATTCAGTCCATAGCTTATGGTAAATATGACCTTAAAAACTCATTTAATTTGATTTAGGTATGTCTAGAAACTGAGATGGGAAAAAATCTGTATATACCTTATTTAAAATAATCTTTAAGTAGATATAGTTTAATGACAGAGTGCACTTCTAGCATCCTCTTCCCTCCCCCCTTTTTCTTTTCTTTTTTTTGTTTTTTTTGCTAAGTCTTTACCTAGAGAGATATCTACAGACAGTTAACTCCTTGGCACCATCCAAACCTACAAAGGTACTAAAATTTTATATCTTTGCCATTAAGAGCAAAAGCCCATTCTAATTAGTCTCCAGCAAGGTTCATCATAATCATGATAATTTATCTTTTGACAGGATTAAAATATTTTGATGTTGTGATTCATCAAGTAAGATGCAGAGTTGTGTTTTTCTCCACAGATTCCTGAATGTTGTTAAGAAACAGGGGATACATATTTATGTTTTCACTGGTGCTGGTATTAGTAGATCCTCCATTTAATGCATTTACATTGTGTCTAAATTAGTAATCATATATTTAGTTCTCTTAACCAGAAACATAGAAAACCACTAAGGGGTAAGCCATTCTGTAATGCAGAACCTTTTAAAAACTTTTTTCAAAACTAAAATTTTCTATTTTTAATTAAGTAGCTTAATTTTGACAGGTCTTTTCTGTAAATGTAAATCAGCATCATTGAATGTTGGATTAGATGTTGGAATAAATAGGATAGATTTAGTGTCATTATGGGTAATGAGACACCCTTGCAATCAAGCTTGTTTCTTAGCAATGAATGCAATTTCAAGTAATGCCATACAGCTACAAAGAGATGGCCAAAGTCTCTGAAATCAGAATCACTTTATATTTTTACCTGTACTGTCTTTAAACTTCCTAGTCTTTAATAGGCTTTGGTTTTCTGGCTTTTGTTGTTTAGACAATGCATGTGTACATGTATACAGACATGTAAAGAATACATAGCAATGTTTCTCTGTCTCTTTCAAGACTAATGCCCCTCTAATATTGAATGTGATGAACACTGTATGGTTTTGAAGTATATCACCTCAGAGCAGGGTCTACTAAATGTATAGGGGAGGTAAACCTGCTAAGAATTAGTTCTCATAGATCTGTCCTCCTGTGTTTGTTCATCCATGCACATTTAGAGCAGTGAAGAATGGGTGGCAGCACAAATCTCAGAGAAAGGGACAAAAAGCTTGCATTGAGTATGGGTGGTACCATGTTAAGTGATGACAGTGAAGAGATTCAAACTCATTTACCAATAGAGTAAAAGATGTGTGCTTGTCTTGAAGACTTTATATCACAAGGGTGAAAAGCAGGGCTGTATTTTTTACATAACTTTTTTTTCCCTTTTTTTTTTCTTTTAAACAGATCTGAAATGGATATACTGTCTGCTAGCTCTGAAGGCGTTCTTATCGGCTATTGTCCACAGCACGATGCCCTGGATGAACTTTTAACGGGTTGGGAGCATCTTTATTATTACTGCATACTGCGCGGAATTCCAAAACAACTTATCTGTAAGGTAAGTCCAGAACAGATTTGCAGGTAGAGCTGCAGCCAGGTTGGTCAGTGGAGTTTATGAAAAAAGGGTGCTTTTTTTACATGTGAGAATATCCAATATTTCATCTTAACAGTGTTAGTAATAAGGTTTTTCATTATGCTAATTTATCTAAACAATACATATTTTCTTCTGTCTAATGCTAGTTCAAACACAATAACATCACTGAGGATAATGAAATATCACTTATGTAAATACAATCTCTGATACACAAATTCTAAAGGAAATGAAATTTATGAATGATTCAATACCTTCGTTGTCACATATAGAGGACTGGGAGGGAGCACCAAATGTGCCAGGTCATGCATCTTTTCTTCAGAGATGGAATTATACTTGGAAGAAATTGAAATCTGTTGAATTTCTATGTAAAGAAACTAAGCATCTGGGTGCCGAGGCCAAGTGGCAGCTGTCAGCACTCTGCTGGTAAAAGCTTTAACCTTCACAAGACAGTGGCTGCATTCAAATTGCCTGCTGGGAGCAGTCCCTAAAATATTCCTGGATTTGTCTGAGGAGAAGAGGCCAAACCTGTGGCAAGAAATAGTTTAACAACTTACTAAACTTACTTGCAAAGGCTATTATAATATCTGGCAATGTCACTTGGGAGTTTTTGGATTTACTGATACAGATGTGGCTGTTCTGAGCAACAAACAGCTCTGTCTCTTTTTTTTTTTTTTTTTGTCTCTAAAGAGCCTCACCAGTCAACTCATACTAGAAATTACATACTAAATGGTTATAGTATAAAATTTATTTTTTTCTATCTCCACTGATGGAAGTTTCTGATATGGCCTGTTCTTAAGCAGTTCAGTCTCTTGTGCATCTCTATTTACAAGTGAAAACTGAAGCGTGATATGAAATCAAGGCCATTCGTGCTGTATAGATTGGTTCCACATAACTGTTAGGTCTGTATGGTATCCCAGATTGTCCTTGTAACTTCCACAAGGCTGTCTGTCTTCCTTTTCCTTTTCCCAGAAGCAAAACTGTATGTAACTGAAATCTCTTTTCTACCTACCTACCTACCTACTGTCTTCTTGGTTACTGCCTCAGGGTTCACCAAGTGGTTTATTGTCAGTTCCTTGTCTGTGTATTGAGTCTGCTGTCTTGTTTCTTTGCAGCTTTTCCCCCAGCAGCTAGGTACTATTTGAGAAAAATGTCTGTCTCCAGCAATGGGACACTGAATATTCAGAAATAACTGCTATCTTGCCCCAGTAATAGCATCAGGGCAGGCAATATCTTGAACATTTCCTTAAGCTAATCAGTTGGGTGTTGCTGGATCAGAGTTTACAGGATATGAAAGATTTTTACAAGTCTTTGCACCTTCTACTGTGCTATCTCCTTAATAGACCCTGGCTGGACATTAGCTTATTGTTTTGACAGTATACTTCTTGCAGGCTTCTTAGAAATCATGCTGCAGTCTTTTACTTAGTTGTTTGCTGATCTTAACGCGTCATCGGTAGTTTTTGCTTCAGAGTACTGGCAGAATACTGCAAACATGAATATGTTTCCTTTTATCTAAAGGAAATATATTAAGGGCTAATTGTTAATGTACTAGCCTTCTCAACTATAATTATGTGTTTTGTCCATTAACTGGCAGATCTAACAGTTGGGCTAAAAGCCTATCATAACTAGCATTTGTTATCGTGGTGCTTTAAAAGAAACATAGGTGGCAACAGATTGTGGCACCTCTCCTAGAGCTGTGTAGTCATTCAAAACGATGCTAGTAAATATTCATACCTCTTACAGAAGTTATTGAATACTATTGGTCCTCAGTGCAATTTAAAATGGGAATCAAAGTTTGATTGTTTAATTACACAGCAGTGTTCTTTAAAGTGCTGTAAACATGGCTTTTAAGCTTTTTTTCTTATCATTTTCAGAAGTACAATATATTCTTATAACACGTATGTCCAAATGGTACACCATGTGCTATAAATGAAGCAGTTTTTAAGACATCTTAAGAAGAGTGTGAGGTTCAGAAAAGCACTTGAATGATAGAAGTACCTAGTTTTAAATAAATTTCAGGCGACTCACTAAACTCACAGACTTAGGGTCTTATACATACATGTTGCTCTCAGCAAGTGCACCCTGGAGTATAGAGGAAACATATTCTCCCTTTGTGAATAGACTGAATAGCACATAAAGTGGGGCAGATGGTGACCATCTCAGAAAGGAATGGAGTTGCAATGAGCCTATGATGTAGGTTTCCAGCAACAGATGCTTTGGAGGCAGCTAGGCCGTCTGGATAAGGAGCAGGATCAGGAGCTAGTGTGGAGCCTCGAGAATGGAGATAGATTTGTGGTGTGCCTAAGGATCTGCATTTCGTAAATAACCTGTCCCATGCGGTATTGAACTCATCTCAGGTGTCTGGGAAATTTTCCAGATTGCAATGAGCAGGATGATACTAACAGCTTTCTACGCTGTGCCTGCAGGGGGTCTCTCTGCATGTGCATATGTAAATGAACACCACTGTAATTGCTATCTCCTGTCTGCATTTGGTGAGGAGCCACAAGGATAACCTGGCTTCCTATACCTCCTCTAAAATGAGAATTTTTCTCTCTCTTTGAAATATCTGGCCTTCATAAAACCCCTTGCAAATGCAGAAGTATTGATGAATAATTGCTGTACCTAAGAGCTTCCACTTTGTATTCAGCTCCATCTATTCTCTGGGTAATTAGTACGCAGATACTCCAATGGCTGCTCTCAAAACCATATGGGGAACAGTTCCTCAAGAGGAGTAGTAACTCACATACTGTTCCTGATTCAAGTGGGTTAAAATCAATTATGTGTTGTTTAGAGATGAGTTACGTTACTGTGGTGCACTGAGGGAAGATAACTGTCAATCTTCTGACTATCCTGAACCTTACATGATCTAGGTGCCGCCTCTTGTGCCTTAGTTTCACATCTGTGATATAGAGACCGTTCTTCCTTTCAGCTGTCGTTGTTTTTGGTCTACATAGATGACAGAGCAGACTTTGTTGCCATATGCTTGCAATCAAGGCATCAAAGGCCTCCTGCAAATATTATTTAGCTACTCCGGTTTACCTTCATCAACAACTGAAGTGCAGCTATCTCAGAGGAAAACAAATGTTTTTGTCAGTGGGCCCTTCCAGCAGCGTGGCATTGCTGTGAAGTGCTGAACAGCTGCTGTGCTTCAACCCAGAAATGGCTGGTGCCTGGAGAAAGTGTGCATTTTAGTTGCCTATGAAGAAAATAAGGCCTGAGAATGCTTTGGAAGAGCAACTGTATGTAAATGTAAACTGTTATTTTCTCATTCCCTCCTGCCTATGATATGGTGTTCCAAGCTTGCCTCAGAATGCTTACCTGTGAGTGTTGATACTAGTGCACACACACACACACATGTATATTCTAGAGAGTACATGGTTTTGATTACTATGTAGAAAGCAACATACATTCGTTTCATTTTTTAATAAATTAGCAAGCTGGCAGGTGAGTTACTGGATGCCTTGCTACTGAAGAAATCCACTGAAGCACTAACTTCAAAGATCAAATCCTTTTGCTAGACAGATTTATCAACAGCAGGAGTTAAGTGCCTGACATAAAGTTGAGTGCACTTAATGTTCCAAAACAGTAATTAACTGAATGGGAAAGGAGGAGGAAAACGGGTCATTTGCTATCAATGTTAAGTTTCATGGAACGTGAAGTTTTACTTTACTTCCTAAAGCTGCTCTGAAACTTTCTTTTTTTTTTATGCAAAACTGGTAAGTTGGAAGTAGAGCTTGTGGTCTATTTAGACATATGCTGGTTTAACGTAGTATTTTAATAGTTATTTTTATTTCTTTAATATATCAAGTTTCAGCATCTCAGTTTGTTCCAGAAGACTGCATACAGTTTGTTAAAAAAAAAAAAAAGTCAAATACTAATACAGCATTAATTGACACATTCCATTTGCATTAAAACTTATGCATTGCAGATCTCAAAACAAGCTTCACCAGGCCTTCAGAGGCAACTTCTTGCTGTGCCAATGTGATTTCTTTTTAAGTTCACTCTCCAGGAAGATTTTTGCACTGACTCTGGAGCCTCATCGACTTGCTTATGTGTTCTATTCTAGCGCTGCTGGAAACAGGAACATGTAAAAGCAGTTACTCTTTCCATGCACAAAGCTTTCGTGCTTGTTTTTTAAGACTCCAAGCAGAATTAGAGTGTACAGTTTTATTATCTGGGATAAAGAACTATTTCCCCTTAGAACTTTGACCATGAGATACTTTCCTAATGAAGAAATCTAACAATTTGGGGTTTATTCTGAAGCAGAATGAATACTGTTTTGCGTGGATTTGATGCTTGATTGTTACTTAGGATATTTAATCTGTATGGCATTCAGATTTACTCAGAACCTGACAGATAGAACAACTTTTTTTGGAAGTGTATAGCTTTTTCAAGTGACTCTAGAATTCATCTTATGCTTATTATTTCTGTTAGGTCTGACACAAACTTTCAGTATTTTCAGTCAGGTTTGCTTTTCGATGGTTTTGTTCACAATAAAATAACGTCTAGGGAAGTGATTGTGCCCCTGTACTCGGCTCTGGTGAGGCCGCACCTCGAGTACTGTGTTCAGTTTTGGGCCCCTCGCTACAGGAAGGACATGGACGTGCTCGAGCGAGTCCAGAGAAGGGCGACCAAGCTGGTGAAGGGTCTGGAGAACAAGTCTTACAAGGAGCGGCTGAGGGAGCTGGGCTTGTTCAGCCTGGAGAAGAGGAGGCTCAGGGGCGACCTTATCGCTCTCTACAGTTACCTTAAAGGAGGCTGTAAAGAGGTGGGGGTTGGTCTGTTCTCCCACGTGCCTGGTGACAGGATGAGGGGGAATGGGCGAAAGTTGCGACAGGGGAGTTTTAGGTTGGATGTTAGGAAGTACTTCTTTACCGAAAGGGTTATTAAGCATTGGAATGGGCTGCCCAGGGAGGTGGTGGAGTCACCATCCCTGGAGGTCTCTAAAAGACGTTTAGATGTAGAGCTTAGCGATATGGTTTAGTGGAGTACTTAGTGTTAGGAAAGAGTTGCACGTTATGTTTATTTTGTCAGAATTATGCAAAATTAATAAGCTGATGCTTACAGCTTTTCAACTCAGGATAGACACACTACATTTCTAGACTTCTAATTGAGGCCTCTCTAACTCAATCCATTTTTTCCAGAAAACATACTAGCTGATCACTCTCAGTACTACTTAATGTTTTACTTGAATATTAATGGTAACTTTGGAGGACAGTGGAAAATAATTAGCATTGTGGGTTACATAATTCGTATCATTTACTGATTTTCAGAGAGGTAGATGTACCTCTTGGTTTCCTGGTGGATAGAAGGCACCATGCCTACTTTAATCTTTACTCTTAGAAATATTAACGTGTGCAAAAGTTCAAGTTACCTTGCTGTGGTGTTTTCACCCAGCTGACAGGAGAACTCCACCACAACCACTCTCTCACTCCCCCTCCTCAGAGGAAGATGTGGAGAAAATACAATAGAAAAGGCTCAAGGGTTGAGATAAGGACAGAGAGATGATTCACCAATTACCGTCGCAGGCAAAACAGACTTAACGTAGGGAGATTAATGTCATTTATTGCTTGTCACTAAGAGACTAGAGAAGTGGGAAACTAAAAGCAAACTAAAACCACCCTCCCCCCATCCTCCCTCTTCCACCTCCCCTCCCCAAGCAGTGCAGGGGAATGGGGGCTGCGGTCAGTCCTCACACAGCAGTTCTGTCGCCCCCCCGCGCCCACCAGTCTGCTCTCCCAGAGGCCCAACCAACATTGTTCCCTGGCTCAGCTCTGACCAGCAGCAGGTCCCTTTGGAGCCGGCTGGAGCTGGCTCTGATCTGACATGGGGCAGCTGCTGGGCTCTGCTCACAGAGGCCACCCTGCAGCCCCCCTGCTACCACAACCTTGCCAATATACTTGCTGCCTTTTCTGGAATGCAAGTAGTCTTCAGGAAATGCAGAAAGTATTCAGGGATTTGGCTTAGATTTTACAGATTCAAGGACTTATTCCAATGAGTATTCCAAAGTTGAGGGAACTATTAAATTAATCTGGAAAAAAAAAAAAAAACCAAAAAAAGCAAACAAAAAAACCCCTTTTTTTTTTTAGATATTAGACTTGGTTAGGGAAAAATAAATCAGTTTAAGGAATGTTGGAAAATAGGGAAATTGTTATCTTAAAAATATAAATTCTGTTATCTGGAGGGGGGGAAGAGAAAGGGAGGAAAGATTAAATTCATGACTACAGGCATGAGTAGATGTAAAACATCTTTATGGTTCAAATGCACTCACAAAATATATATTTGCATATAACTGTGTCTTTTCATTTGGCCTCAGTGTTACCAACTTGCTAAGTAAATTGATGTATCTCCTCACTCTTCACTGCTGAAAGTAATTGAAACCAGAAATAGAACATCATGATGAATATGACAAGGAGGGAGAGAAGGTGATTGTGGATATATCTCATATTCGCTAAAGGAAGGAAACCATTAGAATTGTAAATGTCTTGCATAATTGTGTGTATCTGAAGATTTGTCACATGTCCAATTCTGGATTTCACTTAAAGTCGTTTAAGAGGGATTTTCATTTTTACTTTATGGTACACTATGATGCAAACCAGAAGACACCACTGGTTATACAGATAAATGAAGTTATAATGAAGATGTGCAGGCTCTTCCACACTATATCTAATGTATAATATATCTACTTTCATTCAGATGACATTTTCATTATCATTTAGGTCACTTTAGAATCATAGAATCCATAGAATGGTGAAGGGTCTGGAGGGCAAGATATATGAGGAGTGGCTGATGTCACTTGATTTATTCAGCCCAGAGCAGAGGAGACTGAAAGGAGACCTCTTTGCAGTCTTACAGCTTCCTCATGAGGGGGAGTGGAGGGGCAGGCACTGATCTCTTTTCTCTGGTGACCAGCAATAGGACCTGAGGAAACATCTTGAAGCTGTGACAGGGGTGGTTCAGGCTGGGTGTTACGAAAAGGTTCTGCACCTGGAGGGTGGTCAGGCACTGGGACAGGCTCCCCAGGGCCGTGGTCACAGCACTGAGCCTGCTGGAGTTCAAGAAGCGTTTGGACAACACTCTCAGACATGTGGTCTGATTTTTTGGGTGATCCTTTGGGGACCCAGGAGTTGGACTCGATGATCCTTGTGAGTCCCTTCCAACTCAGGATATTCTATGATTCTGTGATTCGTAGGAGGATAATCCTCTCGTCACTAACATGCATGCGTTTCCAGTTGTAGCAACGTTAAATCAGCTTAGTAGAGTGGATAAGCAGTTTACCATGTGCTTTAGAGGTATTTATTTTACAGGCTGCTTGAGTGTATAAGAAGACCTATGTTTGAAAGATAAAACAACAGCAAAAACACAAACCAAACCAAACAAACACAACAACAAAAACAAAAGACTCTCAGCTGTTATAATTAAGTTTAGGCTTTCAACTGTTTCTAAAGCCACAGAATATTTGAGTTTGCAGCACTTGTACTGGTATACAGCAATAGTGTCTAAAGGAAAGCAAAACACTATGAATTACGTCTGAAACAGCAGAAGATGTGAACTTTTCAGTATAAAATTGCTTTTGGATGGTTTGATGGTTGTCGATTAAGTGTTTTTTTTTTGAACGTAGGTTTTGTCTGAGAACATCCACTGCTCTCAGGTTATACAATAAGGTACACAGAACACAAGTGACTTTGGAATACCAGTGCCAGTGTCTGTGCTAGAGCATTCCAGATTCCTACCACTGCAGCATCATTCCTGCCTACAAAGAACTACCTCTTGGAGATGTCTTTTATTTTTATGCATACTACTGAAAATTTTGCTAGAAGGGTCATGAATATCTTGAGTATTGTCTCCTAAGGAAATTGCATAAAGTTCTCATGAAAATGATTGTTTATGGCAGTTTACTTGAAATGGATAGTGAATATTCACAATATTGTTGATTGATATATTGTTTTCTGTTGGATTTTCTAAATTAACTCAACACTGGCCATCTGATATGACTAATCCTTCCAGTATTTGCTTTTTGCTGAAGGTAGCACAGAGGGAGCAAAAATAATGCATAATACTGTAGTGGATGCTCTGGTGTTGGATCTGAGACATGAGTTAGAGCATCATGCAAGTACTTGTTACAAGAATCCCCTGATTGTGCTACATCTAGCATAAAGGCAGATTGGCTATAGTACAAATCTGATCACCTGATGATGACAGAGCCACCCAGCAGCATGCCACTAAACACATAGTGTTTTGCAGGGTGTCTTAGTGCTGAGTAGGACTCCTACATGTTTTTGCATGAGGTCTCTGGATGGTCTAGCAGTGATAGTTGATATAGGTGGAACAAGGCTCTTGGTACACTTGAAGTTCTTTAGCAGCAGTATTTGAGGGAGCCTTGTACATTAGGATTGTCTGACTGGTAGAGAAGACAGGCCATAGAGGATATAAACATTGTCTCCTGCTGCACTTTTGTGCATGACCAGCGTAGATCAGAAATACTTATTTAAGAAATTACACCCAAGAGCTGGGTCTAATTTGCCCTTCCCCTTTATTCCAAAGGTTTGCTAATTTAATCCTAAATTACCTTTTGTCTTTAAGAAACTCTAAATGTTTGATCCATGACTTGCTTTTCTGGCATTACCATTTTTGTGGCTGATGTAGAATTTTATTTCCTGAATTTCAGTCACTGAGGCGTTTGATCAGGTGAATACTGGAGAACTAAGTGAAATGAGGAACATTTTAGATCATTGAGCTGCTAAACCAAAGTGAATGCAAATGACTGTTACAAGGAATGACAAAGGCAAATTTTTTATATAAGAAAATCCGTATTCTTTGTGGGGAGGAAAAGGGTCCCAAAGTAGCTTTTTGTGCACCTCTATGATTCAGAAGTAATAATATGCAGCAAATGGGGGTAAATAAGGAAATAACTTGTATGTTTGCTTTTAATCTGCACAAGTAGGGTATTTAAATGCTGCCTTATTTGGCTTGTCTTTGTTGACTTTCAAATTTCTAAACTGCAGGTAGCAGAAGACCTTGTCAACCGGTTGCATCTCAATGCCCATGTTGACAAACTAGTGAGAACATACAGTGCTGGCACAAAGAGAAAGCTCTCTACTGCTGTGGCTTTAGTTGGTAAACCCCAAATACTTTTACTGGTGAGTAGAGGCAGTACTGCGGCTACTTTGGAAACATGATAAATGCATTGAATTTCCTTGTCTTGCATGTTGCTTTAATAACAATCAGGTAGTTTTCTGGTCAGTCAAGAAGTAATTGATACACAAATGATCAACTGTCCTGTTTGCTTTGCTGTATGAACATTTAATTTTATTCACCAGTGCTTCCAAATCACAATCTGACGTTGTTTTTCCTTTTTTCTTCTTTTCCTTGGGGCAATGGGATGGGCAAGGAAAAAGGACCCCAAACAAGTACAAATGCAATTATAGCATCCCATGACCCAAATAGATAAATAATTTATGTTGATTTCTTTATGTAGAAGATAAAAAAAAATGCTGTAAAATACATTAATGATGTATGTATTCTTTACTTTGTATATAATATGAGAAAAATATATATGAACAATTCTACTGGCTGTCTCGAGAAGGAAGATTCTGATTTTAGTGAGTAATTTGGTGCTGGCGTTACTAATTACCTGTCTTTTTGAGGATTTTCATATTCCTTTCTTCATCATGCTTCATAAATTTGTCTGGTTTTTATGGTTTTATTGGATTCACTAATCAAACTAATAATCCTGAATGTTATTAAATTGAATTACGTGTTGTCTTGGTGCCCACATTCTGCCATTCATTTAGGCTTGAAACTAGCCTTTCCAGCATAAACAATGTCTTTTGTATTGAAGATCATGGAATTACAAAGCTATGGGAATTTTGTACTGTTTTCTTTTTCTCATCGCTACATATTTTTTTCACTAGAGATGAGACCACTCTTCCTCAAACCTTGGGTGGGAAGATCTCAACCAGTTCAGTGGTTGAATCAGCCTTTCAGAATTGTCAGGAGGACGTGATTTGTTCCCCAGAGTTGAGAGGGCAAATAGTACTTCTAGTCATAGATCACAGACTAAGTAGAAAAATATAAAATTGGTGTTGTTATAGGGTTTATATTTCCAAAGCTGTGTACGTTTTGAAAATGAGACATATTTTGTTTCTTCTAGCTTCGTAATGTTGACTCACTTCTGAGTTGAATGATTTTATTTACATTTTATGCTTAAACTGACACTGGTTCAGTTAGTAAAAGGAGATAATCTTAATTCAGTGCTTTTTTCCTGATCTTAGAAAATGCTCCAACTGTTTTTTAATGTTTTTATGACAGCTTGCTACTGCAAGTAGCCATACCTTGAGGGCAGATGCTATTGCATATGTAATGACAAAAGGAAAGAAATGTATAAACATGTCAAACACTTTAAAAGATTTGGTTGGTTTTAAAAAAGCTATCTGATTTTAAGGGAGCTGCTCAGTATTTTAAAAAATTCTCCCTTTTTTTTTTTTTGTCTGAGAAGCAAAAGCACCAATGTAAACTACTGTATCTGCTTCCATCTTGCATCCAGGATTGTAGCTATTAATTTAGGTGATAGCCGTAGTTTTTTTTATCATTATTATTATTATATTTTATTTTCAGTTTTGCTGCTTTTTATCTTTGTTTTGTTACCCCTCTACAGTTAAGAGGCTGAACCGAATTCCTTTTCACCTTTGTTGTTGGTAGCTTAGCACCACAATCAGCATCAGACAGGATGCTTTGTTTGCTTTGTTTCTTGATAACTCTGCTTACAATTTTCAGCTAGGAGTCCCTGCTGCAAATACGTTAGCCAAGCCCATGCTATCCTAATTTGGTATGTCATGAAGGTGCTGACAGCCCTCATGAAATTGTACAGTATTAAAATTAACATAGAGTTTAAAGAGTTAAGGAGTTAAAGAGACTTCTTGCTAGTTTTGTTGTGACAGAGAATAGCTTTAGACAATAAGATACCATTCCTTATGTTTCTATGAGTAGAAGAGGTCAAAATTTGATCTACTGAGGACAGCAGGATTAGATAGGAAGGGGAATTGTAGTCTTTGTAGCTTTGCTTCTTTCTCCGTGGAAGCCATCTGAGTTGGAAACAGGAAAAGTCAGAGAGTTTGCATTGGGCAGCACTGATTGGGTCATTATTTAATTCTGTGGATTCTTTCCGTCATGAGTGGGAGTTTTTCTAAAGGGACTCTAGGAGTAACAGCTGGAGGATGTAGAGTCCAAACATACTGTCCATGCCTTGTATGGGGTGAGCAGTAGCAAGCAGCTGTGAGTTACAGGAGTTCTTCAGCACTTGTTTGTGCTCATGGCAGCTATGCATGTAGGGGAACAGACACAAACCAAAACCTTGCAGAATGTATATATATACATATATATATATTACATGTATATACACACACACATATACACGTCTCTTGAATAAAAAAAAATGCATTTTATAAATATAGAAATGAAGTTAAATGTACTAACACAAAAAACTGATCAGGGTGTCTTTTCAGTTATCTCTCCAAACCGTAGTTTTTAAAAAGAGACAAATATGTACTGTTACTGTGAATTCTGTCCATGCTGGGCTGGAAGTCTGCTGTCTTTTTCCTATACTGCTGTATCATTATTTTCATTTTTCCCATAGGATGAGCCCAGTTCCGGGATGGATCCTTGCTCTAAACGCTACCTTTGGAAAACCATTCTGAAGGAAGTTCAGGATGGCTGTGCAGCTGTGCTGACATCCCACAGGTGCGGCCCTTATTACAGCAGCAAGCATATTCCTATTCTCCTTCCTGACTTGCTCTTAACTGAGGGCAGAGGAGCATATTCTGAAGGGATATTCACTCTTTTTTCACTCTCATATTCACTATTTTTGGTATCTTATGGCAACTCCTTCCTGCTCATGAAAGTTGAACTTACATAAATCATAAATATTTTCCATATGCATTTTTCAAGGATTAGATTGTGGCTTAAGGAGGCTACAGGCAGAAAGATGATGCAGTGATTCTTCCCTTTTCTATGCTCTTTCCATTCAATGTTGCAGCATCTCTTCTTGTTCGGAACAAAAGTTATCCTTTTGCAGTTGCCCACTTTACAAATCCTTAGAAACATGGGAGTGGAAAGCCCTTTTCTGATTTTATTAATGATTTTATTTTGCATGAGTGTATTGAAGGAGAATGCTATAGTATGCTAAAGACAGATACCTCAGCTATTCTCTGTATCCACTGCTGGAAATGGAAGGATTGACCCTGTCTTCTTGGAAGCGTCTATCTTGTCAATTCTTTGGTATGGTTATTGGTGCATCATTGTATTGGGGAAAACATCAGAACTGTTTTGTAATGTCTATAGTAGAATGGAATAAATTACATGTTCCCCTAGGGAATATAGTATAGTCAGTATAATTATATATAAAATGTCTTTGATTGAAGGTCATGAAAACATGCCCAGAAAGGACAAAAAATGATTAATCAAAACAGCAACACGATGTTTTGGCCAAATGAAATTTGAAAGGTAAATGAATCAATAACAGAATGTAGCAAAACTTCCTTATAGGTTTGCTGGATGTTAAAATTTTCAGATGTTCTCAAAACGTCTATTTGTTGTCCCTTTACATGTGTGTGCGACATTATTGCTGAAAAAAATGCATTCAGAAGTTTCAAGAATTCTGTTTATGGAAACTGAATCTTCAAAAGCACATACCTGTATTTGATCCCCAAGTGTTTACCAGCTCACTCATTAGGGAACAGAAGTTACACAGTGTGAATTAAATCATCTTCAGTAAAGTTTGCTTTAACTTTCCAGTCCATAGTAAGAACCCTCTGTTGTCAAACACCAGCTAAACAGAAGAGATGTGTGGTCTCATTATTAATATGCTGTGAACAGAATAAATAAATAAATAAATCCATCAAATAAATTGTAACTAATTGCTCATTTAGCTCCACAAATTAATGACTTCTGGCTGAAGCAGTTATAAGTACAGTGATAGTGTACACATCTCGTTTCTAATTAATCAGACATTGTTGTGCCAGGTTGGATGAAGGAGAAATTATTTTATACTATTTGCTGAAGGCCATTGGAGATTTATTTGAGATTATTCTCTTGAAGGCTGCTTCATAAGTAAAATATTCCTTCTTATGAAATGAATCTTTATGCATATCAGCAAGTAAATGCACCGAGGTATAGAGATGGTTTCCTGTGTAAAGATTGGCTTTTGAGACCTATTTACTTCTTTTTCAGAAAAAATGTGCAACTTCTGTTTTGAGGCAGGAGAGGAATGTGGTTGTATTGACTGTCCATACAGGCCTAAATTTGTGTTATTTTGTCCTAACTGGGAACTGTTATGCCAAGAGGAGCATTATGACACTACATGCCAAAATGACTCAGCTAACTTCCTGCTTTGTGGGAAAATGCGTTAGCTGTTTCCCCATCTCTCTTAAACATAGTGGCTTGTGGTTTGGCAGTTTTCACCCTATTCCTGTCCCATTTTAAGAAAATTATTCCTAGGAGGGTACTTAATCTCCCTGCTCACTCAGTAAATACTATAATTTGGACTGCTGTATGGCTGAGGCATTCAAGAAGACTTTTTAGCTTTCTCAGAGGCAATGGGGAAGTAAGCACAGTGAATTGCAAGAACATCAAACAACTTCGACTTCTTTTTGAGAAGTCAACTCTTTGATGAATATGTCCTGACTGATGTCCTGTCTGAAGCAATACTTTGGAAGAAATGCTTACATAATTCTGTGTAATATGTAGAAAGGCCGCATATCTGCCCTAAGCTTTACAAGTCAAAGTTATTCTTTATCATCTGAAGCAGCCATATCTAACAGAATCATGCTTTTCTATTCAGTTGCTATTCCATGTCCTAAATTCTGGTTGGACTATAGTGTATTGCATCTTCTTCTGTCCTGCAATCAGGCTAAGGGTAACTTTCGTTTTTAAGGAGATATATTTTGCAAGAGGCGAGCTGTGCAAACTTCATTTTTCTCCCTCCATCCCTTTGCTTAAAATGACCACAAACATGTTTTACAGGGAATAACGGTCTCACACTCAGTGGCATTTCTGAGGCTGCCTACCAGGTGTGTGGCTGTAGTAATAAAACCTTTGTATCATAGCTAGATTGGTTAAATTAGTTACGGACTAAAACCATAAACTCAGTTTTGAGGCTCTTTTCTAGCTGTCATGTGGTAATTATATTTTGGTATGAACCAACGAGGGCTACAATTTCAACTGTTGCCTTTAAAACCAAAGGTTTTGTTGTACCTATTTTTTCAGCTGTTCAGATTACTTCCATTTTAATTAAAGGTAGGTATAAATAGTGTTCTCTGTTTTCACTTGTCTTCTTTTAACCCCTTTTTCTTTTCTCCACCATGTTTTGTAGTATGGAAGAATGTGAAGCCCTTTGCACACGGCTTGCTATTATGGTGAATGGAAGCTTCAAGTGTCTTGGTTCTCCCCAGCACATTAAAAACAGGTATTATATATCAACATTGAATCTTCTGCAGATACCTTCAGTCTCAGAACTGGCTAGATATTTGGTAGTGCCAAGGCATAAATACTTATGACTGCTAAGCACATCTTTTCCTGCCATCACTAAAGTTAAAAAAGGAGCCAATTAGGATATCTCAGCAAGCTAAATTGACATATGGCATTACTAAAATGCTTTGTAGTCTTCACTGGTAATTGAAGAAGACAGATCTGTATCTAAATGAAGCACTTCTGCACTCAACCTGAGAAATGCATTGTGAGATTTCAACATTCTGTGATATAATGGGATACCCTTTAGTTCCTTGTGATAATTTTTCGTAAGAGAAAGAAGCACTTAACAGGTCAGCACAGTAAGGCAATGCATTTTGAACCATTACTGTCTCCTAACAAATTCACTGGTAATTTTAGATATTTATGCTATAGTTTTCTGCTTTCTTTTCCTGGTGTGGATGAGCATCTCTTCTACTTCAACTCTGCTCATAAGTTAATTTAACATCTGTTTATGGGGATGTTTATTTAGAGGATGGGCTGAATTGACCATGAAGAAAACAGGACCAGAAGTGGAAGGCAGACCTGCTGCAACTTAGAGATAGAACATTTACATTCAGTGATAAGTAGAACTTTTATGGCATCCAGACAGCCGGCTGTGTAATGGCATTGCTCATTTACAAGCTGCAAGGCCACAATGGTTTGTACCAGCTCAGCATTTAGCACTCTTGAGTACAGATACACTTGACAATGTAAACAAGCTCTACAGAAACTGTGCTACCTTATGGGTATAAAGCACTCTGTAGTCTCATACAACTTTTTGTCCCTTGAGGGCACTTCTGGCTTTCTGTCCTTTGGATAGAACTGTAGGCCCTTGCTTCTCAGCTGCATTAGCATGGCAGGCCTGAATCATGTTTACCTTAATGTACTCTTTCCTTCCAAGTTTTTTTTTGTTTTGTTTTTGCTTTTTTTTTTTTTTTTTTTTTTTAACAGCAAAATAGACCTTCAGACCTGTGAACAGGATGGTGAAAAGAACTGAGGTCTGCTTCCATATTTGTGCTTGTTCTGTGTGGTCATATTCATGTTTGCATGCCATTCAGAGTAGTTACCTCAGTTTCTGGAGGCAGGAGAAGCCCTCCAGGAGATTCCAGTTCTTTTGTTTCTAGCTCTTTTTCTTTGCTATCTAGTACATTTTGGCCAAATTTCAAAGCATAGAAAGGTCTATTGTCCCACTAGCTGAAGTAGTTTAGTAGGACTGCAGGCACCCTTATTCCTTTTGTAGTAAGAGACAGATGTCTGTAGAAGACAATGTAGACCTCGGGCAGGTAAAAATGCTTTTTGAAGATGTGCATGTCCCCTGAAAAGGGAAAACAGTATTACTAGGTTCTTAGGCACTTCAGTTGAGCGTGTAAGATAGCTATGATAAATGTGGGCATTCTCTCTCTCTCTTTTTTCTTTTTTTTTTTTAAATATTTCAGATCCTCTGGAGGGTGTACGTGTCTCTGTCTCCTCAGCTTGACCATGAGGGGGGAACATTCCACAAAGTTTAGGTTCACCATTATCCTCTCAGTGACTTTGTCACTGTTTTGCCCCTCCTGATGCTTCCTTTAGCAGCATCTTTTCATCCAGCTTTTTTTGGAAGTAAGAAATCCTAGACATACTCATAATTACACACCATATTCATATAAATAGGAAATTTCTTGATTTTTTCTATCCTCTCTCTCTAGATACTCTTTCAGGTGGAGAGAGCTGCTGGGGTTGTTCAGCCTGGAGAAGAGAAGGCTCTGGGGAGACCTCATTGCAGCCTTCCAGTACCTAAGGGGGGCCTACGGGAAAGCTGGGGAGGGACTCTTTGTCAGGGAGCGTGGTGATAGGACGAGGAGTAACGGTTTTAAACTAAAGAGAGGAACTTTAGATTAGATATTAGGAAGAAATTCTTTACTATGAGCGTGGTGAGGCACTGGAGCAGTTTGCCCAGAGAAGCTGTGGATGCCCCCTCCCTTGAAGTATTTAAGGCCAGGCTGGATGGGGCTTTGAGCAACCTGGTCTGGTGGGAGGTGTCCCTGGCTATGGCAGGGGGTTGGAATCAGATGGCTTTTAAGGTCCCTTTCAACCCAAACCATTCTGTGATTCTGTAATATACCTCTTTCAGATCACAGTAAAAAATTCAGTGCAGAAGAATAAACTATGTGACATGCTGGAAGAATACTCAAGTTAATTCTAAGAACATCAAGACATTCACAGATCAGCCATTCACAAGTCAATGCTGTATCAGCTCCTCTTTTAAACTCTCCAAACCAAGTTCAAGATAAGAATGGTAGTCATATTCATAGTAATTATTTTTTAAATCTATCTCTCTCTATATAAAACAAAAACACTGTGTACTAAAATTACATACTACCAGCAGGTTTGTGTTTCTTGTATTGCCATGACTTTAAAGCAAATCAGTAGCATTCATGTGGGTTAATATGTGCACTGGACACCTGTATCACTGAAGCTTTCAATTGAAACTGTGTAGGTGAAGCTGCATGAAGATTTTCATTTAAGGCAAGACTAAAATCCCTTTAACTCCTAGCTTGTTTATTGATTTAGTCTCCAAATTTTCCACACCCATTGTTCAGGAAAATACTGAATTTTTCTAAAACTTTAAAACCTTTTATTAGGATAAAATAATCACTAGCTTTACCAAAGGATTTAATTAAAATTATACAGTTGTCTGAATTCTCTCTGACTGCCTAATTCATTTTCTTGGCTTCTGAGAGCAAAAACAACTGTAGAGACCGTAGTCTTAAAACCTCATATACAAGCAGCTGTTAAAGCTGCTTTTTTTTATTATTATTATTATTTTTTTAATTAAATGTACAGTAAAGAGATTTCCATGCTTTCTTTGGAAAACTTTTGATAAGTGCTGGCAAGAAGCCAAAAAATGTCCTTGTATTGCTATTATTATGTTACTTACTCTAGTTTCCAGTCTTCCCTCCAGACAGACCTACTGACTGTGGTTTTCTTCACTTGTCCATACAGTCCTCCATCATAGACTTCAGGTTATCACACACCTAATAAATATGGTCATCGTTAAGGGTTTAAGAAGTCTAGTACCTCTGTATAATTCACCTTCCAAACCTATCTTAGGACAATTTCCAGATATGCTACCATGTGCCTGTCTTGCAGAGGACTTCTCCATCTGCACGAGAGAAGCAGGATTCCTTTACTTACTACTCCAAACCATTGAAATAATTAAGATTTAAATTATTGTAATTGTCATTTTCTCACTTTCCACTCCATCTGTGATTATCCTTATCGTCCTGAAAATTGTCCAGGACCTGAAAGTGTTTATCCTTCCTTCCCATTTTCCTTCCCTCCCTGTGATATGTATATGATAGTCCTGTCATATACTCTCATATGGAGCAAAACTTTTTTCCTTCTAAAATGATAAACCATAAACATTTCTAAATCTTTTTCTTTGGAAAAAAGTCTGCCAGCTGAAGAACACTTTCCTTAACAGCCGTATCCACCTGTATGATTGCTGGTTAATTCTTTTTTTTCAGTGTTTACCTGCATTAACACAGTCTAGTGTATTTGTCCCTGCCACCTTCTCAGAGTAAAAAAACCCATTGCTTTACATTTTGTTTAACAAAACTCTTTCAGGAAGCAAAGTAAGTGAAAAAAAAGCACAAGAAAAACTAATTTTCCTGCACCTGATTTGATCTAAATTACTCATAATATAGAAATTGTTTCTTGATGATGCTTTTGTATATTATGTATGTCGATTAATCATACTGGCAGTATACTTACTTAATATTAACAAGCAGGAATTGTACCAAAAGAAATTCATGGGGGCCATCATTGTAGATTATTATGGTTTTGTGTTGTGTTAGATTTTACAACTCATGATTTTTTATTTTTCTCTTATTTATAAGCAGCTGTTGATATCTATGGTCTATCTTCAATTTGTTTCTACAAATTAGATTGAACAAATACTTAAAAATCAATTACAGGTAACCTAATCTAGCTTTGACTGGATAAAAGAAAGAAATGTAAACACTGTATGAACATTTAAACCAGAGCACTTTCATAGAGGTTTTATTTATGATAGAATGAGTCCTAGATTTTAAGAAATTACTGCGGAAGCACATTTTAATATTACATGTGATAGTATTAAAGTCTTAGGATTTTTTTTTCCTCTTTTATATGTAGCTGCATTCACTAAAATAACATTTTTCTTCTCTTTGTGGGGATTCTGTCTGTCTTGATGGAAACCATCAGAATTGTTTTATTTGCTTTTCCTTTAGTACCATTCCAGTTATAACTAAATGGTTAGTTATGATTGCCTTTTTGATGGATGTTTGATGAAGTCTTAATGGGTCTTCCTTGGAGCCCTGTTAAATTTCCTTCTTTGCTGTGGTGGGAAGTTTCAAGGGTTCAGCTTTCTTTCTCAGTACACTTTCAGCCCTCGGCAGATGCAAAAGACCATAGTCTTGGACTGAATACAGGTTTGTCAGATGGCAGTACAAAATTCTGCTATGAAGGCTATGAGTGAGCTCCAGGAAGATGCTAATGTGCTTTTTAATGTGCATAAAAGCTTCATAGGGATATAAAAAGTGACACATGCTGCTTCTAATGTGTGAGACTTGTTTAATTTTTCCAGCTCTTGTGCAAGCCTGTTACCAAGTGCTCACCCAAAAATGTCTCCTCTCCACAATTGAAGGTATTTTAGATTTTATTCCCAACTGTTGAGCCCTGACTATGTTTATCTGTTTAAACATTTAAAGTACCCTCAAATGTTTCTCATTAGTATGAGTATTAGACTTCTGAATAAGAAGATTAATAGAATAGAAGAATAATAGACTTTCTGAATAAGGCCAAAAGACGTGTTAGCCAGGAAGAACGAATTGAAGAGTAATTTCCAAAAAGTTAGCATCTTAGTTCTAGATATAGTTTGTATGAGATAGATGTGTTAACAGTTGTGCCTATTAAAACAGAATTTCAGTTGACTCCTGCCAACTGAGTCAATTACTCTAAACTGTGAATGGATTACATCTAAACGATCTCTCCAGTATTCTCCATTATACTTAATGTTTTTTTAAAAAATCACAGAAGCATTTCCATGTTAGGTACAGCTGGCCAATCCTATGGGAACAACATTTTGAGTACCATTCTTCATTTTAGGGCCATCTGGACAGACTTCTTTTAGCTGAAAAATCCATACCAATTTTTCAAGTGCTGGACACACATCAAGTCATTGTTCAAATTGTATCAGCAAGCAATCTGATTAAATTACCCAGCGATTAATCCATTTGTTATAGCAGTTAGAATGGAAGATGTGTTGCCAAGCTATTTACACTTTACATTTTTTTAGAAGGTTGATTAAGAATATTTTATTGCTTTTCTCAAGATAACTCGCATGTGGATTTCTTAAATGGAAAAAAAAAAGGTTTAAGTTTAAAGATCTCATGAATATTTCAGCCGTCATTGGACAGTGTGTTATCATACTAACAGGAATATTTGCAGTGACTTTCTTACATAAAATGTAGGAGTGAGATGATATTCAAAAATATGATTTTTATTCCTGTTGATAGACAACATAAATTCCTTTTGTACATGAAAAACGTATTAAGGCAGTAGATGCATAAATGTGTATTCATGCAATATAGCTATTTTTAAATCTTCCCAGAGGAAATCTTTAAGAAAACAGTTCTACAACTTTAAAAGCATATGCAATGTGAGTTCAGAAATCAAAGCTATCTTCATACTCATAAAAAACTTTGTGCAACATTAGTTCAGCCCTACTCTGTGTGTACATCACAATGCAATTTTGGGGGGTGAAATTTTATATGGTGTTTCCTGCAGGACACTGCAGTATAGCTGCGTACTTGTATTCTCTTCCCCTAGCATGTGATCTGTCTTTACTAGGCATTTTTCAAACCTGTCTCTAAAAATACTATTATCAGCATTCATTAGAGCAGTGCTTTGTAAATATTAACATCTATGTTTTCAATGATACTTCCAGGAAACAGGATTTGAAATAATTATCTCCATTTTATAGAGATGTAACTGGAGCATGACAAATATGCTAAAGTTAAAAGGTTTTGGGTAGCCAATCTGAGCAGTTTATGACTAAATATTTTAACAATACGTAGTGCTTGGTATTCTCAAAACCACAAAGCCATTGCTATTTTCAGCTGTAGCAGTGAGTGTTATGAAAGTACTATGAATTCCTTCTGCAGATTGGAGCCCTAGGTCTCAAGGTGGGCACTTAGCAGGGTAGGAAGCAGTAGTGAAAAATGTGGTCTGAGTGAATTACCACAGGTCACAGAGGTGTACTGGAGTGGAAGGGTAGGATTTGCTTCCACAGAGCCATTCTCATCCACCAGAACGGTGAAGCACTTACTCAGCAATCTGCTGTCTTACTTACAACATTTTCCAGATATTTCAGTAGACAAAATCAATTCTCTGAGCATTTACCTCCAGTTTATCTTGTAAACTCTTCACGGTAGGGATTTCTATAAGAGATACTATGCAGTGATGCAATTAAAGCTTATATAATAATGCAGATATTCCGGTTGTTTGAATGTGGATTTCAGAGCTGACCTTCATTCTAACATTTTTTGAACTTGAGAATTTGAACTTAAATTGTTGGTAAGGTCCTTTCAATAGACATCTTAGTGTATAATATTCTGATAAAAAAAAAAATCACTACAAAAACAAACAGAAAACAGTGACAGAAACACATAGATAATATTACTTCCTTCTGCTTTTTTGACTGTTGAGCCCCAGAAGGCACTTTAAGGAACTGTTGTTCTGGTTCTTTGTAGGCTCCGCCATCAGCCTTGCATAGAATTACAGTGCTGCTCTTCCTATTTCTCAGGGAATGCAATATGTAAGTAAAAAAAGAGTAACAGATCTCTGATACTTGCCTGTATATGCAAACACAAGCACATATACATACATTTGTACAGGGACAGATTTTGTGTGCATACAGTTGTACATACAATTAATAAGATTTTTTGAAGTTTTTAGCACATATTTGGAAATCATACCTAAGCATTTAAAACCCTGAAATTCAGACAGCATGGTAACATTGTACCCTGCATTGTTCATAATCTGAGACTATCACTGTTATTGCAATGATATTATTGAATATAGAAATTTACTTTAGGTGACTTTGTATGAAAGCTTGGAGTATATGTGAACACAAATGCATGTACAATGTACTTGAACAAGTATTACTTGTTGTTTTAATAGCTGTTTTTATGTTTCTATTGTTATCCTGGAAAAATCATAATCAACTAAAAAAAGATGAAACAATCTATGAATAGTATATGGAAGATAGATTTTGTAAGTTAGTTGTTATTGCATCTAATTAAGTTTTTATTGTTTGTTCAGCAGCACTAAGGTTGTTCTGAATAATTGCAGAATGAATTTGCATTTTACAAGTTATTTTTGCATTTGATAGTAACAATTTTTTTAAAAATAAAGCAAGTATTTCACATACCTCAAATTTAGAAACCTTTCTTCTATCTTAGATATTGTCTTTCTATACCTCTTAATAGTGAATGACCTGAATCTGTATCCTGTGCCTGAGTAATCATATTGGAATAAGTGTTGGCTTGTCTAGATGAGACTTTATGGAAAGCAGAACCTTATCTGTCTGTAAATGAATGCAAACTGAAACATCGTGGCAAACAGCTCAGTAACAAATTATTCTCCTTCTTTTATTTATGGCATATATTCTAAAAGATGCATTTCCTTTCAAACGTTAAGTGCCAATGTTCTTTTTATTTTTTATTCAATAATGTCATTTTGGAGTATTCTTTTAATCACTCAGACTAGTGCTTATATAAAGTATGCACATTATATTTCCACAAGTAAACTTTTCGTGAGCTGTAATTTTTTGATGTGTGTATAAATATATACTTACATACATGCACACACACAAACACACACACATACATATATACACACACAGATGCTAAAACTTAATAGCATAATATTCTCCAGGAAATGTAATCTTTGTTGATTTTATTTCAAAACAACAACAACAAAAAACGTAAGGATGATAAGATTTGATTTGATTTGATTTGATTTGATTTGATTTGATTTGATTTGATTTGATTTGATTTGATTTGATTTGATTTGATTTGATTTTCATCAAGGCTTAGGAAATATGGCCATGTTCTTGATTTCCTGGGGTTACATTCAGCAATTTTGGTGTGGGGAAAGAAGAGTTATGGGTTTGGAAAGAGTGTGATTCAAGGAGCTGGTCATACTTGACTATCTTGTAAATTAAAACAGTGGTTTCTAGATTAGGTTTTGTTTGTTTGTGAACAAGCAAACTCCTAACAATTTCAAAGGAAATTGTTTATAATAGAGATATAATAAAGACTATTGTAGAGCAAATAGAAAGAAGTCTGCTAATACTGGACTTGATTTTTTACCTTTCACAGAAAACAGGATGTCATGGGCTAGCTCTGAAAAACACTGTGTTAGTACCTTTAGGGACCCCTTTTGACCATCCAAGTGTAGGCTCATCTGAGTACAAGGCATTGTATTTCAGGAACTTTTCTTATTCCCACTCAAATCTCTAACCCAGGACCTCTGAAAAATGGGCAGAAGAGAACACTGAGAAGTTAGTATTACTTGGTTTGCTTAAAGTGGTAGCCCCTCTACTCGGTATGAGAATTTTTAGCCTTTTGGCAACTGAATATACTTCCATTCCTACTGCAAAGCTAGAAGGAGCCCCAAGAAAGCATCCTGGGGGGCTTGCTCATAAATTTGGCTACACCTTAGTCCATTGTGTGACTGCAGCTTGGGTGGACATACATGTGAACTAGCTTAATATTATCTATCCTTATACTATTGGCAGCATGTCTGCCATCATGGCTACATCAAGGGCTGGAAACCCCCTCCGAAAATGGGGGAACCATTTGGGAAGTTAGCCCAGGCTGACCTCTACTTTGTTATATTTTTACTACCAGCTACAAGGTCAGACCAAAGACCCATCTAACATTGTATCCTCTCTGTCTAATACTGGCCAGGAGGGAAAAGTAGGAGGACCAGATAAGCACATTAAGATACTTTTCCAGATTACTCAGCAAGCCTTCAGCAATTTGCTTCTTAGAGATTTCCTAAACCAGAAAAGCCCTTAGTGGATTTTCCCCGGCCCCCCCCATGAATTTCCCTAATCTCTTACTCAGCTCATGTCAAATCCTGGCACCCAGCATATCCTGTGTCAATGAGTTCTATGGTTTTCATGTGCTATATGGAAAATTAGTTTCCCTTACTGAATTTGAATTCCTTTCGCTCTAATTCAATTTGATGGTCTCTGGTCTTGCATGAAAAACAGGATCATAGGAGAGTGAAGAAGCAATCATTAATTGTGTTGTCTAGGCCAGTCATGATTTGGGGCACCTTTCTACCACCTAGACATCTTTTTTTTCTGTGCTGAAAAGTTTTAGCCTGTTTTGTAATTCCCAATTGTTCCATTTTACAATTGTGAATTTTTTTCATTCCTTGTTCCATTTTAAGTTCCATTTTTCCCTCATTATTTGAGCTGCTCAGTGAGCTTGAAGACCCATGCAATTACAAGTGTGGAGCAGTTGGATGCATTTTGTAGTCTTTGCTAAGTTCATACTTCTTCAGTTGATGCTGTTGTTAATACTCAACTACTTTAAAATCAGTCTGGGAATGTATGTGTTAGTTTCAGTCTCATGGTTGCATTTTAGTAGGTAAAGCACTCAAATAATTCTCCTAGAACTGCTGATGAAGTGAAAGTCAAGCTTAAACAACTAGCTTGACTGAGAGAAAAGAGAGAAAAGATAAAGAGCAAAAATATTTTTTGTTAGAATATGTGTTTGTGTGTGTGTGCATACACAAATAAAAATGCAGGTGTTGTTAAAGTGAGTGATAGAAATTAGCAATGGAAAATATCTTTGTTGAATAGCTTTGAAGAGATGGTGATTCTTTTGCAACAGATGGCTGCTGAACAGGTGTGCTGGCTCAACTTAAGCCATTTTAATGATAATGTTTCCCTCCTTAGGTCTTGAACTATCAGTTGTTAAAGGTTTGATTCTAACAGTGCTAATCAAACCAGATTGTGCTTTTCCCTGTAATTCCACTTTGGGTTTCTGAATTAATTATATAGTCTGATTCAGAGAGGAAAACAGAGTGAAAACGAATGGTCAACTCAATTTCCACTGCCTCAGTGTGCTACGGAAAGCAGCTTGCTGATTATAGCAAGGGGAAATGTTTATTGCTGATCAGCTTACTCTGTAATGGGAGCTACTTTACTGAAGTGAGTTATAAAATCAAGGTATAGAAACATCGTAATTTGACTAGCCAGAAGAGAAAAAAATCTTTTAAAGCTTTTTATTTGTACTGTGCTGGTGTTCATGCCGTTCACAATTTAGAATTAAAATGAAGTTGCACGGGCTTCTTGGTCTTTGCTAATCAGAATTTTGATTCATTTTCTTTGGAAACTTCATTTCGTGCAACAATTTTGTTTTACGAGACCATTGAGCATCTCCATAAGCCAGCATTTTTCAAACTGTGATTCAACAGTGGATGTCTAGAAATGCCAGAAAACTGATCAGAATCAGTGATCTCTTGTAAAATGTTGCCTCAGGTTGGCTGTCATCTAAACTGAACACCCTTGTTAACTATATCCATCTTTGTAACATCTTTTTTATTGTCATATGTATTTTTGCAGGGAGGATGCTATGCATTTAAAAGATTTAATTAGAGATCTATTATGTGTTAGTAAATCATTGTGAAGCAAACCACCCAGCCACTGCTTTGGATTCTACCCTGTTCTGGATCCCTTTAGTGTAACAGCACTGTTCATCTGTCAGGTCACGCTGCTCAGTGAATAGCTGGTACCCTGCAGCTTGGACTGGAGAGGATTTATTCATATAATGTCCTTCAAGAACAAGCAAACAGGACACTGAATCAAGAATGTTTCTTCTTACTATAATTCAGTTGGCTCAGCGGCTGTATTTGGCTAAAAACAAAATCAACTCCCTCCCCCCTTCCAAAAGCAAAACAACCAAAGGCTTTATAACAATGGAGGTACAGCATAAAATAAAAGTTAAAGCCCTTACGTTGCTCTATATGCATTATAGATGAGGGACATAAGGTGCTTCATGTGAAGTATTTAGCTGGCAGTTACTTAGACAGTGGTTAAACTGGGCATGTCTCCAAATAGTCATTATTTTTGTTACACTTTGATTGAGATTCTGTAGACATTATTTTCTATATTTGAAAAGGGCAGCATCATAGAGTATGCTACAATATTTACTTCTGCTTTGATCATGTGAAAACGTGCTTCATAGCTGTCGGATCCAATTAACTCGGTCACTACCCTGAATCACAGAGGTGTACCCAGGAAGGGGCATTGGCATGAGGGAGCAATAGGGAGAATAGGTAATAGAAATAGAAGAATGGAGTGAAGGATTTGGGGATGAGTCATTCTGGGGCTGGAGCCTGAAAAAAAGGAAATAACATTGGAGTGAAGGATATGGGAGTGGTGGAATGGGAAGGTAGAGGAACCACCAGGTTTCTGGGAGGATGTGGACACGCAGCCAGATCTCCCTGTTGCCCTCCCAGATCTGCCTTTCCGTTACTCCTGGACAACAGAGAGCAGCAGTGGCTTGGTGCCAGTAGTAAAGTCCCAGCAAAAACCCATGCTGAGAGCATTGCCACGGGTGAGAGGAAAGCTCTTCCAACTTGGCTCTGGCTGGGCTTTTTTCCCTAGTGAATAACCAAGCCAGTGAAGACAACGGGAGGGTGTGTAGCTGCAGGGAGGCATGCAGCAGCCCTGAGTCACCTCATCTCTGCTGAGCTCTGCCCTTGCCCCCAGTGCTGCATAACTTCTGTCACTTAAGCAACACGTGTGAGGCTCTGGATGTGATTTCAGTGTTGGTAGATGTATTGGAACTTCAACAACAGGTAAATCTAACAAAAAATAATGTGTTGGTTAGATTGCCTCTACTTAACTTTTATCACATCTATATTAAGAGAGAGGTTCATTTCCTAAATTATTTTTTGAAACAGATTGTGTGGCCGAAGAGCTAAAGAAAATTCATTAACTTTGCCATCTCCCTAAATACCTGTGTACTTTGTGTATCTGTAAAAACATATTGTACACATATTTGCTGAAATAAAAACTGTCCTGCTTTGTTAAAAGGTTTGAAATAGTGTTACATCATCAGAAAAGTTAAAATAAAGGATTTCTTTTTTTGTTTGTAACTAGAAAACTTCATAGCTTTTTTTTTTTCTTTTGATAACTCTTCAAAGCAGTGTTGTAATTAAAGTATACTTTAGTTACCCTAAGGTACAAAGTATAATAAAATATAGTATTGTAACTAAAACCTATGGATAACAAATTTTTTTTTTGTTTGTTTGTTTTCTGTTTGTTACCATTAATTTAACAACTTTCTCATTGAAATCAGTGTCTGCTTTTTATAGTATAATGCTAATATCCCAGTGATAATGCAATAGGCGTACATGATGTTATTTACCATAATTATTACAGGAGAATTAAATGAAAAAAGAAATATATTCTTCCTGACTTCATAGAGTAGATGACTGGATCTATGTTTCTGTGTATCATTCTCAGGTTTGGGGATGGCTATTCTGTCAAAGTTTGGCTGAGCAAAGAAATAAGCTCTCGAAGAATGATTCTGGACTGTCTACAGCTGCATTTTCCTGGAGCACAATTTAAGGTACAGCTGAAATTCCTCATCATAGTAATTATTCTACAACAAGATTAAGTGTGGGCTGATAAGAACAATGTATACATGTTTATATATATTGATTTTTTTTTTTTTCTGGAGAAGTATGCATATGCATCTTTTTCATTTTCCTATTAAGCAATTTTTAAAAATCTGACTTGGAATATTGATTAAATCAACTCCAAATGGTCATTTAGGCAACATAAACAAATAGGTCCTTTCTCTATGTAATAATTTTCTTGTGATTTTATTGTTGACCAAGATAAACTTGCTTTTTTGTTCACCTGTATTAGGAATGAAGTGAGTTTGCTGAGAGTGTAGTTAAGGTCCACAGCTGGCAACTCTGTCTTTACTGAGATTCTTTTATTTGATATGAAACCTTACAAAAGACCTATAGTAATTAGATTCTCTCTCTAGATATATGTTTTTTTTTTTTCTTTTTTAATACATATATTTTCCCAGGAAACTTACCAATAAAGCATAGAATTAAGAGAGAAAGACTTTTCTCTGGCTGAAATGAAGTTTAGTAAATAAATAAATAAAACTGAAGAGCATCCTACTGCAGAAATTGTTACTAAGGATTCTTTTATATCCTATCCCATTACATTATAAATTTTCCTTTGTTTTCATTTATATCTGTGTTAGTTCAGTGCAAGGATCAAAGGCAATCTTATGATGTACAAAAGCTCAAAACAAGCACACAGATTAACAGAAAATTTCCCTTTCTTAGATACCAGCCACTTGATTACATAATGATGAGGGAATCCAATATTTTTTCATTTTGTGTATAGTCAAAGTGGGTATGTGTAAGCCTACTGGTAACTAAACTTTGGTTTACTGCCTCATGTCTTCCCAAACTCCATTGCATCAGGGCTACCATCAATTAAATTTGAATCCTATAACATAAAAGAGTCCTAAATTTATATATCTTTTATGAGATTAACAAAATGTCATCTCAGAACATGCACTAAATACGTATGTTCCAAGTAAGAACATTTCATTTAGCTACCAATGCAGGCAAAATATATTCTTATTTAAAAGCTCATATTGTTAATTTGCAGTGAAGGTCTACTGAAACCAGACTGGTTAAAGCAAATACAACTTCATCATCGTGTGCATTCACTTTTATCTGTTTTTATTATTTTTACTTTTTTATAGGGACAGCATCTTAACCTGCTTGAGTACCATGTCCCTCGAAGTGAGGGATGCTTAGCCGAGCTCTTCAGAGTCCTAGAGAACCACAAAGATTTTCTCCAAATCAAACACTACTCCATTAACCAACCCACACTGGAACAGGTATTTTTTTTTTTTTACATTTTTTTTTAACATTCTTTCTGTGTTACTGTAATTATTGATGCATTAAAATCATTTGCTGGATGTATGTGATAAACCAGCAGTTGCAGACTGTCTCAGATCTACACAGTAACATGTGAACCCTACTGCTTTTACACTGCAGGTGAGCACAGTCAAAGCAGCACATGAAGCCACATGCTTGTATTATATGTGCAAGCATGATTACTGCTTAGATGCATCCCATTCTGTGTGAGATGAGAAGGCAGGACTGTGAACTACCCACCACAGTATAAAAGTTGGGATCTTACCAACACCCTTCAAAAGACTGAACAAGTCTGTAAATCACAGTAAACCATAGGCTTACAGGACATTTTCCTTTGAGTTTCCTTTTTTTTGCAGTGAGTGTTATGCTGCACAATAGAGAACAGTGGAAATGCACAAACAGACAGAAGAGACCCCGCTATTAACAACAAAGAAATCCTATTTGGGCAGAAGGAATAGGAGAACAATAGCAAGGGTGGGATTTCTGAGTGGCTGTGATGTGTTAGAGCATTCTTGTATGCAACTTCTTGTTATGTATTCTGCAAACTGACGGAGTCACATCTAGTCAAAATATTAATTTGTATGATAAATGGTGTGAACTTATTCCTTTTACCCTTGTGCAAATCATTAGTGAAATATTCTGATTTGTACTAATCTTTTAACTGCTTGTAAATTATCTATTCACTGAATAGCTGAATGTACGATGATTCCAGTCTGATGATTGTTCAGGAGTTGTTCACTCAAGCTTACTTCCTCTGCATTATTCATGGTGATTCATCACCTCAGTCACCTACTCTTGTTTCTTCTCCCTGACTAACTGAGTTTCAGTCTTAAACAGGAAAATAGTTCTCTTGAATAACAAACACCCTTATTACCCACCCTGTTTGTTTGCATGTGAATAATATGATCATTTGAATCAAGAATAGCCATCTTTCCCTCTCCATTCCTTGCTGTCAAATAGTTGTGTGATTTAAAAGTAAACAAGTCTTTCTGTAGTAAGATCTGTTCAGAAAAAAAAAAATAAATATATTCATATATAAAGGAGGCACATGAGTTGTTGAATCATTACTGTGTAGTGTTCAGAAGTATACCTTTGCCTTGAAATATCTGGACTTTCATCTGTGTGATGGTGGTTGATAGAAACAGCAGGCTCAAGTTCTTCTGGCATGCCATTTAAATGCAAAGTAAAACAATTATTTCTCAGTAACTTGTGTAGCAGTAAAATATGATTTTCATATATAAGTTGGTAACTCATTTTACCATTGTTTTTATAGTTCATCAACCACTGTGTTAGCTGGAGAGGTGAAGAGGGATTATTTATAGAGTTTACAAAACATATCTCTAGGGGGGTTCTTGCAGCATAAACTATTAATTTTTGTGTCAGAAAAGCTTAGAAAAGCAACTGAAAAAAATCACCAGCTACGTCTCCAAAGTTTTTGTTCAAATACTGTTATTTTGAAAGTCCTACTTTTTTCTTGCCTTACAGGTATTTATTAATTTTGCTACACAACAGCAAGGTACCTCGCCTTCTTCACAGGAACCTCCCATCGTTCATCAAGACCACTTGCCAGTCTAGGCTCACAACAGGATAGAGCTTCAGCAGCATTTGTGTGTGTGTATGTTTGTGTATATATACACACATTTTTTTATGTAATAAAACTTTCAGCTTTTAACAGTTTGTGAGTGAGGGGAATATAGTAGGAGCAGAGGTGAGTTGGCATTTGTAGTCCAGAAGGAATGATACGAGTTCTCAGTAAAACAGGACTAGTTACATGCAGACCAAAAATCTGCCAGAAAGTAATGCTTTGAAATGAACTGGAATTTTATAATACACATGGCCTAATTAATGCAGCTTTGTGTAAGAAAAAAAAAAGCTGATCTGAAATGTCACTGTGTATAGTGGATTTTTAATTTTTTTATTTTTATTTTTTTGTGGTGGATCTATATTCATTTGACTACAGTAATTTTCTCTTGCATGCACACTTAATAACTGATTTTTACATGAGCAAGGTAAGAAAAAAATCATTGAATGGTTGAAATAGCTAGGCTATCACCCAATATTTTTATTTAATAGCACAAATTGAGAGCCTTTTGACTTCTGCATTAATTCAGATCTGTGTTGTGACAAGCTAAATTAGCCTTTTTATTGTATAAAGGATGCACTATATTCCACGAGGGTCTATGTTAAAGAGGGTATTAGTGTACTAGTCTGCTTCCCAGTTATGTTAAGTAAATTTAATAAGGCTTCATAAATCATACTTGACAATGAGTTTTCCCTTACGCCTACAGGTTGCTGCTGGTGGAATTCTCAAGTATCTTTTTAATGACCTATTTCCTTTTCCCCAGCTTTTTTTTTTTTTTCTTAAGAAAATGTCAAAATTCTGTTTAAGGGGCATATTAAAAAAATAAGCTAAGCGTTCAAACATTGATCAATAAACTTTTCAATAATTGTGTATTTTGGTGCTAGATACTTCCTATGAGGCAATGCCAAAGCCTTCAGCCTGTGCACATGTAAAAGAAGTGAACTCTAATGAATAAAAACTCCTTTTGTTTTGTGGAAAAAAAATAATGAAAAATTTCTTGGGGTAAGCTGCTGGCTTTTTCAAGTCAAGCCCTTTGGCAATTCTGTAAAAGTAGCTGATATCACTTTTGTTGGACTATATTGCTCAATAGTTGAAACTGTAGAACTCGTGACTTGGAAGTGTATTGCTGGGTTCTGGGGTGGGCAGGGTAGGTGGGAGTTATACCTTGAGATTGAAAAATCTGATTTTAAAACATCATTTTTTTTAGTGCTAATGATCAAATTCCCTGCTGTACAGTGATGAAATATTAAACAACAACAACAGCAAAAAAATAAATAAAAAAGTATTTGTGTTTTAGGCTTTGCAAGCTGACTCAGAAGACTGCTTATTAATGCTTTTACTAACACTTGGTTTGTTGTTGTGGTTTTGTCCCACTTTGCTTTTCTAAAATTAGAATTCAGGTTGCCTATTTTTATAAAGGTGAAATGAAGTCCTAAAGGAAAAAAAAAAAAAAGTGAAGATTTACAGACTTGACATACAGACTTGTATGTATCTATAGATCAAAGCAAGTGAGTTTATGAAATTACTTTATTACCCTGGTACAATGGGATGGCTGTGTCTGAGGTGAAAACAATTAACTTTTTTCTGAATGACGCTGGGAGTGTGAAGTTTCTCAGGTTTACAAACAGAACAAGAATGGTCAGTCTTCAGTCTTAGCAGTGTGTGAAAGAAGTAGGGGGCAAAAGAAAAAGCAGGCAGATGCTGGAAATTTCGGCAGAAATGGGGGTATGCTAAGAGTGGCCTGCTTAGGGTGGAAGAAACTGAATGTACAAAGCACAACCAAGCATCTTTGAGTCATAGTCTGAATCCAGTCAACAGAAGAAAGCTTCTGGAGCTGTTGCTAGGATGGAAAAATAGAAAGGAAAGTATGGCAAGAAGATGGGTATAGGGCTTTTTTTTTTTTTTTCTTCCCTGTTGCTATGTTTATATCTGTAAATTAGTGGCATTATGATTGATTGGCTTGCTTTCTTTTTTATTTTATATTATTTTTATTTTTTAATAATCTCTAATAACTCTGTCTTTCAACCATCACAAGTCCTTAAAAAATGAACAATACATGAGGAAATTTAGAAGGTTGGTTTTGGGAAAGGGAAGCGTGTCAGTTCTCGGGGCATAAGGCAGCTTAGCTTAAAAGTCCCATTTGTATAGAATTGTGACAAGAATGCCTATTTCTGCCTAGGAAGTGTGACAGGGAGTTGAATTAATAAAACAGTCCTGCAGCTTTCTTAGACCAAGGGAAGCATTAAAGCACACAGGACTTGTGTGGTGAAACTGAAAAATGGTGGCCTAGCTGAATGTGTAGATAGAGGAGCTTTTTCAGGGTTTGGCTGTGTAACACTAATTAAATGTCATTTTTATTAAAATGTGAAAGATTATATTAGTGTAATAGATGAATACAGTAAATAAGGTTTACTTCAGACTGATGGTTGAGTAAATTCAGTTAACAGTGTTTTTCTTTTTTAAAATTGCTTCATATGCATCTCAGGAGACCCAATTTAATTCAGGCAAGTAGCAAACAATGTTTGTCTCCCAATCCTTTATGGTTGAAGAAGGTCAAAATCTAATTGAGTTCCAGTATACTGGGTTCTCTCTCAGAGGACATTTTCCGTCTACTTGAATTGCTGCATTCCTGAAATATGTGTTTCAAGACCAGTTTTTGAAGATTTTTTTTAATTAAAAAAAATAAATAAATAAATAAGTCCTAAACTAGGAGTCTGGACAGAAAAGGCCATTTATATGTTAATGATGAAATAGTCCTTGAATTCACAGAGCATGCAGAAATACCTCTTCTTCTAACACTCCTGAATTTTGAATCAAAGACGGCTGAGGATTCAAAACAGTAACTTTTCTTGTGAGACTTTTGATAGGGAAGGTTCATGGTATTTCAACTTGTAGTTTCCCTTAGTATGAATGTATTCCCTTCACCCCGGGTCTTAAACTGGGATTAAACTCAAAATTAGAAAATCAACTGAAATTCTCAAATGCTCAAAATCGAAGCTGGGGAGATGATTTTCATACTTTAAGGGACTATTCCATTGTCTAAATCAACAGAAGAGCTTCTGCCAACTGTAGTGCAGATTATTTCAGGCTCTATCTTAACTTTCATAAAGTTATAGAAAAAGGTGGGCAAAAATAAACTGTAGAGCTGAACCTTAGATCAAAAGACCACAAATTCAATAAAGGTGGTGGGGTAATGGGAGTAGTGGACAGGATGGCAAAACTCTTGAACTGATATTTTGCATCCTGCTTCATATTAAATTTCTGAATGAATTTCTGCCCCAGAAAAAAAAAAAAAAATCCTGGTTTGATTCAGTCATGACCAAAGATGGTAAATTTCTCTCAGGGTAGTGGAAAGTATGTACCCTGACTGGGATGATGATGGGAGCCTTTTGAGCTTGTTTGTCCTTATGAAATTTGAATAATTGGGGTCTGAAATCTCCTAAATTAGGGAGTTGAATCTGGCTGTTGTTGGAGCTGTTCAACTCATACATCAGTCTAAACCTAATTTAGCTAAGAATATTACTTTCCTGGTCCTTTCCTAGTAAGTAGAAAAGCTGACAGTTTCTTTGATTCAGTTTAATGTGATTTAATCTTTTTATGTCAGCACTTTCAATTTTTCTTTCTAAAGAATAGGGAGATCAAAGCTAGCAATGTGAGTATCTTGCTTTAAGTGATTGAGAGCCAGCTAGGTCAGACAATTTTCCTGAGATCTACAGTAACTAAAAAGAAGATGCTTCCTGAGTTGCATGTTAGGTACTTGCAAATAAAACTAATGCAAGTGCAATGGAACAGGGCAGCATGTGTGAAGCAGAAATCACAGATACCTTGCTATTACAGAGAAAGCAATAGCCTGCTGCTTTCACCAGGCAAGGTTCTGCTGAATGTTTTAACAGATGAATTCTCCATGCTGAATGATGATATGGATCACTGAAGAAACCAAAGCATTTTTTTTCTTTATTAAATTTTAGCAACACAGTGAATATTGTTTCAGCAGTGCCCTCATGCGTATTGCTACGTGGAAATACATGTTGGGGTAAATTCTGGCTTCTTCAGCAACGGCCACAAGAAAGCTGTAATCACACTTTTGTGCTGTAAAAGTATATGCACATCCTTAGCTTAAGCAGATCAAACTGGCGATGTTCATATTCTCTTTCCCACAAAAGACAAGTGGAGAAACAGAAAATATAAGCTATAAAAGTAAATAGTTAACAGGTCAGATTTCCATGTGCGACTAATTTATTCCAGCTACAGGATAAAATACGTGTATAATTTTGCTGCCTGTTAAGCAGCTGGTGCCATGGACAACTTAAAGAAGTGCCTTAGGATTCAGCTGACTATGAGGCACCCAGCAGGAAAAGAATAGGATCCTCTAATGTGCTGCAATTTAAGGTAAGATCAGTCAGGAGTTCTTCCACCCTCATACTGAGGTAGTAAATGCTGGTTTATAATTAAGTGTATTGCATATAATTAAACTCCTCTTCTATGCACATTATACACATTATTATATTCAGTAACTAGATCCCTGTAAAATCTTAACAATCCTCTCAGAGTTAAATCATTTGGAACTTGATTCAACTTCTACGAAAAGTGAAAGTGGTTTTTTTTTTCTTTTTTTTTTGATTCAGAGCTTGTTCTTCAGACTTTAAAAATTATGGCTAAGGAGAACTTGAGTGCTTGAGTGAAGGAATGTGTGGCATTTATTTTGAGTAAAATGGAAAATTCACATAATAATCTAGCTAAGGAGTTGTAGTCATCCAGGACTTTGTAGCTGATAATAATTGTCTAATAAAAAGAACATCAAATTATTTTCTTAATAGAAGTCATTAATATGTATCAATTCTATAAGTAATATGTGAATCCAGTACAGGTTGAACCTAGATCTGAGAGCATTCTCAGTATATGAAAGGTAAGCATTAAGGTAATGCACATTTTGAAGTTTTTATTTTTTTAGTTTCTTTTCCCCAAAGATAACTAAATGATTAGAAGTGATACTTGCCAATGGCCAACTAGTCACTTAAAATGCTTATTGATGGCCCAGAGCTGAGGCTGTTCACATGCTGTTATTGAAACAGCTGTATTTTACTAGTCTCTCTCTTTTTTTTTTTAAAATTTAATTGATTAATTAATTTATTTATTTTTACTGAATGCATGGTTTGGTTTAACCAGCAGTAAAAGCTATTGCACAAAATATATTTTGAAGATTTTTTTCTTCTTTTTGCAAACTGTGCAATTAAGAGATAGATTTTCTAGATGTATAGTAATTGAGGCAAACTCTTCCAGTGCCTCACCACCCTCTTGAGTGAAGAATTTCCTCCTCACATCTGACCTAAATCTTCCCTCTTTTAGTTTAAAACCATTTCTCCTTGTCCTATTATCATCTGTCTGTGTAAAAAGTTGCAGTCCATCTTTTTTATAAGTTCCCTTTAAGTACTGAAAGGCCACAATGAGGTCTGCTCGGAGCTCTCTGTTCTCCATGCTGAACATCCCCAGCTCTCTCAGCCCTTTTTCATAGGAGAGGAGTTCCAGACCTCTGATTATCTTCATGGACCCACTCTAACAGCCCCACATTCTTCTTGTGCTCGGGGCACCAGACCTGGATGCAGCACTCAAAGTGGGGCCTCACAAGGGCAGGGCAGAGGGTGACAATCACCTCCCTCGACCTGCTGGCTGCTCCTGTTGATGCAGCCCAGGATGCAGTTGGCCTTCTGGGCTGCAAGCACATAGTGCTGGCTCATGTCGAGCTTTTTGTCCACCAGAATCCCTGAGTCCTTCTCTGCAGGGCTGATCTCAATGAGTTCTTCTCCCAGTCTGTACTCATGCCTGGGATTGCCCCAGCCTGGGTACAGTACCTTGCACTTGGACTTGTTGAATCTCATGGAGTTCACATTGGCCCATTTCTCATCTTGTCCAGGTCCCTTTGGATGGCATCCTTTCCTTCTGGTGTATCAGCTGCACAATCTGTTTTTAATTCCTTCAGGTCTGCTCTTTCACTGTGCCAAAGAAGTAAGTATTGGTTGGATCAAAAGGCAATGGTGTTGAGAAGTGTGATGAAGACAGATGCAGTTGTCTAATGTGCTCTGAAGATATGACAGTAGAGGATTTCAAAAATGTTAAGTATAAATAGCCAAAATAATTTCCCCCCAAAAAAGAAGGTATAAACAAAATGAGTAAATTACTCGTTTCAGGCTGTGAAGGAAGATAGTGGCAAAATTATGAAAAGAACCCTTTTTCTGAGATTAGTGAAACAAATATGTCGTCTTGTCATTAAGTTTAGAGACAGCCAGAGCATCTGCATTTTTTTCAGTCCATTGGTCTCGTCTTGTAAGACAGGTCTCTCCATATTTAAAACTAAATAGAGAAAGACTAGCTCAGGGGATTTGAAATGAGAAACAGTTTTATTTGTAGGTCAGTTTTTCAAAGCCATCCCAGGTGTGCAGCCAGACTAAAAGAGAGAGGGTAGGAGGGGAAGGGGGAATAAGGTAAAAGAAAAAGGGAATAGAGTGAAAGGAAAAGTTTATTTATTTATTTATTTTTGAGACAATTTGTATTGCTGTAAGATTGAAGTGAAAGAACACTGGAGGTAGGCTGCCAGTGTTATTGTGTTTCTCAGAGCCACAGGAATAGTAGAGAGGCCATGCAAAGTATTTTGTGGAGGGAAGGACACAAAAAGGAAGGACTCTCATAAGAGAACAAAGAGAATCTTTAATGCTAATGGAAAAGAAACCTGACATAACACAGTAGTCTTGGTAATATCCATCAACACTACCAGGCCAAATTTATTTCCCATCCGGAGGGTTGATCGTTATATATGAACTTGGCTGGTATTGTGTTGATCACCCACAATTCTGCTCACTTCTGGGGCCTTTGGTCATTTTTTGACATCCCATTGCCAACAGTGAGTATAAGATGGAACACTGACACGTCAGAATAGCAGAATCTTATATTCCTATGAATGCATGAAGGAAACCTGGCTGCACGTACAGACTGGGCGATGAGACGCTGGAGAGCAGCCTAGAAGAGAGGGATCTGGGGGTCGTGGTAGACAGCAAGTTGAATATGAGCCAGCAGTGTGCCCTGGCAGCCAGGAGGGCCAACCGTGTCCTGGGGTGCATCAAGCACGGCATCGCTAGTAGGTCAAGGGAGGTGATTGTCCCGCTCTACTCTGCGCTGATGCGGCCTCACCTCGAGTACTGTGTGCAGTTCTGGGCAAAAGGACATGAAACTGTTGGAGAGTGTACAGAGGAGGGCTACGAAGATGGTGAAAGGCCTGGAGGGGAAGACGTACGAGGAACGGCTGAGGTCACTGGGCCTGTTCAGCCTGGAGAAGAGGAGGCTGAGGGGAGACCTCTCACAGTCTACAACTTCCTCGCGAGGGGGAGTGGAGAGGCAGGTGACCTTTTCTCCATTAACACCAGTGACAGGACTCGCGGGAACGGGGTTAAGCTGAGGCAGGGGAAATTTAGGCTTGACATCAGGAGGGGGTTCTTCACAGAGAGGGTGGTCGCACACTGGAACAGGCTCCCCAGGGAAGTGGTCACTGCACCGAGCCTGTCTGAATTTAAGAAGAGATTGGACTGTGCACTTAGTCACGTGGTCTGAACTTTTGGGTAGACCTGTGCGGTGTCAAGAGTTGGACTTGATGATCCTTAAGGGTCCCTTCCAACTCAGGATATTCTATGATTCTATTCTATGATTCTATGAATAGAGAAGCAGGTCCTGGCCTTCAGTGGAAACTGGGCTAGTTCAGCATCTCATGGAGCTGAACCCTCTTTACTGTGACTCAAATGTGATTTCTTATGTTGCTTTTCATTGTCAGTTGTGTTCACAGGGTTCCTCATTGTACATCACTCTGAAGAACAAGAGTCAAATTCTGTTTTTTCAACAACTTAATTCACCATGTTCACATAAAAGTCCAGCAGTCTTTCAATTAAATAAATCAATTAAATAAGTCAATTAAATAGTTTACCTTGTCTTGTTCTACAGAACTGGAAGTCTGTTCAAACTTTCAAGCAGGTATAATAAAAACAAAACAAAACACACAAAAACCATTTTCTTGTTCATGCAAAAATTATGTCCTCTTCTACCTGCTTGCATCCTTCCCTCGCATCCTGTCCCTTGGTTCCACTCATATAATCATGAATTGGATTTATTCACACACACAGTCTGTTTACAATTAGGTTAAATTTAATATGTAAGAAAATGTGTGTGTTACACAGCATTTTATCTCACAATCTTAAATTCATCTTCTAAAGAAGTTGTGGCTGCACATAGGAAGGCAGGGAGGTGACTTTTGGCCTTAAGAGGATGAAGAAATGTGATCCAGTGCTTGGAAAAGAACTGACTGAGCAGCTATTACGAAAAGCTAACTAGAGGCTACAGTTTTATTACACAAAAAGGTGTAAAGGAAAGGAAGAAAGGGCAAAAGACCAGCGACATTCAACTTCTCCAAACACTAACAAGCCCTCAATTATTCATTTGCAATTACAGTTCACTGAATTAGCTACTTGAAAACAATAAAACATGGGTTCTCTGAGGCAGATTCTCAACCAGGGTGTTATAAAAGAAAGGTTAGAAAGGGAAAAGAGTGACAGTACCATGGCTTTGAACTTGCTCAGTAAATTATTTCAGCTTGTGGCTCTTTTTTTTTCTTTTTTCTTTTTTTTTTTTTTCCCTTCCTTTTCTTTTCTCCATCTTCTGTGCACTTTCTCCTTGCTTTGACTTCTGTGCCTCACACCTTCAGGTGAGAACAGCAGGAGCACCAAGCATCTGCTACATGTCTGAACTTGGGAATTTAGTCTGGCAGCAGACATCCAATGTTAGTCTGTGCCTGAAGGGTGCATATATCTAGAAAGTGGCAAGAGACATCTTTTTAACCACTTCAAGGCACCAGCCATAGGAAGAATTAGAAAGCTTCTTGCTGTGGGGCTTGCCAACTTCTAAACACCTCCATTGCACATATATAGATGTAGCATGGAGAATGTCACAAGATTTTCAGGAAGAGTGAGATTTTGTCCGCACTAGGGTTGTATTTGCTAGAACTCTCCTCAAGATGATTATTCTTTTAATATGCTTTTAGCAATCCATGTCATTAGTCTTTGGTTTTCACTCCACTGCTGTCATGTTGTAGCTCACTATTTATTATTATTATTATTATTGTTATTATTGTTATTGTTATTATTATTATGGTACTATGTGTTACATAGGTCCTTAAATACCCTAGCTAAAACAACCTCAGCATCTGAGGGAAGTCTTTTCCCCTTGATAGCTGCTTTGACTTTTCCTCACTATATTGGTTCACAGATTGTTGATGTGAAAAACTTCCTCTAAATTGTGCAGGGAATACTGAAGAACTGAGACTTTTTCTGTGGATCATAGTTCTGCTTCACTTCTCCTAAATCATTAGAGCCTTTTCTCTAAAGAAATTTGCTACTCTTGTAGAGCTTAGAGGCACTGACAATGTCTTTGATCTGTTCTGCTCTGTACAAGATCTCCTCCTTGCTCTTAGCTTCTTCCAGCAGAGGGTGCATCAGTAGGTGGCGTTTGCAAAATCCCTTGCTCAGGAAGAGCTGAACGAAAGCACTGGCACTTCTGTGTGAGTTCCAAAAATGTGTGTGGAGGTCTGTTTGCTAGAGAATGCTTCAGAGTAGTTGTTTTCACAAGAACAGCTCCCATTTATAAACATCAGATAATATTCACAGAAAGCACATTATGAGCATGCAGTTAATTTGAGCCAACATTCAAACTCCAAGAGTAAGGGTTAGTTAGAATTGTTATTGATCCATCACTCTTACTTACATGACTGTGTGCCTTATCAGATCTAAATTCTAGGGTTTCATCACTGAACAATTGGGCCATGCTTCTTCACTAACTGTAGAAAGTCATTCAAGGCTTTTGGTGGATAATTTTCAGTGATTGCTCTACAAACTAGAGTGTTAGTTCATTCACATCCCAGGGGAAAATGTCAGTTTGACTACTAGCCTCTCTTTATGTGAATTTGAAAGAGTGAAAAACATGCGTGTCTCACACAATGTCCCTATAGGCACAGTTAAGAGAGCTCAAATATTAAAAGTGTCTCAGAAAGTATGGAGAGGTTTTAGGGTTTTTTCAGTGGGTCTGTGCAGAATTGGGAAATCTACTATAGAATGATTTTCTTCTGTTCCAGGTTTGCATTTTTGAGGCCAGAATAGTTGTGACTGCAATTGCCAATCTGACGGGTGTTAGTCCTTTCCTTCCAAACTGAATGGGAAGTGTAGAGATGTACAAGATGCTGGTAACCCCAGTTGCTATGTTGTCTGCTTCTGTTGCCAAGCAGCCTATAAAATAGTTATGACACTGACTTAGGTCACAGTGACATAAAAACAAATACCAACCATGCTTGCATGTAGCCCTTTGGCTTTAATGGAGCTTAGAGGGGGTATGAAAGTCCAACTCTTAATTATATTATGATGGCAAGGTCTGATGGCAGAAGCCATCTCAAAAGAACAATATCTTTCTAGAAGAGCCACTAAACTAAGCGTGAAATAGAGAAATGTCTGAAAACAATGGCACGGTGTATTGGCAAAGATGAAGAAACAACTATTATTTCAAACCAAGGGCTTGTTTTTCTTGTATTTTCTTAGATTAAAAAAAAAAAAAAAAAGAAGTAAAATAAAAGCCATTGATCTCATTAATCTGATATTTGGTTTGTTATTTCTCTCTCTCTCTCTTTTTTTTTTTTTTTTTTTTTTTTTTTTTTTTTTTTCCTGCAAGTAGAAATGTAGAAGATTGGGAGGGAAAGAAGATGAAGCAAATTAGAAATATTTTGGCTGTGAACAATTTTTCAATCAAAATAGATGACTTTTTTTTTTTTTTTTTAAAGTGAAGCATCTACCTTTTTTTCTCTCTACCAAATGGAAATGACTCTGAAAATTAATCCCTTAGGTGTCTTTGAAAATGCTATGCCTTATTACCCCACAAATTTGACCAAATAAACACAAACACTCATTTTGGTAATAGATATATTCATGATTGTTACAGCTCATTTACTTATCTGTGTAGAGATTTTATTGTTTTTACCTTGTCGGTGAAATGCAGATAAAAATATTCACTGAGTTTAAATAAAGCTTCACTTTCCACAAATACATTTTATTCCAATTTCTTACCAAACACAGTTAAACAAAATGTATTAAATAATATGCAGCACGTAAAAGGAAATATATTTCTAGTCAGATATGAATAACAGAATAGAAGAATCTTTAATTCACTTTTATCTTGCTTTGATCTGAAACCAAACTATGAGCAGTGAGAAACATTAGTGGAAGGGGGAGGAAATGAAGATGACTCATTTTCTTGATTCACACTGAATTGATTTTGTAAAGAAAAGAATATGACCCTGTTTGTTAAGACAGCATTATGTAGACCCTTTAAAATGTTTTGAATTGATTTCTCAAAACGTACATCTGTGTATCAAAAGGCTCTATCACTCTGTCAGTGATTCACAGTTAGACACGAAGCTAAAACTTTCCATGGTATTCATTGTTGGGTTATAGTTATTCCTTCTACATAGCAGTGGGATAAAATCTGCCTTCTAAGACTTAGGTACAGATTGTGGTGAAGCAAATAAAATTTAAATCAAAATACACGCAAAAATTTTGTCCACTGATATACCATTACAGAATATAATTCAACTGATTGAATGCAATTAGGAATGGGAGCTTAAAATAGTGTCTATATATTAAGACCACCATTGTCTATAGCAAGGCTGATACAGTAGTTTGTAGATGCAGGAAAAAAAAAATTGTTTTATTTCATATCTTTCTGATCCAAGATGTTTCTGTGTGTAGCAAAAATAGCTTTAAAAAATGTCTCTGAAAACTACCAGAAAAAAAGACTGCTCTTCCACATCTCTAATTTATATGGTGGCAGGAGGATTGTGCTGATGCAGCAGAAGTGGATTTGCTCCCTTCATATTGTTTTTCCTGGGGATGTTTCCAGCCTGTCACTGGCAGAAGTCAAACCGGAAAAACTACAATTGCTAGTTTTCTAGATTCTCCCCATGTTTTGATACCAAAATAATCTCTTTTCTATAGTAGATTCTTCGAACGTTTGTGCTGTAAGTACTCCTGTTCATCAGGAAGTTAATTAATGCAGTCTTGTCTTGTTAGCTTGACATTTCAGAGTTTAACTTGTTCCACTGAGATGCCTGGGAGCAGCATTGTTTTAGGTAGACTGGAGTTACAGGCAGACAGTGTGTCATGCCGTGCTCATGTTTTGGATCTTAGCTTTGAAAAAAAAAATTTATATATATATATTTATAATTTTTTAAGTAAAGATGAACCTTCAGCAGCACTTGGGGAATAATACAAATTGTCTGCTTGATATCCTGTGCAAGCATAGCAATACTGTTTCTAATATACAATCACGTAGTTCAGATGCTCATTATTCAGGACGACCACCATCTATAGCAGGTTATAAGTGTTAACAACGACAGCTTATTGAGGTTCCATTTTCCTTTAAGATTAGAAATTTGTTTTCTTGAAGCAGATAGCCAGTTGTTTTATGTGTTTGTATCATGATGAGACAAGTAACTATGTACAGCATGCAGACACATTCTTCTTTTAGTTATAGAAAAAGTTAACTGATGATCACTACTTGGGTCTATGACACCAATGTCTAGTTAAAACGGTTGTCCTTAGAAGCAGCTGTAATAGCGCATACATTTGTACTTTGTCTCTTCCAAGCCCAAACATTGCTTTGTCTGCAAATGATAAGAAATACTAATTTGAGCAATGTAAAGGACCTTACAACAGTTTGGATTTCTTAGTAGCATGCTAGGTGAAGGTTTACATTTCAAATTATTGCTTATAATAAAGTCAATCTCCGTCTTTTCCTATCAAGTCACTTTGGTTGGATGTGATTGGAAAGGAAATAATGAGAGGAAGAGCATTCTGATTAGGGGTAGGTAAAACTGTGCTTGATTTCTCAGAACACTAGAGGGAGCAACAAGGTAAAATTCTTGAAAGAGCAGCTGCTTTCTTTGAGGTTGAATCCTCTGAGACTAAGTTTGCCATACCAGGCAGGTAGTTAAAGCAGAAGCTATTAGACCATCCAAAAATAAAAATAATTAACCAACCCCCCAAAAACAAACTAACAAACAAAACAAAACAACAACAACAAAAAACAACAGTGATCTCTTACATGGTTTGTTTGTTTGTTTATTGTTTTGAGGACACAGGGTCCTTTTTTTTTTTTTTTTTTTTTTAATGTCTCTGAGTGCTGTGTGTGTGTTCATCTAGGCTAATGCTAATGGACTGACTGTGGTGGAAACCAAAGTCCTTGTTTCTCTTCATCAGAGGCCCCTTTAGGCAAATGTTAACCTGCCAAGAGCATGTGCACTCCAAGGAGGATTTGCAAATGAACTAGTTGTTACCCATGAACAATTATTTCCTGACCTAAATCTTTCTGTGCTAGGAGAAAAAATAAGAAATGGTATGCACTAAGAGGCTATTACAGATGAGAGAATATTTCCTCTAGTGCTCCCCTTGCCTACTCATATTAATATTAACTATCGCTAGAATATGGTAATAACTTCTGGTGAGCATAGCATTGCATTGTGATTATTCACAGAACTGATCCTGTGCCTATAAACAGATGTTTTACCTAAGTGGATTAGCCCACTTGCATGTTCTTCTAAATAACAATCTGCCAGTAGCCTTGGAAAGTCAAAGACATTTGGGGAAACATTCTCATCTCAATGTGTTGGATGTTACTGGCTAACTCCTGCTGGGGTTTGTGAACAAGACTGCCAGTGAATCATAAATGCAACTCTATGAGTACTGAATTTCTTTTTTTTTTTTTTTCATGTGGCACCACAAGCATCATGACAGTAAATAAATTTAACTGCTCTCTTTCCTTTTTTTTTCCTGTACACTTTCAGAAGTCTTAAAGCACTGTTTGTGATGAGTGAGGAACAGAACAAGTTTGGAGATACCGCTGATGCTTGGTGAAGGAAGTCTGCTTACTAATGTAGAGTCTGAAGGGACTGTGAGGTTACATCTACTCCTATGATCTGTAGAGGAACTCAGATCAGGCAGCTGGCTGCAGTCCTTTCTAGAATAATGCAGACACAAGGTATGTGTAGCACCTAGTACAGACTGTTGGACTTCTGTCTCTCCCAGCTTACCACAAGATGCTTTATTGCTTTATTTTGACTTTACAGCACTGCCAGCAGGAGGAGATAGGACAAACTGCCATATACCGTTGTTTCTTCTAGGTGTGAATTAGGAAGAAATACTGCACTTTTTTTTTTTTCCCTCATCTGCTTCATTTACATAGGAATAGCCACTTCAAGACTTCCACGGTGACTGTATGCCCTGGTCTTGCAACTACAAAACATGGGAATGCTATGACAGTCAGGGATACCAGTTCTCACATCATAGGACTAATGATAGCACAAAAACCAGTGTGTAGCAAGAAGTGAAGCCCTCTTTAATAGCTCTCTATTGCATGAAGACAATATCTGTGACTTTAATATTTGTGCACTCTTTGTGGACAAATAAAGCCAGTTTATAACAGCTGATGATTTGCCTTGGCTGCCTATTATCAGTTACTTCTCTAATTTCTCATTATCTGTTATGGAGGTTTGCTGACTTCAATAAATCCACTGAAACCAAGGAATTTCCACTGATGTGAGAACAAAGACAGGTCCCTAGATTTTGTTTGAAGTGCATGTAAGTTTGATCTTCCACTCCTGTTCACAAAGTCCCCTGTGTTTATAAACTACCTCTCCCTGTTAACTATTGCCTCTTGATTATCTAACATGTCTCCAATACTATCTCTTAGTCATCGAACATTTTCCTGCTATTGCTGTGAAGAGGTTGTATGACGACATGATTGCAGGACAGAAGATTCTCACTCATTCACTTGCATCACATTTCCTAGGGCAATAGCAACAAGAGAGCTGAGTCCTATTTTCTAGAATGATAGCAAGGAGACTGCTAACAAGACTCAGTTCTCTGGGATTGCTGTAGCCCATTGCATGATACAGTGAAGTGGTGACATTCTGCACAATGTCCACGCATGTGCACAGTGACTCCTGCTGCTGTGTGAGAGCTGCCACAGTGATGGGGTCTGCTCTACAAGCACATTTCTTCCCTTAAGGTGGCAATTACCTCTGCAGGACTTTCTTGGCATCTGTAAGCACATCAGCTGGACATCCTTGAACTATTCTTGAAGGTAAGGCCAGAAGCCTTCATGAAAATTTTGTATGGAAGCATATTGGATATTTTTCATGGAGTATCCATACACTCCAGGATTGTATAGGACAACATAGTATTGCTCCTAAAGATTGACTTAGCCCCTCCAGATCCCATTTAGGAAAATATCCCTCTTGAAGACAACACTAAAATAGCTATTTAATCATAGTACTTGAATCTCATTGAGAACAAGAAAGTTCAATGCATGCTTGAAATTCAGCATGCTTATTATGCTTTCCCAAATGAGAAGGATTTAAAATTCATCTTTGGATGAATTATCCTAGCTGGATCCAAAGTCTTTGGTGACATTTACCCCAATCCTCTATCTCTTTCTGTACTCAAACTTCCTTCAATCATGCAGGCCGCTGTTGTCACAGGTTCACAGACTATGGGCTGTATTAGGACAGTTATCATCATCTGATTTGCCATCCTGCAGGCCAGATCTCAACTGACTTCAACTTTTGCCCCCAAGCCCATAGCTACTTATTGAGTCAGAGCTAATCGTAGGAAAAAGAAGCCACCTGAGTGTCCAGAGGTTAGGAATCTCCACTGTCTCAGCCATGCTGTTGGGTAAGATCTCTCAACTACTAATTACGTTCTGTGTTCAAAGTATAAGCTGTACATGAATTCTGAATGTATCTAACTTTTCTGCTGGTTTATTTATTTATTTATTTATTTTTTAATTCCTTTGAAATACCTTGCCTCTATTTGCTGTCTTCCATTTTTTCAGATTCCTTATACAGGTACAATGTTAAGGTCTTTCATTTTCAAGATCTTTTGTTTCCTTTCTGTTTCCTAAAGGTTTCTGTGATTTCAACTATTCTAGTAGGGTAGCCTTCAGAGATACTTGTCTGTATATCGTATTTTTTTTTTCTGTAAAACAGATCTTACCTTCCCTGCAGCTCTCCAAATGATTGAAATCATTGGACAAGAAGACAGATGAAATAGCTTTTTTATTTGTAAACTATCCAGGGTAGTAATGAAGGACTCCCTATCTGAATATACTTACAGTCTCTAATTCTTATTTCAAAGACAGAGAATACATTTTCATTATGCATTTTCACTATAATTTTAATTAAATGTTTTTTCATAAGTGCATTATTTTTTAAATTATCCATCTCTCATAAAGGAAAAAAGAACCATATTTTACTTTCAGATGTTCTGATGAAAAAAGAAAAACAAAGTCCTAGTATGAACTTAAAGCTGTTGCTAACTCTGGAGTAATTCTGCTTCTCCGTTGTGTTGCAGATTGGAAAGGTCTGAAAATAACAGTTGAGAGAGTGAGGAATTTTTATCTATTTAAAGTCATGGAAATTGGGAAAGTTGGCTTGGTCACATGACCTCAATCTGTTGCTTCCGTACACCATACACCAACAAAAACTATCAGAAGGTCCCTCAATTCCTCATGGAGTAAACATACAAAGGAGGAGGCAAAAAATTCAACTATACACATCTAAGAAACAAATGACAGTGTCAAAATTTAGGATGTTGTGTTTCAGCCCCTGTATCTAAAGTCACATGAGGGTGAGGATCCCAAGGAAATACATTGAAAATGCAGACTTTTTTTTTTTTTTCAGTTTATGAATAAGAACAGCACATATATTTATTTATTAGGCAGAGGGAGAGTGGGGAGTGTCACCATTAACAATTTTCTAAAAGTAGGTTCAGTCCTTGTATTTATCTCCAGTTCTGTGAGCTATGTTAAAAATAGTGTTTTACAAAAGTTGAAACTGTGAGATATCCAGCAATTATTTCTGTTATTGTGCTGATGAGATTGGACAACACTAATACACTAATATAAAAGGTGGAATAAGACTGGAAGAGTAAATGTACATTAGAACAGCACCAAGCTGTGCCAGGGTATGTTCAGACTGGACATGAGGAAAAATTTCTTTTCTATGAGGGTGATCAAACACTGGAACAAGCTTCCTGGTGTCCCATGACTGTCAGTATTCAAGAGGTGTTTGAATAATGCCCTCAGTAATATGCTTTAACTTTTGGTTAGCCTTGAAGAGGTCAGGCAGTTGGACTTGAAGATCTCTGAAGTTCCCTTCCAACTGAACTATTCCATTCCATTCTGTTCCATTCCATACACACAATAAAGAGCTATAGAAGCAATGTGAGACAGATCTACTGGGCAAATTACTTTAGATTTGTGTAATTCTTTTATATATTTACACTTGCAGAGCAATGATTAAGTGAACATGACTTTTTAAACACGGGTAATATTTTAGTTCATCATTTTGATATTCCAGATAGGCTGCTGTTCTGATAATCACACACTTATTATCAAAGACTTTCAGAGAAAGGAATTTGACCTGTTTTGTTTGTTAGTTTGTTTTTCCCCCTGGAAAACTTCAACCTTCACTGTCTCCGCTTGTGTAAAATCTGCAGGTGTTTACCACTTATTAAAATTAGGCAACTCATCTATGATCAAAAAAGTACATGCTCAGTCTTTTTATCTCTATACAGTATTGAATAAAATTTTGCCACATACTTCAAAGAGCTATCTCAGTGTCTCTTCTTCTGAGTTATTCCAAAGGAGAGGAATAGGATTTATTTTATACGTATATATGTAGATATATAGATTGGATTACCTTACTTGTGCTTGAATATTTGACATCAGAAATGCTTCCTTCCTCTAGGAATCATGAACTGCTCCAGAAGTTACTATAATGGGATGGAAAACCTATGGCTTTTTGCTTTAGGAAGACCCTGTCTTTAACTAGATAAATATCGTGTGTGCTTTCTTTAATATTTGAAACAATACTTTTTTTTTTTTCCTTTTTTTTTTTTTTCTCTAATATTACTTTGTAGCCCTGCTTTGATATATGAAGGGAGTGAATGGAAGTGAGTGTGAGACTAACATGTTCAGCACACAGCACCCTGGAGAGACAGCACTGCTTCTTATTTTGAATGCAGAGCTCTTTAGGGTTGACTCAGCTCATGGAAGTAAAACATGGTGCTCAAGTGTGTCAGTCCCAGGATAATGTAGGTTGCAGTGTTTAAGCTGTTTACAGAGCATTGAGAGTGCCTTTTCCCTGTGCAATACCCAAAATTTAAAGCATGGGACTACTTTTGCTTTCAGATGCTGTACCATCTGTCACTGCAGATTTGCACTATTTGTCATAGAAACTTTAGCTTTATTTGCCTCATACTTAGGGAGACTTAGATTACGTCTCTCACACAGCTCTGACAGCATGCCCAAGTTGAGTGAAGATGTGAAGCACTGTCTGAGATGTTCAAGGCCCCTGGTACAGATGCACTGGCCACAACAAAAAAAGCATCAGCTATTGATGCCACTTCTGCAAGATAGGAGTGGGGTGTTTTAGGCAAACAAAGGGTAGCTTTGCCACCACAGATGGACCTCTGGGTGAGTTAGGTCTGGGCATTTTTTCTCCTATAGCTGTAAAGTCTTCTGAGCATAGGCAGAGATTTTGATACATAACCTTTTTTTTTTTTTTCCCTGTTGTGTAGCAGTCTATTATTTACCTAGTGCCAGCAAAACCCATCAAAATTGCTAGCAATGTATATAATATTTTGTATTTGCTCTTTCTCATGATGGTACACTATACAATGGGAGCATCAATAAATATTCTGTTAACAATATGTACCAATTATCTTGACAACAGATGGTAGCTAGCAATTTTTCTGGATTTTTTTTTTTTTTTTGGCATAAAAGAAGGCACAGTTTGAAGTGTTTTTACTTAATAAAAAAGTTCCAGTTATAGCCGAATCATCAGATTTTTTGTTTGTTTGTTTGTTTTTGTTTTGTTTTGTTTTCTCCAGTTCTGCTAAAGGTGGTTGCCAATAGCTTTGCCCTGTTAACAGTCATCACAAATTTTTAGAATCATAGAACAACCCAAGATGGAAGGGACCTATAAGGATCATCGAGCCCAACTCCTGGCTCTACACAGGTCTACCCAAAAATTCAGACCATATGACTAAGTGCACAGTCCAAACGCTTCTTGAACTCTGACAGGCTTGGTGCCATGACTACTTCCCTGGGGAGCCTGTTTAAGTGCACGACAGCCCTCTCGGTGAAGAACCTCTTCCTGATATCCAGCCTGAATTCCCTCAACTTAGTACAATATAACATTTAACAAACAGTGGAAAGCTTCAACATTCGAGTTTTCTTAAATGATTGCTAATGAAAATGACAACCCAGAGTGGTAGGATTTGGTTTTGGTTTCTTTCATGAATTACTTAAAATTAATTTATTCTTCTCAATAAAGAAGAGATGACTAGCACCATAAATTAATTCTTTGAAGGTAAAAGTTTGTCTTTAACAGAATTTAACAGATTTTAACAGAAAAATTTAACAGATTTTAACAGATTACCAGTGTGGATATGACTGAAAAAGATCTTTTATAACTTTTCAGAGAGAAGCTGGTATGGTATTGATGTTTACAGATAGTTAAAGTCACAATAGTGAAAATCACAATAATGCTCTTAGTGTGTGATTTCATGCCTGTTTTCACCATGTTTTTTAGTGGACAAACCTCCATTAGGAAGTGAAACTGTATATGCAGTTTTATTTCAGTAGTTTAGCAATTAAGATAAGAATGCCTGGTAGCCTCCTCTCTCCTATCTTCAGTTATTCTTGCAAGAGTAGGAGGAATTGCATTGAATATGTGTGACTAACTAAAGGAGAAATAAATATCAGACCTAGCACTCAGCACATCAGGGAAGAACTGAAACACTTGTCTTCCCTGCTTGACTAGTGGCAATGTATATGCATCTGCTAAAATGAAATGTGAGGCATTAAAGCTAAACTGAGCACCTTGAAATTTTGACAATGAGGTGCATGGACATGAACTGACTGCCTACAGCTCATGCCCAGACAAGACCTTTCAGATAGGCTAGAGTGCTGGACTGGATAATCTCTCCCTGATGTTGTCCCTGATTAAATATATTTCAGGATTTCCATGAACCTTTAAAAAGGATGCAATGCTGGGGAATGTCCAGGTTAGAAGATCTGCTGACTAGCCTTCCTTCTGTAAGCTTTTCCTGGCTTACTACTATTGTTATTACAGATTTGCATGGCTAATATTTTTGGTGCATTTAGGCACTAACAGGTGGATGGCATAAAGGATTTAGGTCTACATAAGTGAGACGAAAATGAATTTGTAAAGATACATTGACACCTCAGTGAATTCATTTTGCAATAATTATGGATGAGATTCAATGTTATAGCTCCATATGTGGATTAGTTTGACAAAGGGCGTGAACAGTTCTTTTACTTTCATGACTTTCATTTCTTAGAATGGTCATCCTCACACATACACATGGCATGGAAGAAAAAGCCTTCCTGGGATCAGCAGTGTTTTGAAACACCTCTATGACATTTTGGGGGTATCCAGATGGCTTCCTTTGGCCTCAAGCTAAAATTTTCTGGTTACCTTCCTCTTTTCTCCAAACGTACAGATCTTGCACTTTGAACTGCAACCAAGTTACCTGCTTAAAGTGCATAGTGCAGATAGCTCCCATTATTTTTAATTTTGCAATACCTACTTGGCCTCTGTGTGGTTTTGGTAACTGTTTAGCACTGATGTTGCATATATGTTGGAAGTTTTTTCCATATCTATAAAAACATTGTCAAGAATATGATAATGAAAATAGTCAAGGAACAACTAAGTGAACAATATTAGAACACAACGCAGAAAAAAAATAAACTGACCTAATCTCAGAGATGATTAAATGAACAATTCAACTTTAAAAATAGTATTTTTCTTGCTGTTATCATAAGAAGATACCTTAGAAGTGTAATTCTACTTTTTATAAAGAGGGTTTTAATGTTTGTAATTTCAAGACAGAGTAATTGAAATACTGAGGAAGCAATTGAAGAAAGACATAGCAGGAGCTTGAAAGGGATTTTGGGCGGAGCTATTACATGGAAGTATGATTTCAATTTAAAAAGCTATCTTTTTATCTAGTAAACAGAATATTGTGTTTCCTTATGGAGGTTTGTATATTGAAGTGGTTTTAGAAGGAAAAATAAGCTTTTGAAATACTAAAATTGAAACCATCTCAGCATATCAAAGGGAAAACCCAGGATAATACCAAAAAAGACCCAGTAACTGGGTCCAATTGCCTGTCCAATTGTTTTTCATGTATCTTGCCTCCATGAGGGTACATTTTCACTATGAAATGAAAAATTTTCTGTTCTCTCTGAAAGATACAGCAACTATGGCAGTTCTATGATGCCTAATGTCCATCCCAGATTATGTTTGATAGCATTGGCTGTCTGTCCTCCAATATGCAAGGCAGACGTGATCAGGGAAGACACTCAGGGTATTCCCTTTGTCTGGGACCCTCATTGGCCCCAGTGCAGTCCAGCTCTGCATGCATCTCCTAAGCTCACAATGGTATGATGATGACAAAGCCAAGCAGTGAGGAATAAAAGGAGGATTTGTTTGTGACAGCAATTTAGCAATTGCATGTATGAATCAGGCTAACAGTGTTCAAACCTCAGTTAGGTAAATTTTGGGAGCACTGTTCAGGTCCAATGCCTTAAAGCTCTTTTGTCTTATAGAAAATTTGTGTTTAATTGAATAGCCACCCATCCTAGGCAGGGATCTCATAGAATAGTTGCTAAGGGTTTGTGTCATAAAATATTTGGAAAGCCAGTATCTACTATAATCATATAATAACATACTCATAGAAAGGTTTGGATTGGAAGAGACCTTAAAGGTCAGCTAATTCTACCCCTCTGCTGCCATGGGCAGGGACACCTCCCACTAGACCAGGTTGCCCAAATCCCCATCCAGCCTGGCCTTGAACAGTTCCAGGGATCCACAGCTTCTCTGGGCAACCTGTGCCTGTGCCTCACCACCCTCTGAGTGAAGAATTTCTTACTTATATCTAATCTAAATCTACCCTCCTTTAGTTTAAAACCATTCCCCCTTGTCCTGTCACTACACTCCCTGACACAGAGTTCCTCCCCAGCTTTCCTGTAGGCCCCCTAAAGGTACTGGAAGGCTGCTGTAAGGTCTCCTCAGAGCCTTCTCTTCTCCAGGCTGAACAACCCCAAATCCCTCAACCTGTCTTCATGGGAGAGGTGCTCCAGCCCCTTGATCTTCTTTGTGGCCCTCTTCTAGACTCATTCTAATACTTCTGTGTCCTTCTTGTGCTGGGGGCCCTAGAGCTGGATGAAGTGCTCCAGGTGGGGTCTCATGGGAGCAGAGTAGAGGGACAGAATCACCTCCCTTGCACTGCTGACTACACTGCTTTTGATTTAGCCCAGGGTATGGTTGGCTTTCTGGGCTGCAAACACACATTGCTGGCTCATGTTGAGCTTCTCATCAATGAACACCCCCAGGTCTTTCTCCTCAGGGCTGCTCTCAGTCCATTCTCTGCCCAGTTTATACGTGTGTTTGGGATTGCCCTGTCCCAGATGTAGGACCTTGCACTTGGCCTTTTTGAACGTCATGAGGTTTGCACAGGCCCAACTCTCAAGCCTATCAAGGTTCCTCTGAGAGACTTAGCTCGTGGTAAAGTTACTGATGTGTTCCTGTCAGTAAGAGGACTCAACGCGCCAGCAAGAATCACAACTGTTAACTTCTTTATAATGCTCTGATTGTCAAAGGTGCATCCCTTGTGGGAGCAGAGAAGGAAGGTTTGGGAGGGAGAAGCCTTTCATGTGTGCAAGAGAGAAAGCTTTGAAACATGGCCTATAAAGATGTGACTTGTATGCCTGACCTGTAAAGAATGGCTGTAAAATGCCTTCTTGGTTACATTCTCATTGATCTAGGTTAACTTTATTTATTTTGACATGCAACTCTCCCTCGCTCCCATTATCTATTATTGTTTTGTTTGTTTGTTTGGTTGGTTGTTTTGCATTTAAATTTCAGGATCTAATTTGGGTTGGAAAGGACCTCAGGACATCTCTAGTGCAATCTCCTGCTCAAAGCAGAGTCAGGGAGTTTAAGATTTTAAGTCTTGAAAACCTCCAGGGATGGCGGCTGAACAATCTGTCTCAGCAACTTGTCTTAATGCCTGAGTGGCCCCATAGTAAAAAATGTTCTTTATATGCAATTTGAACCTCTCTTATTTCAGTTCATGCCTGATGTATCTCTACCTTGCACTATGCATTGCTGTCAAGAGCCTAGCTTTTTTTCCTGAATGACCTCTCTGTAGCTACTGCAGGACTGCTATCTGGTATTCCCCCAACAGTCCTCACTGAAACTCTCATCCCCATGCTGAAGGAGCCTTGGTCCCTCAGCCTCTCCACAAAGGGCAAGTCTTCCGGTCCCCAACCATCTTGGGAGCTTTCCCCTGTGCTCACTCCACTTTATCAATGCCTTACTTGTACTGGGAGCACCAAAACTAGAAGCAGTATCTAGATGTGGCCTAACGAGGGGCATTAAAATGTGCTGCTGTTCATACAGCCTAGGATGCTGTTGGCCATCTTTGCTGCCAGGGCAGGCAGCTGGCTCACGTGCTGCTGCTCACTGTCTGCCGCAACACCCAGGGCCTTTTCATGCTGCTCCCCAGCAAACTCATCCCCAGGCTGCGTCATTGCAGGGGCTCTTCTTTCCTCACTGTGGGACTCAGCATTTGTACCTGTTGAATTGCACGAGGTCCCTGTTGGCCCCTTCCCCCAGCCTCTCTGGGTCCCTCTGAATGGCAGCTCCACTCTCAAGGATATTAGCTGGTCCCTCCAATTTAGTGTCTTCTGGGAGCCTGATCACAGCACATTCTGTTGCCTCCTCCAGGTCACTAAGAATAATGTAAAACTGGACAGGTCTCAGGACAAATCTTTGTGATACTCCACTTGCTACTGGTCTCCAAAGCAATGTATGATTAGTTAACTATGGCCCTCTGAGACCGATCATCCAAACAGTATTTTACTATCTGTTTGTCTATCTATTCATACTATAACATACAAAATTGGATGAAATGATATTGTGGGACAATACTGTGTGTGTTTAGTCTTGCTGCTGTCGGGGTAAATGATGGTTCACTCCTTATCTACAACTCTATCCATTTTATCATAGATGGCCATCAGGCTGGTAAGGCATGATTTACCTTCATCAATGCTGACTCCTCTCAGTTACCTTCTTATTTGTAGGTACTTGGGAAAACAGTCATTTTGAAACTGTGGTTGGTGTTTTACGTTTAGAATCAGTGAAACTGGATGGAATGCGATTGTGTTCCTATGAAAAGTAAAATATCACGTGTTTCAAATCTGTTGGAATTTTAACGGTTATTTCAGTGGAAACAAGTCAGACCCATAAACTAGAAATGCATTTTGTTTGTTAATAAAAAGCCTTTCTGAATTAACTATATTTTAAGATTGATGACCAGATTTTTATTTTTATTTTTTTAAACAGAACCTATAGGTCAAACAATACTAAAGAATGATGTTTTGCCCTGGGAACTGCTTCACCCAGCTGCTCCTTGAATTGAAGGTCTTATAAAGAAGAATGCATTAGGAACTAACTATAAAGAACACTAGGGATATTTTTTTTATCATAGCTGTGCCCGCCTTAAGCACACAATAGTTAAGGTTATAGCTCTGTCTTGAAACTCTCAGTCTGAGGGGGGTTTTAACTCAGTAGAACTCAGTAGTTAGCTAGCAAGTGGCTCCAGGGTGAAACCTGGCCTGCCCTTCAAGGTTGCTTCAGCAGTGGTATTAAAAGAGAAAATATTGTATAGTTTTAGGTCTTCTGTCTTTTGTTTTATTGGCATTTACGGTTCTTAAACAATTCATTTGAGAATGTATATGCTAATGTAAAAGAAAAAGGCAGTATGACACACCAGCAAGGTGAATAACTGCTTTGTCTTATTGACTAATAAGATAATCTTTCCTTTTTGTTGTGTATTTTCCATTTTTCCAGTTGCCTATTTTTGATTCTTACATGATATATATATCAAGTTAGATTTAGACTCTACACCAGAACAATTACTAAAATGGAGAGCTTTCTTCACTATATAAGCAAAGAGTTTTGTGCAATCTTTAGTGCTCAGAAAATAACACCTGTATCCTATGCATGGGACACATGATGGGAGAGTCCTCTGATATGGTTCTCTACCTACCTCTTTCCTATGTATTAATCTGGTCATATTAAACAACCTGACATTTTTTCCTTACTCTGGTCCAGACTCACATAATCTAATTTGACACACTTAGCTGAAAAAATTGAGTTAGAAGCATGGTCACCTTAGACTGTCTTGCAGCAGAAGAAAGAGATAAGTACACCCCAGGAGTGATTCAGCCCATCTCTCTTTATGTCTCTGTTGCTAATATAGGCAGCCTTAGATAGCTACGCTCCTAGATAGGTAGGGAGGGACCTCACTGAAATAAGCTCTTCTCCATGATTTTATTCTCTTAGGCAAACTTCATTGCAAACAGGGAATAGGGAAATACATTTTATGTCTGTACAGTTTCAATGAGTTATAGTCTCTGGAAAGATATAAGATTTTTTTTTCTTGCTTAGGATGTTCTTGCAAGAATAAAAATTATAAAAAGAAATATTTCAATGAGCAAAAAGTTAATTGAACAGATTTTAATTTTCTGTTGTTATTTTTAATGACTGTCTGTCTGGTGACTGACTGTTTCCCATCTAATACACTCCTCTGGCACTTTAGCTTAAAAATGTAGAAAACAAAGAATTATTGCACAGCTGTGAATGGCCAGAAGGGAATGTCAGGAGCCCTCACAGTACCACCTCACTGCCTTAGACTCACTGCCTTTAGACTGTGTCCCCACAGCTTCCCGTTGTTTTAGTTTGGGCTTCAGAACCCAGTTGAAAAGAATCAGGATAAGTGCAACAACAGACTTCAAGGTCTGTTTTGGTCTGCAGAAAACCAGCCTTATTCTGAGATAGGCCTTTTTTAGAAGTATACTATTTTTTAGGTATATGGCTTTAGTAATGGGGGAGCCAGTTACAGCTGGAAAGGAGTCACGTGTTTCTTATAATAGACTGTTGAGCACAGCTGGAGGGAAAACCTTCAAGAGAGAGACTGTGCAAGAAGAAGCATCTCTGAGATCTTATAGCATGCTCTGGGCAAAAGAAAAAGATAGGATTTATATGTGGAAGTTTTGCCCAGTGCATTTGGTTTAAAAAATAGAATTATACATGAGAAGGCTTTAGGGTAGGTGCAAATCTCTTTTGGGCTGGCAAACCAGTCCATGGCAGGTCCTCTCATTTTTTTAAGTTGTAGAGGCAGTGCATTGAACAAGCATAAAGCTGAGGTCAGCTGCAGCTTGTGAGTGTTACAGTGTATTTCAGTGTAATTCCAGTCCAGGGCATGACTATTCAGATGTAGGAATAATTGAATCAGAAGGTCTGATGTAAAAGAATATCCAGGCTTCAGCTCATCATCACCCAGCATTCAGTTCTAATGTCTCTGTGAGGTACAGGAGCATTGTTGTTTTCAGGGTACTAATAGGTATGTTAAAGCTTAGAGGTATTAGATTTTTTTTTTTTTGTTTAAATCCCCTGGTGAATCTGCAGAAAAGTATGGGGAAAATTTGTGAGATCAGCAATGAGCCCTCACTCTAAGATGCTGCATCTCTGCACTCAGCTTCCTAACAGTGAGTTTTTCTCAGTTTTGCCTGTATTTAACACAAGTTGTATTTTCTCTGATTTGATCACGTTGCTTTTCCCTAACTCTTCTAGTAACTTGATTAGCTGAGCTTCCACAATCAAAAGGAAATTGATGAAATAAAAAACAAAACAAAAAAACAACAACATGTTTTATACGAAACATATTATAGCATACGTTTGTGGAACTGGTTTAAAAAAAAATCTAGAAAATAGCCTTGTTTTTGCTGAGTGTTTTTGCTTGAATAAAAAAAAAAAAAAGACTGCCATATTAGCTTGTGGTGAAATAACATATAGAAATATACCTGTAGAAAGCAACTGACCTTGAGTAATAGCTCAAAGTCAGAAAAGAGCACCACGGGGAAATTATTAACAGAGAAGTTTTAGAAATATGATAGCAGGAGGGTCCTTACCTGCAAATTTGAAAATGGTTGCAATGACACGTGGAGGTATGATTCCTTTAGGCCTACTGTATTCTGTGTTGTGGTTGACTCCTCTCGAGATTTCTGTGTTTTGGGTCTCCCTGGTAGTGTTATCTCCTCACCTGTAAACAGGCACTTGCATTCACACCCTTTCTGGGGAAAAAACTTGTGCTATTTGGAGGTTTGGAAGCAGTCACCAGAGACATGGAATACCCAAGGTGTTTGAACAAAGGAAATTCTTTAGGACATCTAATTAGCTGAACTTTCCTTCAGGGTCATGTTCTCTGTGATCTTAGTAATTATTATTCATCCCAGATAGCCACAAAATATTTGCAATTATAGCATACTAATAGTTATCACTGAACATTATTAGTCTTTAGTATCCAAACTTAAAGGTAACATGAGAAACTAAATTTTAGCAAATTCTGTGGCACTAACCAAAAACATAATATTTCACATTAAGTGCACCTGTTGTCTCAGGCTGTCTACCCACAACATGATAAAGTCAGTTAGCTTAAACTGAAGCAGTTCAGTTTATCTTTTGTTGTGGTATGTTTTTCACTCAGCTAATCATCCTCCTTCTGGGCTAATTTTCTAACATTGCTCTTTATTTGTTCTCTTCAGCTGTACTTAGGAAGGGAAGAGACACTAGCACATAGTCCTATTCTTCCCATTTATTCCTTCAAATGATGTTAGAGAAACTCTCAATGTTAAGCAGTGAAAAATCTCAGGAACTATTTTCATTAAAACTCTGCTGGCAGCAGCAACTGTGCCACTGGCATTGAAGGTTGCCTGTGCATTTCTTGGTTCTATCAGTTGCTCTAATAGACTGCATAATTTCTTCCTGTTGAAGTGATTCAATGGGAGAAAACAACTTGATTTCTTTTGTTGCATTCTGGCATTCAATAAATTATTATTTTTAAAGCTAATACTTTTAAGGCCTTATCATAATATTGTCAGTGTATTTAAAAGCTTTTAAAATTTTATGGCAAGGAAAATAATCTACAGAGATAAAGTTTTACATATAAGATCATTTTATACTTGCTTTCTATACTTTAGTACTGATTACTGGAAGAATTTCTGCTCCTTTGATACCTCCAACTTGAAGGAGTGCACCAACCAGTGGAAATAGCTGATTCCTCTTTGCCTAAACATCTTGCTCAGAAAACGCCATATGAAAGCCCTTCATGAGAAGGAGGAGAAGGGTTCTGAGCATCATTCTGAGCATCAGTGACAGCAGGTTGGGCCCAAAAGATATAAGGCAGAATATAGGTGAATATAATATTTCTCCTGATTGCTCTTCTGATAAATGCGCAAACTGGTAAACCTTCAGCTAGATTTAAGAGTTTAGGTATTTTCATAGATTCTCAAGGAACCTTGAGAATATATATAAAATAGTAAGAAGAGGAGACCTCTTTCTTTCAGTCTAATGTCAATTCCTTTCCTAACTAATGAGAGCCTTCCTCTTCTATTAAACCATTTCTTTACTACATTACTCTATTGCAAACTATCATATACTTCAATCAACTAGTTTAGCTGCATTAGTTTTCCAGCAATCTACATGGAAAAATTCCTAGGCGCTGAGGTATTTTCCTCTCCAGATTTTCTGTATGTCAGTGTAAAATGCCTTACTTCAAGTGGTTAATAATTGAGTTTAATAGGTTTACCTCTTTGAATATGCAAGAACCTTTGGAAAATAATTACGGATATTTAAGAACACTGTATGGAAATGTTGGCATGTTCAGGATACTGTGACTCAAAATAATTGGCTATGTTTAATCAGATCTATAAAGTATTATTGTTGTGATATATGATGTTCCAAGAGAAACTGCCACTATAACTGCTGCTTTTCTGTATGTAGTCAGGTGCTAACTAATTCTCATATTCAGGAATTGTTGTAGTCAGCAGCAGAACAGAAATTCTGTAGTGTGCTGACTTCTTACATGCTTTTCATCTTGGAAGTGTATTTTGTGCTGCAACATCAGCATCAGGCAGAAGGAGAAGTAGAAACCTTTCATCTTGTACTCAGAGACAAACAGTGCATCGTCTTGTCTTGCTTGCCAAAGAAACTGAGAAGAAGAGAAGACTTGGGACTACGGAACTGATGTGAGGGAGGAGGCAACCCAAGGAAATCTTGTGAATGCACAGTGGTTTGATATCTAAGGCAGCAAGTTTTGCTTGATTTATGTTGGTATCTTTAATTTAGGGCAGCTTAAAGCAAAGACAAGACAGATGACAGGCATGTTTAGGAAACCAAATCCGAGGTCTGACAATGACAGTCCTATTTCCTGCTCTCTCCTGATGCATTTTATGAGCTGGGTAGGCCACTACCTCCTTTCCCTAGGCAGAATCCTCATCATGAAGTTTGAGGCTGTAAATATATGCAGGGCTGTAGGATGATGGGGTTTCTTTGGGGAGGCGTGGAGAAGGTTTGTACGTGTGGCTTATAGAAAGTTTTTAATATATGCTCTCATAACTACATGTGTAAATAATACAGATAGATAATATAAAATGTAGAGATATAAGTATAAATCCTTATCTTCAATATTGTAGGAGGTTATGCTAAAAATGTCCATAATGATGTAAATTCAAAGAATGAGAAATAAAGCAAAATCTGTCTAATTGTAGAATCATTTCATAGATGTTTCTTGATAATAGCAAATAAGAAAGCTAAGATTTATTTCAAATAAGTCTATTGAATTTTTCAAAGTTAGACCATAAAAATCCCTGAGTAACTATCCCCACATTTGTGCCCCAAACATGCAAGCATGCATACCACTAGAACTCCTCAGTATTTCAGTTATCCCTAGAAGAGTATGAAAAAATATGCTGATGACAAACAAACTTTGTGTTTGTTAGATATGCATAGTTACATCGATATTTTGAGAAATATCTGACATGCTAACTGTTTGAATTAAAGCTAAGGTGGAAGGGGAACTGACTAGGTACCTGGGGGGCAAAGCACTCAGTATTTTAAGTTTTCATACTCCTTTCTAAGAAAGTCTTTGCAAGGAGTTCTGTGCACACAACATTACGTCTAATTGTAGTGTCAATGGTTTATTCTTGCAAATATACTTATGAGAACTCCAAGAATGCTGAGTTCTAATTGCACTTGAATTTATTTATACTTTTTATTACTGAAATTCATGGTCTCTCATATATTTTGAATAAAAAAAGTTCATAATGTACTATGTACACATTATCTCAACTTAGGTTGAGATCCAACCCCCCCCCCCCCCCCCCCCCCAAAAAAAAAAAAAATCTCAAATCATGTTAATTTGCTTGTAAATCTTACTTGGCAACGTAGAATTTGCCTTCCTCCAGTTACAAAATGAGTCATACTGCTATGTCCAGCTGGGTGAATACTCTTGTTATTGGAACAGCAACAACCCAGTCTTTGGGACGTAAAATTCCAGGGTGTCCTGTAAAAGTGCAGTACAGCAGTCATGACAGGATTTACAAAGAACATTTACAAAGAAAGCTTAAGGGTTATGGAAACCAGAAGATGAAAACGCCGAACAAATTTGCCTAAGAGTGTACTGATATTTTGAATGGGAAAGTATAGTTTTTTTCTTTCCAACTCCAAAGCTTCCTTAAGTTTGTGTCTGTGCCCTAGGTTCGCTCATGTGACAAGTTCAAATAATGTTGAAGCATCTGTTCCTGCCCCTTCAGTATTTTCCAAAATCGGTCCTTTATTTTTCAAAGAATAAATGCCTTGTTTCTTTAAATTCTCTGTTTGACTAAATTCAGAGTCTCTTAATCTTAGTGCCTGCCATCTAACCTGATTTCTCCTTTGACTGTAAATTTTATTGACCAATCACCCTACCAGTGTAAATCAATGAACTCTTATTGAGTTCAATGGAATAATGCTGGTTTACAATATATTAGATAAATATGTAAATAAATATTGGATCACTGCTATTAGCTATGCCATACCCCAAGAATTCTCATAATGTTATATATTTTTCACACTTGTACCGTTACATGTTTTGTTTTGCTTTTAAGTTTTAAACAGCATAATCTAAAGATATCTCTCTTTCATTTGCTTTATGTTCAGAATATTCAGATTAGGAGTAACATTCTTTTGTCGTGCTGCATTCATTTTTAGTGAGTTGTTTCTCTAGGTGCTTGCTTCCTGTCACAGAATAGGTGGAATTAGTAATCTGGAAAGGTCTAGAATATTTCCTTTGTTTCTAAAGAAAACGTAAATGATTAATTTAGACTGGATAGGGACATTTAGGTTAAAAAAAATAAATCAGCCTATGGTGACTACTTACCTTTACTTACTATGTCAAATGATTTTTCTTTGAGCACATATTGATATTTCTGAATTCGTTGGAAAGAACTCAGTTGTATTATATTTCACTGTCATACACACACACACACAAAAAACCACCACCACCACCACCACCAAAAACAAACAAACACCATAATGTGTTCTGAAAGTGTATCTTTACCATCAGGCTTACAAAAAGCAAGATTCAACCTGTACCACTAGTTCATTTGGATAATTTATGTCTATTGAAGACTTTTTTTTCTTCTTTTGAAATAGGATAGCAAGGAGAATGATTTCTATTGTTCATTGATATCTAAATCTTCAGACTTTCAGTTGTATAGTTTCCTCTACTAGTTGAGAGAATGGGACTCGCTGTCCCATTCTGCATTCACCATTAGTCGCTAACCTAAAAAGCATGATTGTAACAATATGTAAGGAAGATTCAAAATAATGGAATCTATAAAAGTCAGTAGCAAAGTTCCAATATAGGGTTCATTTTGAAACAAAAAATAAAAGGCATCCAGTGGCAGCCCTGTAAATAGGAACATAATTAAAATTACAGATGGAGAAAGTAAGGGAATGTAGGTCAGGGCTGATTCTACTGATGCAGCCAGAGAGTAACTGATGCGTGTAGTAGAGGCTCTGTCATTTCCATGAACAGCTTTATCCTATGAAGCCAGGGAGAAAAAAAATTAAATAAAGTTGAAAGTGCAAGTAGCATTAAGTGGTTTGGACATTGTTTGCCTTTCAGTGAGATAAACAAGGGCAATGTGTGTCTGCAGTCAAGGGTTTGAAACTGCAACAAGTCAAGAAAGTATAACTAGTTGGAATCTATTTCTACCCCTCATTTAAATCAAACACTTTCCAATATATATGATGCCAAAAGTGTAGCTGAATTGGTGTTTGTTCCCAAACAGCTGACCTGGTGCTGTGTAAAATGAGTCTTTTTAGGATGGTGTCATTAGTGTGGTGTGATAACACTTCTGGGTATTTCAAAAGTCTTTTCCTCAAAGCTGTTGTTGGCTTCTGTTTTTAGCTAGGACAGATGGGAATGATTCATAGGTGTTAATTTGGGTTTAAGGGTGCATTTTTAAACTTCACTCTCTAGTTTGTAGGTACTCAGAATCTGTGCAGGAATCCAGATCTCCTGCTGCTTAAGGGATGTTTGTATTCACAGCATCTTCTTGTTTCAAAGGACAGTGTTAGTCAGGGCATTGTGTTGAGTGGGGTGGACACGTGTCAGTTTGACTGAAACAGTCCTACTTTGTCCATTCAGCACTTGCCCTGTTTCAGTAGTCCTAATTTAAGTTTCTCTCTCCATGTTTATTCAAATACTGTTACTTATGTTGTCTTGTTGCTGATTGACATTTGTTTAACATGCATGTGCTTTTTCATTATGTAGTGGACAGTAATACAGTTCTCTCTCTGTATATTTGTGGTTGCTTTGTGCTATTTCAATAACAAAAAATCACCATAACATTTTCTGGGACAGCTCTTGGATCCCCAAGGACTCCCTTTGCACAGGGAAATATTTTGGAAGCACAGCATTTACCCAATAGGAGCAATGAATCTGAGGTGGGTAATGCCATCAGAAAACCTCACAGAAAATAGCAGTGCTGCAAAGGCTGATGTGCTTCTAAAAATGTCTAGATAAACTCTGTAAATAAGTGCACTGTTTGGATAATTTATGTTCAGCTAGAAACATTTATTAATTCTGAATACATTATTCACTATGAATAATTCCCATCACCTCTCTTCTGTTGCAGCAAAGTCATCTAAACTTAATAGTATTTTTTTAAATTATGTTTAATATCCACATTTAGGCAGTGGTGAATTTGCCTTTCCACCACCTGAGAGATATTTTCCTTCTGAAATTCAAGTTTTCTTTTTTTCTTCTCCCCCTCCCAGTTCTGATCAATACCCTTTGTTTCTTCCTGAACTCATTATTTTAATGCTTTACTAATTGTCAGTCCAAATCATCTGATAAGTAGGCTTAAAATGTTCAAAATCGATCAATGCTATAACTGTGATTAGCACTTTAAAGTTCAGTCATCGATCCTAACCTAAGTCTCTTCAATTACAGTGCCTGTCACTTCAGGTTGCCAATCAAGTTTGTATCGATTATAAAGAGTCTATGTTAATTTTGAATGTCCTTTATATAGGCAATTTTTCTGTCCAATTTTTTTCTCTGTCATGAAGTTGAGTTGTTACGGGAATCCCATACATACATTCACTAACAAAATATGAGGCCTGTCATATTTGTAAGCAGAACATTCTTATATCTAGTACATTTAGGGAGAGAAAAGTATGACTCTTATTAAATAATATTAATAATTATAGCCTTTGAAGACAAACTGTGCTTTTATTTCTCCTCACTGTAACCTTTCTCTTTGTCACAAATCAATTCTGAGTTTTTACAACTCTTGAATGTCTAGTGCAGAACAGCACATTTTTACATCTTTATATACATCCTTTTTCAATGTACAGTAACAGCTGCTGAGAGAAATCGTCTGTTTAAAGCTAAGTTTGAAAGTAGTCTTTAAAGCCTTCCTCCTCCTTCTTTGAGTCAGTAATAATGCTTTCAGGGGATGTACGTGTCTATGTGCACGCTCATGTATGCAAATTAAAACTGCCAATATATTGCTAGACAAAATAAATACGTAGAATGTTTTTGACTTAATATGACAATGATGAAATGTAACCTACCATCAAAAATCAGATTAATTTTTCAGTGATTGGTCATTTCTAACCAATTCATGAATGAAATATGTAAACAGTAATACGAAAAGTACAAAATAGTCATTGGATTTTTCTTCTCGCCATTCTTAAATATTAAGTCCTTAAAACTCATATTTAATATTCATAGGTTTCTGAGTTCAAATTCCAATATAAGTAATAGCTATAATAAACTACAGAAACAATTCCCATTCCCTCCCATAATGTCCAAATTTGAAGTACTAAAGAATTACTTTACAAAAAAGCACTGTTATAAGAAGCAAACATTACTTGCTCCCCATCTCTTCCCCCCTCCCTTCACACCAATTTTGAGAGCAAGAAACATTGCAGTTCCCAGTTAAATACAAAAATGAGATGAAAGGTATCAATAAGGCAGTGAAGATGCACCAACAACAGAAAGTTTACAAAGCATATATTTCCTAAACTTGTGGAGTTGGGTATAATTCTTCTCCTCCTTGTATATCTCACTCACCTTTTTGCAGCCTCATTTCATTCTTCCTATTTTCAAATTTAGCCATGCTAAAGAAAACTCATTACCTGAACTTGACTTGCGTTGTTCACACAGTTTATATTTGTCTCCGTAGTGCTTCTGGTTGAAATAATATTAATAACAAAACAAAGAGAAATCATAGCAAAAAAATGATAGCAATGCAGCTGTTCTTTGTGAGCTTTCCATGTTTTGATATCCTCTGAACAACACCCTGCTCCCTGAGAGCTTGCCTAATCTCAAGGAAGGTATTTGGAGTCACAAAGTACCTAGCCTTGCCTATGAGAGCAGAGATGTTTATCAATAGAGAGTGAAGCATAGTGCAACTTTTGAGCTTGAAACAGGGATCAAACAATAATACTCTACACAGTTGTTGAAATATTCTCCTGGTTTTGGTGCCTGAGGGCAGTTTGAAAATAAGATTTGCTGCCAATACGATTGTATAGCCCCATCTCTTTGGTTTTAAAATTCAGTTTGTGTTCTGCTCAACGAAAGATGAAGGTAGCTTTTAAGCTCCAAGGCTTTGTTTATATTTGCACCATCAGGGTGGACTTCCTGAAACACCAGTTCAAAGCAATGACAGAAAATAACTGTATTTTTTATCTTTTTTTTTTTTAATATAAATTATGTCCCCATTCTGCATCTTCTTGACAACGATAGCTCTTCCTCTTTGAATACAAAAGGAACAAAACCAAAACAAAATCAAACATTTACTACCTGTCTCTAATGAATTCAAACAAGAAAAAATGCATTATGTCAATTGACTTGTCATTAGTGTTATCTTTTGAAATACAAGGGAGATGACTTGTGACCAGATAACTGCATAGGTCCCTTCAAATCTCCATTATTCCGTGATTCTCTGAAATACCAATATTAATGAGTGAGCTTCTTCTGATATATATATATATATCAGAAGAAATATATATACATATATATATATATTTTTTTTTTTCGGGGGTGGTAGTGGTGTCTGGTCGGAGGATGTTTATTTTGGTTTTGGGGACATTTTATTGCTTATTTTTAGTTCAAAGTGTCAACTGAGGTTCAGTAGATTAAAAATTGGTTCCTTAATTAACTGCAGACAAGGGCACATCATTTAATTCTGTGGTTTCAAAATTATTTGATACCTTAGTTCCTCTGACATCAATAAGTGGACATGACAACTATTTATTTATTTATCTATCTGTCTGTCTGTCTATCTATCTATCTATCTATCTATTTATTTATTTATTTATTTTGGGACGCCACATTCCCCATTCAGAAAATGGAGGTATTAGTGTTTCCTTCTTCCCAACTTTTCTCTCTCCTGTATATAGTTGAGCTCTGTAGGAAGAGGTCTGTCTTAGAGTGTGTTTGTGCAGTCTGAGTATAATTGTGTCCCCTCTCAGTTGGAGTCTCTAGATACTACTGTCATATTCAGAATGATATGAATAGGTGTGACACCAACCTAATGTTTGCACTCATATTATTCTATTTGTAGAAGCAGAGTACGTAATAAGGTCTGGCAAAAATGTATGCATTTTTTTTGTTTTGTTTGTTTGTTTACTAAATGGGTATTCCAGTGTTATGTATTACTATTAAGAATGTCTGTTTAATCCCAGAATGGCTGTTTTCCATCCATCCTCTATATGAATCTACATGCAAATATCCCAACTTCGCAGACTGGAATGCACAAATATAATCACCATCTATCTTTCAACTGTGAACCAAATCTCTGTGACAATCATCTGCAAGCATTTTCAAAATGCTTTAAAACAAAGAACATTACTACTTATGTCCTACAATTGTTTGAATCACAGTATAAATCCAGGTAGCCCTCCTGTTAAAATATGAAGCTGTCTTATACACTTCAAGAAATATAACCTGATTTTTTTTTTTTCTCAGTGTATGGATCTAAATGGGCTGCTTTAGAATTAGTTTTTTTTTTTCCAGAATTCATCCCCTGTCCTCCAAAAGAATTTCATCCAAAGGTTTATGCACTGGTAGACACCTAAATCACAGAAGCAGAAGCTATCATTAAGCCATAGATTGCTACAATTGCCTAAAATGCATTTTTTATTTTCTACAGTGAAGATATGCAGGTAATAAATTATCTGAGCACTAGGATTATCAAGAGGTAATTTGTCTTACATACTGAAGAAGGGTATCTTGAATGCTAAACTTTGCACAAAGATCCATAATTAAACTTATTATTCTGTATATTTTCAGAGTTTATCTGGAGCCTTCTTGTGTATCTCAGAAGAAGCACAAGCAAATAATTCTCACTGAAAGCAGGTGTCAGAATTAGGGAATTTAACATCTGTCATGTAGACTACAGTATAGAAACTTTGAAAAGAGAACCAACGAATGGCTAAAACAAAGTTCTTAAGTCCTTATTTATATATCTAAATATATATAAAAGTATATATATCTATACTTTATTTAAAATAAATAAAAAAAAATGCAGTCTCAGGCACCTGTACTTAGAGGATAGCACTCCTGTACCATGCTACATATGTACACCTCATGTTGTCTGCTGTGCAGAGCACATGCACTGCACTCTGTGTGTGTGGGCTTCTGCTTTCCAGAGAGCTCAAGCATCATGAAACCTACTTGGTGAATGAAAGCCTCTTATTTTCAACCTGCCTGCTACAGAGCAGATTACAAAGGACGCACAGCTGAGGTTGTTCCTGTCCTTTCTCTGTCATTCTGGCTTGAACCAAGGGAGAGGGCTACTTAGTGGGGCTGTGGAGGCTCCAGCTCATCCACGTTGCCCAAACTCCATCAAAATAAGCTGGTTCAGGTGCTCCTGGCAGCATAGTTACAGCCACACTGAGTTTAGCCTTGCCTAATTGCCTGCATATTTACTCAGCTTCTCAGGAGCACTTTGTAGCTTGTGCTGGACTACTCTGCCTCCTGTACTCAGGCTGGCCCAGTGAAAAGTGGCCCAGATGTGTACGAACAAGCTGCAGTCTGACCTGTGGCTGCAGACTGGACACGTGCCCTGTGTTAGGTCAATCAGACTAAACCATAGTAGCACAGTGGACTGCAACATGAAGCAACAGGACAGGCTCAAACCAATAGGCTGCTATTAAATCAATAGTACGCCCTCCTGTGGCTGCTACCTTCTGGAACAGTCATCAAAAAAGGAAAGCAAAACAAATAAAAAAATCAGGAATGAAAGGAACAGAAAATGTGAGAATATGCCCTGCGTGAAGAGAGATTGAAAATCCCAGGACCATTCAGTGAGAGAGAAGGCTGGCTGTCTCTGTGGGTGATAGAATCAGGAACAGCGAGCGATATGTAGAAAATAGATCAGACGTTCTTATTAATTCTCTCTCAGGATGGTGGCTTATGCTATTATCACCTCTGAAATAGTTTCAGGCCTGCATACCTCCTAGGACCATGCAACAGGGGTTGTTATATGAGTGTAGTTACAAATACCATTTGCAATGTGTAGGTTTGATCTCTTTTTGTGTATTTTTATTCCTGTCTGAAGATACTGCCTGCTTCAATATCACAGCAGTATACATGGAAGCCAAAATTGCCTTGAACGCAGACATAACATGGGTATGACTTAACACCTTTCTTAATAATCTTAGGTTTAGGTTCTTGAACCTTGCTTTAGGTGAACTGATATTGTTTGTTGAATGAGTCTTTGATAATCTAGTTTGTAGATTGATGTTTTAGATATGTAAGTATGGCAGTGCATTAAGCAACTAAAAGAAAGTGATAATTTGCATTTGTATGCAACTTCTCTTTCTTGCAATGAAGTCCTGAAGTAGTTAAATGGTAGTAGTCAAGGTGGTTGATAAGATACAAGTAAAGCAAACTGCAGTCAGTCATACATGCACCACTTCATTGAAAGAAAAATGGAATAAAAGCTCTAGCTTTTATTTATTTTGTAAAAATGCCTACCGTGTAGCTGATGGCCTTGAAGATTCACAGAGTCACAGAATCATAGAATTTTAGGGGTTGGAAGGGACCTCCAGAGATCATCGGGTCCAACCTGCCTGCCAAAGCAGGTTCCCTAGAGCAGATTGCCCAGGTAGGCATCCAGACGGGCCTTGAATATCTCCAGAGAAGGAGACTCCACAACCTCCCTTGGCAGCCTGTTCCAGTGCTCCGTCACCCTCACTGTGAAGAAGTTCTTTCGCACGTTGGTGCGGAACTTCCTGTGTTCCATTTTGTGGCCATTGCCCCTTGTTCTGTCCCCACAGACCACTGAAAAGAAGTTGGCCAAATCCCTCTGTCTCCCACACTTAAGATATTTGTAAACATTGATAAGATCCCCTTCACAGGACTGTTTTCTTATGTTTCTTTGAATTTGATTTTGGATTTGAAATTGAGGAGAAAAATGAGAATCAAAACCCTAAATAAAAGGGGAGGGAGAATGGTTTCCATGCAAAAGAATAATCTGAACATCATTTTAATTTTCCTTAAAATAGGAATTTCTAGTGTGAAAGCTGGTAGTGCACAGTCCCTGTGCAATAATGATCATTTTTAACAACATGGAATTTGTGGTGAGTGGGACAGATTGCTCATCTCCTGCTGTCAGATAGCAGAGACATCAGCTTACTCTGACCACAAGCAAATACTATTGTTGGTTTTCAAAAATTTTGAGGGGCAGTTTGAATTTCAGATATCCTCAGTTTGATGAATAAACAAGATTATCCTTTAAGTCTAAAAAACAGAGAACCAGTAGGAATTTTTCAGAAGAATTTCATATCATTTTTCTCTATAAGTGAGTTCTATAGGAAAGAACATGAGCTGCAACAACTATCAGCAAGCTTATCTCCAAGTTCATGAGTGCATATAAAAAAATTCTGGTGTTATCACTAGGAATTTGAAAACTAACAGCTGACTATGGCTCCTGTGTTCTGCCTGTCCCTGCTGCTTTCACTTTGATGGCCTGACATCTCTGTCAAGGTAGATCTGACTTCAGTGCTTTGAGAAAAATTTCACCAAATTCATCTCCTTCTTTGCCACCATTATTTTGTCTTCAGTGACAGTGTACAACTCTATCTACAACAGAGCAGATGCATACCTTTAGGATTCTCGTCTGTATCTTCTGGTGAAACAGTAGTTTTATATTTCAGCAGATTTCTAAATTTGCATGGCATTTGTTATCTTTTTGATTACATGCTCTGTCCCCAATGTACTGTTCTGACTGTAGCTGAATAAAGCTTGCAGAGAGAACTCGAGGAGCTGTTTTGACCCTTCTTTTATTCTTCATGGAGATAAGTGAGCTGTAAGGGCTGCACAACTGTTCTTTTTGGACAACTTTATAGGTTGCTGATTGGTTTTAGACAGATTCTGAGGACTGTCACACAGAACACACAGAGGTTATGGGGAAGTACTAATTTTACAATGCTACCTCTGGTTGAAGGTACCACCATTTCATCTCAAGCTAATTTCCTACCAAGTTCCTGAACAACTTGACTCTTGTCCCCATGAGTGGCCATGCTATCTTGCAGTACCTCACCGCAGGTACCAGAAAAGAGTAATGAACATTGAATTTAAGTTGTTAGCAGCCACTAAGGGTGAATGGTTCTTAAACGTGTAATTAGGAATGAAGTTGAAATCTTAAAATGGTCACTGTGGCTTTTGACTGCTGTAACACAAGTTCTGAAAAAATATTACATAGAAATGTGTGTAATGTCACACAAGTTTTTCCACATGAATAGAAGGCTGAAAAAAAATTTCCAGGCCAGGGATTTTATTTTTGTTACCTTCAACAAATGATATAGCTAATAGTTGAAAGATGTTCCTCTAGATCATATCAGTGCTTTTTATCCACAGCAGATCATTAGTTGTTGTGGTGTTCATTTATAGGATTGACATAGGGTGCAGTTCAATTAAGAGAATTCTTTTTTTCCGTACAGAACAATGTTATCTGTTGGGGGCTGTACTGTTTCATTTGACATCTGTGATTACTCAGACTACCTTAGTAGTGCATAGTTAGATTTCCAGTACTGTTGTTTTGCAAACCTGTCATAAAAGTGAACTGGAAAGTTCAAATAAAAATTGAATTTACTCTAAATTTATGTTCTAGAAGACACCTCTATTGACCATGCTTCCAGACTTTAAAAAAACTTTTATAGGAAAAATTGTTTTCCTTACCTCATTTTTAAAAAATGATAGCATTTTCTGGCCCACTAAAAATATATCAGATTATACTATTTCATGGTAACCCTAGTACCACAGATTGCAAATATTATTTTTCCTGAGATCTGACAATGATGCTTGACAAGAAATCTGCAGTGAATGAGAAAGTGCCAGTAAGATTAGTGAGTAAAGAAAAGGGATTGCAGGGAGAGAAGTGGATATAAAAGGTGAGATATATTTTTGTACTAATCCTCCTGTAAGTGGTATGAGTGAAAACAGCTCTGCAATTAACTGCTTTGAAATCAGATTGGTAATTACTGAATAAAAGAAGTCTACTACCCAGCTACATGTTTGAATATAGAAAATACACACTGATTTGTTGTAAGAAATACAATGCATCAGGACTGCTGTTGTCATGCATTATTCCAGCTTAACATAAAGTACGGAATGAGAACAGATGGAAATGAAGACTGCAGCTATGTGTTCAAAATCTAGCCTCGGGTACAGCTTTTCTCCCATAGCTGTAAAGAAAGTCATCATGTTTCATCCCTGAAGATGCTAAGATGTCTAATATTTGTGACTTTGGGCAGATGACAGTTATAGAGCACAATAGGCCACAGCTGTTAAGGAAAACACGGGACAAAACAAGTACTTTCTCATTAGACTGATCTGGCTGCCTTAACTCCAGACTTGACATCTTGGAAAATCACTTTCTTTTCCTCAAATTACAGTTTTCTGTGATTTCTTCTCCTTTGGAAGTCATTTTTTTGTGGGCAGGAGAGCCAGGGGCCACACAGATCCTGAGGCACATGCGGCCCAGTGCCAGAGGGCTGAGGCAGCTCAGAAAGCTGGTGGATTCTGAGGTGTGTGGCTGAAGGAGGGCTGAAGAAAGGAGTCCTATCACCCCACACAGGTCCCACACCATTTGCTTTGATGTTCAGTACCACCTTCAGTGACTGATACCATCCTTAAAATTTTGTCTGCTGAAGTTTCCTTGAAGGACATTGAACGTTTGACAGCTGTAAGTGATTATGGGGTCAAATTTGTCTTGCTGTGAAGCATTACTGCGAGGTAACTCCATATTTCTGAAACCACTACTACACCACAGTAGTCTTGCTGTTTATCAGCCTCTAGATAGTCTACCGTATGGGGATCTGCTGTCAATACAGAAGGATGTGGGGAAATTCTTGAAGCCTCCTGAATGTCATTATTCCTTGGATGTCAGTGAATTAAGTTTTGATCTGAATTTGGAGTTGAACTTGCTTTGGGTTAGAAGCTGATCAAAGCCATTAGTACTAGTTTATACTTTAATCGTATTGTATGGGCAATTATTAGTGCCTATTGACAATGTGGCACCATGTGACATTATTAATTGATGATGAGATATGTGTGGTCATACTCTTGATTGTTTCTAGCTAAACAGGGAAACCCTGGGTAATTGGTCATATATTTTTAATCTTGAGCTGTCTATTAAGTCTTCTATAAATATCTAATTATATTTGATACAATATATAAAAATACGTGGGAAATCTACAATAAAAATAGAACTACACAGTTTTCAGTACAATGGTGATATTCGGTTTTATGTTTACTTTGAATAGAGGATCCAGTAACAAGTAAATATCTTGGGGTTTTGTTTTTATGAAGTTGCTGAATAAGCTGAGATTAAGACAGCTGATTTCTAATTCCTACCAGTATGAATTCCAGGAGTCTACTAGATGAGGTGACTCTGGATTCAGGTGATGAAACAAATCAATTACTTGAGTCACTGGCATGTGTTCCTGAAGTCATGTAGAATGGAGTGATAATGCTGATGTCAGAGAGAACAGAATACCAATCCCATCCAATCTGTTAAAACAATGTGTGAACTTTGAAGTTGACTGACTGGATTGATGAAGCTATCTCCAGGAGTGTTTTTATTACCTTGTGTATAAGAATGAGTTTCTTGTTTACAATGCTTGTTTATTAACCAGTAATATTCAGCAGTAGGCTGTAAAGAATAGCGTTCAGGAAAAAATAGCATAGTAAATTTAAACTCCTGTGAAGTAGGCTAGTAAGGGAAGGTAAGGGCACCCTACTGTCCTGCTGTTTGGGTTGCATGGACAGTTCTATTTTTCTCCATTTTATATATATATATATATATATATATTTAATAAAGAAGCCAAAAGACAGTAGCTTGTCTCCTCCTCCCCAACCCTTGAAGTTAGCCTTTCTAGATACACCGGTAGATCTCTATTTAAATATCCAAGCTTTGTATTTATTTTGGAGAGTTCTTTAATGAAAGGTCCTGCATGCACATGCATTATTTATTACTCTGGTATGTATATGTAAACAGGATAGATGAACCGTGATTCATTCATCTATGATGGCGATAAGAAAACATCCTGGTTTTATTTGGGACTAATCTCTCAGAGCGATTTTGTTGCTAGATACACTACTCTGTCTCAAAACAAGGGTGACTTTCCTCTGCTTTGATTTCATTTTATCATGATTTAGTACAATTTATTCTCAGTGTTTCCCTTTGTAAGAAGTTGTCACATGGCATATATGAGCCCTTAGCCTAACATATATTCGTTATCCAATGGAATATTCTATTCATGGTACCCATGGGCAGTACCCATGGAATATTCTATTCATGGGTACTCCTGGGCAGCTCTATTCATGGGTACTAGAATCAGGATTATTAGTGCTTTTCATTGCACATTTTGCCATACTACTATGTCTTTCCTGCAGCAGCACAGATCAAAGAAGGTTGTGTTGGTGAGACCACAGTGTTCTGGTTTCAGGGCTGCAGATGGCATCAAAGCAAATGGTAGGTTGTCATAATCCTGCAGTTCCTAAGTTGGTTAACGATACATACCTGCAGCACCAAAATGTTTGTTGTTACCAAACAAATGGACATCTCACCAACTATCTCTGCATGGCATTTTCTTCACTACCATGGATTCTCTGAGAGGTTGTTGACAGAAACTGTGTATTGAACTATCAAGATATTTCTGCTTGCTTTCCTAATTCCTTAGCTACCGGGAGATATCGGACATGTGGCAATATCAAGTCAGCAATATTTCTACATTTGTATTGCTCCTATTTTCTTTATATGTAAGTATTGATGCTGAGGACATTCAGTACCTCTATTTTCTATTGAAAAGACTGCTTCTTTCTATGAAATTTTTCTGAGATATGTTCTTAGGATTCTCTGAGTGGATACATTCAGTGAAATCTGTTTCTCTAATTGATTTGTAGTGGAATTTTATTGCTCTTTTTGAAGATCTGTTTATAGAACTTTGAGGATTATCTAGTTATCAGCCTCTTCATCTTCTAATGGTATCTGGGAAGCTATTAGTACACCCTGTAATTCTTTTGCATGACAGCATAGGAGCATACTGAATACCTGCCAAGAAAACTTCTAAGGTAAGTTCTGTGAGTATTGATAATATATTTTGACAGTAGTACAGCTGGCTATGGGAGAAGTTAACTGCACGGGTCAACATCCTGTGGCAGATGAGATGGAATACTGCAGATTAGACTCAATTATATATGTGTGTCATTAGTTTATGTTGAAATGAGAAAATCCTCCACTCCAGAAGGTAAAATTTCCTATGAGAACCACAGAGGGCATTTTTTTCCTATATTTCTGTGTTCTCCACTCACCACCTTACTGGTTTGGATAGTCAGTGGCATTTCCTCACTTCCCACCCACCCTTGCAGGATACAAGTAAATGTAAGGAAGGTCACTAGTTAAGGGCAGTCAGGTGGATAGATTTTCTGCCTCAGCACCTGGATCCAATATCTGGCATCATTAACAGCCTGAGTAAGTCCCATTGCATGTGTAACATCATTATATCCATCCCTAGAACTCACTGTGGGCTAGTACATTGATTTATTGCTGAATATTCAACATAGCTAGCAGCTATTACAGAAATGCTTAATGGCATTCCATCCACTCTACCCAGTTCAGCCTTGGGATCAGCAGGAGACTTCTGCCTGCTTTCTTAACTTTGTCTGTTCTGATCACAAATTCTTTTTTCTTTTTTCTTTTTTTCCCCAAATGATGGGAGGTGACATGGTAAAGCAAACAACCCAAGACCTGGCCCCAACATACACTGAATGGTAAAGGAAAGACACCAACTGTAAGGAGGATACCTGGTAAGGGGGCTAGCTTTTCCCAGGCTGAGACATGCAAAGAGAAGTCACTTAGAAGCTCTCAGTCCAGAGCTAAATGAAGGACCTTGTGCTTCTTTTTGAGCTGATATACCCTTACACCAACTAAGAACAGACACTGATTGTTTTCATTTCAATGCAAGATATTTTTAAGCATTGTAAGGCATCATCCACGTACCATCTGCTTTTGAACACCTTGCATCAGTCAGCCTGCTGACCTGTTTGCTTGTTCCTCCTAGTTAAGAGCGGGGTATTCTTTAGACTGAAGCTATTTTAAATGCATAAATTCAATAGATGAAGAATGGATAAAGCACCAGAAATGGGATGAAGAATGGATAAAGCACCACAAATGGAAACTCTTCTAAACAAAATAGAGACATACTTGTGTTTATAATGTTAAGAAGTAATAAAATTATCTGAAATGAAAGCTTGGTTGGCAAGAGGAAGTTATAAGGCTCATTGCCTACAAATCATTAAGGATCCATCATTGAGGTTGTAAGCTCAGGTCATACAATATTTCAGAAAGACAGAATACAAGAGGGAGACAAAGCCCGGTAATATTCATTAGATGTGTATAATTAAAAGAGTAAAGTGAATGAATCTATTATGGCTTGCATTACAGCAGAAAAAGACTAATGGCCAAAATCAGAGATTAGTCTGAAGGAGTCTAAACTGTTGTAATTTACAGTTTATGTGAAATCTCCCTTGAAGGCCTGATCCATCATTCATTTAGAATCTTTTTATTCTAGCTGTGCACAGAAGTCCTTAATTCTGGACATGGAATGTTATTTGTTGACTCCGAATTCCCCATAATGATGCCTGTGGCACAGAAGTCAGAATAGAAATTGCTGGAACATTGATGTATTTCTTGTATCTCCTGCTTTCTGCATCCTGGGCTAGGAAATTGGGCTCATGTCATAGGGTAGTCCCAATGTCTGTTTTTGCCACATGGTTCATCCAAAGGATGAAATATTGCTATATGTCACTCTTGGAGATGATGAAACAATGAACACTGAATTAAAGTTTATATTAATATTTAGTAGAAAGTGAAATGATAAATATCTACCAAAAGAACAGAATTGGGGTAGAGATGCAGCTGCTAGATCACATTGTGGATTCAGGACATTATATAAAGATATTTATTTGTAGCAGTAAACAAAAGCACCTGAAAATTCCCAGTGGATGGAAATAAACTTGAGTGAAATATGAGGACTCATCAATCAACATCCTAGTTTACATAAATATCTATCAAACATAAGAAATGATCCTGACTAAAAATAGTATACCAGACCAATATAGTCACTGGACCAATTTAGAAAAGAATAAAAGTCAGCTATGTGAAAAGTGTAAGCAACAACAGAAGAGGACATAAATAATGAAAAGAATTCAAGAAAAATACTGAATGCCATAAAAAGATCTCAATGCCAGGAGAACTAAAATTAGACCTATAGAAAAATATATACAAGATTTTTTTTAGGTAACAAAACTGAGAATTCAGTTTAGAAAAAAATTAAAAAATCATACGTGGGGATTAGGAAAAAGGATGGAGGGAATGATAAAACAGACAATTACATGGATGCTTCTCCAGTGTATTTACTTGAGAGATCAGGAAAAATATGCCATCTGACACTATTTGTGTATGCAGTATTCTGAATGATTTTGTAACCAGTCAGCCAGAAGCATTTAGTAATTTAGCACAAATGAAAGCTATCAAGTCTCTAGGACTTAGAGGAATTTGCTCTGAGATTTTATTAAGGAGGCTATGGAAGAAATATGCAGGACAGTGAAAAGCAGAACAAAACTCTCGTCAGGCTACAGTGGGTTAAGAAAACAAGATAACAGTAAAAATAGACCACATATCATGAAGTTAATTCCTTGTCCTTGTATATGTCATAGCAAAGTAGATTTCTAACTGAATACTGCAGAAATGTTTTGTTTGAGTTAGAATGTCCAGTGGATTTGATCAGGATCTGAGTCCACCATTTGCATCCCAATGGAGAATTCTAATCTGGTGGATGTGGGGAAGGCTGAAGCTGGCTTCTCAGGTTCTTCTACAGAGATTAGTCCATTGATATAAATAAGAACATTTTTCAGAGGACAGTAAAGGAGGAGACATTGGTTTAGGCAATACTTTCTCTTCATGCTGGCAGAAATAAAAAATACATTTCCCATACAGCCTGATAAAAGCAAGATACGGACTCATCAGAGCAAGAGTGAAAAGGACGGGAAGGCTTGTCCTTCTAGTGGAACTCAGAGAACGTAAGGAAAAGGAAAAGAAATGCGTTAACTTTGTGTTTCTGAAAAAAAATGCATTGAGTTCATGACTGGCTCAAGTTCTCATGCATTGGTGGAAGAAATTGTTTTCTCTTACTCTCTCTCTATAGAAAAAGACTCACGAGGGAATGTCCACTTGTGCCCCAGGCTGTTGCTGTTCCTTGGGCTAATGGAGAACTGCAACTGCCCTTCACCACACTACATTTTGAATCCAAAGCATGCAAAACTCTGCCTCGTGTTTACATCACCTATACAGTTATCTACTCTGACTGATGATACAGAAGGAGAGCAGGTTCTGGTGTTTTTTTGTTTGATTATTTGTTTGTTTCCAGTAGGTTGGCCCTTATAACTAATAAATAAGTACACGTTGCCCATATTATTTGAAGTCTCCACCTGGCCCTTTCAATACTCCATATTTTTTCCTGCAGCTTTCAAGATCATGGCAGGTGTGTGCTTCCTAACTGTAGTTTCAGAACCAAAACTCTCAAATATATCACTTTCTCTCACCTTTGTGACCACCTAATGTTTTTATTTTTATATGCATGTATTCTTGCCAGTTTGAAGCTGGTGTGGTTCTCTCACTGACATAGAGCATACAGCGCTGCTTACCAAAAGAGTTTGTTCAGCAATGTCCAAATTAAATGTTTCTGGATATACTTCTGTTAATGTATTTTAATTATTACATGTGAAGAGCACAATTAAAAAACACAGCACTATCTTATTCGATTAATTGAGACTAGGAAGTTATAAATCTCACTTTCTTCATAAATCCATTTTCTCCATTTACTTCCATATAATTTCTTATTAATTCTGCTGGGTAAATGTGGCATTGAGACAATATGATGGAAACTGCATCACCCACCAAATTCTAAACAGACAATGTTAGCCTGGGAATGATAGTGGAGCAAGAAAGAAAGTACTTTAAATATCAGACCCCAGGCTGAATTTGCAGATCAAGCAGCTTAATTGAATCATATTTTTAGTTTGAATGCCACAGACTTTTTTAAGGACTTAAAAGGTAATGCACATAAGAGGTAAAGAACTGTGATTTTTATGCAAGCATTTTTCACAGTAAAAACAAAATTTATCATCTTTTGTAACAAAACTAAGAAGGAATAAATGCTAAAGAAGACCTAAGCCTCTAAATTGCTTAATTTTGTATACCAGTTCCTTTTTCATACGATAAAGCCTGCTTTCCTGCCTGTTGTTTGTCTTGTACCCTGTAAGTAAAAGAAAATTGTAGGAAGGCAAGATATTGCATATATTGATACAATATCTTTCTCTGGAGATATTCAAGGCCTGTCTGGACACCTACCTGGGAAATCTGCTCTAGGGAATGTGCTTTGGCAGGGGGGTGTTGGACCCTATGTTCTCTGGAGGTCTCTTCCAATCCCTACAATTCTGTGATTCTGTGATCTTTCATTTGGGGATTGTGATATTTCATTATGGGCTAGCAAGAACTGCAGTAGTACATACTACAGTTCAGATGGGGTCTCATTAAATTCATACAGAAGAGGTAAATATTTTCCAGGCACAATATCTGAGATTGTCAGAATTTAACAAAAGTTTCGTTGAGCAAGAGGCCGAATGGAATGTTGAACTGTGCCAAGAAACTTACTTCGTGCACAACTGTAAATGCAATGGTCATGCATTTTCTCATGAGGCAAAGAAGAATTATTGTGTAGGTAGATGTCTTTTTTAATTATAAAACTTTGATTTATGAATATTAATATATATTAAAAAAGTGCTTCAAGTGGATTGATCTTGAAATAAGCAAATATGTTGTCATTTAACCATATGCTTAATGGTATGCTACTTATAATTGTAATGATTGTTTGCCAAGCATAGTTCCAAATAAAGAAAGAAATGCACAGATGTTTTTCTTATTTAAGTGCATTAAAATGCATACAGAATGTTTAGAAATGCAAATCCTTTAAATCAACTACTTGACAAAATCAGGCTTTGTTCCAAGTTGTTGTAATAGAGCCTTTTGCATATAAATAAAAGATTGTGTCAAAGAGAGAATAAGTCATCTGTAGAACAGCAGTCAAGAGAACTGGAGTCTGCAAAGAGTGAAAACACAGGGCTTGTACAGTACTGAGGAGTTTGCAGGGTTGAAGTAAATTGTTTGCAGTTATTTCTGTGGCTGATTGTACAGTAGCAGCAAGATTATGTTGATGCATTTGACCTATTATACTGACATAGAAGGAATTTACTCCTTTTAATATCTCAGCGCCAGAAGCCAGCTTTGCATTATTTTGATTTATGGGATTATTAGCACAGTTTATATTTCAGGGCACTCTCTTAATCCTCCCATTTACAGTGTTATACCAGTTTCTCCTGGATTTCAGGAAAGACAATAGTTTTCCATGGGAACAGATGTCAAACCACTGCTACCAGTGTTTTGTGATGATCAAAACATACAAACATGAGGGCATACGGATAGATGACCCTATGATGGGTTGCCACTTTTGCTAGAAATATTTATTTGGGAAATTCAGAAGGGTTCTGCAATTGGATCAGTCTCAGTAAAGGTAAATCTCAGCTAAATACCTCCCAAGATGAAAGGGAGATTTGAGGAAGCCAGTGAGGAAAATCTCAGGAAAAATCTGGGACAAATAAGTGGGAGAGTTCTTCTTGGCAGCAGAAGCAATAGAGCAAGAAGACAATAAAAAAAAAAAAGAAATGGGGTATTTGATGAGGGTAGAGATAGGTTTGTGATCACCAAATCACCTTGCTTTTCCTGGCTTCTCTGGTTTTGTTGTATGACATAATCTTTCCATGATTATAGATGTAATGTTCTATCTTGGAAATTTAATGAGCAAATAAAGAAGGATTGATGGAATCAAAGTAGAAGGGAGTTTAGCCACTACTTGGTGTGGAATACTGCAGTAGTTCTTGTGCCATGGGTCTGTGTTTTGGTGTTTCAGGTGGATGAAGTACTTGACAAGAAATATTTGTAGTTGTGATGTGGAGAAATGGATTATTTGTTAGCTCAGCAACCTAGGTGTGAGGTTGGATTTGAGAAGGTTTCTTTTGAATTTCCCTATTTTTCTTTATTTATGGCTGAGTAACTGAAAAAATGAAGACAGCTATTCAGGAGACAAATTCTCAAGTGTCTCAGGCAGAATAAAGAATATTCTTTGCTGCTACTGCAAATGCAAAAAGCAGAACGATACCAGAAATATATGCAGTGGGGAAAGGCTTACATCAAAGAATATTTGGTAATACAAAGCAGATGAAGCAGAGAACTGTTTAACTGCAGCTGCCAATCTTCTACTCAGATTGTTTTGATCCTCCTATTCTAGCTGGTAACCACAATAATATTGGGCGTTACCATTTATTGCTGTTGCAAGCAAATTAGCTACTGCTGTTTGCCTGAATATATAGGATTTAGAGCTTAGAAAGAATACTTTCTGTCTATCTTGATGTCTTTTATTACAGTTGCTTATATTAGTCAATAAAATTAAAAGAAAAAAATCTATGTCAGGGTTTTTTTGTATCACTTCTGTCTGTATTTAATGTTAAGAGACAAATGCTGCAGCATAGATCTAAGATGCTACAATTGTGATTAACAAATTATTGTTAATAATAAATTGTGGTAATTTTCTTGTGATTCAGAAAACCTTCAGGGGACAGAATTTGCTCCACATCCTCCAAAAAGCTGAGATGTAGTGTGGAATGAAGAACAGTGCAATGAAATACTGATTTTGCTAGATCAGGTGTAGGATAGATAGTCCCAGGAAAAGTGAAGACAAACAGTTATTTTGTTCTGTATTCTAGGTAGCTATATTCTATCTAGCTACAGTAAATTTATATTGGTACAAATGGAAGTGACACTTATTTCTGACCATTTGTATTTTATATCCACTTTGCTCTTGAGGAATAAGGTTCAGACGAATGGAAACATCAAAATTTTGATAGAGAAAGCCTTTGTTAAACAAACAAACAAACGAACAAAAAAATAATAATTGCATATGCCAGTGACACATGAACTTCTTTCCTTTCCACTGTAGGGACATGTTTCCAGTGGGAGCAGTTTTTTGTTCACAATAACATCTGTATATATTTGCATTCACATTTAAACTTCAGCTTGGAAGCAGACTTGATAGGGATTACTTTTTATTCTTGCAGGTTTGAGATTCATCCACTGTAGAAAGAGAGATAATACCCTGTGAGAATAGTGATCAATGACAGATAATGAGTACCTAATTGTGAATAAAACACTCCTGAAATTGCTATTGGAAAACAGCTCTACTAAGTTGTACCAAAGGATTGTTTCAACTGGTATGCTATTTACAACAGTGATCATGTGCATCTCCTAGAGGAAAAGTATGATTAGGAAGGCAAACTTCTCTTAATACCCTCTTCTCTGCTGAGTTAGATGTTATCTTCAACTATTCAGTAGCTCTTAATAGTGTCACAGGCTGTTTTGGAGCATGGGTAAATTTTTACCATACTGTTGCATGAGAAATTTCTTCCTTGCCTTGTATTTGGGCATGGCTTCTGGCATCCTCTTGATTCGTGTCCTTGGAGAGCTGGTCCACCCTGGCTCCATGGTCCCTGCCACTTCTGATGGCAAAAAACTCTGTTGTCTCACCCTCTGTTGTCACTTGCCTGATCTAAAGAGTCCCAATTTACTACTTCCTCTTCCAGAAGCCCTTTTCTGAATCTGTCCATTTTTGCCTCAGACATGAATAGATAGCATAATACTACTCTCTTCTCTACACCTGGCCTTGTTTTTCTGGTGCCCTTATATTTCAGTGTGACAGTGATTTTCTTCTACTGAGCTTCTAGTGTGCTTATTCATTTTGGGCTAAACATTCCTTTTCTGCTATCTCGTTTGTTAGATTTTTATTATTGGTGTTAAAGCATGTGTTTTGGTTCTCCTCGCATCCCATTTAAATGCCAGTCTGGCATTTTCTATATGACTAATTCTGATCCTTCATGAGTTAGGGCATTTCTATGCCTGTCTGTGTGAACTGTATGGTCTTTTGCACATCTTGGCTTTTCCCCAGTCTTAAGTTCACTCACAACTTTTTTGTCTTTAAAGACAAGCAGTCTGGTTAGCTTATGGTTCAAATGAAATCTACTCTTCCTCGTTGGCCTCCTTTTATTCTAGAAGTTCTCTCCATTCCATCATAATAATTTATGGGGAATTAAACTCTGGTATGAAATATGTTTTCAAAACCCATTCTCTGAAAATGTGTAAACAGAAAGCAGGATAAAAGGTTTTGAAACGCAGCAGGGAATAGAAATTCAATACATCTTTTAATTTTTTTCCTATTTTCAGATCTTTTCGGTAAAATTTCATAATTAAAGTAGAGAATTAACCTATCCTTTATCTAACTAGTCCGGAAAATGTTTGTGACAAATTTTCCATGGGATGAAGACTGACTGCAATTGAAACTTATGTTCTCTCCAGAAATATTTAAGAATATGTAGGTGGAAAAAATTCACTGTAGTCTTTAATGCCATTTTCATGATGTACATGACAGTCTTGCTTTTATTAAACATCCAAACAATATATTAGATGAAAAGCCTACCCTTCACATAAGTATGCTTTCTGATTATCGAAATAGTTATTTTAATTACTTTTATTCCTGAATAGAAAATCATAGTGTTTTTGTTTGTTTGTTTGGTTGGTTTTTAAACATATGTTATAACATTTCCTTTCTGAACAGTTGTTTTTTTATATGGGAGAAGCTCATCTTCTATGTTAATTAGTGGAAGGCCACATTAGGGACCACTCATCCAGTTTGACAGTGAGCTAGAGTGTAAAGAAAGTGTGGTCTAAATATTGTGCTTGCCCTTTTGGTGGTAATAATATTTTCTTGATTAATGAACTTACATGACTGTATTGGCTCTTCATATGTTAGAAATGAATGGTTTTGATTTTGAAAAAACAATGAAGCTGAGAGTAGACCGGGTTTAAAGATTTATTTCACATCAACAGGGTTGTTTACTTGGATTATTTTCATTATCTAAACAAGTTAGTGCCAGGAAACTAGTCTTTTGAGGCTATAGCTGATGGAGAGAAAAAAAACATCTCTTCCTGGTTATGGTTTAGATTAGGAATTTAACATTGTCTGATTTGCTGCTGAAGGCTACTTCTCTTGTCTACAGTTGGAGTGGTATGGTTGCTGAAGTTGGAAGTATTAAGCCAGTAACTGTAAACCCACATCAGTTTTTCTGAATGAGTTTAATGAAATTTTCTCAAGTGTTGTCAGTTGTCCTTTGATCTGTATCTGTACTAATAATGAGAATATTTAGAACAGAAAAAATGACTGGCTGTGGGAATTGTATTTAGGAAAAGATGCTTTTGTATGTGAAATGGGCATTTGGTGTGGAAATCAATCACAGAGATAATAAATAAGGAAAAAAATAACAAGGCTTTCTCTTTGCTTTTCAAAGGAAAGATGCAATTAAAAATAAATAATTTTTAATTTTATTATAGAATTACAAATGAAATAAATCATCTTTACTTCAAATCATCTTTACTTCCATTAGGACAGGTTTCTTATTATCTTGATATATCAATGCATTCTAATTTCTCTCTAACAGTTACCTGCTCTTTCTTGTCTGAAAAATCTTTCCCTGAGTGTGCTTTATTGAACTTGGCTATTCAGGCAGCCACAGGATTGTTGCTAGGTAAATTAATACTCTCTGCCTTTTTTTTTTTTTTAAGTAATATAAAATCATATGAATGTGAGAGAAAATTAATGCATGTATAAGAACTCTTTTGTCACATGATGATACTCTTAGGAGAAACAAACGTGTGATTTATTGAGTGTTTATTGAGTGTTTATTGAGGCTGTAAATTCTTATCCGGCTCTTGTCAAGTTGTGCAAGGACCTTACTTGATTTTTTTTTCCTGAAAAGTGATATCTGAGTATTTATAAATGTACAGCACAACCCAGATTTTCAGTACTACAAAACAAAGTAAATCATTTATCTGAGAATTTAACACGTTGCCTTAAGTGACATAATTTTGTTTCTTTCTAATTCTAATTTATCCTTTGATGTCAAGAGTTCTTTGACAGAATCAAGATGCATCTCACATTTTGTTATAGTGGTAGACAACTTATAAATGGGAATCGTCAAAATTGTTGTGGTTTAAGTACATTCCTTTTTATATGTACATGTAGCACATTATATGTATATTGTGTTGAAGACCTTGTACATTTTTTTTACGAGTAGTCATAACAGAAGACTTGCAATACTCTTCAATGAGTATTAGAAGTCACAGTTAAAACTTACTGTAGTTTTGATTAGATATTGTGTCTTTTTCCTTAAGAAAATAGACACTTAAAAATTCAGAATTTATCACTCATTTCCCTTCTGATTTTTCTCTTGGCTTTGATATACAGTAAGTATATCCCGCAAGATGAGATTTCATCTATAATAGTCTTTTTAGTATCAAATCCACTTGCCATTGTTTCTCTGTTGTAATTTACCAAAAAATTCACAAGGTAATTAAGAGGATCTTAAGATAACATCCCTTACAGGGAGCTCCGCTCCTTGCTGAAACTATAAAAATAATAATGGTGTGTTTTCTGTTAAAGTATTCTGTTCTATCCACTGTATACAAAATAATTATTTTGATTACTCCAGGCCCATGAGATCTAAAATAATTTCATTTTTTTTTAGAGCAATATATATGCGGTTGATATTAATTGTCTTGAGGTTTTGGTGTGGAAACATACTTTTTCATGAAAGAAATCTTGGCTTTCAACTATAGCAATTTGACACTGGAAGCTAAGCTAAAATAAAATTAATCTGATGCTATTGGTTCATGGCAAAAATAATTTAAAACATATTTTTTGAATTAGACTCATCCACACTTTTAGTGCCAGAACACTTTTTCTGTATATAATAAAGATTGAATTGTCATACCAAAATGAATTTCCTCCTTTGTTAGAATATATTGGGTAAGTGTAGCATCAAGTTCAACAGCATGTCTTTTCTTGACTCTCTGTTGCTCAACACACAACTGAATTATGTCACCTGAGTGACGTTCTCTTAGCTTTAATATGCATAAAGCAAAATTTATTATCTTAAACTTTGACTCAGTGCACCAAAAGCTGTGCCAGAACTAAAATTACCACATATCACAATGTTCAGATCCCAACCAGACAGATTTCCAGGTCACTCATCTTAGCCATTCTGTAGCCTTAAACCTCTTAATTTGTCATTGTAACTAGTCTCTGTTAAGAACTGCTATTGATTCACACAGAGCACTCTACTCTCAGGTATAAAGGTGTTTTTAAAAGTATTTGAAACAAAAGGCTGAACAATAAACCTTTTCTAGGAAGCTCATATTGAAAAGGGTGCACGAAGTATTTATCAGTAGAGCCCCTATGTGTTTATTTGTTTTATGATATATGTGAATTTACTCAGGTGATAATTCTGAGTGGCTTATGCCCAACATGAATGAATATCTGTGACATATGAGGAATCAGCATTTTTTGGAAGAAATGTCTAGAAAAGATGTAATATTCAGAAATATTGGCAAAAATAAAAGGTTCTCCAATTTCTCAGAGGTAAAATGCATAACGTCCCAGCAATCTGCCTTTGGATTTGAGGGAAGAAATTTTCAGTCCTGTGGTATCTAAGCTGATCTAGCTGTGACATTTTTTGGCTGAAAGAACAAAAAGTGTCTTCAAACTAAACTAAAGTAAAGATCAGATGTGGTGATTTTTTTTTTCCCTATGTATCTGTTTTAAAACATTCATTTATTAAGTTTTGAGTTTTCTTTTATTGTATTATTTTGCTTTTACTCAAAATTTTGTTTAAATAATGGCACTTCTTGGAGTTCAAGCAATTTGTGTTAGGAGCAGAACAGAAACGGGGGAAAAAAAAGTCTATTTGACAGAAACTGCTTTCAAACAATGACGAATTTTTAATGAGTGGGAACTACTGACTTGTGAGTTTCCAGACAGATATCGTACATTATCTGAGTCCTGAAAGTACAGTCAATAACCAAGGTCTTGTTGTATCTACAACTGCCTGAGATTTTTCTCTTATGGATGTTGAACAAATGTTTCTCCTTCTGTTTCCAGCTGAAAGATCAATACAAGTAGACTTGTTTCTTCTGAAGATTTGGAGAGTCTGGGAGGCAGAGGAGGGAAAAGTGTAGATACAGAAACTGTGATGCACAAGCCATTTTAATCCACAAAGAGAATTGTTAGGCAGATTGTCTTCATCTCTGTTTCTACCCCAGGCAAAAAGTTTACCCACAATCTCCATGAATGGGAAACTGGTAGAAGACCCTGTCAGTTTGGCTTGGAATTGCTTTAGGTACTGCCTACCAGGCCTGTGAACTCCACACAATGCAACACATCTCAGGTCCCATAAACAGGATATCCCCATTAATATAGACTCAATTAATTGGTTAAAAGATTTAGCAGATCATAGATCTATTTAGAGCTGAAGTACATTGTTGTGGGTGGAGTGTTGCAGGGATGTGGCTGTATGACCAGCAGTCTAAGAGTAACACTGATCACCACTTAGTGCCTATTCCCTAGCTGCCGGCCGGTTTAAACCACAATAATTGCAAATAATAATATTGCAAAAAGTCCACACACAACCCTCTTCAGTCATAATTTGGAAAAGACTTTTTATTGACATAAGTGAATTTTCTCTGGGTTGTAGTTCTCTAAAATGTATATCTCACATTTAAAGAAGAGCAAATACTCTTGGGATTTTGTTGATCATTTTTGAGCAAACTTGGTATTGGCTGCCCCTAGAAGATAGACAATCATGCAGATATAGCATTAGTAAAACTCTTGTCAAAGAAAGTGTTGCGAGTAACTGGGACTTAAAGGATTTATTTTTATTTTTAACATTTATACTGCACTGCTCATCTGTAGATTTGAAAGGTGAGTGAGCCATACCTATGTTTTACAGTAGAGAAAGAGAGTTGGCTCAAGGAATCCCTTGCACAAAAAATCACAGGATGGTCTGCACTGGAGACAGGATCTTCACCCATCTCACGATTTCTCTGTGGCCTCTTGAGAAGTTTGGTACAGAACCAGAGACAACCTGCTGTTTCCCCACTTGATCTACTTTTGAATCTGCTGAAGAAAAATATCTGTTTTTCTTTTTTTTTTTTTTATTGGAAAGGCATATGGATATGACATGGGTATGGTTTTGTAGTATTAGAGAGTGAAGAGATGGTTGAAATGTGTATGTGCAAAAAAAGGTTCTTACACTTCTAGACCAGTAAGGATTGATAATAGATATAGTGAAGATGATATTGAACAACAAAAATATTCCGTATGCTCTCTGTTTTGTGATGCTTGCCCCAAGTATATCCTCAGAGAAACTACTCACTGCTCCTTATAATGAACGCACAGTTGAAACTTCAGTTTGGGTCTGCTACAAAATGAAAGTAGGGAAATAAAATAAACCCAGTCTTCTGGGAAATAAAACAAAAAGTTTTGGTGACTGAACAAGTATTTACAAAAGGAAAATGACATACTTTTTTTGCCAAGCTGAGAATCCTCACACACTGGAGATATAATATTTTCTGAGGGGCAAACGACAGAGGGAAGTCAAAGCTGAACTAGTTTTTATATAATAATGCTTATTAGAGTAATAACCAAACCTATTAGGCAGCAAACTTAGGGGGAAAATGTAAGTGGAAGGAAGGAGATAATTCCACTGGGTCTTGTGTTTCGCCTTATTACTTCTCTTAAGTCACCAAGGTATCTGTCATTTTTACCACTGATGGCTACTTGGAATGCAAATGGGCTGAAGGGGTAAACATAGGCAGCTTTCCTGAGTAGCAAACAGGTCAACTCTCCCCTAAATTTCGTCTCTTCTAATTATTTTGTGTCCATGGTAATCATGTCAGACTAACCATCGATTTGCAATTCTACCTCCAAGCATTTGTTTTTATCCTGATAGCAGTAACAAATAATAATGTGCAGGAGATCCTAGATATAGAATGCTGCTTTGCACACCTGAAAAGTATTTCTTTTTTTTTCTTTTTTTTTTTTTTCTGCATTTGTGTGAAGGGATGGGGAGAAAAAGCAATATTTTTTTCACAATGTTTTTACATTAAACATTTGGCATTTTATTGCTCTAGTAATGTCATCTATTCTCAAATGCCTAATGAATGTTCATTAAAGGTATATTTCAGTGTACTTCTGTTTTCCAGCACAGTCTTTATCTCAATAAACAATTCTTCATCTTGTATCTGGGCATAAGAACTCCTGTCACATTTATGAAGGAAGCACCAATGATGGATGATGGAAATGCCACTCAGCAATTATTTGTATCTTTCATTTCTCATTAAATAAAAAGAAAAGTCTTACGGAAAGATTTGAGTGTAGCTGTGACTGCCATGTGATATCTGTCGAAAATAATAAATTGAAAATTTTACCCTATCCTAACTGTTTGGGCAGAACAACTTGGAGAAGGTGCTTTTTTTTTTTTTTTTTTTTTTTTTTTTTAAACTGTCATATCTGTGATATAAAATGCATTAACTCTGATCTCTTACTTTGAGATCTAAGCTAAGGACACTGCCAGAAGCTACTGCTTAGCTTTTTAGCTTAAGAATTCACTGATTTCTTTTTCTATCCCACTTCAAGTTAATTTGCTTGACTTTGCAGTCTAGAGCATACATGGTCATTTTCCACATTTCAGTGCCCAAAGGGCACAGGTTCAATGTTAGTTGTAACTAAGGTTCAATGTTAGTTGTAACTAACTTGTAAACCTGAGCATTTTACCATGTGGCTGAGATGGATGTGTTCTCTCCGATAGTTTTGGCCAGTGAATGCGTGGTAAATACTTAAGTATTTGTGGCTCCACTGTGTTCTGCCAAGTGCTATGTTCTAAGAAGCTTATCTGACTCTAAATGCTACTGATTCCTCAGGTTTTTCACAGAATTCATTAATAAGGATAATATTTTCCCTACAGCATGTAATTTCCCCCACCAGTGTTAACATTTTGAATTGTTTTCTAAATTGCAGAAAAGTATGTAGTTGATTAATAATTAAATCTTTTCTGGTGGAATATTTGTTCAACGATGAGATGTTCAGTTCATAGAAATATGTGAGTTGCCTATAGCTCAAATATTGGTTGAAAGTGTTTAGGAGAAGAAGTGAAGATAAATATCACAGGCACTGTAAACTGCATGGGGAATTGCAGGCAGGAAAAATGAAACTTGCAGATTACATACTTGATTGAGATGCTGGAGGCACTTTTTAAGTCATTATGCTGTATCATTCTTCCATTTAGTGTAATTTATATTCTATCTCTTGAATCTGTACAGATAGATTTATTAAGATACTGTATCTATTCTGAAAGAGGTACACATTTATCTGCAGTAAAATTGCATTTTCCATATACTAGTCTAGGTACTTAATATAAATGACATATTCTTTCTGTTTTTGATTGCACACAGCCTAAGCAATTTTCAGTGTTTCTATGGTAATTACAAACTTGGATTTTTTTAAAAAAGTCCTTTTTTAAATATTAAAAATAATATTAAAATTAATTTTTTAAATAAAATAAATAAATAATAAAAATCTTTAAAATTACTCCATACAGAGCTTTCTGCAAAAGAAGTGGAGAGGTGCCAGTAAATTCAAATGTGTCTGTAACAGTGTTAAACAGAATAAATGTTAGGAGAGATTGGTCAGTAATAAAGATACAGTCTCATGATAACTGTTTGAATAACCTGTGCTAAGCAGGTAATCTACACGCTGTTTTCTTCTTAAGGTATGTAAAAATGCAAGGAGTAAGTCACCTCTGTCTAGTCTAGGCTTAGGATGGGCAGACGTACAGGATCCAGAATATAAGAAAGGAATACTCAATGTGGTGAAACTATCTTCCAGGAAATGTAGAGTCAGTGAGGAGTCATGATCAATAGTAGAATAGGTAATGATGTTGTCATTTTCTTTCTCATAAGATACATTTAATAAAATATATGGAAAGTACTTTAGGGACCCTCATAATTCAGTGAGTTACATATTCATTTCCAGATAAAGTAGAAAATGTACTATTCATTGAATCATCAAGCCTATTTCTCTAAATACATTGAAATTTCTGGACTGAAAAGAGAAGACATACATACAGCAATTGCTGCTTCCCTTTATTAGCAAGACCAGTCAGAATCACAGTACTTGAGATACTCCCCGTGAAGCTTTCAGATTTTCATTAATGTTTTTGCATGTGCACATCAAAAAGAAAAGGACTCATCCTTTAATTTCACCACTCATATTCTTGCATGTATACATCAAAGAGAGACAGATCCACCCTTTAGTTTCACAAGTGAAACAATTATATACATTTTCTTATAACTAAGAATCCTGAATGTACAAGCTCTTCCTCATTTTGCTATGTAAGAATAGGCTACAGCACTAACAAATTGTTCTACCTTTAAAATGTTCATACTTGCCAGTAACTATTATGCTTTGGCTGGAAATGCTACAGAGCCTCTTGACTAGCATCATGTTTGTCTAGTGTCCCTAGTTTTCCTTCAAGATGTCAGGGTAATCTTTACCTACCTTTTGCAGTCTTCAGTGAATTCATAGCGTGAACTGAAAAGAGTGCTCAAATTCATGATATGTATCTCTGGGGTACTCTGTAGTTATATTTCCCTTTCAAATCTTAAATATGTTTTAGAATATAACTGCACTCTTATTTATAATACCTGCAAAGCTGTGATTTAAGCCAATGTAAATTTTATATTAGCAAAAATTCTGACCATCTAGATAATGGAAGATCAAAATTCCTAACTGATGTTTTATGAAGTAAAAGATCCTGAAATGGTAAGCTGATTGCTAAACTGACTTCTCAACAGTATAAATTGTCACCTTGGGGGCCTTCTGGGTCCAATGCAATCTAAGGTACTAATAGTCCTGAATCACAGATTTGGAATGCACCTAGAGAGATCAAACAGTCCATATAACTGGCCTAGAGCATAATCAAATACACCCGTGTCATTTTACAAATATAATTTCTCTACCTATCAAAGCAGTGTGTTTTATTGATTTACTGATTTTACTGTAACAGTATGTAATTGGGAGGAGGAAATGTTTTAATGTAAGTTCCTCTTGTCCCACATACCTTGAGAACATAAGAAATGACTCACTGCATTAGAGAAACTCTGTTTAGGAAGAGCAGCACATCACTAGCTGCTATCTGCCCTTGTACTTCCAGACCAGTTAGAGTTTACATGCTGAACTCTGTAGTCCCTTAAAGGACTCTGTCCTTTTGCTATCTGCTTATGGACCTGTTGTCCATGTATTTCTCTCATCCTTTATTGAACATGCAGCTAATATCTTCCTCTTCAATCTCCTGTTGCAGCAAGCTCTGGAAGGTCACTGCCTGTTGTATAAAGGAGTACTTATTTTTATCTGTCCAAAATGTCTTCTGCCTCAGTCCGTTTGCCTGACTTGCCTTACACTGTTGACTTGTGTTCAGCTTGCAGTCTTCAAATCCCTCTCTAAAGACCTGCTGTCTTAACCAGGTGTGCCCTGTTCTATATATACAGATGGTTATCCCTACGTAGTGACACTAGTTGCCTGCAGAAACTTGCTCTCTATAAATTCCAGTGTAATTGTGATCCCTCTCAATTTCCTGCCATGTGCAAATGTGATGTATGTAAGTTTTGTGTAGGCTACGTTCCATCATCCAGGTTACCCATCAAAGTAGCAGTGCAGACTCATGCAGAAACCCACTTGCTACAGCTGGTGGTAAACCATTTGTAACTGGTCTTTGGCTTCTGTTTAAAGGTTTGTTCCTATATCCTAGAAGTTTCACCAACCAAATAATTTTTTAGAAAGCCACTTTGAAATGTTTCTAAAAGCTTTAGTTAATATTTATGGCTTCTGCCCTATCTGCAAAATCTGATACTCTGTAGTAGAAGTAGACAGATTGGCTTGACATGAGTACTTTTGTGTTAGTTATCACACGTTTCTTTGTGTTTTCCTACTGGACACAAACTGTTTGTTCCAGAATCCTTGCAGCCAATTTGATGACATCTCAATGACTTCCCTTTTACTTTTTTCTTCTCTTTCTTGCACTTCTCCAACCATGTAAATGCTCTTAAAGAGGCCTGTTAGCAATCCTGAGGTCGCTTCTAACAGATAGTTCCTTAATTACCCTATCATGAAACGCAGATGATACTAAAAAAAAAAAAAAAAAAATTCATATCACAGAATCATAGGAAAATTAAGGTTGGAAAAGACCTCCAAGATCATCTGGTCCAACCATCCCCCTACTACCAATGTCAGCCACTAAACCATGTCCCTACGCAACAGGTCCAAGCTTTCCTTGAACACCACCAGGGACAGTGACTCCACCACCTCTCTGGGCAACCCTGAGAGTTCCAATGCCTGACTGCTCCTTCTGAGAAGAAATGTCTCCTAATTGTTTTAATTGTTGAAGAGTAGTGCTCTCAACTCTTTGTTTTAATTGTTGAAGAGTAGTGCTCTTTGTTCAACTCTTTGTTTTAATTGTTGAAGAGTAGGGGCATGACGTTTCCATTTTTCAACTCACCAGGGATATCGTCTGAGTGCTATGATGGAGAGAGGCTTGGCAACTACATCAGCCAGTTCCCTCAGGACCCTGGGATTCATGTCATCAGGTCCCATAGACTTGTACCTGTTTAGATTCATCAGGTGGTGTTGAACCTGCTCTTCAACTACAGTGGGTGGGACTTTAATCCCCCAGACTCGATCTATGGGTTCACGGAATTGGTAGACTTGCGAAGCCTGTCTACCAGTGCAGACGGAGGCAAAGAAGTTGTTGAGTACCTCAGCCTTCTCCATGTCTGTTGTTACCAATTACTCAGATACAGAAACTCACTCCTAATATAAGAAATTAGCCACCTATAATCGCTTACACACTATTTTCACGCCTCAGTCTATTTGCACAAATGTTAAAGGTGCATGGTGGCCCTCGGGGACTCCTCCTGTCACCCCAGCACAGCAGCCCGAAGGAAGCTGGGTCCTCTCATGCTCTTCCTCGAGGCTCTGTGCAGAAGGGATGCCCCCTCTGGCACAAGGGCTGGGGGATGGGAAAAAAACACTCACAAAACCCCTGAGAATTGGCAACAGAGTTCTTTATTGCTGGGATATATTGCAGGTGAGCCTGCGGGATGTCCGTGGTGTTTGGCGGCTCCAAGCTAATGCTTGGGATGGAGCCTGAGCAACGAATGAGTAGGGAGCTGGCCGGGCACTCCTGTGACACTGTTGGTGCTCTCGGATGGCAGAGAGTGACAACATGCCGTGGTAGTCCCAGGTCTGTTCTGGCGGAGGTTGATCCACTTCCATTGCTTCCTCCACATCTTCTGGTGGATCCAGCTAAATGGGCTCCATGGTGTTGGGCAGAAGGTTAAGCCACTCTTTGCCCGGGACGGCCCAAATGGGATGCCTTCCGTCCAGAATGTTTCCAGGCCAGGGTGCCAAACCAGGGGGTCATCCAGTTCCACCCCTAGGTCCCATGCCACTGTTGGGTTGATTTTCATGCATGGTTTCGACGCTGCCATCTGTTTTATGGCCATGCCTGGGTCCCACACTGTGTTCCGGACTATGGGCACACCTCTGCTCCCTGCAGCTGTCTGCCTGATGCTCCTGCTTTTGCCCCACGCCACCATTGTGCCAATGGTTAGGCCCAGGCCCCTTATCACTGTGTGTTTGAGGGGGCAGCCTGTTCCCTGTGTCGTTGCAGTGCCAGTGGTACCTCCTATTTGCGTCTGTGGGCTGCGCGCCAGAGGTACCTTGGGCACTGGTGTCTGTTGTGCTGCAGGCGCTATTCCTCTGCCCATGACACATCTCCTTTTTATTAAGTACATTCCTTCTCGGTGCTTCCTTGGACTGCATTGCTGTCCTCTCACACTGAGGATGCCTGCCACTCACCTTGCTGCTTCTGGTCTTCTTCCTGCCACACAAGCCGGCTGTCCGAGTGCCTAGAAGCTCAGCGAATGGTGGGTCAGCTGCAGGGGTCCTGTTTTATAGGGCCCGCAGCAAAGGCAGGGCAGTGGTGGCCACTGTGACCTCAGCAAACCTCTGTGATGGAGTGGCCCATGCGTGGCCAAAGGCGGCTGTGTTGGGAGCGGCCTGGAAGATACCCTCACATGGAAGAAGGAGGAGGGTTGGGGGAGCTGAGGGCCCCTTTTGTGGGGCTGGATCCCCCAGGCCATTTCGCTTGCCAGAGAGAAAGGTTGCCCCTTGACCACAAGGACTGCCCTGCACCTCCCATCCTGTGCCCTGGGTTTATTTTTAACACTGTTTTTTAGGTAATTTCATTCTATTCTTTACAGAAAAGAACAGAAGCAAGGTGCATCTTCAGCCCTAACTCCAATGTGCGCTTTGTGCTCTGAAGAATTTCTTCCTCACATCACATCCAATTTAAATCTCCCCTCCATCATATTCTCTCTAACTCTCTTGTTCACCAGTTTTAAGTTGAGAATTTATCCCTGTTCCTGGAGTTATAAACTGTGCTAAATACAAGTTAACATTTTTACCTTTATTATAAAGACAAAAAAGGACATTAAATATCATGGCCTTCTTGGGCCAACTGACAATAACTTTTCTTATCCAGGCCTTCTTGCTACTAGTGTATTTCTATTAAAAAAAAAAAAAAGTAATTCTAATTTTTTTCTGACATTCTCTTCTTAGTTTTTTTGCTCTTTCCCCTGATAGTCAGATAATTCCTGCTTTTTACCTCTTAAATCTGATATCTGAAATCTTAAAGAACTTTTTCAACAAAGGCAAAGCTTTGCCTTTGGAGGGCGTCAACTAGCCTCACCCATTTTGGAGATTTGCTTTGTCCAGAAAGTAATGTCTGTGTGGGCAGGTTCAATTCTAGGTCCTTCCATTTTTTTTCTTCTCAAGTTCGCCCACAACTAGTAAGATGCACGGACAAGCTATCAAATTCACTGGCAGCAAATAGCAAATTCAAACTTTTTCTCCCTCCTCAGGTGCATAGACGTCTAGATCAGAAACATCCCTGAGTCCCTGTTCTTAGCTACTACTTCATTGCACAACTGCTGGTTTGGCAATAACCTTCCCATAACTGACGAAAGACTAGCATAGAGCAGTGTTGGAGGCAATTGTCCTGTGTTTTAAACAGAATAGCAAATTGTTCTCTGAATACCACATTGGCACTATTCTATTTGTTTAACCAATTTGTTTTCCATATTAAGATGAATAAATCTGAACAAACAACTGCATAAAAAAGAGAGTGAAGTGATCTCACAAATGCTAAACGAGAATATCTTTATGATGGAAAGTTCCATCCTATAAAGTGGATATACATGCATGAATTGTTTATAGTTACATCACTTTTGTTCCTGTTCTCAAAATAAAGCCATGCAGTGCATTTGATGAGACTCTTGAAGTACTTAAGCAAAAAGAAACACAAGGGAAAAGTGGAAAATTTCATGCTGAGAGTTAGTTGTAAGTGTTGTATAAAAGAGTATATTGTTACTGAGATTTCCTTCCAGTCTGGAGTCTACAGAAAGCAAGCAAGCCTCAGACACTGTGATGTTCTTTAATCTGTTATCGTTTTTCAATTACATGTGATTTCTAGAAAGTGCCTCCAAAACATCAATGGCCATGTTTCAAATAATAAAATCCCTGATCCTGTTGTAATGTTTAAATAACATTGTCTATGTCATAATTTAGTTTTATAAATGTTCAGTGTGGGACCTAACTGTAAGTTGATAAAGGTTTGCAGAAAATAAATCATCAGGTCAGCATAATAAACTGGAAATATCAAGAAGAAAAATAAAATTAATTGTAGCTCTAAATGCTTATATCTGTAGCAGTTTCATGAACTAGTGGTCCTCTGAAAAGTCCTGTCTGGAGCTGAGTGTAGAAAAGTAAACAGATGTACTGCCATCTCCGAATTTTTGACCTAACTAAGAGCATGTGATTGCATGGTGACTATTTATGCTTCTCATACAATGATCTGTTATTGTTGCCAGCATGTGTAAGTGAATATTGTGATATCAGGGCTTTCATTCTTGCAAATAAAAGTGTGAAAAATTCTTGAAGGCTCACAGAAAGAGAATACAAAGAAAAGGAATACAAAATATCTTAAAAATCCTAGTAAAAGTAACTCAAGTTGCACCAGGGGAGGTTTAGGTTGGATATGAGGTGAAAATTCTTTACTGAAAGGGTTGCACTGCATTGGAATAGGCTGCCCAGGGAAGTGGTTGTGTCACCATCCCTGGAGATTTTCAAGAAACATGTAGGTTTGGAACATAATAGCATGGTTTATTGGTGGACTTTAGTACTAGGTTAAAGGTTGGACTAGATGATCTTAGAGGTCTTTTCCAACCTGAATGATTCTATGATTCTAGGATAATAAGGTTTTATCTAGAACATAAATTGCTGAAGGAGTGGTAGCTTATTAGTTGTTTGATCAAGTAAAGCTCTTAAAGTGTGTGAGTAATCCCACCACTTGGAATGCTTTGCCTGTGCATGACAGGGAAATTACAAGGTATCACAGTAAAATGACTGATCTTTTGAAATGTATGTGACTGTTTAAAAGCACAAAATGAGACATATGAATCAAAATGGGACACATGAATGAGCACAGAAAATCTCCTGGAGTGTCCTATCTTGCAATGGTGCACTGGAAATTTTCAACTGTTTTTCACTGAATGTGTTGTGCATATTTAATAAATGACAATTCCAATCATTACCGAAATTGGTCATTGTACTCTCCCATAAATTACAGATGAAAGAAGTACTGTTCTGAGCAGGAAGGAAAAAGGGGGAAGAAAACTAACTGTTTAACTCATTTGTTGGGTTACTAGCTGGAGACAAAGGACACATCTTTATACCTGTGGATGTGTATTCTGTAATAAACACAGGACTCCAGCCAATGTGTTCAAGAGAAAATCACTGGAGGGGCAGTTTTTCTCTTGCTCAGAGGGTTTTGATTTCATGACAGCTGAGGAAACAGAACATTTTGAAATCTTTCCTGATTTCACAGAACAGAGAAAACTACCTTTCACTCAGTTGTATACAATGTAGATATGAAAGCTTGAAGGAAAGATTAGTATTTTGTCTTTTTTTGCTGTTGTGGTTTGTTAACATTTGTTTACTCTTCTTCATTTGAGACTGATGCCCGTATACAGAGTGGTTTTAAATTCCAGGCTAGGTCACAAACCCTTTGAAATGTGTCTTTGTGGTAAAAGTGCTGAGCAATGTTTGCAGCTTGCAAAGTGGCACACCTGTCACTATAAGCACTGTACAGCAAAGTGGCAAAAGAAAGCCAATGCATTTTTTTTTTTTTTTAAATGTGGTCATCACTGAGGCAAAGCAAAGGAGGGGAATTTATAAAGTAAATATGGCATGGTCTAATCCTGTTTGAACACAGGGTTTAATTTTCAGGTGTCTGATCCACGTAACAAATCAGTTATGATGGTAGTGGGAAAATAATATATTTCTTTATAGCCTTCTACTAACACAAATTACAGTCACTGAAGGAGATGTTAGCTCCTTTCCCTCTTAAAATGTGCTTTTCCTATTTATACAGGCACTCCCTGGATCACTTGCAATATGATATAAATATTGTTTAGTGGCATCGCAGGGAGTAAACCTGTTAGAACTGAAACATGCTCATTCAATCTCTCTCTGCAAGTGGTGTCTCTTGATAGCTCATTTCAAAATGGAAACTGACACCTCATCTCTTTGTCTCCCCTAATCCAATCCTTTTCTTTTTTCTTCATAGGCTGCTGTTCAGAGGAAATTGCATTTTGTTGTATTTTTGATGTCTTGTGAGGCTGTGCTACAGGTAAAGGGGTAGTTGAAGGTACAGAGGCTCAGTTTCACCCTCATAAAAAGGGAAAGTCAATTTTGTTTGTATCAAATTGAGCTTGGTAGAAGTTGCATGAGGGTAAAATAAAACAGAACTAAAGTTTAGCTGCTTTTAATTTTGGTTGTTTAGAAGTTGAGGTGTTGATAAAGATGGAGACAGCTTATACAAAAGAAGAAACTTTTCTTTGAGAAAAAGAAGTAGCTAATGATGCCTCCTCCTAGTTGCATTTTCTCCTTTACAACCTGATGTTCTATAGTCCTGCTTGTCCTCACACCCACATTTAGCATCCTAAAATATGTCTCCCAAATTATCATCATGAATTGAAAAATATTCAATATAAAAAATTTTAGCCTAGTTTTTGTCGTTGCACAATTTTTTTGTTGCACAATTCTGTGCCACTAAGGAAAAAATAATTCTGTTCTCTTTAAACTGAATGAATGAAAAGGGTGGATTTTACTCAATAGAGATCAAGCCCCCACAAATGCCTAGGCTATTACCCAGAGGTTTGGGAAAGAAAGATTGACAGATTCCACTGGGATTGCAGAAGCCTTCCTCAAACTGAAAAGATGAATGCCAGTTACAGCAGTATAATTAATATGCATAATTATTTTTAATAGACTAATTACTTCTGTTTCCTTTCAACACTGTATGTTTTTAATCTTCAGTATGGCCCACATATGCTTTTGTGTGTTTTGATCTGCAATATGGAGCAAGAGTGATTCTCTCTGCCTAAAGGGAAGTAGGCTAGCTCATCAGCTCTCATGTGCCCAAAGGGCCAGATTGCTACAGACTCTGTGAATGCTGGACTCTATTTGTAGGGAGAAGCTTCCCTTTTGTTCTTTTTTCTTCTTTTATAGACAGTTTCCTTGATCATCTCCCAGTGTGGTTTTTTTTAAGGAAGTTGCTTCCAAGTATGTGTACTGTCCTATGCTTCCCCACTCCCCCAGCTCATTGAGAGAACCACATCATTTATTTAGGGAAATTTGTATGGTGCATGGTAGGATGTAAACAGCATGGTATTCTGCAATGTTTTTTTTTTTTTTTTTTTTTTTCCCCGTACAGTGGAACCAGTGGTAAAGGGTATTCACTTTTTCCCTTTTATATTTTACTGCACTGTTTAGTAATGAAATGTGAGAATCTTTCTCACAGAAATATAGGACTGATGTGAAAAACAGGTGGAGCTCTGGAGCTCAGATGGTGCCAAGATCACATTAATATCTGCAGATACAAGATAAAACATTGTTTATCTCTGTGTATTTTCTGTTTCCTTGAAGTTTTCTACAGATTGTTTGCTAAATTTTTACTGTAAAACACATAGAATTTGTGTTTGATTATTCATTCTACATTTAACAAGAAAATTAAATGCATTTAATTTGCACAGGTGTTATTTATGTTTCCTCACAAAATCCTGTCAACTTCAAAGGGAAAATATGTTCAGAATAATGATCTATGCAGTTGGAGAAAAATGTAAATACCACTGCTCTGTCTGCTCTGTCATTGATTAACTCTCAACATTATCCTCTTTCCTTTTTTTTTTTTTTTACACACCACAAAGAAGTTTAAATAACACAGGCAATTTGACTATTTATTGCTAATTTTTCATTAATAACTTAAAAACACATCAGAAAACAGAAGAATAGAAGTGAATATGTTAGCTAGTCATTAGGAAATCTGAATTCTAGTCTAGACTCTATGAGAATGCAGTTATTGGTAACAAGAAGGTAATACCATTTGCTAGGGCAAAAGCCATGAGAAGATTTGCATTAGAGATGTTATTAAGTACTGAAATCACTATCATCAGTGTTATGTTTAGAACCATAATTTTCTGGGAAGAAAAAAAAAAAAGAGAAAAAGAAAAACTCTTAAAAAGTGGGTGCATAGATTCTCAGGGAATATTTTATTTGATTTGGCAAAAATATGCTCTCAACCTACAGGCAGCATTTACCAACAAATCTTACTCTTTTGATTTGCCATCCCCTGGCTAATTTCAGGAGTAGTACAGAATACACATGCATAAGAAATGGCAGCATATGTTGATGTCATTAATTACCTTTCATCTACCTCATCCACAAGTCATCTGAAGAAACCTTGATAGAAAACTATTGACTTGGACAATTACTTAGATTACCTAATTTTCATCTACAGTACCAGATACTTCTAGCACTTAAGAAACATGTGAATAAGTGTTCCATGGATTTTTTTTATAAGGGTATTCTGACCCTTATGTGGAAAGGGAAAGCAAGGCAGATGCCTATTTACTTGAGATAAAAAGAAATTCTTTTTTTTGAACATGTGTACTGTGGCTGTACCTGATGACGCTTTCTAGAAAGATGGCAACATTGTCTTAAGCATTTCATAAACACCTAATAGGAGGATGATTTTTGCTACAAGATTATACTTTTAAGTAAACGTTTTCTTTGGAGAAGACATAAAACACAATTTATAATTCTCCCTTACGTCCTACTGCAGCTAGCTCCTTTATATTTACTACGGTAATAACAGGACAATGAATAGGTGAAGTATGTAATTACTAGGTTCATTTTAGAGGTGTGGATGCTTAATCGAGGAGGTAAATGATTTGTCAAATATAATAGAAGAGATGGGGTTTGAACCTGGTAATTCTAAATCCCCCAGTCTAGTGCCTGGATATGTTTAGAATAATAACAATTCAGAAACTATATTGCTTTGCGTGTTCTGTGACTACAAGAACAGTCTGATTTGCAGCTTATTATATTTTAAATAGACTATTGTGTTCTGAACTTAATTGCCTTAGAGGGTTACTTCACTTAATATTGCTAAAAGACCACAAAAACATAGGAGTTTTTGTTATCCTCTGTGAAATATTGCTACTTCCCATTGAAATGTGATGCTTAATTCTGTTTTTACAGAGTTCAATCAGAAACGATTTCAACCTCACTCCTTGCCAAATCATGAGAAGACTACAAACAAATAGATAAGCATATGCAGCAACGGAGTGAATTATACTTTCTGCTAAATAGTGTTCCTGTGATGAACTATCTCTATCTAATTTTTCTTTTTCTGTTTGACAGGGTGGCCCTCTAAAGAAATGCTGTTATGATAAGGAATTATAGTTGTCAGCACCAGTTGTGAGATACAGACAAGAAAAAGGGAACCTTTTGACATTTTTGTACTACTTGCTCCTTTAAATAGCTATGTAAACTTTCTAAACAAAGCCATCACAGCACGGTTTTCATTAAGATTGAATCAAAGCATATTCAGAATACTTGTATTCAAAATATATATTCAGAATATTTGATCTATTCTTCATATTCAGAGTAAACTTGACAATATAGTGAGAAACACCTCTACTTAAGTTCTTACATTTCTCATACCTACAAAGAATTGTGTGATGGATGCTAACCCAGGACAATTTTTAGAAATTTACCAAAACCCACCAATTTATATTTTCAAAGGTGAAACAATATGAGGAGAAAGCCAGCAAATCAATGGTAAGAATTCTAATTTGATGAAAGGATGCTTGCCATTTGATGAAAGGATGTTGCCAGCTGGCAACAACAAGCATTCTGTCTTTTTCTAAGTCTGTTTATATAAAACTAGAATCATTTGGATTCACAGTAGAGCTGTTGGGACTTTGTTTTATCTAGGTCTTCAGTGATTAGCTGTTAACTCTTTGTTGCCTTTTTTTAGTCTTTGGTGACGCTGCTGAGTTTTGCTTATGTTGCACTGTGAAAGACATCTTCCCATGGTTCATGTCTGCAGTGTTTTATTGCTGCAGCTTATACAATTTAGGAAGCTTACCTTCTTTCTTGGTTTTCATTGTTTAACCTCTTGCTGCATAATTTTCTGTTTTTTGCAACACAGGTTGGGTGTTTCCATCTGATTTCCTCCAAACCCTTTCTTACTGCTTTGTGTAAGTAAAGTAAGCTTTACATTCAACAGGTAATTCACCCAGATGGTACTAGGAATATCACAGCTCCATAAGCACTATTACGGATAAAGTCCAGTTTGTTTATTCTTTCTTTTAGCACTTACCAGTATTTTTTCCTGATGCTGTGACTTCAGGATAATTAATACTAAACCTGTGCTAGACCATTCAGTAGTACTAATTTGTTCTAACTAGACATGGCACATATTTCATTTTACTTTTATTTTTGGTTAAATGTAGCATACTGCCTCTATAATTTTCTTTTTGTTTCAAATCATTGGAAGAAAATGGGAGACATCTGATATAGTGTGAAATCACTTGGTGCCAAGAGACAATACTGATTTTGTGTAGAGATAGCTTGTATGAAGTTTAGCCATCAAAAGTTTTTGAGCTTCTGATGAGAGTTTATCATCAACTGGTGTAATATAATGAAAGAATGCAATAACACCTGGCCTTTTGGAGTGATTTCTGGTATCAGATAAAGGCATTTGATTCACAAAGGTAACTGACTGATTAAGGCTGAGGTAGTTTTTCAATAATTAATTACTAAAATATTCATTGGTCTCTCCATATTTAATGTAATTCTGTCTAAATGTAGTAAGATGAATTCTGGCTGATTTTTAGTTTCTTCTCTCAGAAGATAGTAATTGAGCCACAGCAGTGCAGGTCACAAAATTTTGTTTTATATACTACATTTACGGTGTTTTAGAGGAGACAGCATGAAGGTGTTTTCTCTCCCTTTTCCCTTACTAGTTATAGTATCCTGTGGAATGGAGAACATAAGTGGTGGTGGAGAACTTCGTTATCTACCCACAAATTTTCTTCTCTGCTTAGGAAATTCAAACATAAAATCTCTGTTGAGTATCTGAATTAGTACAGCAGCAACATAGCCACAAAATAAATGAATCTAAGCATTATCTTCACCTTTTAAAAATTTTATGCCCCAGAATATGCTGCAGTTCAACATTAAAGAAGGAGATCTACAATTAATAGATCAATGATTCATAGCAAAGAATACGGTCCTTTAAAATAAGTTCTATTAAAGATAATTTCCAAGTCATCTAAGTCATCTAATGACATGGAAAACAAAGGCTGATGGAAGATCACTGTATGTAGTCTGGTTTTAATGTCTTCCCTTCTTCAAAATAATATTTAAAATATGTTAGAAGCTGCTTAGAATGAGTGTTTTAAGGGTTTTTTTTTTTTATTATTATTATTAGAATGACCTAACTGAAGGTGAAAATAAAACTAGTAAAAATTTTAGAGGAAATTGCTGGAGGAACTGTGAAACATTTGAGGTCAGAAAGGTCAGAAAGACTCAGATGATATCCTACTGGCCCAGCAGGTTATTAAAATGATCATTGTGTGCATTCTTTTCTAATGGAACATAATACCACAATTATTATTTATTATGAGACATCTCACAATCAGAATAGTTGATTGATCTATCCTGCCAATCTATACCTGCCAATAAGGATAGGACTTGCCTAAGCTGCCTCAACTTTATTAATTGTTAATACTTATTATGCTTTTAAAGATATTCTTCAGAATTCAGGTGCATTTTTAAAATTTTTTAATTCTAAATTTTCAGTTTAATAAAGACTTTTCTAGCTTTAGAACATCTCACTATGAAAATATTATACATTCTAGAGGTGCCTTTGGGTTTTCAGCTGTAATTACAGCAAAGCTTTCTGGTTTCCAGAGATTGTCACAAGCAGAAAGAATAAAGGTCATATCTACTTCTTATAACTCTCATCATCATTTTCCTATGACAAGGACATATTTATTTATACGTGCTCCACTTATTTCTCTTCTATTTTACTCCAGAAAACAACCATTTCATTTTCAGAGAGATCTCAGGAAATCAGAATGTTTGCTTTAAATTGACCTACAAAGTTTATAAATCAGGATCACACAAGCAATAAAGAAGAGAGAGAAATGTACACATTAAAAAAAAATGGAGATTGATAAAGATAGAGCTAATAACAAAAAGTCCTTTAAATATGGGAATTTGCTCAAAACAAAGGACAGGCATCATTTTGCCAATACTGCAACCATGAAGATAAGGAAGAACATTAAAAGAGTGACTTAATGATATTCATCCAGCAGGTCAGTGACAGAACAAACTGAATTTCAGTTCTTTCAGATGTCTTTTGTTTGAGGTAGTGTTGATTTTAAGGCAACGAAATTCACTGGATAAATTCTTTTCCTGGAAAATATTCAAGTCCAGGGACTCCTGTTTTGTTTCCTGGTTTTGTTGCTAAACAAAATCCACTGTGCTTTAACATGAGGCTCATTCACTCTGTAGCTTTATTTTTCCCACTTAGTAGGTAGAACACTGCACCTCTACAGAACATGGGCATGGTTGTTCTTTATTGTTTGCAAGCTGTCAATAAGCATATTCTAGTTTGAAAGAGTTCTTCCTATTCCCCTGAGTCTATCTCCCTTTAAGACTCCTTGTCTCCTTTTTTCTTATGAGCTGGATAACTGCAGTAAGTGGTGATGACTTTGACAAACTACATTTGCAGCAGCATAGCTGTGCTGTTAGGGAGACCATGCTGGTCTCTACTGGGGTAAGTCTGCCTTCCTTCTACATGATGCATTTCTTTCTTGAAGGCCAGTCTGGAGTCTGTCCAACTGGCAGATTAGACTTTAATCAGCCCCTGCTGGGGTCACTGGTGCTACCACCGCAGGTAAGGGTTCAGTGCTGGAGGACTGGCTGCCTAGTCCCTCCTTAGGGTCTGCTAACACTGCTGTGGTAGAGCTGTGCTGTAGTTGGCAGTACTATGCAATGGGACTGAGAATTGTTAATTCTTTTTCTACAGCTGTGCAAGGGCAGTTTTCTTGCCTGACCCATCTCTGTCTAGCTGAAGAGGAGTGGCAGGGAAGTCTGAGACATATGGTGTCCTTAGTCTCCCTCCCCATTTAGCCTTCTGCCACTAAAAGGACAGCAGCATTAGTGAGTTCAAAGTGCTTTGCATGGACCTAGGAAGACCTTTTGTGGAGCGGGCCGATTCTGGCTGCAGGCAGTCTGCCCTTTCCTCAGTACCCACTTACACTTCAATGACCCTTGTATCACCCCCTGACCCCAGAGCTAGTACTATGCTTAGTAAGTAATCTAGTTTTGAGAGAGTACTGTGTCTGTAATAGGCGTCTGATGGGAGGGCAAAGGGTCAAATATTTAAGTTTTATGCAGTTAGCAACAGGAAATGAGCCAAACTTCAAGACTCTTATTTAACACGACCTCTGGAAATTAACTTTGGCAGTCTGTCATTCTACTAGAGTAATCAGTGTAAGACTGGATGGCAGTAATAATAATGTTAGCTGTATGAATTTAAAACGAAGTAGTCATGATTTTTTTCAGGAAGACTTAATGCCTAATAATTCAATTCACCTTCATCAAAAAATGAGATAATTATCTCTAATTCTGTCCTCTGGGGCTATGATTTTGTTATCATATAGAGACTATGTATTCTTAAAGCAAGTCATTGTTAAATACTAATCAGATCACACCTGACAGTTTCTATGACAGTCTAATCAAACACTAGCTCTTAAGTCAGAAATGTGAAATAATTTAGACAATTTATTATAATTATTTGTATGTTAATTAATCAAATGCCTTTCCCAAGGTAGCGATTATTTTAGTCAATATTCCTCTCTCATGTACACAGACACACAAACACACATATGCACATGAATTCACTCAGTCTTTAATAAAGTTATACTTCTCCTGTGAATATAATCAGATTAAAAAAGGAACAATTTTGTTAAGCAGTTTCTTTTAATTATTCTGCATGCTTGTATTATTTTTGTGGAGCATTTAGTTTCCTATTTCCACAAGATAGGAACTATTAGTTAAATTATGGCTCCTTCTAAGTTACTTATGCTATACTCTATGTCCAGTGAAAATTAAATTATTAAAATATATGGATTAAATAAATATATCTAAACAGCTTATTCATTCATAATATTCTTAATACCTACTGATTCATTTATAGCAATTTTCTGGATCCTAAGTTCACTATAGTATTGATGCTCATACTGCAGTGATGTACTATACATACAGTGATTGTACTATAAAATTCGGAAAAAAAGCAGTGAGTTAAACTACATGATATATTCTACTACTAAGTAGCAACTCATTCACACTGCTGTTGAAGCATACATCTTCTAAGGAATGACTGATTTTATCACTGATATCACATGATACAGATTAAAAAAAAATAATCAATGTATTTCAAGTCCTCTGTTGCTTATAAAGGTGAGATAAAGAGTTTTATGTGAAAACTTGACTTCTGTTGACAGCTTGAATAAAGCAAAGTATTTAATTTAGATTGATTCCTGACCTTGCATCATAGCTTTCATAGCTGGTTCACTTGATACTGTTGAACTTTCATGGTCATGGGATGTTCAGGTTACGATAGTCTTGCTTCACACTGGACAGATTTAAATGACACAAGTCCAGTCCTCTTCTTTTGATAACAGTAACAGTTGCAAGAATGTCTTTCCGAAGTGAGAGGATTTGGAGACAACATAATTCTATCTGAAAGAAAACTGAGTATATTTTTGAAATTTCCTCTTGATTTCTTCCCAGCCAATTTGTGAGAAAAGTCCTATCACAGAGTACATTGGGAGATAGTTTGAGGTGGTAAACTAAATCTTGAACTTTACATATAGCCAAAACATGGACCCAAATCCTCTTAAGTTGTCCTGGTACAGTTTTTCCTTGCTGTTGTAGTTTTATGTTTAAACATCTTTGTTGTTTTTATAGCCAGTAGACAAAATGTTGCTAGTCATTTCTGGTTTCTCTTTAAACTATGTGCAGTTCGGATGCCTGAAACAAGATCTAATGATAGATCTTCTTCTGTTGGTGAACTTCAGCTTCTTCTATTGGTGGTGATAGACTGGCCCAAGTAGAGTTTATTAGATTGTTTCTATAAAAGTTATTTCAAAATAGAAGATAGATTTATAGACTCATGGAATAGTTGAGGTTGGAAAACATCTTTGGAGATCATTTCGTCCAATCCTTATTCAGATTGTCCATCCTTACATCAGATTGTCCAGGACTGTATCAAGTCATGTTTTGACTCTTTAAATAGTTATTTTCTTTCTGGAAGTATTTGATTGTCACAGAAAATTGCACTTTTTATTGAAAAACAAACATGCAGAAAATGTTGAAGTCTTTGCTGATTTTGCTTTATGGTACCATTAATTGTTGAACATGCATTGTGTGCTTTTATGTAGTGATACTAGTTTAAAGCAAAAGTGGTCATATTTCTTAGCATGTAAAACTTTCATGTATCTCACAAAGCTTCCATGAGACATACCAACTAATGCTGCTTTGACACTATGGAAGAGAAAACAAACAAACGAATGATCTAATTCAGAACTAAAAGTTCTTTCTATATCTGTGTAAGTGGCTTTATATGCATTCAAGCGTGCTCCAGAAAACACTGATAGTCAGTTCATTATTGGCTGACAGTAAAACATCAGGAAAAACATCTGTCTATCTGTGACCACTTTGTCAGGGGACGTACTGTCTGTATTCTCCTGTCTATGTGCATCTTGGCATTTTGGCACATTTAAATCACTAATTAATGAAATGCAATTCTAATGTGCACAGTAGTATAGGTTCTCACAGAGTATTTAAAAAAAAATAGATGATGTCATCTCAGACAAACAAACAGAATGTCATCTTCAAAAGGAGGGTGTTGTCCCAAGAGTTTTATCCACAAAAATTCTTTTTCTAACACAGTGTTAGGCAAGTACTTTGAAAAGCAAGCTTGTCAACATGAGGGTTTGCAAAATCATTTGTGGACATGTACAGTTAATAAGGCAGAGTGATTAGCCTCTTAATTGGCTTGAGAATATAAGCAAACACCTTCCAGAATTTCAGTTTAACTGAAATCTGGAATTACACAGCATTAGCATTTTTAGGGAAAAAAATAATCAAGTTTTTATTTAGTAAAGGTAGCAATATGGAGTGATTTCTTTACACTGGGCTTCTGAGCAAAGCAATTTTTGAATATTTAAGTCCAGGTAAAATAACAAATAATAAATGAATTGCATGAAACTGTAAAATCAAAAAATTAAACTCCATTTATTCAGAGATCTGAAATATGTTGATCTCTATTAAATCTGCAGGACATCTTGGTGCACAGTAAATTAAAGTTGAAGTTATGATCTATATACCGCCACTGCCGTTCGTGTTAAGAATGATGCCTGCCATGAACCTCAGAGACCTCATAAGACTGCATGTCAGCATGTTTTGAAACATCATTTAGTGTTTACATAATTAGAAGAGTAAGTCTTGTTCTTGCAAAGTTCTATCTGATAAATCTGTGGCAATTAAAACAGGCAATAGCAACAAACAACTCAGTTCATTCAAGAAATACAGTATTTTTGTAGATCAGTGTGTTACCTTGCTTGTACTTTAGAGCCAAATGTTACAATTTTACAAGTGTGCAGCTTCTGGATTTTTTTGCATACACTGTTGTTGCTTATTCACACATACAAAAAAAAAAAAAGGACAGAATATGGGTGAAAAATATGTTTGATTTACACTCCGCTTTAGGATAGGGATTATTAAAAAATGAAAGAGCACGTTCTCTGCAGATGCAGTTTAGTACACAGAATTGTACTTTCAAAAGTTGCTAATAAAAGTATTCAAAATCTTCAGTTGAAGGTTGAATTTAATAATAGACCATACTTTTAATGGTACTTACTGTATTCATTTCCTAAATGGGAAGATGATCTTTTTTTGGAGCCACTTGTGGATTATTTTTGGAACCACTTTTTTCTGATTTCATCATCATTTTTTGTAACAGTTATGTAAAATTCTGCCATACACATATATTGGGCAGATGAAATGGTTTGAGGACATCCCAGAAGAGAAATATGAAAAAAAAGGAGATAAAAAGCAAGTCTCTGATGTACAAATACAACTCCTCCTTAGCATCCTTGTTTTCTACCTCCCAAAGCATTGCCTGTCTGTGTTTAATTTTATAGTCCTTGTCTCACCTTTCAAAACAGAACCACAGTGATCCTGTCCCTCCACTTTCTTCATAAGCTGTAAATGAACCAAACTGAAATTATTCTCAAATAGAAGTCTGGAGTACTTTGTAATGAGCTCATTTACAAATAGATCTTCTAGACCTCTTGAAGTGCCTGGTGGAGTTATTCTATATTTTATCTTCAGTTTTTAATATCTGGGTTTAATTCACCAGTTTTATCTGCATTTCAGTAGCTGCATGTAAATTTGGCAATGCTTTGAAGAAGACAGAGTATGGAGAAACAAAGCCCAAGTACAACCTTCTATGCCAAAATTTTGTGTTGAGATGCAGCAACAGCTTTTATTAATCTCTCCTGCCTCAAGTAGCAGCTTCAACCTTTGGAGAGATTTCACATTTCATTCTGGATTTCAGTTGTGCAGTCTGGGACTAGTTGATGCCCAAGTCTAAGAAGTGAGTTTTCTTATTGTCTGGATTAATTACTTAAATTCTATGTATGTAAGCAATATAGACAAAGGGAAATACTGGACACATTCACATAGTTTTATGCATCGAAGCATCTTTGGTTAGCAGAATAGGCTGCCCACATAGTCATACAAGAGAGGAACTCTTCTCCATTAGGAGAATCCTATTGCCCTCTTCTCTTACTGTATTTGTTATTTAGGTTCTTAATTCAGAAATGGGAACTTATGAATCCTGGTGGTTGAAATTATCTGAGTGTAGAAAGGAAAATTGAACAGAATTACTCAGTAAATTCAGAATGAAAGGGATATTGTTAACTTCCAGAACATCTATTTCTTCTTACCTGGGTTTTCAAACTCAAGGATGTTTTAATTATGAACACAAACATTTACCAAGTAGAGCAAAATAAAAGGTTAATGGTCATTCAGCACATGAGCAATCTTTCCAGGAAAGTCTGTGTATTTTTGCTTGCAAAGGAAATACAGTTGTAGAAGAATACAAAGGAAAGTGTCCCAAGTGAAAATAATGATAAATAAATATATTTCTGTATAAATAAATAAAGCAGAGGTGATGAATCTGTGAGAGGTAGTGGGAAAAACACAAAGAAATGGAAAGGAATTGGAAAAATTGTTGAATATATCACGCAAATGCAACAAGCTGCACCGAACCAGCATGGAGATGGAGTGAGTGATGAATTATTGCTTGTTAAGCCACTAGCCCAGGAAGTTAACTAAATGTCCCACTCCACAGCCTGGGCAGGGAAATGGCTTAGAAATAGAGAAATAAATTCTGAAGACATTTTGAACTGGATGGGTTAGAAGAGAAACAGCCAATCATATATCGCTGCATCCTGACCTAGCTTCACTGAGGAGCAAAATTAGTATATGTGCCTTAATGTGCCTTAATGACTGAAAAAGTGATAGATGAGATCACAAAAAAAAATAAAAAAATAAAAAAATAAAAAAAAAAAAAATAAAAAAATAAAGGCAATTTGGTGACATCTACAGTACATTTGAAATAGTTGTGTAGGCTATGAAAACGCATTTTTAGTTGCATTTCAACAAGTACAGGATCACTGCCTTCATTGCTAAACTAGGGAAGCTGCTAGCTCCAGTGACTGCTTTAGTCACATAATGCCTTCAGCAGCATAGTGTTATGGTGGAGATAGAAAAGGACGTGTTGGCTTGGAATCATGCAGGGTTGGCAGAGCTTAGGCCAGGTATAAATTAGGCTCGGCATGATGTATCAGAACTACAGGTTAACAGGAGTCTAAAAAGCAAGTGTTTAAGCAAGTGTTAAGTGCAAAGTAGACAAGATGGTATGTGTTGGTATCCTCCATTACCAAAGTCTCCAACTGTTAGCTGGTTTGGTATACTAGAGATTTGTTAGTTTTATTAGCAAGGAAACACCAATCTTCCTCTTCACTGCTGAGGTCAGTTAAGAAAAAATTATTGTAGCTTAATTTTTCTTGTGTTGTTTATTTCTAGGAATCCAGAAATAGCCAGACAGTTATGAGGGGAAAACAAAATGAAAACTACTAAATATACATCATTTTAGCTTCTGATTGCAGATAAACTTACGAATATGCTGTCTATTTATTTATCCAGTATTATTAGCTCTTTGTAATTACAACAAAAGAAATGAATGAGAGAAATTCAGAACTTAAAGCTCCTTGTGAGGGGTAAGTGAACATAGGTCCACTAAGCAATCCCCCCAACTCAATATCCATGAGTAGTCTTAACAGTCCATACAAACTAAAGAATTACGCAGACTTGCTTTGTGCAGAAACATGTACAATTAACCACTTTATGGGCTAGACGATTAACATGACCTTTCTCACCTCTATTTATTCCTTTATTATTAGTTGAGGACCTCACAATTAAAATAGAGGAGAAAGTTAACCTTTTAACATCGCCAATGAATTTCTCGTATTCACTAAGGTGTGTTTTAGGTAACAACTTATCTGCTCATCCAGCCAGTGGGTAGCTACAAAGCAATGGCTAAAGGACAGGATTAAAACTGGCAAGTTTAGGACTGGTAGTGAAATGCTGGCAGCCCTAATTCCTCATCTCCAGTAATGAGTTCAAGCCACACCCTTAGCTGGAGTGATCTGACATATCTCAACTGCATGATTCAGTTTAAACCTTACCATGTATTATTTGCAGCTAACATTTTCCATAAGTTTAAGTTTTACTAGTAAACAGTATGAGGTTTCCATAGCACCTGATTAGCCAGTCCTTGGAAAGGCCTAGTTCAAGTGAAGCCAAAGCCCTGTGATGCCTTTTATAACCTGGGGAAATTTTATTGTGCTGCAAACCCTTGGAAAAGGTCTTCTTCCTAATTATGGACAAAGCACAAGGTTAAAGAACAAGCTTACTATTCCAAACTTGGGATTTCAAAGTCTGTATGCAAAGAAACATTTACTGAAGTTACAAAATGTAATTCAGAAAAAGTCCTTTGAGCTATCTGAGACAGGGATCTAAATTTGATTTTAGATGCAGACCACATATTAAGCATATAGCTAAAATGAGCATGTTTTCAATACGTACCAGCTCATCTGCTTTTTACTAAAACTGAAGCCACAACATTGTCAGAATAGTCAGGAAAATTTCATTGTAAGATCTTAAAGTCTTATAAGTTCAATTATTACTAGAACTATTTTGGAGTAACTTAGTTCCCACAGAATTGTTTTGCAAATAATTGCCCTCATTTTGGTAACTTCATACTAACATTTCAGTAGCAGTATGATAAGAAAGAAAACTTGTACTATAAATTAATCGTATGCAAGCCAACTATCACAAATTAAATATTAAATGCAAATTTCTAACTTCAGACTTCTTTTTAAGCAGCAAATACAATTGACATTGACATCTGTTCCTCTGTGTATACTTTAGGTTTCATTCATTTCAATTATGTTTATGATGCTTTATGAGCAGTTTAAATAAATGTTGAACAATGAATATGACAAATTAATAATACTGCTGTCATAATTCAAAGACAGCTGGAAATGCACATACATTTGTTCTTTTAATTTTCATGCTGTATTGTCAAAATGTAGATTATGCTAAGTGTTCATTTTGGAATTATTAATTAGTCCAAATTCCATCAGTAATATAAAGTTAAAAGTTTCTAATTGTATGAACACTTTGGGGTGATTATTTTATACTAAAAATGCACTGGATCACAGAGAGTGAAAGGAGAGACTGTGATTGTAGGATTAGAACCAAATACTGAGCAACTGAATACCTAATCATGGTTCTTGACCTGTAATCACTGAATCGTCTTTCCTAAGGGTTATGTTTGTTTTTCTATTTTTGCATCTGTCTAATGAAAAAAAAAAAAAAAAAAAGCTTAGAAAGTTATCATGATGCTTTCATACTTGTCATTTTAATAAGTATTGCCAGCACTCTAATCAATGCAGAAGACTAAATTGACAGGTTACACATGAAAATATTAAAAATAATATATAATGTCAAGGTAGATCTCACACTACCCATTGATGAAAACATAAACTAGTAAAAACAATGTTGTCATCTTCTTGATTCTGGGAAAATGTTTAGTTAAAATTTGTAAATGTAGTCTTCACAAGGCAAATATATACATTTAACATGATCTGTTGTTAACTGAAACTCCTTTGGCTGGGTTTCTGTTTAGTTGTTTAATTTATATTTATATTTTAGTAATTTAGGCTCTCGTGAGTGACACTAAATAAATTTTCTGTATTTTCATTGACTTGAAGTTTTTATAAGCCTTATCTGGTAGTGCCTAACCTATTGTATTTTAAAGAATTAAGTTATTAGCTTTTATAGTAATAGCTAAGTAGAGTATGAACATTCTGTCTGTTGCCCTTAAAGAAAAATCCTGTCACTGTAGTGTAAATGTAACAAGGGGTCTTATTGTAAGATGTCTAAATGTAAGAAGGGGTCTAAATGTAAGAAGGGGTCTTATTGTCTTTTCAAATTTTTTTCAACCCATCAGCTGAATCACTAGACTGGTTTTCATTCTAACATATCTGCACTCTGTGCCACCTACCTCTAGGAAAAAAACAAAACAAAACAAAACAAAAAAAATGTTATCATCTATACGTAAGGGACTTATAGGATATATGGATATATATAGGATATATGAAAGTCCAAAAGAATATTTAGGGAGAAGTGATCACAAAAGGGAAGCAGATGCAATACATAAACCAAAATTTGTTATAAATAATTTGACTTTTAGTGAAATATTGACTCAGTTCAACTCAGATATATGGCTAGATGGAGCTGCACTTTAGTGACGGGATTTCTCAAGCATTTTAGGAACTAACAAGTTGAAAGTTACTGTGATATGTGTGGGACCATTGTTATAGTGTTATCTGAAACACAGTCAATAAAAAGGTAATATTCTGGTATATTTATATTAAGCAGAAGAATGTCAGGTAAAAGGTGTTTTCCTGAACTTTACAGCTGTCTACATTGGCTATTCCATAGCGTTATAAAGTCATGGCTATTGTGTTCTCTCATAGACCATTGATTTCCAAATCAAACTTGTACTCTAAGCAATTTGCCTATCTTTCTAAATAAGCCAAAGAAGGCTTTTATCTGCCATAGTTTCGTATGCAACCTTTGGTGTGCCCATGCATATTAGAGAGAAAACGTGTGCGAGTACCTGGGTAAGTAGTTGTTGCATTTTCTAATACAGCTGCTTCAGATTTTCAGTACAGAAAATGCAAGAGCTCAAGTTCATAACCCCTTGTTGTGGTTTAACCCGGCCGGCAGCTAAACACCACACAGCCGTTCGCTCGCCCTCCCCCCTCCCTCCCTGGGACGAGGGAGAGAAACGGGAAAATGAAGCCTGTGAGTTGAGATAAAGAGAGTTTATTAAGACAGGAATATAATAATAACAATAATAATAATAATAATAATAATAATAAATAATAATAATAATAATAATGATAATAGTACTACTACTAATAATGTGTACAAAACAAGTGATGCACAATGCAATTGCTCACCACCCGCTGACCGATGCCCAGCCTATCCCCGAGCAGCCGGCCCCCCACCCCGGCCAGCCACCCCTATATATTGTTTAGCATGACGTCAGATGGTATGGAATACCCCTTTGGCCAGTTTGGGTCAGCTGTCCTGGGTCTGCTCCCTCCCAGCTCTTGCTGCACCTCTAGCCTGCCCGCTGGCAGGACAGAGCGAGAAGCTAAAAAGTCCTTGGCTTGGTGTAAGCACTGCTCTGCAACAGTTAAAACATCAGCATGTTATCAGCACTCTTCTCATCCTAATCCAAAACATAGCATCCTACCAGCTACTAGGAGGAAACATCCTGCATCCTGTCCTAACTGAAACTAGGACACCCCTTTTGCATTAAAAAGAAATTGCTGTCTCAGATAAGGGTGCCGGACAATGGTTTTCTCTAGAGAGAAAGCTTGAATTACTTCGTGAAACCTCAGGTGCTTCTGTTCTTTTTTGGAACCCAAACCATCTTTCTTTCTAAAAGTTATTTATTTAAAAACAAACAAACAAACAAAAACAGGAAAATATTGAACTATATAATATTATGCATAATGTTGCAAATGCATAATCAAGAGATGGGCACTAGTCCATAGGCATGAGGATCGCTACAGTGGATCCCCTTGTTACTCCCAGCTTCTGATCCTATTAAACTCCAAGAACAGTTCCCTAGCTATTCTCACATTGACTTCGATGGAGATGCTAAATAGTTTGACTAGCTGGATATATGTATTTTTTTCTTAGCATATATTTACATCTGCTGAGACTACAAGAAAACTGTATTTTCATATTTTGAGCATATGTGTGTTGTATTGAGAGAGTGAGAGCTGTATGAAGGCCCTGACCACTTTTTATTCAAATATTACATAGACAATCTTCAGTGCAGCAGAAGAGCAAGAAGAGGTTCCCCGTTGCTTCCTGTTTTCCCCAGGAAGCATATACAATCTAAAAGGTGAGGAAATGCCTAAAAGAATCAATCTCCATTTTGCTATGTCGATCTGTTTTGTGCTAAAACTGTTATGCACAGTCTATTTTTCACATTTCACCTCCTTTTGTGTAAAACCAGATTTTTCTCTGGAAGCGTATGTCTTTTATTCTTTTAACTCTGATTTCAATTTAGTTGTTTGTTTTCTCTTTGTTGTTGTTGGTACCCACTGTATTTCAATATGAGATTGCTTTTTATCCACAGAGCCAGTGTCTGCAGATTAATCCAAACACAAGGACATTTTGTGAAGCTTCTGAACAATCGAAATCTCAGAGTTTCTAAGGTGGGATTTAGATGAATGCACATCTTCACTGCTGTTGTTGCTGCAACTGTTACAGTTGCATATAAAGATTTTTCCCATTAGGGTTTCAGTGTGGAAAGGCCACAAACTTCACTTTGAATTGACACTGAGAAGTGTATCTATTGAGAGATGCAGAACGATATGCATTTGCAGGATGTTAATAACATGCACCAAGCTTTGAATTTGAATGGAAGCTCCTCTTTCTGTAAACAGAGAAACAAAACCACTTATCTAAATGCCAGATATATAGAAAACACTATATATATTTAAACCTTAAAAAACAAACGAACAAACAAAACTTGAAAGAGAGGGAGATTGAAAAGGATATACCAATGAGAAGAGGGTTTCAGTAAATATTCTTGCTCACTGTTACAGTTGGGTGGTTTGTTTTTTGGGGAATTTTACTATTTATTTTTTTTTTTCCCCTAATTTGAAATATTTATTTTAGATAATGCTGTTTTATGTCATATCCCTCCCCCCCCCCATATATAGGTAATTAACCAAATTCTGATGAAAAATTTCCAGACAGCTCTTCTGACTGTAATCCTAATCGCAATTCTATTTGGCAAACTGAGCTACCTCAGTCGTTCTAGTTACTAGTATTAAGCAGAGAAGGGCTGGCCCACAAATAATAAAAGGGAATTATGCAAGAATCAGGTTAAATTTTTTTGAACAAATATTTAAAGCTATTTGAAAAAATTAAATCTGATTTTACCTGGAATCCTGCTTAATCTTGTGGTTTAAATGCTACTCCTGTAATTATTTCACACCTTCTGCACACTCTGATCTGAGTATTTTCTACTCTTTTTTAAAATATGTATTTTAATTTCTTTTATCTTCTTGTTTGAAAAAGAATGGGTTTTTAAATTACTGTTTTATATAACTAAGTCTCCTATGAGATCTCATCATCTATTGTTGCATTTTTTATGCTTATATAAATATACTGATAGAAGCCTTATTTGACTTTTTTTACCATAACAGTTAGTAAATGTATTTAAAATTACAATGTCTTGAAAGTACAAAGTCCAGTGAAGTTGGTGGGATATCTACTCTTGGATTTTAAATCAAGGTCTGCATATAGTCTGTCTATAAATCTGTAATGACTACTTATACATTTATATTCATATGAATTCCCTGTGCTTCAGGACACACAAATTATGCATCTTCCCAAGGTCGCACCCATATTCTTCAACTGAATGAAAAATTGAATTTAAGCTTGAATTTAAATTAATTTTGATTTTTCAGCAATAAATGAAATCTGTTTCAGAGACTTCAGAGCTTTGGTGCATATGCAGATTCCTGTATAATCTGTAGCTAGGTGTTACAAATTACCTGACATTGGCTCCACATTTGCTCTACAAAACCTAACTGAGCGCACGTTCTTGTCCAGCAGCATCCTGCTAAACCTCTGAGAAAATGTATCAATCTTTCACTAGGTAAAGGTAAAGGTAAAACTGCCTCCATGTACCTTGTGTTTTCTGTGGAAGCCACAGAGCAAGCCTGTGCTTGAATGACAGAACCTTCAGTGCTCTGGTATGGGCTAACTTGCTACTCTGTGAGACTTACTTTGTGTGTCCAAACACTTGGTGATATGATATATGCCAGAGCTACTGTAGGAAGAGAGAACATTTTGTACTTATGTGTTTGGTGTGGCTTTTCAAACTACGGTGAGAAGGATGGGGCAGCTTCTTCATTTCTTGATGTGCTTCTATTTTTTAATAAAAATGCCTAGATATAGTCAAATTTTGATAGTTGTTAATAGTCTTAGTTATTAGTCATTATGTGTCTAACCTTGCTCCTATAGAGGCAGAGGGGCAGTTTGTTTTTCATGCTGAAATGTAGCAGACTGGGTCTGCAGCTGCTAAGTCCAAGTTGTTGGTATGGAATAGCTTCTTTTTGCCATTGCTGGTGTGAGTATTTATCTAGTTATGATTTTTGGAATGTTTATCTCTAAGCAAGCCATGAACAATGGCTTTCCAGATAAGCCATGCTTTTCACAGATCTCACTATGGATCTTTAATGCTTTTATGTCTCTTCAGCACTGGGCTTAAGTTCATCTGAAAGGTCTCCTGGTAATCTGTTCTCAATTCCAAGTTTCCCGATAAAGCCTCAGCTGGTCTGAGTTCTTCATGATTTGGGATTTTGTAACCTGAAGTTTGTACAGCGTGTTTTGAGCCATTTAAATCCATGACTTCAGCTGATTTTACTCCTGAGACTTTCATAAATTCCATTATGGCATTAGAGGAACAACTGCAGGAGAAAGAGGACTGCAGAATACCTCAGTCTGGAAAAGAGATTTTTAATATATATATATATATACTTTTTTTCTGTACTGTCCAGATAAATCTAAATTATAGAGGACACTAATTTCATTTTAAGGAAAACTCGAGCAATTCATTTTTAACTACAAGTTTTTTTTGGAAGGTTTTCTAAGTATTTGTTTATATAATATTATTGAAATAAGTTCATCTGAGTAATTCCAAAGGTAAATTATTGAATGTTGGAAATGACTTTTTTTTTTTTTTTAGAGCTAAAAATACCACACTACGGTTTAGCTGGAAACTTCTCATCATGAGGAGTCTCAGTAAAATATATTGAAAATATTTTTCTACTTGATTAGCTACTTTATATTTAATTCCTCTATAAGCATTTCAGACAGAACTAGGCTTCAATAAATTGTCATCAGCTACTTTAATTCTTACTCAAAGCATTCATGCACATGTGCAATGAGGAAAATAATGTTCTTTAACATGCTTAGTGGTATGTCTTTTTTTAGTTTTTAAAGTGCTTCTATATGGAGGCATTTCAACTTACTCTCATAGTGATAACTTATTTCCTTAATTTTGTATCTATCTATCTATCTATCTATCTATCTACCATCCATCCATCCATCCATCCATCCCTCCATTCATCCATCTGTCCAAAGAACTAAGCTTTCTTAATTTTGAATAATTTTCATGAATTTTTAGTGCAAACATACCTTCATCTGTGGTTAAGGCAGTTTTCAAGGGCAAAAGTTTTGTACTATCAGGAATTCACCATTAATATTATCAGCTTTTTTTCTTAATATACTAAAGATTATTTCTTAATATGAAATTCATTTGCTGCTGTACACTGAGAAAGTATTTACATCAGGTTATTAAACATGATGAAATACTATAATAATTCTTAATTCTTTTTAAATTGTTTCTATGAAAATTTAAAAATAGATCTTTTTTGGTATATATGTTCTTAAATGTTACTTTCAAGTATATGGATTACTCCAAATTTAAAGCCACTATCTATACTGAAAATTCAATGACACAGTCCCTATTAATATAAATACAGTTTTCATAGGAATTATCTGTCCCTTCCCAGAATATAAAGACCATCAAAACTCTGATGTCTCAGTGTTCTGGGTAAAAGGCACGTGATTAGAGGAAAACCTTGTGGATACATTTTTCATCTGACATTGCACAAAGCAATATACTTAAATTTAGAAAAGGACTGAAATACAAAAAACATAATTGCTGAACCAGTGTGGTTATACTAAATAAAATTTTCAATGAGGCACATACAGATGCAGAATTCATTTCCATTCATGACTGATGATGTCACAGCAATCATTCATAGCTGTGCTGTGCTCTGTCACTCACAAGTTATATATAAGGTCATCAGTAATGACTAGAAATGAATAATGCATTTACAATCACTTCATTCAATATCTTTTGTACACACATCTCCTTGAAAACAGGTCACCCAGTAAGGTCAGGACCTTATGAAAGACATAGCATTCATAAGTAATTAAGTAGATATTTACACAGCTGCAATTTTAGTAATAATTTTTGTTTATAGTTTTTAATATTCATGTAGTTGTTATATTCATGTTGGGGCAGATGGAGAGAACAATGAGTCAATAGAAAGTCCTATGCTGAATTCAACAAGCTTTGATGTGAGCCAGATTTTGGCTCTCAGTTGCAGAGCTATTGAATGGGCATGTGTAGGATTGGAGATGGCTAAGGAGTCCACTTAGTCTTCTGTCCATGGGTCAAAAAGTAACAGGTAAATTCTTTCCCAGAGACAGCATCTGCCCAACTAAAATATTAAAGAAGAAAGGTTGACCTTTGTGATTTTGCTACAGTTGGTCAAACCCCTCCTCTCCACCAACTCCAATCCCAATCCCTCTGTCAGAAAAGTCAGAAATGATTGAGGAGGGTCCCCAGGAGCTAAACATCCTTGCTGACTGCAGTGTCAGGTCAGATGGATTTCTTCAAGGATGATGAAATACAGAAGGATCCACAAAGCAGCAAGGGTAGATTTAGATTGTGCAAGGTTTGAAAGTTTGCTCATCACATAGTTGTTAGAACTTTTTCGTGCTTCATCACTGACCTTATGTTCTTGATTCCCAAAGGTTGCGTTATAACAACATCTTCCTTCTTTCAGCTTGATTTGCATTCAGTGGGCTGACACAGCACCATTTTGCTTCCATCCTGCTATAGCAAAAAATTCAGCTGAAGAGCTCAGTGTGAATAACAGCCTCTTAGTTGCCTTATTGTACACCACCTCAAAATGTTCTCTTTAGTCCAACAAGTACAATAAGTGGACGTTAAGGACAAAAGAGTCATCTGTGATCTGTGCCTACCTGCTAATAATGAATATGCTTTATATGCAAGATAATGCCAGATTTGGGTTTGTTTTCAGTGGGGTTCTGTGGAGGAGAAAGGGAGGATTGGCATAAACCTAATTCTGAGAAATATAATCAGTATGAAAAATGTCATCTCATTTCCTTTCAGAAAGTTTGTCACTATCTTAAAAAGAATTTGTACAGGGCCAACACACATTAAAATTCATAAGGTCTTAACTTACCTGGCTATGTCACCAGCTGTCAGCCTGTTTTTTATCTGTCTCCATTTCTACAATCTCATTCTCACATGAAAATGGGTTGGTTTTGAATGTGGTAAATAGAAAAATGATGTCAATTTGATTTCTCTGTTCTCTGTTTATCTTATTCTTTGTCAATCACTTTATTTACATTATGCATCCAAAGCCCTTCAATTCTCTTCTTTTGTTCCACTTATCATTTTTATTGCATATATACACACTCATCTCCCCCCCACACCCACGTACATATATAAAGTCTTGACACATAGCACTGACAAGCCCCTCAGATTACCATGATAAACAGAAATGACACTGAAAATGTCACAGCTCCTCTATTCAAATAGTTCTTTAGCTTCAATACCAAGATAAAATAATTTCTGCTTTTTTATTTCCCCAGTCTCATTATATGTGCAAGTGACTTAAGTATGAAATCTTTTCATTCCTTAGTCATAGAAACTCTTTTTTTCCCCTGTAATGACATGTTTTGTTGTTGCTGTTTAAAACTGCTTTTCTGAACTCATCTGAAAGGCGTGACGTTAGAAAATACTCAAAGTTGAAAGTAGTGTTAATGTAACTCCACCTGATATTACAAAAGAATATTACAGAAAGAAAATTATTCTCAGACATGGCCTAAGACAATACGGGAAAAGTTGAGATAAGTCTTCACAAGAGCTTGGTGTCTTAGAATTTGGTCTCAGTCTGCTGATATCTTCACCTTTCTCAAGTTAGTGGGAGTTTTGATATTGACTTCAATGGCACCATAGTTTAAAAATAATTACTTACAATTACTATTTCTGCATACCCCTTCCCCAGTATTATTGGAAGCTGTGTCTAACGCTGCTGGTGCATCCTGAAAGGACAGCTAAATGATTATAAAGTATACAGGGAGGGCTGTCCTTTGAAAGTAGTCCTGCGTTATTAATAGACCAAGCTCCCTGTACAACAGTGCTATGAGGTAAGTTTTATACCTTTTTATCTACAGATAAAATTAGCTGGGGTTTGTTTCTGAATTGTTGTTTGCTGAATTCTGGAATATTCTGTTTAATTCTCTTTACACTCCAGGGGAAGCTGTGCTTCCTCATTCTGACATTGTCACAAGATTCATTCCCTGCTGTCTGGCTTTCTGTATCATTTACCACTGCTGCAGATGTTTTGTTGCCTAGGTAACATATTCCATTCATTTCCACTTTTGTTCTAAAAAATCATGAAGCCCTCCTTAGTGTATATCTGTGTCCCTGGAGGTGGACTGAGCTGCTTGGGTGTTTAATTAATGGGGCCAGAAGTCTGTGGTCCTGAGGTGAAACTTCAGCTCTATTTTGTGTTGCTGTGTTGTTTTTTTTTTTCATTATTTATTTATTTATTTATTTATTTATTTATTTATTTATTTTTCAAGTGAGCCCACCAAACCTGTCAAAATGCTACCAACTGTTAAAGGTTGGTTTATTAAGACTCAAGAACATTACTGGAACAAAATTATTCTAGTAACAGGGAGACTAAATGAAACTCTGAAAATAAATCTTTCCCAGGCCCATAGTGTCAGGACAGGGTGGCTTCAATCCTACAGCCTCACCTTGCAGCACTTTTCCTTGTTTCCTGAGTTGAAGCAGCCCCTGCTGCTTCCCTTGCGGAAGCTAGGTCCCTTGCACAGATCCTCCCTTTTGGCACCTCTTTCAGAAAGTGTATGCAAGTGTTAATGGTTGGGACCTGTTGTTACTGACTGTACTGCAAAAGTTGTGCAGTGGATCCCTGCCTATAGCCTGCTGTTTCTTCTGGGGGTGTATTCTGAATTTTGAGGGATTCAGAATGCCACCTGTATCTTTAACAGTTGATATGTATATCCTTGAATTACTGGAGAAAAAACTGCAGCTCCTCTGCTTCGCCTTATATGCAGCAGTGTTTTCCTTAGGAATATTGGCAATAAGTTGTGAAATGGTGAGAAAATGGCTTCAAAGTCCTAGTCTAAACACAGGTACCCTTCTTTTCCACTACATTAGTTAGGACTGAGCTAATAGGATCTTCTTAGAAAAATTAGAAATTATTTTTCTTAGAGAAATAAGAAAATAGTGGGGAAAACTGACTTTTTTTTTTTATTTTTTTTTTTAGTATATATGTATACAGGTTTATTTCCTGCTTTTTCTATGCACCCTAAACTAGTAGTTGGACAAGTATTTTCAATAACAAATACAGTAAGCTCTAGAAGCTGTTTTCCCATCCTGGATAAATGTTTGATATATAGAAATGAAGTTTTACTCAAAAGAGAGGGAAAGAGAAAGAAAACAAATGAAGAAACCAGCAAATCAACAGTGAGAGAAAAATAAACAATGAAATTAATGTAAGATTAAGTGTAAAAAAGATTCAGGACATTTTGTGTCTGATCTTAACTGATCTTAAGTTACTTACTGTTCTTTAATGAAGCAAAATAATCAAAACTGCTGAATGAAATATCTTTTTGACACTTATAATTCATTTATTCAATGTTCAAAACATGCAAATTGACAATCAAAAAACCTTTTTTTCTTAAGAGTTATAAAAACGAAAATGTAATGTAACTTAGCTTTTTCTTTTAATATAGCCCTTTATCTATTATTGTTGTCAGAAATATTTGTTTCCAAATCTTAAATAATATGTGAGAGAATGAACATTTTATGTGTCTGCTTCCAACCTCCATCTTCTGTTCATGCATTGGACCCTGGATGCACAAAACATAGTTTGAAATTTTGAAAATTTCATATTTAAATATTACATAGTTGAAATTTTGAACAAAAAAAAAACACAAAGAAACAAAAAAAAGCCAAAAACAACAACAAAAAATTGATATAAATACTGCTAAGGACTTGGATATACCCCTGTAATGTAGGCGGGCACTCATATATTTTTTTTCAAGTCATGCACTCGAAGATAAGATCTTTATTCTACCATTTGCCTTTCACTGTAACTGTATCTTTCACTGAAGGTTTTATTATAGTGATATCAAAGTCACAGAAAGGTTTAGAAGTCTGTTAACTTTTAAAATATTACTTTCCTTTCTTAGAACCTATATGAGGACTTGTATATTGTCATAATACTTGAAAAATTATGTGTATGTATGACACTTAAACAAAATGTTCCGATACTTCCTTATTGAAAGCAAATAAGTAATGCCACAAACTCATCAGTCCTCAACAACTGCACAGTAATGAATTAATGTGCACGCACAAATGAGATCAGTGTAACTGCAGTCACATTCTCATTTCCTGCCTCTGAAGTTTTACTTTAAACATTGAAAAAAACAGCTGAAAACAGATTTAGAATAATGAAAAATATTGTGACATGTTGTACGTTATTGTTTTTATTCTTTAAATAAGGATATTTTATTTTATTGCATATTGCGTATCATTGCATCATTCCATATTTTACTGCAACATAATAATTTCAAATTAATTGGGATATAAATCTGTAATTTGAAAAGCCAGTTGTCCTGGTTCCAGTTAGGACAGAGTTAAGTAGCTCATAGTAGCTGGTAGGGTGCTATGTTTTGGATTAGGATGAGAAGAGCGCTGATAACATGCTGATGTTTTAATTGTTGCAGAGCAGTGTTTACACCAGGCCAAGGACTTTTCGGCTTCTTGCTCTGTCCTGCCAGCGAGCAGGCTGGGGGTGCAGCAGGAGCTGGGAGGGGACAGACCCAGGACAGCTGACCCAAACTGGCCAAAGGGGTATTCCATACCATCTGACGTCATGCTAAACAATATATAGGGGTGGCTGGCCGGGGTGGGGGGGCCGGCTGCTCGGGAATAGGCTGGGCATCGGTCAGCGGGAGGGTGAGCGAACGGCTGTGTGGTGTTTAGCTGCCAGCCGGGTTAAACCACAACAGTCTTTTTGGCGCCCAACGTGGGGCCCGAAGGGTTGAGATATCGACAAATCTGACCAGAGTGTGTTAAACTAAAATTGGTATAAGTATTGGACCTGCTTAATAGTTGCTAGTCACGATGTTGATTGCCTTAATCTCCAGTCTGCTGTACCTGTATTCCAAATTGAGTTTTATGGTGCGTTACTTTCTGTATGTGCTCCCTGTTGCACTGTTTATCCTTTCCGGGCCCTGGTTTAAGATTGTTATGGTACTGTGCGGTGTAACAATGGCTTATGAAATGATGAAATATCTGGTCACGACTTTAACCTGGTATTTGTACTCAGCACTGACGTCGACTCTATACTTTGGAACCCATATCTCGGAAACTATTAGCAATTACACCTATTGCCTGTTTTCGTTAGGGAGCCAATCTGTGAAGGGGACAGGGGAAGACATGTTTCCCTACCTGTTCACTCTCCCTTTCTCCTTCACCACCACCCTCTTATCCCCCGAGTTAGTTACGGTGGTTCTCCGAGATGTTGAATATCCTTGGGATACTCAGACCAGCCTGCTCTTGTTGTTATGTCTCCTGAATGCGCTTCAGATTTTGTGGAGGGTTAAACAACTACTTAGGAATCTCATCCGGAGATCTGTCTTGAGGCGGGATAGTTGCGAGTGGCAGGGAGTGTGGGAGGATATGGGCAGGTTTCTAGAGCAGTGGTCACCTCCAGTGTTTTGGACATTCACCCCTGAACAACTGCAAAATCCTAAAAAGCTGGCAGAATGCTTGAAAAAAAGGTGTCATGACTCTGGCAGTTCCAAAGTGACACAAATCACTGTAGCGTGCTGGGGTCTGGCTTGTGCCTATCGAGCTGCAATTGATGTTATTAGCAACCTAGCTCCAGTTCCAGCTCCTGCAGCTACTCCAGCTGCAGCTCCTGCAGCCGCTCCAGTTCCAGCTCCTGCAGCTACTCCAGCTGCAGCTCCTGCAGCCGCTCCAGTTCCAGCTCCTGCAGCTACTCCAGCTCCAGCTCCTGCAGCCGCTCCAGCTCCTGCAGCCGCTCCAGTTCCAGCTCCTGCAGCTACTCCAGCTCCAGCTCCTGCAGCCGCTCCAGCTCCAGCTCCAGCTCCTGCAGCCGCTCCAGCTCCAGCTCCTGCAGCCGCTCCAGCTCCTGCAGCCGCTCCAGTTCCAGCTCCTGCAGCTACTCCAGCTCCAGCTCCTGCAGCCGTTCCAGTTCCAGCTCCTGCAGCCGCTCCAGCTCCAGCTCCTGCAGCTACTCCAGCTCCAGCTCCTGCAGCCGCTCCAGCTCCTGCAGCCGCTCCAGCTCCAGCTCCTGCAGCCGTTCCAGTTCCAGCTCCTGCAGCCGCTCCAGCTCCTGCAGCCGCTCCAGCTCCAGCTCCTGCAGCTACTCCAGCTCCAGCTCCTGCAGCCGCTCCAGCTCCTGCAGCTGCTCCAGCTCCAGCTCCTGCAGCCGTTCCGGCTCCTGCAGCCGCTCCAGCTCCAGCTCCTGCAGCCGCTCCAGCTCCAGCCCCTGCAGCCGCTCCAGCTCCTGCAGCTGCCCCAGCTCGTGCAGCTGCTCCCACTCCTGTGGCTGGGTCAGAGAAACGAGCTGTAGCAGTGCAAGTTGACCCCGCAGAGGGTATCCCAACCCCTGTGGCAGACCCTGTGTCTGGGTCAGAGAAACGAGCTGTAGCAGTGCAAGTTGACCCCGCAGAGTGTATTCCAAGCCCTGTGGCAGACCCTGTGTCTGGGTCAGAGAAACGAGCTGTAGCAGTGCAAGTTGCCCCTGTAGACAAGGTGAAAAAATGGTATAGAGGCTCAGGTCGTTTAAAACGCAGACAGTCTTCTGCTAAGTCTGGGCGAAGTGAAGACGAGGCTGGGCCATCAAAGGTGCAGGAGACTGAAGATGAGGATGAGGATGGCGAAAAATCAACAGTAACTACCCGGACTCCATACCAGCCATCAAAGGTGCAGGAGACTGAAGATGAGGATGAGGATGTCGGAAAATCAACAGTAATTACCCGGACTCTATACCAGCGTGAGCTACGAGATGTGCGAAAAGATTTTGGTCGCTGTATAGGCGAGCAGCTTGTCACCTGGCTGCTCCGGTGCTGGGACACGGGAGCCAATTATGTGGAATTGGAGGGCAAGGAAGCCAGGCGGCTGGGATCCCTTGCTAGGGACGCATGCATTGACAAAGCAATTGGAGATGGAGCACAATCTCGCAGCCTCTGGAGGCGTCTCCTGTCAGCTGTGAAGGAAAGGTATCTCTTCAAGGAAGAACTTGTATGTTTACCAAGCAAATGGACCACCATGGAGAAGGGAATTCAGTACCTGAGGGAATTGGCCGTACGGGAAGTAATTTATAAGGACCTAGATGACGCACAAACATCCACAGATCCAGATGCAGTCCAGTGTACACCACCCATGTGGCGGAAGTTTGTACGGAGTGCCCCATCATCATATGCCAACTCATTGGCAATACTAGCCTGGAAAACGGAGGAGAATCCCACAGTGAATGAAGTGACTAAAATACTCCGGCAGTACGAAGGAAATCTCTCCTCTTCCCTAAAGGCCTGTGTCTCAGCTGTGGAGAAACTCTCTGAAGAGGTCCACCAACTTAAAGAGAATTTATCTTCCCCTCCACCTGAACGAACCAGTGTCCACCAGCTAAAAGAGAATGCTTTAGAGAAACTTTCTGAAAAGATCCACCAACTTGAAGAAAGATTATCTTCCCCTTCACCTGAACGAACCAGTGTCCACCAGCTAAAAGAGAATGCTTTGGAGAAACTTTCTGAAAAGATCCACCAACTTGAAGAAAGATTATCTTCCCCTTCACCTGAACGAACCAGTGTCCACCAGCTAAAAGAGAATGCTTTGGAGAAACTTTCTGAAAAGATCCACCAACTTGAAGAAAGATTATCTTCCCCTTCACCTGAACGAACTAGTGTCCACCAGCTAAAAGAGAATACCTTGGAGAAACTTTCTGAAGAGATCCACCAACTTAAAGAGAGTTTATTTTCCTCCCCACCTGTACAAACCAGTGTCTCAGCTATTAGGGGTAAACGTTCATCTATGCAAGGAAGACAATATGGTGGGCACACACACCGCGCCACCCTGTGGTTTTACCTACGTGACCATGGAGAGGACATGAGAAAATGGGATGGAAAATCTACTGCGACCCTAGAGGCACGGGTACGTGAATTGCAAAGGAAAACAATTGGGAAAAAGGAGTTCTCTGAAAGGTTTGCTGCTCCAACTTCCAGCAGGCAGTCCTTTAAACACAGAAATGAAGATTCTGACCAGGACTAGAGGGGCCCTGCCTCCAGCCAGGGGGAGGAAAGGGACAATCGAGTTTATTGGACTGTGTGGATTCGATGGCCTGGCACGTCAGACGCACAGAAGTATAAGGCTTTGGTAGACACCGGTGCACAATGTACTCTAATGCCATCAAGCTATAAAGGGCCAGAGCCCATCTGTATTTATGGTGTGACGGGGGGATCCCAGCAGTTAACTGTATTGGAGGCTGAAGTGAGTCTAACCGGTAATGAGTGGCAAAAGCACCGTATTGTGACTGGCCCAGATGCTCCGTGCATCCTTGGCATAGACTATCTTAGAAGAGGATATTTCAAGGACCCAAAAGGGTTCCGCTGGGCTTTTGGCATAGCTGCTTTGGAGACAGAGGACATTAAACAGTTGTCTACCTTGCCTGGTCTCTCAGAGGACCCTTCTGTTGTGGGGTTGCTGAGGGTTGAAGAACAGCAAGTGCCGATCGCTACCACAACTGTGCACCGGCGGCAATATCGCACCAACCGAGACTCCCTGAGTCCCATCCATAAGCTAATTCGTCAACTGGAGAGCCAAGGAGTGATCAGCAAGACTCATTCACCTTTTAATAGTCCCATATGGCCAGTGCGAAAGTCTAATGGTGAGTGGAGACTAACAGTGGACTATCGTGGCCTGAACGAAGTCACGCCACCACTGAGTGCTGCAGTGCCGGACATGCTAGAACTCCAGTATGAACTGGAATCAAAGGCAGCCAAGTGGTATGCCACAATTGATATCGCTAATGCATTTTTCTCCATCCCTCTGGCAGCACAGTGCAGGCCACAGTTTGCTTTCACTTGGAGGGGAGTCCAATATACTTGGAATCGGCTGCCCCAGGGGTGGAAACACAGCCCTACCATTTGCCATGGACTGATCCAGTCTGCGCTGGAGCAGGGGGAAGCTCCTGAACACCTGCAGTACATCGATGACATCATTGTGTGGGGTGACACTGCAGAAGAAGTTTTCGAGAAAGGGAAGAAAATAGTCCAAATCCTTCTGAAGGCCGGTTTTGCCATAAAACAGAATAAAGTTAAAGGACCTGCACGAGAGATCCAGTTTTTAGGAATAAAATGGCAAGATGGACGCCGTCAAATCCCAATGGATGTGATCAACAAAATAACAGCTATGTCTCCACCAACTAGCAAAAAAGAAACACAAACTTTCCTAGGTGTCGTGGGGTTTTGGAGAATGCATATTCCAAATTACAGTCTGATTGTAAACCCGCTCTACCAAGTAACCCGTAAGAAGAATGCTTTTGAATGGGGCCCTGAGCAACGACAAGCCTTTGAACAAATTAAGCAGGAAATAGTTCATGCAGTAGCCCTCGGGCCAGTCCGAACAGGACCAGATGTAAAGAATGTGCTCTACACCGCAGCCGGAGAGAATGGTCCCACCTGGAGCCTCTGGCAGAAAGAACCTGGGGAAACTCGAGGTCGACCCCTGGGGTTTTGGAGTCGGGGATACAGAGGATCTGAAGCCCGCTATACTCCAACTGAAAAGGAGATATTGGCAGCATATGAAGGAGTTCGATCTGCTTCGGAAGTGGTCGGTACTGAAGCGCAGCTCCTCCTGGCACCCCGACTGCCGGTACTAGGCTGGATGTTCAAAGGAAGGGTCCCCTCTACGCATCATGCAACTGATGCTACATGGAGCAAGTGGGTTGCACTGATTACTCAGCGGGCTCGAATAGGAAACCCCAGTCGCCCAGGAATCTTGGAGGTGATTATGGACTGGCCAGAAGGCAAATACTTTGGGATATCACCAGAGGAGGAGGTGGTTCGTGCTGAAGAAGCCCCCCTGTACAACAAGCTACCGGAAAATGAGAAGAAATATGCCTTGTTCACTGACGGGTCCTGTCGTATTGTGGGAAAGCATCGGAGATGGAAAGCTGCTGTATGGAGTCCTACACGACGAGTTGCAGAAGCTGCTGAGGGAGAAGGTGAATCGAGTCAGTTTGCAGAAGTAAAAGCCATTCAGCTGGCTTTAGATATTGCTGAACGAGAAAAGTGGCCAGTTCTCTATCTCTATACTGATTCATGGATGGTAGCAAATGCCCTGTGGGGGTGGTTACAGCAATGGAAGCAGAACAACTGGCAGCGCAGGGGCAAGCCCATCTGGGCTGCGGCATTGTGGCAAGATATTGCTGCCCGGGTAGAGAACCTGGTTGTAAAGGTACGCCATGTAGATGCTCATGTGCCCAAGAATCGGGCTACTGAAGAACACCAAAACAACCAGCAGGTGGATCAGGCTGCTAAGATTGAAGTGGCTCAGGTGGACCTGGACTGGCAACATAAAGGTGAATTATTTATAGCCCGATGGGCCCATGACACCTCAGGCCATCAAGGTAGAGATGCAACCTACAGATGGGCTCGTGATCGAGGGGTGGACCTGACCATGGACACTATAGCACAGGTTATTCATGACTGTGAAACATGTGCTGCAATCAAGCAAGCCAAACGGTCAAAACCTCTTTGGTATGGAGGACGATGGCTGAAATATAAATATGGAGAGGCCTGGCAGATTGATTACATCACACTCCCTCAAACCCGCAACGGCAAGCGCCACGTACTTACAATGGTGGAAGCAACCACCGGATGGCTGGAAACATATCCTGTGCCCCATGCCACCGCCCGGAACACTATCCTGGGCCTTGAAAAGCAAGTCTTATGGCGACATGGCACCCCAGAGAGAATTGAGTCAGACAACGGGACTCATTTCCGAAACAACCTTATAGACACTTGGGCCAAAGAACATGGTATTGAGTGGGTGTATCACATCCCCTATCATGCACCAGCCTCTGGAAAAGTTGAACGATACAATGGACTGTTGAAGACTACACTGAAAGCAATGGGTGCTGGGACATTCAAAAATTGGGATACACATTTGGCAAAGGCCACCTGGTTAGTCAATACCAGGGGATCTGCCAACCGAGCTGGACCTGCCCAATCAAACCTGTTACGCACTGTAGAAGGGGATAAAGTTCCTGTAGTGCACGTAAGAAACATGCTGGGTAAAACAGTCTGGGCTACTCCTGCCTCAGGAAAAGGCAAACCTATTCGTGGAATTGCTTTTGCTCAGGGACCTGGATGCACTTGGTGGGTAATGCAAAAGAATGGGGAGGTCCGGTGTGTACCTCAAGGGGATTTGATACTGGGTGAGAATAGCCCATGAGTTGAATTGTAGTATGTTAATTATTATATAATAATGTATGTCATCACTACCATGATTGCTATATATCATAGATGAAAATGGTGATTAATTAGAATGTATTGGACAGAGTGTAACCTGAGCATGACATAAATGGTATGGAATAAGGGGTGGATATCTGTCCTGGTTCCAGTTAGGACAGAGTTAAGTAGCTCATAGTAGCTGGTAGGGTGCTATGTTTTGGATTAGGATGAGAAGAGCGCTGATAACATGCTGATGTTTTAATTGTTGCAGAGCAGTGTTTACACCAGGCCAAGGACTTTTCGGCTTCTTGCTCTGTCCTGCCAGCGAGCAGGCTGGGGGTGCAGCAGGAGCTGGGAGGGGACAGACCCAGGACAGCTGACCCAAACTGGCCAAAGGGGTATTCCATACCATCTGACGTCATGCTAAACAATATATAGGGGTGGCTGGCCGGGGTGGGGGGGCCGGCTGCTCGGGAATAGGCTGGGCATCGGTCAGCGGGAGGGTGAGCGAACGGCTGTGTGGTGTTTAGCTGCCAGCCGGGTTAAACCACAACACCAGTTCAATTTGTAAAGCCAGAAAGCCTCTGGATGTTTTATATATACTAAAAAATTAGTATTACTTTATGAGACTCATAAAGGAAAGGAAGGAAGACTATACTGTTGCATTTTAAATTCATTTTTCTTGCTTCTCAATGTGATAGTTGTATAAATTAACTAAGAAATAGGTTAAAAATGGGAAATTGTGGAATAAATTCTAGTTAGATTGCCTTCAGGGTCCTCTGAGTTTTATTGCCTGTCTTGGCGTACCATGAAGGGGCTTGATTTTCAGACATGCTCAACACTTTGCGAAATCAAATCTCTTATCACAACTTGACTGTCTGATAGTGATGAACACAAAAAGTCCTTAGGTTTGGAAGTGATGGCCAGAATTTTCCCATGTGCCTGATATCTGAAGACCTTCACTCAGACACATTACTTGGTGCAGTTTAGTTAAGATGCAGGCACCTACACTTTCTTTATCCTCTTTCTGTATTTTATATCTACAGAGATGTTACAGACCAGTGTATTTCACCAGTCTATTTCATGTATGTTATTTTTCTGTTGAAAATTTTGTTGGGTTTCAATCAATAGCACAAAATTAATGTGTTTTTTGTTTGTTTGTTTGTTTGCTTGCTTGCTTGTTTGCTTGTTTTGAAAGTTAGAACATTTACAGGAACTATATATATATATATATACATTTTTTTTCTGTGAGATTTTTCTTTAGTCAAAAACCTAACACTGAGAAAGGTTTTACTGATATTTCTTTTAGCATACCAAAATTAGTGTCTCATTACAGTAAGGATGGGTACTACCATCTGAATTTTCCATAATGTGGAGGTGAAATAGTATCTTGTACACCAAATATGTGGTGAGATTGGATTTTTTGGACAGATATCTGCATAGTGGGAGGTTTGTAGATAGAAAGGAGACTTTAATAGTGTTCAGTACTCGTGTGATATTGCTTCATAAGGCCTTCAGTCTTCCTCTCTGGAGATCATTGAACACACAGTATAGCTTTTGTCCCCTTGCTCCAGCAGGCAGCAGAGCAGGGAGGGCAACACTGCTGGCTACAGTATAGGACAAGGTTGCCACATGCTTTCAGCCTTGCTCCTTCCCTACAGTGGGGTGAGAGCATGGGGATAGGGCTATTCCCTCCTGAGAGATGCAGGCAAAGAGGATGGAGCCACAGGAACTTGGCCAGGGTCACACAGGACAGCACAGAAGGTCACATAATTAGCACTACAGTGTGATCCCTAGGATGTTTCTGGCACTTAGTAAGTTTGATCTCTTGTGAATGTAGAACAGGGAGTCAGCTGTGGTGCATATACACAGACATTAGTCTCCACCTCTTTCACCGTTTGACATGTTAAATGGCATGCCTTCTTAAAGTTAACATATGCCTGTCTAACACAAGCAGAACCTATTCCTGTCTGAGCTCTTTGGGCACTTCTGTCACCAGCAGCAGAAAAAAAATAGTGTTATTTACTGACATTTCTGGAGGTGTTTGTTGCAGGTTCTGCCAAGCCTGCCAGTGCCTCTTACTTGAAACACAGTGGCTGGTGCTGTACACCTCATCCCAGAACTGCTGTCGAGAGGAATTAGTCTGTCAGCATGGTTCAGTTCTTACAAATTGTTAATGGATTCTGTGCATGTGTTATCTCAAGCTCCAATACTGCTGTTTTTGTGTGCATGTACTTCTGGAAAACTATGTTGTTACAGCTAATAGCTCTATGTCTTGTGTATGATTGGTAAAATTTTTTTTTCCTGATTTTCTTTGTTTTGTTTTCCTCTTAATCCAGGTGACACAAGATCCTTCATTTTTGAAAATGTGGATCTTTTTATTCTTGAGTTGTTTCTTTGCATGGAAGGGCAATATTTACTTTGTTTTTCAGCTGTGCAGCTTTATTAGGTAGTCTAAAGCTACACCTTGGATTAGGTAGTCTAGAGCTACACCTTGCACCCTAGGATAGCAGACAACGGAGGATGTTTAGGGAAGGGCATAGGTACAGGACATACATAGATCCTTCCCCATTATCTTCTCAGATATGAGTTTATGTTCTGAACGGAGAGCACAGATGATGACTGGAAGGACAATTCATCACCATTATTTCTTCACAGGCAGTGACAAAATAATGAACAAGCAGATGGATAACTTCACCTAGACATCCAAACCAATAACTGAACCATCTCTCTTAGGTCTTGCCCAAGAAGCAGTAAACTATCCCTGTCAGAGAATATCTGATATTCATGTAGAAAAAACAGATGTTGTGCTTAAAGTCTCTCGTATGGTTTTACTTGGGCTAGATAGCTTGGCTTATTCAGGATTTAATCCTGTATTCTCCCTTGGAGACACAGCATTTACTTAGACTTTAAAGACAATTCCTAAAACAAGAACTACCTGATTTTCATGTCATCAGCAGGTGCAGGGCTGTGCCGAACAGATCTGGTCATGTTCATAGTACCTAAATTAGCATAACAGGATCTTTAATTGTTCAAAACAATGGCAGCATCTGGTTTTCTAGGCAATCCAAATGGTGATTTGTTGAGCTTGATATGTAAGATTTTATGAAAAATGACAATACTTTTATAGCTGTTAAATTATTAATCCTCGTACTATTTATGGTAATATTTTTATCATAATTAACCTATTTAGTATTAATGACGATGTAAAATGTGAAATGAAAGTCCTATTAATTTTGTAGTTAAAAAGCCATTCCATTTTATGCTGCAGCATCAGTACATGAACATTACGTGGTAGTAAGAGTGATAGACATGGTGGGAATACTATTTCAGCAGGCCACAGTAAGAATAAAAATCTCTCCTTTTCAATCCTTCAAGCCTCAGTTGTTGTCAGGTCCAGCCAGTGGAGTTTTGTAAGTTTATACCAGTCAGATGCCTGCCATTCACAGTAGTGAATTTCTAAAAGCATGGTGCTTCTTTTTTTTTTTTTTTTCAATTTTTCTACTTCTCTGACCTATTGGCCTCTGTCTTATTTCTTCTCTGAGGGGATCTTTAACCTGTGAAAGCAAAAGCCACATTTTCTTAATAATAGTGTCTTATGTTACAGTACTGTGCACGTGTTACTCAGTAGAACCTGGGGCTATAGTCGAGCATTGATTTTTTTCATTTATTTATTTATTTTTTTTCAGTAGAAATTCCTTGTGCTGTAGACGGGGATTTTTACTGAAAACTTGAGTGTTTGACCTGAACCTTGATTTGACTCAGACCTGTACACCTCACAGTTATTGCATTCCAGTGCAAAAGAGCATTGATGGTTTTTGTTTGTCTGTTTGTTTTTGTTGTTGTTGTTTTTTTAAATTTGTTTTTGTTTTTCAATGAAGTAACCTCACCCTTGATAAGCATATAAAATGAAGAATACATTCAATGTGACTCATTTCCAGAAATAACTGATAGCCCTGCCTGGTTACATCATAAGTCTAATGTTAGGAGTAAGAGAGAGTCGTGTTCCTAGCACAACACTATGAGGCAGCATTGGCAATGCTGTTGAGAAGCAAGGCCTGAGGTCTTTTCACTTGGAGGTCCATACTTCATGTTCTCTTTGGAACTCCTAAGCTCTCTGTTTAATAGGTGTCTTCCTTGTTTGTGTCCTGCAGGGAAGTTTTCAATCACCATCAGTTTACCTTCCCTTAAAACTTAAGCTTATAACTTAAACCTAAACCAATGTCCAGAGAAATGATAATTTGCTGAATTTCTTCAGGAAGCCTAAAAAATGTGTGACCTACCTCCCTACTCTGTTGTTTCCCAGGACTGGCCTTTACCCCAAAGGAGAGAGAAGACTTACTCATCAAGTTCTGATAAGTAATGTAATTCTGGTTATTCATTTATTCTTACCCAAATACAACCATTGTGTTTTAGAATTCAAATTTATTAAAGCCCCAGCTCAGCAAGCTCTGTTCAAGATCACTGCAACTTCATAAATATTTCTCTTGTTGCTTAGGTTAATCAAAATGGACGGGAAGATTTTTTATTTATTTTTTAATAAGATTACTCATTCTTGGTAGGTAATGCTACCAAGTTAATTTATTCATATCTGTAATAAAATATGCATGTAATAACTTTTATAATATTATTTTTTCCATCTCTAATGCTAAATGAAAAACATATTTAAGACTCTCAGTTTAGTGTTTCATCAGTGTAATATAGACTTTCTATGTCTATTTCAGTACCAACATTATAAATGAAGGGTTTTTTTTGTTTGTTTGTTTGTTTTTAATACATAACACAATCTCATATTGCATTAATATGTGAATAGTCTGGCTAATGCTAAAGCATTTTGGAGATTATTTTTTTTTTTGTAAGCAAAAATAGGCATACAGCTGCAAAAATACTGTTATTTATCTCCATTTTATACAAAGAGCCTGTATACATATTGAAATTTATTTTCCGAGTCTATGACTAGCTTTACATACTGAGAGCTGAAGAAGCTTAAGAAAAAAGGTTGACAGGAATTACTACAGAGTTTCAGAAGAAGTGAATATCTATTGAAACCACTTTTATATATATATATATATATCTTTGAACATTTTCTTTTGCTTCTAAAGAAAACCAAAGCCAAAACAAGGGGATTTAGCTGGAATTTTATCACTGATTAATTCTTTACTTTTTTTTTTTTTTTTTTTTTTTTTTTTGTCTTGTGGTGAAGCCTGAACACACAGCTTTTCTGTTTATGTCCTATGAACTTAACCTGGCTAATTTAGAAAAAAATGTCAAGTGCACTTACCTGGAAGTGGTACACATTGGCTGAGTCAAACCAAACCACAATCCTGAAATGGCAATATTGCATCAATAGAGCAGTGAAAAGGTGGTCTCAGACATCACTGTATATTAAAATTAAGTATCTTTTTGTTCTGTCTTTTTTATTTTTTTAAATTTTTTATTGCTATGTTGCTTGAACAGGACTTGAAGAGACTTACATTTTTCTGGCCCCTTTTTACCCCGTACAATCACTTCAGAAATTGCTCTGTTTGAGCACTGGCTAGTTTTTTTGTTCCTGTTGCTCCTGCTTGGAAGGGATTCAGTAATGTCACCAGCAACCCGCCAGGTTGCCTGTATTGCCTAAAGCGATGTGTTGAGAAGAGATTCAGCAAGCTGCAGAAGGTCACCCAGAATTTTCTTACCCTGTTTTGCTTAGTGAAATTTCCACAAAGCACTGAACCTACTCTGTTCTTCATACTCCAAGTGCAGTATTTCTAAAACATAACCACCTTCCTCAGCTCCATAATTCTACAGCCTAATTCTAGAGAGTGTGGGCAGGTGAGAACATTTATAGCTATTTGTTGGTGTACATAAGACTGCCCCAGGCTACTTAAATAACTGGCAGAGTGACACAGCAATTTTTCCCTCTCAAGCTATGACTCTTACATCTAGCTCTTGCCTTTTTATGTTTACCAGTTTCAGAGAATTAATTGAATTAAAAGGTTGATCAAAATAATTTAGCAAACGAATGATGTTTTTTCTATTTATCCCTGAACAAATTCATGTTATTTCAACAGCGTCAGGAATTACCTTCAGCAAAGCTTGACTGTCAAAATCTTGTATCCTCACAGAGTATTTCAGAGCACGTTATCTCCTATTTTGGGAGAAAAATGCTGAGGAAAAGTATGATTTCTTTCCTTATTTCATTTTGCTGGGTTTGGTCATACAGCAGTTATGGTTACAGGTCATAACTTTATATTCTGCATGTGTAAGGAGGAAAAAAGCCAGAGAGTGTATATCGAATGTACTCTTGATATATTTCTGTAGCCAAAATATTTCATATGAGGTATTCTGTTGATTTCCCAAGCTTAAAAATCAGTACAGATGGGCTGAGAGGGCTGAATAAATCATTTAATGTACTCTTTATGTGGACTGCGTTGTTTCTTGAACTGTCATATGTGCAAGGGAGTCAGACTGAAAAGAGAAGCTCTTCCAGCTTCCATCTTCTGCTGGATGACATGGGTTTGGGACTTCAGTCATGGTATAAAGGTGAAGTGTGTCTTACTCTTTCTAAGGGATAGGGAGGAAGCACAGAGTTTTCCAAGCTATCTATGTTAGGTTACATTAGTTATATAACTCTGATATAATTCATTGCTTATGAGGTAAATGGAGAGAACAGGTGCCTCTTAAAGATGATTCAGACCCATAAGTTAGATGGCTACGTGCTGGCAGTATATACACTGCTCAGAGACCTGTTTGGGGTCATAGGGGCTCCTGGGTTTGCTCCACAAGCAATGCAAATTTTGGTTGTAACCAATAATGGGAGTCTATTGTGCACATTTATTTATTAATTTTCTCTTTAGTGATCAGTCTTATTCCCCAAAGCATTTGAAGCCCAATCAGCCAAACCAATTTCTCATTGTCAAAAATGTGTAATAAAAATTTTACAAAGTAGATCAATGCAAGTTTGTTTTCAGACCTCCTACAATTCTATTCCATTGTCTCTTCCTGTTAAATCAACTATTTTGCCACTTAGGAGACAGGAAGGGGAGGGTCATTCTTGAAGCATAACATTTTCTGCAAAGTTATATCTGCAATTGTTTTTCCATCTTGCAATAATGAAAAGCCATTTCCAGAAATAAATTACAAAAAATATTTTATTTTTCTTCTGTCACGAGGAGACAGAGTAAATGACAACCTATAGCAGATCTGCATACTGGAGTTTATTTAAGAACCAGTGGGAGTCGAGCTTTTATTTTGCTCATTTGTCCCAGAGGCTTACTCCCTTGATTTCTGCCAAGGTTATATTCACTTCTCTTGTATTTCCTTCCCCAGAGGGAGGTAACTGCTGCTCTGGGAAGGTCACACAGAGAGTCACGTCAGTTCATGTTGTGCTGCTGCTCACAGTCACCCATCCTGGGCATTAGTTGTTGAGGACCCTGAGCATTCCCTGCCATGCATTTGCACTTAATACCCTGATCGCCAGGATCTTCATCCACCTCTCTTTCCTGTAGGCAGAGTCTGCATTTTCATCTTCCCAAGACCACTTCCTCTTTTTGGGAACCCTTCTTTTTCACACCTGCTCTTCCTTCCAAGCCTGAATAGTCCCAGTGCAGAAACACGTGACATCCTAATTGGTGGTATTTTTCTCCATCAACTGGAGGGTTGGGGACATGCCAGTTTTGTTTCATCCAGGTGTTATGAATGTTTGCAGCCAACAAACAACCTAGTTATAGAAGCTAGTTAGCAGCAGCCTTCAGCATAAGAATTCAAAAGTTCAGTTTCAGACATACATGCCATAATCTGTTACCTGTCAGCATTCCCAATTTGCTGGTTTTCACCTAATATACCTTCTAATGACTATGATCTTAATGTGCCATTGTTTTATGTTATGAGACTTAAACTTTATCTCCACTCTTGCGTATCTTTAATTTTAGTGACAATTCCTCGCCATTTTACTCATCCTTGCAAAAAAGTATATTGTGAATAATCTAAAAGGGACCTGCAAATATAAAGTTTTTTGAAAACCCAGTCCTACAGCTTATGTGACAAAGGTGCTAAGCATGCTCCATGGGTCAAATGCCTCAGGAGCTTTCGTGAATGTAGAGATAGATGTTGGATATTGAAAAAGATGTGTTGCAAGATAGTTGAGAGATTATATTTGTTGCACTGCTGAATACACATTAAAGTCAAGCACAGGTACTTTGGGAAATTACAAATGAGGAACAAGGGAGAGGAGGAGGAGGGGAAGTGCATTTCATCAGAGTTAGGAGTCACCTAAATAGATTTCAGGACTTCTGCATGCAGTATAGTTATAAAAAATTGTGTCAAACCTTGCATTTCAGGGATCTAAGCACTTTTTAAAAAAAAAAATAATAAAAAAAAAGATCTGGTCAAATGGAAGATCACATTATTTTATTTATTGCATAATAATAAGATTTCTTTGAAGGTTTTAAGACTTTTGGACCACAGGTTGAAAGAAGAAAACAATGTTACCAGTAATATTGTATAGCATAGTGCTATGAAGTAATGAAAACAATTATTTGCATGATCATTTACATGTAAAAGAGTATATCAAAGCAGCTTAAAATTTATGATTACAACGTTCTCTTATTCTATGATTGAGATTTCATTTGCAAATAATGGATAACTTATTTTACCACACATTTGTTCCATGACAGAAATTGTTTGCATGTTATTATTTTATACCTCTCTTAGTGGTAAATATTTCTGTTACACTATGACTAGGACTGCTCTGGTGAAAAGTGCTGAAAAAAGAAGCCATGCATCATACAATTTATGTCCAGAATTAATTTTAATTGACCAGCAATTTCTTAGCAGAGATTCCTATTTAAACTTTCAAACTTAGCCAATCAGCTCAATTCCCCGACAAAGTCCATGAAATAGAAATCAAAGTACACAAGAACTGCTGAGTTATAATTTCTGAATCATAACATGTATAAACAATAAAGCTGACAGACCTATATTATGACAGAATTTATAACAACAATAAAACCAAAAGTCTCTATAATCTATTTCAGTTGGAGGATCTTAAGCAGCTTTGAATAAGTAATCTCAAGTAAAAAAAATAAACTCCAAAATCATATTGGATACGTTTTGTTATGTCTCTACATTTAAAATAGTAAAGACATTTTCTTAAACGAGAAATTGAAATTTGGTAGTAAAACCAATAAAATGAAATAAAATGTCCCTTTTCTGAAAAGGCTTGTTTGTGTTGCTTTTGCGGTAAGGCTGATCATTTATTGTATGCTGCTTTTTGTTGTTATCCTCACTCCTTTTCCTGTTTATCAAAATAATCATTAAAATGATAGTCCTTAACAGATTGCTTAAATCTTTAAAATGCGTTGATTTTTATTTTTATTATTTTTAACTTTGCACAGTAAATATATGCACTATATATGCACTATATATGCACTATACCTGAACTATCATTCTACAGCTCTAGAGATCCATTTTCTTGTCCCTTTTGTACAAGTGAGGAGGATTAATTAGATCTTAAGTAGGATTAGAAGAATAATCAGAGCAGGGATGAGTATGTACTTGGTATGGAACAGTATTTTTAGTAGTGGCAGCAGCAAAGCCAAGCTATTCCCATGGGAGAACTGATTCTTGTGATCCTAACATTACTTAATATGCAAAGAATGTTGGACAATGTATAAAACTAAAAATGGACAAGTGACATTAACTTCATAGAAGAGTAGCAGCAGCAAACAAATTAGAAGGAAGACCTAAACCAGCAAACTTTATCTTCACTAATATTTTACCAAAAAGGTTTTACACTTTTGCCTTATAGGTTCTGGCTGCATTTAATATGCATTGTTATGCTGGAAACTGAAATGCAAGTTTTTCTACCACATGAAAAATCTTCATTAGGGATGAATATAGAAAAGCTACTAGTAGGAGAAAGCTTACAGATAATGCATGTAACTGTTGAAAACTCCAGGCTTCAATGAGTGATGTTGTAATGATTCATGGGAAGTAATGAGAATGTTTTTAATTGGCAGTGATCACGCATAGGCCTCCTGGCTAGCTCTAGTTTCAGAGCAAAGTCCCTGAAGTTGAGAAGCACATGCATGAGGTATAGTATAGTTATAATAGTGCTTCTATGACTTTTTTTTTTTTAAGCGGCTAAAGAGCAATTTTTTTTCAAGTTAAACAGTTACCAGTCAAATCCCTTAATGTAAATATGAAGCTGGTATTGCTAAAGAGAAGCGGTTGCTCAGGTGATCATGGTGGATTACAGTAGTGACATAAGTCTCTCTTCTCCTCAGCTACCAGCAGCAAGAGATTTTCTGCTCTCTGTTTTAAATGTGTATGTTTTTGCATTCAGTAAAATACCTTAATTCCATCCATTGAATGTGGATTACTCTGCTCCTGCAGATCCAAGGTGCTGAGGCACAAGAAGAGTGATAATAAAATATATTTTTGAGTAATATTGGGAAAGTTTGTTAGGATCAAGAAGTCCTTATTCAATATTTCTGTTGTATCCACCGAGTCAAACATACTTGGGTTCTAACAATTTTGATCAGCCCCTTGTGATGGCATATTCCACCCACTGCAGAACAGGGTCATCCTCATTCATGCTTAGTTAAACTGTGAAAAGAGAATGTGAAGTGAATGTGATACTCTAGTGCCTGAAATTCCACCAATGGGTTTGTGAATGTCACGTAGAGTTTCTGAAGGTCCAATAATGCTATTTAAATAACTTGGTTTAGAATTAAAAATAAAAAAGATCTGATAATCTTAGGGAAATGAGAAATTTTGAGATTAAAGTTCACCTAGCAATGTGTAAAGTCTGCAGTTTGAGATACTGGTATAAAGCAAGCTAGGTCATAATTATTTAACTACATTTTTTTCTATGACATACATTTCTAAAAATATGAGAAAATAGTTTCTGTTAAATATATGTATAACTATTTATGTTCTTGATAGATTCTGGATAGGGATAAAACTCCATGTTCATCCATTTACTGGTGTTTGTGCTGATTTTTTCAACACGGGGTGCCATGGTTTAAGTGGACAGCTGTCCAGTAAGAAAGGAATGCCATATTTAACTAAATTATATCTACTTACTAACAGATGGCAATGAATTTTGGTCACAGTCAGAAGTACCTGAATTATTTAAAGGTGAGAAACTCTATATTGTATTAATCTCTTTAGTCTAATTTAGCTGCTGTCTGTAGCCATCTTTATTGGAAACAGATCTATGAAAACATAGTATTAGAAAAGAAGTGAAACTGTGTACTCTGAAAGTATTATTTCATTATTTCATGAAATACATCAATATAATATTAAGTTTAATATGACTAAGTGACATCAGTGCTTCACAGAGTCAAGTAAGTGTTCTTGGCTAAATATATAAAATATTACGACGGATAACTGATACTGGCTTTCCTAAATACTAGGAGAACGGCTCAAGTGCAAGTTAGGTCAGGGAAAACTGTAATTGTATTGTATGGAATTGTTTTTGAGACGTTATTAGAAGTACAAACAGAGAAAGGCCTCCCCTAAAGACAAAATGTACTTTCACCATGTACCAGAGAAAAACAAATAAACAACAACAACAAAAAAACAACTATCAGAAGGTCTCTTGTTTCTTCATGAAATAAACATACAAAAGAGGAGGTAGTAAATTAAACTATCCTAGCCACATCTAAGAAACAAATACCAGTGTCAAAATCTAGTACATTGTGTTTCAGCCCTTGTGTCTAAAGTCATATGAGGGTGTGGATCCCAAGGAAATACACTGACATACATGCAGACATTTTTCTTTCTTTACCATCACTTGTAGGATGCTTTTTTTTTCTTTCATTTTATGAATAAGAACAGCACGTGTGTGTATATATATATATTTTTTTTTTTTTTGTTTGTTTGTTTGTTTGTTTTGGGGGGGGCGGTTGTCACCATCAGCAGTTTTCTAAAGGAAGGTTCACTCCCTGCATTTGTCTCCAGTTTTGTTAACTCTGCTAGAAACAGTATTTTACAAAAGTTGAAACTGTGAGATATCCAGCAATTATTTCTGTTATTGTGCTGATGAGATTGGACAACATTAATACACTAATATACAAGGTGGAATAAGACTGGAAGAGTAAATGTACATTTGAATGTGAGGGAATGGCACAAAGCTACGCTATGGGAGATTCAGACTGGGCATGAGGAAAAATTTCTTCTCTATGAGGGTGGTCAAACACTGTAACAGGCTTCCTAGAGAGGTGGTTGATGCCCCATGCCTGTCAGTGTTCAAGAGGCATTTGGATAATGTCCTCAGAAATACATTTTAACTTTTGTTTAGCACTAAAGTACAGTTGGCCTATATGATCTTTGCAGGTCCTTCCAACTGAACTATTCTATCTTAACATTGTTATCTCACCTTGACTGCACAGTAGTGTAAATAACTGTATTGAGGTTTAAAAAATATTCAAATTGTCATTCATAAAGAAGTGGGATAAATGTTTTTAATATTGTATGTGAAATTAATTTGAAATAAATTACAATTTCCACTACTAGGAGATGTTTTAAAGAAGTCACAGTCTTTTTTTAGTCTACTTATCATTTGTTTTAGCATTTTCACTAATTTTCTCTCTCTCTATATATATATATTAACGTATGACAATGCTATTATGACCTATATTCATCACCATTGATGAACGGTCATAATGAGTTTATGCAGGTCCAAATTCAATATCAACTCAAAGGTCTATCTTGTTCATAGATGGAAATTATGACCCCAATAGAATTAAAATACATTTAATTCCCAATGGATAAAGCTGATTTAACAAAATAGGATACTTTTTCTATCAGTTCATACTCACTCACTGTTTATCAAATGGAATCTCAGTAATGAATAATGGAATATATTTCTTTTTATATGTTCTTTATAGTGCCTTTCCTTTAGATTCCTTGACAGTATGGTATTCTGTGATATTTTGTTGATCATTCAGGATGTTAAAGCCATTAAGGTTTGGGTCAGGCAGTTATAATCATTGTTCAGAGAGATGTGAGTTGGGGAAATAGCAGTCAACTGAGTGTCATATGCACTGCACAGTAATAAAGACCGTGAATTTGTTAATGAAGAAGAGAAACAAACAGTCCCATGCTTCCATGCTCTTAAGCGCTCTTGACACCTGAGCAGAACATTAACTGTTGAGTTCTTACTGAAAGGGTGTCTCCCCCATGCAGGTTTTGCTGCTCTTATGGTTTGTTTGTTTGTTTGTTTTCCTCCATTTGGAGAGGGTTGACTGTGATGCCTTCAGACACCAGTGCTCACTTATTTATCCTATTTGGACTTGGTGAAGAAGTACAAACATATTACATACGAACTTAGAATTACAAAATGACTTTTAAAACCGAAGGAGCTTGATATTCTGATAGAAATCTAGTATTTTCTCCACTATTTAAAGCACACTACAAACTGTGAAAGGTACAAAAAACTGTTTTATACATGAAACAATGATTTTTTTCATGCCGTAAATTGCTTCAGCTGTGAGTTTTATCCAAGCATGGTTCAAAGGGAAATGGACTTTGGCAACAGGCAGATGTTGTTTTCCTTTCAAACTCAAGCTGACAAAGCAATCAAATATGAATGGTATCAAATTATCTTTGGCACATTGTATATCCCAATACAAATTCTTTAGATACAGAAAAAGAAGTCTGATCAAATGTCCACATTTTGCTGCAAGTAATGAAAAGAATGTGTTACTCAAAGCTAGCCTCCAGAGGAAAGTCCATACTACAAAGTAAACAAAGGTAGTTATCACTTGGATATCAAAGAAATAATATCAGAATATATAATAAAGATTGCCAATAGTGGGTGTGACATTTTGTGGCTGTTAAACTCTAATATTAACTTAATAGATCAATATGCCACATATTACAGAACCTTATTCTGATAAATCACACTAAAATGATAACTGAACTCTTTTGAATTAGGAAAAACAAATTGATGTATGACCCAAGTGTGGTTTCTTTCCTCTTTCAGATTGCCCCCTGCTGATTTCAAAACTAGTGTGAGAAAGAGTTCTTAGGCTTTGGAGCAAAAAGGAACATATCTGAGCATTTTCCAAGAAGTTTAGAGATAGTCTGCTATTTCTGTCATGATAGAAGGGCTGCACCACGTGACACATAAGTGGTTTTGAAATTGGTCTGTATTTTCTGGTAGCATTACCAAAGTGGGGGCTGCCTGAAAGACTTCAGGTTTCTCGTTGCTACATGCAATAGGTATGCACAAGTCCACATCTAACAGATGAGCTTGATTTAACCAGGACCAAGCAAATATTCATATTCTTTATTCCATTATTCTCTGATCTCTTGTTCTAAAATAATACTAGCAGTTTGTAAAACAAAAGTCAATTTTGAGATCTTAACTATTAAAAAAAAAAAAAAAGAGAGAATAAAAAACTTTGCTTGGCTGATACAATCTGTACTTTTCTTTGTGCTCTGGTGATTAAGGCATTGTTTTGTCAATTTATGTCACCTCAGGAAAAAATCCAGAGTCATAACCTTAAATGCACCTTCTATACTTAATCTGCTGTACATGTTCATAGCTTTGTGATTTGGAGTTTATTTTCTATAAAATCAGTATTTATATTTAGATCAGATTTACCCAAACAGTCATTTACCATAAGGGCACAGAAATAATTTTATTAAAACTTGGTGTTATAGATTACTAACAAAGAAATTCTTGCAAACAACCAGAATGTTCTATCCTATTGTATCTTTGTTTCCTACCCAATAAACGAGCAATACAAACTTTTTGAGTAATGGTTAGCTTCCACACAGTAGTAGACCCACCATTCAGTTCACCTAATAGACACACTTGTCAAGACTAATTCTTACATGCTTAAGAAGCATGTTTCTGTAAAGAATAGAAAAATTAGCCTCTCTAAAGTCAACATCACCACTATTCACTTTGTTTAGTGAAACCTCTTCTTGGGCCAAATTCAGAAAATTGAATTAATGATGGAACATAACTAGGTGTGATAAGAGAAAAATATTTTTACTTCTTTCACATAAAACTCTAACCCTTAAAGTTTCCACTAGGACATGAAAACACTTACAGCTCAGATTAATGGGAGGTTATATATATATATTGTTAGCACTCACTGTTTGCCACATGACTCTCCTTGCAGTTTGTGACTTTTGTTTTTTCCCAGTTAATCAGTTCAGTTTCCATAGATAACATATGCATTAAATTTAAATGCTCATCTGAAAAGGTCTTTTGTCATTTGTCCTTTAGTGAATTAGAAATTTTGTTAACAGTTGCATAGTCTTATTAATTGATCCTGTTTAAAATACTATTTTGCTGGAATTCTGTAGTTACAATTCAGTTGTAGCAGGAACATTTGTGTACGGTTCATTTTACAGTAGTATTCCCATTACACCTTGGTAAATCAGTCCCAATGTATAAGAACAAGTTGTGGATGTTACAAGGCCATAAGGGAGCTGCTTACTGAAATCTGCTGAAGGTCTTAAGCAGGCTTCAGTTTACTGGGATTGCATATCCTGGGGCTTAAAGACACCTTGCTTTGAATCCCATAGTAGTAAAATGGTGAGTATTCATTGAATTTAGCTAATAATGTGAGAGAGTGGTTGAAAATCCCTGCTAAATTTACAAGAACATAATCTGTGATGATTCTGCAGTGGTGAGATTCTCTCCAGCTCATCAGATCACCTGTCTCTGCACAAGTTGCCTGATTATAATAATTCCTGAACTTCCTAGATATTAATGAGGAGAATTTGTCTCAGAAGGTCGTTAATGATTAAGAAAAAACGTACACAGAAAGAATGTCATAATCAAGATGAAATGGTAAAAGACCAAGTAATGTTTTTGTTCCTGAGTGACAGCCAACTTCAGCACTTTTCAGTTCTTCAGCTAAGTAGTTCATCAGGCAAAACAGGCATGGGCCAGCAGGCATATGTTAACAAACCTTCTCAGCTTACCTCTCTGCTGAAAAGCTACCCCAAAGTGTTAAACCTGAGGAGGAAGCTGAGGCAGATGATACGACATCAAACAAGATTCAGCCAGTACCTTCTGAACTGTCAGCAGCCTTAGTCAATGAAGAACGATGATTTCTGTGTGCATGTGCACTTCATGGAAGGAAGCTTTGTTGTGTGCCTGCGCCAAAGTTATTTGTGCACTAATTTTTTAAAGAAGTGAAGAGAACCTTTTCCTCTGTTGATATATATGTCTTTTCCTTTTCCTTTTGGATAAATAAGGTTGTATAAATCCTCAATGTACTCAGCTCTGATATAATCCAATGTTTCTGGTGGAATATAACAACACTTTAACTGAAGGTAAATTAAACAAGACTATGACCGAGTGCTGTCACACTAAATGAAAATTTAAATTACATCAGTAACAGACAGATCTGTCCTAGAATTATGTCTTAAAGATTGTGACATTTTGTTTTCAGATTAATCAATGAAAGCTTCACAAATATTCTGAAGCCTTCCTTGATCTATTAAAGACTAAATTAAATATAAACTTCTGACAGACACTGAGCAGAAGAGTGAAGTGAATCAATTCACTTTGGAGAAGACAAAACATGTGGAATGCATGGGGAAGCTCTCTGGCAGCTTCAATGCCCTCAAAGGTTAGAGTTTCCTTCAGTCCCACCACCAAGACAGAGGTGTGCTTACCTAGTACCTGATCAGTCTCTCTCCTACTGTGTTTTTGAAGTATCAAAGGAAACATTTTTGATAGGACTGGAATAGATCTAACAGCCTGGTCAAACTCGTTGCTGTTTCTCCTAGGCCTTATTTTTGACACTACATTACCCAGGGAGCATGATGTTACACTGTGCTGGCAGTCAGCCACCTATGTGCTGTGTGATTGCCCCACCGAGCCTATGTGGATGGATGGATGAATGGATGGACGGACGGATGGAAGGGGGAAATAAAACCCACCATGGAGTTTTGCCTCCCCCTCCATTTGTATCAAAACACCAAAACTGCTTTGTTTCATCATCATAGACATGTCTATCATCATTTTGTCTTGAAACTGTTGTAACACAGATCCTGCACAATCTCTCATGCTGACCCAGAAGGAACACAGGCAGTTTTACTGATTCATGCTCTCCTCAGGATCACCAGCCTAGAGTCTTTTTTGTCATCCCCCATAAATATATATATATATAATTGATATGAATTTATTTCAGTCTAACTCACCAGTCATGTCAATCCCTTGTCTCCTTCCTGTTTCCTCAGATGTCAAGAAAACAAGCTTCTGAAAACAACAACAAAACAGCCCTTCATCAATAGAGCTTGTCAGCTGCAGACTGTGTGACTGTTTTCCTGCTTTTTAGCAGCAGATCTTAATATCTCTAAGAAAATGACTGCACAGCTAACAGCCTGTACTTTTCATCCATCCATAAATGCACAGCTGGCATTCTTATGGGATTGTCTATTATACATATTCACCCAGCATTTTCAGATCTTTGGATGTTCTGTGTTATTTCTTCTAGCAGGAGAAAAAAACTCACCACCAACAAAACTATTGTAGCAGAGGGCTGTTCGCTAATCCTCAGGGTTTATCTTAGGTTAACTTTGGGATTTGAACAGAAAAGACTTCATTTTTATTCACTTTTACCTTCCATGGAATCCCAGAATGTGGTTGCTTGTAAAGAGAAAGGCACAGCCTCGCTTTAGGAAGCGAGCAGCCTCTCTTCAGCTGATGAATGGTGAAAACACAGGTTCCAGCCACCTGTTTAATATTATGTCTTGGCTCTCATTTTCTCTAGAGAAAATTGCTCGTTGAGTGGCAGTTTTGATAGTCCTGTTGATACAACCAGAGAGACATAAAAGAAGAAAAAAGAAAAAGAGAAAGAAAGAAAGAAAGAAGGAAGGAAAGAAAGAAGGAAAGAAAGAAGGAAAGAAGGAAGGAAGGAAGGAAAGAAAGAAAGAAAGAAAGAAGGAAGAAAGAAGGAAAGAAGGAAAGAAGGAAGGAAGGAAGGAAAGAAAGAAAGAAAGAGAAAGGACGGAAGGAAGGACGGAAGGAAGGACGGAAGGAAGGAAGGAAGGAAGGAAGAAATTAAGAAAAAGAAAGAAAGAAAGAAAGAGAGAAAGAAACGGAAGAAAGAAAGAAAGAAAGAAAGAAAGAAAGAAAGAAAGAAAGAAAGAAAGAAAGAAAGAAAGAAAGAAAGAAAGAAAGAAAAAAAAAGGCTAGTTTATCAGCTTGTTCCAATTTTACTTGCTTTTGTTTACTCATTTAGACAGCACTGTCAAAGCTATGTCTTTCTGGAAATACTTGCGTATTTAATGTTTGTTCTTTTGCCTTCTTGAACTCTCAAAGAATTATGTTTGGCAGCATAATTTCTCATCTCTGGTGACCTCTTCAGTGTCATATCTAGACTGACCTCTTCAGTATCATAACTAGAGCAGCTCAGAAACGTTCACCAAAGCAATTTGATATGAAACATTTTATTTTTCTTTTAGACAGATAATTCTGATCTATTGAGGGGTTGTCCTGGAACTTCATTAATGCCTACCAAGAGAAAAAGGAATTGTCAGAGTCTCTCCAACTATATTTAAGAATGTATTTGCTACAAGCATCATGAGTTACATTTGAACATTTCCTAACACTTAAGAATCATCGTTTCTTTATACTATGGGGCTTACTGGTTCTTATTTAACAGATTAATCTAAGATATTTCACATATGGTTATCTGTGCAATTTTTTGTTAGCAGAGACCAGTGACCCAGCCAGAAAATAATCATCAATACAAGTATTTCAGCTCAGAAGTCATTAGCCCTTTTATTTTCCATATAATAGCAGAGAGAGTAACTTTATGCTTTTAGAGAGCCCTCTGTTGTTTTTCTCTCTCACAGCCAGCTTGAGTCAGCATAACTTTACAAGCCTATGTGCCTAAAAAGCAGAGATATAGTTTATTTTTTATTTGACTGAAAACTCTGGATGGTTGCATCTTTGTCCAAATGCTGGCAAGATTTTAGGAGGTGTAGCAGAATGAGAGGATAACTCTGCTGCCTTTGCACCTGCTGATGTCATTGGGATTGACTTGGAACCTGAACCACTGAAAGAATAGGCACCCTGTGGACTTTGGGTCAGGCTTCGAGGGGACTACAAAATCTATAAGCCAGATAAAGCAACATCACTCTTTCAAATGCCTGATAAGACAGAAGAATCCAAACCCATCAGTTATTGCCTAGGCCTCCTATATAAAGGGAGAATTAGCTGACTCTGAATGGGATCACCAAAGGCAGTACACTCAGCAGATCATCTCGTCAGCTTACTTGGTATACAGATATGTAGTATAAGATGAAGCCTGAAATCCTATGACTCAGGATTTATCTTTCAATATTGTCCCTCTGGAGACTTATAAAGGAAATTACTATTAACACTACCATGGTCCTGAAATCACTTCTGAAGTTATATTCTTATTTTCTTCTTTTCTGGGGCTTGAACCACTAATTGGTGACCATGAACATTGGAGTAGGAAGGTTTTCTCCGCTTCTGTTGGTATGCTGTAGTCTACAAGTTACAGCGTTGAATCAGGAAGTGGTAAAGGAAGTTTTATTCTGCTTCTTCTGCAGGAAGGTGGTATGAACAATGTATAGATAGATGGTCACAAGATAACCTACAGAAACTGTGCATTTAAGGAAAAGCAGGAACTCTCAGCTGTCCCCTGTTGCATTGTCTTCCTCGTTAAGAGTTTTCAATTTTTTTGTAACATCTTGGAAGGATGTTGGTGTGTAGAAAGTTCCACAAAATGGAGTGCAACCTTTAATTTAATGATTATTTCACCCTGCTGGGCTGGAGCAGATGTCAATTTGCCTCTTTGTAGGTAGAGAAAAGAGCTGAGGATGGTTTCTTCAGGATGATTGAAACCAGTCTCAGTTTTCCTTAATGAGCACTCTAAACATAAGTTTTTTAACTTAAAAAAAAAAAAAAAGAAAAAAGGAGGGGAAAACTCTTCTTGCATTCTTAAAAGAAAGTGGAAGCTGCTTGTATGTTTATAGAGTATGAAGTGAGCTACACAGGGGAATGAGCCAAACAGTGATACCGTTTCATAATCCTGTTTGAGTAGGTGGTAAATTGGCAGGATAGTTTTGACTCTGATGCCTCAGACAGCATGTTTTTATTGTAAATATTTAAGATAAAACATGTAGGGACATATGTGACATTTCTATTTTGTAGCTTGATTTCCAGCTTAAGACTATCTTCTGTATCACACTGTTGCTTACAGACCTGTAAAGCCGTGGAAATTACCTGTGAGAGCTCTTGATGACTTACTATTTTTGTATTTGTTCATCATCCAAACCTTTTGATTTGGTCACTCTGACCAGGAAAACACTAAACTCATCTACCATAGTATTTATGACAATGTTAGAAGTTAAAGGTTGTTAAAACACAGGGGCCTGATTATCTGCATATGCTGTGTTAATTCTTATTTATTTATTTATTTATTTATTTATTTATTTATTTTGTGGGGGATTCCTGGGGTGATTTACTCTCAGTTACAGAGTGAGTGATAACAACAGAAATACTAAACCTGGCTATGATGCTAGTTTTCCTAGTTGTTGACAAAGCCCTGGTTACAGCCAGTGGAAGATCAGGAGGCTGATTCAACAAATATATTGTCTCCTGGAAACTTCAAAGTTTGGTGAGCATTGAATTCAACAAATTGAACATGACCATCTTTAGAGCTCACATGCAGCTATGTAGGGCTCTGTCTGAGAGAAAACCAGGGTTTTAGTGAGACATTTGCATAGCTAACCCTAATTGCTCCAGGAGTGTGCAAGCACTTTATAAATGTAGATTTCTAAAAGCTCAATCCCATGACTGTGAATTTCTCAGGACTACTAAAGGAAGCTGAGTAGTTAATATAATTTATTACTAGCAGTTACCAAAACACAAGTTTAGTGGATGCCTTTTAGATATTTGCAGATACACCTGTTTTCAAATAACCAGGTATCTCCTCTTACCTGTTATCACTTATGTAATAAAAGCAAATTGCAAACAAAGAAATGTGGATATCCTAAGACTCTTTCCTCATCACGATTTAAATCTTTCACCAACCTTCATTATATGACATCTGCACATTGTATGTGTGCTAAACGATAATGAATTGCATCAGACAGACAACATGTGCTCTGTTGTTTAAAGTGCTTGTTGGTCATTAGTTAATAATTTCATTTTGCTTTAATTACTTTGGATAGTTTCGTGCAAATTGCATTTGTAAGTATTTTTGTGAACAGATTTTCCAAATTTAGGGAGTATGTGTTTTAGCAACTCTCCTCCTAAGTCCAGGAAACTTCACCAAAGGTGTTTTTTTTTTTGTTGTTGTTGTTATTATTTTTTTTGACCTGTGAGGTCATAAGTTTTATATGTTTTGCTGTTGTTTTGTTTTCCTTTTATTTTTCCCCTAGCTAGAACAGCATATTCAGCCCAGTTCTTCACAAATGCTTCTTGTTTTGCCTTTATTCTAGGAGAGAAATGAAACCCCTGTCAGCTAGGAGGTAGTGTCCATAAGGAACTGCAAGGGAAGAGGAGTCAAACAAAGTGCTTGACAGCAGAGCGAGGAAAAAACTGGTAAGTTCATACGGGCAAACATTGATAGTATGAGGGGCCAGTTTGTTTTTGAAGAGGAGAGAGAGTCTATACCTACTCTTATTTTGTTATTACATCTGTTTTACATGAAATCTGGATAAATTTTAAAAAGAGATGAGAAAGTGAGCAAAACAAAAGATAAGCACACATCTCCTCGGTACTATGAGGCTTATCCCAACAGACAGAAGTAATCTTTCTAATTGCAGAGACAATTACTAGATGTAAAATGACTTCAAACTGATTTTGTTTAACAATGACAGCCCCTGTCCTATTAAAAGCCCTTTTAACCTACTCCCTTATAGCACTCTGCAGCTACATTGTTGACCTTTAATCATGTTCAGTAAGAGAGTGTAATCCTAGTAATTTAGTTAAGTGACTTGTGAAAGCTTGTTTGGGCTTAACAAAAAAGTTCTGAGACTTTGAAAGACTAACTGCATTTCTCCAGCCAAGCAAACACCTCATGAAGTCAGGGTGACTTCTCTGCTTTTGGATGAGTGAAAATTTAGATGGGATGTATTCATCACAAAGTCTTTATCATGTCCCACTTCAGCCTACAATCCTTTTTTAAAGTGAACATTAAACCTAGGAACTCTAGATATTGGTATTTCTAAAAAGGGTATGGGATCACCTGCCTTGAGGTGAAACAAAACGCTGAGATACACAAATGCCTGTGGAGAACTATTTGATAAACAACAGGTTTTAGCCATGAGTTGGTGATGTTTTGTCAGCCAGTCAGAGGCTAAATCAACTGTACCAGCTATGTTTCACATTGTGAGGAAATGATCAACGTATGCTGAATATGGAGATAAACAACTGTCTGATTATAGTACCCATAATTAAACGTTTCTTGAAAGTGTCAGGAAGCCATTGGCCAATAAACTGACTTTTTTTTTTTTTTTTTTTTAATTTACGTTATGGGAACATACCCTTGGATTTTGGGCAGATCCAGCCTTTGCAGATTGAGCCTATGTCCAAAGGAAGAGCATGAACTGGTGTCACAGATTAGCAATTGGCCTCTCTGTGCAGACCACGGTGGCAGGTAAATAGCATGGAGACAGAAGCCATACATGGGCCAAATCTCAGCCATCTCTTTGAACAGTCTGCTGCTCTTCATATGCAAAATACATACTGCACACATACCAGCACCCCCAAAAATGCTGCTGCTGCCTTTACAAAATGCTAGTCAGTTTATGAAATAGTGGTGTCTGACGGGGATACTTCCAAGTGGTACCTATCCCAACAGTAAAATATTTAAGGAAGGATTTCATGAACTTACTGACACCTGCAGATATGGATACTATTCAGCAGCACTAAAGGAGGCTAGAGTCCACTTCCCCCTTTTCCTGTCTTCCCAATAGTACTATGCATTTAGGTATATTTGCCTCATGCTCCTTTAAATAGTGGTTGCACAGCCTCTATACCATGTGCTGGCTGCAGAGCACTGTCATGCAGGTGATCATACCAAATCAGCTTTTCTGCCTGAGGAAGTCATAACTCAGCAAGCAGGTAGATGAGCTTTACAGCACACCAGTGATTCCACATTTCAAAGCACATGAGTGCGATTTAGTACAGAAGATCTGTAGGTTGCCCATTGAGTATGCCCATGTCCATGAAGACTGAGAGCAGCCAGCATGCTTAAAGTTTGTGCTCTTGTTTAGCGTGCCATAGCTCCCCTATATAACAAACATAAACAAGCCCTACCTGGCAGTATGGCTTTCTGCTTGTAAGGCTAGAAATAGGTAACTTAGAACAACATCCTGGAATGGTATCCCTACTGGCATTTCTGTAGATTACAATGCTAGTGACAGTTTCTTATCATAGCATTTTTAACACATCTGCATTTGACCCTTTTTCTAGATAGTGACTTCTAGAAGAATGCATTTGCTGTCCAAAGGAATGTTCAAGCTTTTTTTTTTTTTTTTAAGAGAAGGGTTTTTTTTTTCTTCTTTTTGTTTTCACAAACTGCCTTGAAACTACTCATTTTCAGTATATTTTGTCAATAGATTGTCAATATATTTAACTTTTTCCCTCCATCATAAACAAAGTATTATTTACTCTCTGAAAGAAAATATTGAACTTGACAGTTGTAAAATATAATATCTTTGAAATTGTTTGTGGCAGTGATGTCCTTAAATCTGTCAGATTAGCCCATATCCCCATACCTGCAGCACCCTTTGAGCAAATAACAGATGAGGACAGTATCGGACATATTATGTCTGTCTGCTTCTGGTGATGTTTCCGCAGCTCAGGACTGAATCACAGGTCTGCTTTAACAGTTACAGAAATCATCTGGTGCTGCAGGCAGACATTGAGAATACTACTTAGATTTGTTAACAAACGAAAGTAAACTTTTTGCTGACACAAGAATTGAACTCTCCCTTCATGTTTCTCTGAGTTTAGATAAGGAGCTATCACCATGAATAGTATAAACAATTCTATCTTATACCACTACTGTTTGTAAACAAATGGTTGATCTTTTTTTGCATGGACATGACAAACCTTTTTGGCCCATATGAACCTGAACTCTCCATAAAAGAAGCACATAATACCATTACTAATCATAGACTAGGACAAATAGGATGGTTACAAGGCTGTAAGGATTGTTGAAGGGGCTATCATCAGAAGGATGGAATCAGCAGGCTAAGTACATGAATGGTACTGCATATGACACAGGTCTTGTATACAATGCTGAATAGAGGCACACACATTCTGTGGTTGCCTTTTTTTGTTTGTTTTGTTTTGTTTTCTAGCTGATCACTGTTTTCCTGTTGTGCAGTCACTATTAGACATGTTACAGATGCTGTAACATTGTATTTTTTTATGTAAAAATAAACAAACACAAAAACGCACACACTCACACACAAAAAAAAACAATAAACAGCAGTCTTCTTTGTAGCCAGCATATTGATGTTGACAGTATACTACAGTATTGTGTAACATGGGAGCAATTGTTGATATTTTCCCTTCCTCTCTGCACACTAAATACCCATGTATGTGCCCTAACATTATTTATAGATAATGATAAGAAAGTAGATATTAATGTCTCTTTTCTGTTATCTGGCTGAGTGTGACTATAGCAATCTTTTGTGACAGTTTTAAAATTTCACATCTTTGAGTTTTAATTGCCATCAGTAAGTCTAAAACGTATAGGGATAAGATAATTCTGAGTGCCCCAAGGTTGTGCTAAACGCAGAAGAGTACTGTGTGCACAAAGCAATGTCACTGGGCAGAGGTCCTGTGAGGAAGGAATTGGCATGTGAGTCAGCGAAGAAATAATGAACATGCATGTCAATCAAAGCAGGAGCTTTACATGCCATTGAGGCTGAGGTCTGTTTCTGAGATTTGTGTGTCAACATATTTTGCTTCTGATCATTCGCACATTTTACCTTCTGTTAGCACCCATATAGTTGTTCTATCTTCTCCATATAAAACGGTGACTACACAGTTTGTGGTGACATTTTTTTTTTCTTAAATGAAAAGATATTTTTCCCTCTGGGCCTTCCAACCTGTTACTGTTATCCTTTGCTTCTTTCATGTTTACATACAGTCCTCCTACAGACCCTCCATTTTATTTTGTTTAGTCAGCTGTACAATGAACTACATTCAGCTTCTTAAGAACAAATTTTATTTGCAAAATTAGTGTTTAAGATGTGGGTTTGGAATACTTTTTGGCCTGATTTTCTAAGGAAATGAGGCATATGGAATTGTACTACCCATCTGCCAGTTTTTCAGACTTTTTTTCCTGAAGGGATGTTTATGTCTGCTGGCCAAGTTCAACCAAGATCAAAGGCATTGAATTCCTTAAGATCGCAGAAAATTGGTGGTGAATAAAGGAGAGAGATTAGCATCACTGCAGCCCCCTGACATACAGGCAATATGGTGAAACCAACCATTATCTGATCTATTTGGCCTAGCAACTAGCATGTATATACTAGCTGGCTAATTAATTCATACACATTTCCAAGCTGATCACAACACATGCCACCTCATCCCCCCTGGCTTGCTCTTGACTCTGGGACATGTTAGTAATATAGTGAGGCTTGGAAGGTGTTCAGACAGCTGGAATTAGCACAGCAATGCCTGCAGAGGGTAAAAGACAATGACGACAACAGCAAAATAAGCCAAAAGCCAGTAGGCAACCAAACTTCAATTATTTTGATGCTCATTGTTTTCTTTTGCTTTAGTATGCTTTTCAGAACTTCTTGGGAGAATCTGAACTACAAATGTCCTTTCTGCATCTGAGTATAAAGGAGGATGGTCTCTGCCCATCTTCCAGAAGGTAGGAATCGCAGCAGTTAACCGAGACTATGTATGTCTCATCCATTTCATTGTTTGCTGTTTTGTGTGTTTTGCTGATGGTTTCTGAACTTTGAAACTCTCAATTACTATGAAAAATAAGAGAAGACATCATTTCTATCAGAGGGAATGCCTGTGCATAGAAAAATGATAACTTCCAGTAACTGACACAGGTAATTTGAAGAGTATTTGCTCACTGAGTGGCAAGGAATACAGAAGCAGAAGATTATAATTTCAAAATAAAACAGAATGGCTGGTCCCTATTTTTTATTTTTATTTGTTTGTTTGTTTGTTTATTTATTTATTTATTTATTTGAGGTAAAGACTATAGAACCATGATTGTCAGCCCCAGTTAGGTCCACCTTGGCAATGATATTCCAATGTCTTTCTACAGCAATTTTTCCTAATACAGAAACATGTCTCTTCCTTCATCAGTTAGAACTTAAGGAATGTACCAATTTCATGATGTAATTTGATAGTTTGAAAGCTGTGGTTTTGTCAGATTCCTGCTGTTTGTTGTTCCCCCACCCTGGTCTTACCTTGGCCCTCAGATCTGACCTTATTTTAGCTATTTGTATGTTCAGACCTGCCCAGGCAATGTGATGGCTATTGTCTTTGGCCCTATTCTTCATCTGGAAGTATGCCCTACTATTTAGCTTTCCTGTCTCTTTGACCTTCAACCTGACCTGGTATTCATCTTCATCTAATCCCTTCAGTAGTTCACGTAGACTCAGTTTTCCTGGAGTCCAGGTCTGATTACATCCCAAGTGTGCTTACAGCCCAGAAAGCCAACCATATCATTGGCTGCATCAAGGGAAGCATGCCCAGCAGGTCGAGGGAGGTCATTCTCCCCCTCTGCTCTGCTCTTGTGAGATCCCACCTGGAGTACTGTGTTCAGCTCTAGGGCCCCCAGCACAAGAAGGATATGGGACCTGGTCTAGAGGGTGGCATCCCTGCCCATGGCAGGGGGTTGTAATTGTATGATCTTTAAGGTCACTTCCAACCCAAACCATTCTATGATTTATGATTCTGTGATTCTAATCAACCACTTTGAATAAAATATTCAGTATTCTCATTACAAGTCTTGGCCTGTCCTGATTTCAGCTATATGACCTAAGTCTGAATTTTGGTTGGTCATCAGTACTGAGAAGGCACAAAAATCTCAGTTCTTGTTGTGGACTGCAAACTTTCTGCAAAAGATTCAAGTTACACTACAGCTGAATATACAGACTGTAATAATGAAAATCACAGAAGATTAGTTGCATAAGGAAAAAAGCAGGTCAAAAACAATCACATCAAGACATGAAAATCCCACAATATTTGCATTGTTATTTTTATAAATGGAAAATTAGAGAAAGAGACTTAGTGTGTCTGTCTTAGTTTTTCTATTTAACATTTTAATAGTATGCAGGGATTCATTATTTTGGGAATAATTTATCTACTCCAGTGTTGGAAGGTAGTTATGCCTGTCATTCCCTTATTTCCACTAGACAATCATATTTTTACATAATCACACAAAATAGTGCCTCTGGAAAACACTTCTGTATTTGTGGGAGCAAATTAGAAGCAGCTGAAACCCCCATTGTGTAGCAGTGACATGTCTGCCAGTTCTGCCTCGAGTGTTATAAGAAGTGGTGTGCAAGCAAACTTACAGAGGAGAGGCAATTAAGATCAAAAGAGAGAAGAGTTGAAAATTATCAGACAAAAGATTGCAAGGTCAGGATGCCAAAGCACGTCAAGGAATGGTAATAGAGATAGGGGAAGCCTATCTGACTATTGGGAAATTTTATGACATTTGGAAACACGTATAACAACATGTTGAAACACTACATTGTTCTTGGGATGTTTTTATATCTTCAGAGGAATATTTGATAAATTAAATCATCAGCAAATGACCTGTAGAAATGCAAGCTTCAGGGAAGCAAACTGTCTGTATCTACATTGTTTCTACAGTTTTAACAGTGGCACAAACACAACATTATGTAATTAGTTGTTAGGGGAGAATTTGGTAAAATATAGTCTTTATACATGAACATGCAAAGTCGAGATGTGTAAGGATGTGTAAGGAAATTTAAGCTAGATATTCTCTTCCTTTTTGCTTTGGCAGAAACTAAGTGGATTTTTGTTTGTTTGTAGTTTATTTTGCCTATTTGTTTGCTATTATTGTTGTTTTCTACTCTAGTAAAAGCTAAAGCCAAACAGCCCCCAAATTCCATGTGCAAAAGTCTTAGTGGTTCTTTGTTAATTTTGGCTCCACATCAATCTGTAAATGAGACTTTTCTGTTTTTTCCTCAACAAAAAACACAGACAAAGCCTCTTCCATACTATAGAATAACTAGACACCAAGAAATTAGGTTACTTCCGTGTGCTGAGTGAGAAGCAGGTTAAGATTTTCTTCGAAGACTGAAACTCCAATCAATGTATATTTAATTCTTTACCTGAAGAGGAGCTACTCCAACAGAGAACACTAAAGAAAACTAATTCTACAGCACATTGACTACAGCTCCTAACTGGGATTCTGGAGAACTGAGCTGGACTCCCTGCTAGGATATAGGTAGAGCAAGCACTGTCCTTTTTTTGACCAGAAATTTTATTTTCCATCTGAGAAAACTGCATGATGAAAGTTTAATGAAAAGTTTCAGTATGAGGCAGTAGCTTCCAAAACAAGAAAACAAGCAAATACACCCGCAAAATCTTCTTTCGGGTAAGTCCTACTAGCCGGAATCTGAATAAATATTCAGAAAATGTGGGTTTTTTGTTTGTTTGTTTGTTTCCTTTTTTGACTTTATATTTTTAAAGATATACATGTGTGTTTGTAGAAGCAATCATTTATTTAAAATTCTTGGATCCAGTTGACACTTATATTCCACAAGTTACATTTGTCACATATGTGAATATCAAAAAAATAGATTAAAGAGTCATGTGCTATGCTTCATTTCAGGATGCAAGATTGGATAATACCTGTTCAAAAAGTCAAAGGAATAATGTGATCTTTGATTTCAAGGTTGTTAACAAAATGTCTGCTCCATATATGAGATGGAAAATACTTTCACCTTCAAAGAATGCCTTTAAATCCCTGCATCTACCTTAGCTGTGGTCCTGTTACATTTCAGAAACTGAAAAGCTATGCCTGATGTATACGCTTACTTCAGGAATTAAAGATTTCCGAAGTAGATCCATGATACAACAAAAAGTCAAACCAGCTTTGTATTAGGTAACATTTTTTAGATAATTATTGAAAAAAACAAATCAACAAAATATCATTATGAGACACCATGCATATGACCACGAAGTTCAATCAAAGGACATTTAAAAAAAAAAAAAAAAAAAAAAAAAAAAACACCCACTTTGACCCCTTGCATTACTAATAAATCCTCTAGTTGGAAATTTTAGCCACTTTTTCATTGAATGCTGATTTATTGAAAACCAAACTTATGCCACAAAAATGTATCCGTTTGATGGAGAAAGGTTCCTAAGATCTAGAGTGCAGTCTCTGGTCCAAATCTAAGGAGAAAAATGTTTGAGTGGCATTTGCACTTACTTGGCATATGGAATAACTAACTTTGAGTCTGTGGTATCTGCTCCAGATAGAGGGAGGATTTAAAACTGATCCTTTTTCATATTAAATGAGTATCATAGTTGAAACTGTTGCATTTTATTTTTAAGAATTTAGATTATTTAAGAATTTAGGTGTTAATCTTTGGAAAATGTTAATTTTTGGAAAAGGCTAGTTGTGATGTGAGAAGATAAATACATATATTTTAATGTTGGTTGGATCACAATGCAAAATGAATAAGAAAGAAAGAAATCTCAGAGATATTCAAAAAACCTCCCTCTCCTAAACAGTGTTGAGTTCTATTCTGTGGCATTCTTCTTGCATTTAACTTTCAGTTTCTATTAGGTTCATATTTTAGTAGAGTTGCTGGATTAAGTTATTGATTTAATTTTTCTATGTATTATTTAAAGCTGCAGAATTCTACCCTATGACCAATGGGTCAGTGATACTGTTAAATAAAAGAGGTTATTATTATATTAAATAATATAAAGTTTCTTATTAAGAATACCAGTATTTAAAGGCTTAAGAAATGCATGGGATGGACATTTATTCATAGTATTACAGCTTCTTTTGGAAATACAAAAATAAAAGCAACATAATATAATCATGAACAATTAATACAAGGGATATTTAACTAAACACAAAACAACTGGCAAGCACATCAGGTAAAATATTTAAGTGTAAGCTATATGGAAGTCTATGATCACACATTGAATAGGTGTTGGATAAGAAAAAAGAGGAATCCAACTTAATGTATGAATTATAATTAGAAAAAAAAAAGTGAAAAAAAATGCAGCAGAGACAAGCTATTGGTGATTACAGAATCACAGAATCACAGAATCACAGAATCATCTAGGTTGGAAGAGACCTCCAAGATCATCTAGTCCAACCTCTGTCCTAACAATAACAAGTCCTCCACTAAACCATATCACTAAGGGCTACATCTAAACGTCTTTTAAAGACCTCCAGGGATGGCGACTCAACCACCTCCCTGGGCAGCCCATTCCAATGCCTAACAACCCTTTCAGTAAAGAAGTTCTTCCTAACATCCAACCTAAACCTCCCCTGACGCAACTTTAGCCCATTCCCCCTCGTCCTGTCACCAGGCACGTGGGAGAATAGACCAACCCCCACCTCTCTACAGCCTCCTTTAAGGTACCTATAGAGAGCGATGAGGTCTCCCCTGAGCCTCCTCTTCTCCAGGCTGAACAACCCCAGCTCCCTCAGCCGCTCCTCATAAGACTTGTTCTCCAGACCCCTCACCAGCTTCGTTGCCCTTCTCTGGACTCTCTCGAGCACCTCCATGTCCTTCTTGTAGCGAGGGGCCCAAAACTGAACACAGTACTCGAGGTGTGGCCTCACCAGAGCCGAGTACAGGGGGACAATCACCTCCCTAGACCTGCTGGCCACACTGCTTCTTATACAGGCCAGGATGCTGTTGGCCTTCTTGGCCACCTGAGCACACTGCTGGCTCATATTCAGCTGCCTATCAACCAGTATTCCCAGATCCTTCTCGGCCAGGCAGCTTTCCAACCACTCATCTCCCAGCCTGTAGCTCTGCTTGGGGTTGCTACGCCCCAGGTGCAGGACCCGGCACTTGGCCTTGTTGAACTTCATACAGTTGACCTCAGCCCATCGGTCCAGCCTATCCAGATCCTCCTGCAGAGCCTTCCTTCCCTTGAGCAGATCGACACATGCACCTAACTTGGTGTCATCTGCAAACTTACTGAGGGTGCACTCGATCCCCTCATCCAGGTCATCGATAAAGATATTAAAGAGAACTGGCCCCAGCACTGAGCCCTGGGGGAAGCCACTAGTGACCGGCCTCCAACTGGATTTGGCTCCATTCACCACAACTCTTTGGGCCCGGCCATCCAGCCAGTTTCTAACCCAGCAAAGCGTACGCCAGTCCAAGCCACGAGCAGCCAGTTTCTTGAGGAGAATGCTGTGGAAAACGGTGTCAAAAGCCTTACTGAAGTCAAGGTAGATCACATCCACAGCCTTCCCCTCATCCACTAAGTGTGTCACTTGGTCATAGAAGGAGATCAGCTTCGTCAAGCAGGACCTGCCTTTCATAAACCCATGCTGACTGGGCCTGATCGCCTGGTTGCCCTGGAAGTGCCGCGTGACGACATTCAAGATAATCTGCTCCATGAGCTTCCCTGGCACTGATGTCAAGCTAACAGGCCTATAGTTCCCCAGGTCTACTCTCCGGCCCTTCTCGTAGATGGGCGTCACGTTTGGTAGCCGCCAGTCGACTGGGACCTCCTCTGATAGCCAGGACTACCGATAAATGATGGAAAGCGGCTTGGCCAGCTCCTCCGCCAGTTCGCTCAGTACCCTCGGGTGGATCCCATCCGACCCCATCGACTTGCGTACATCCAAGTGCTGTAGCAGGTCGCCAACCATTTTCTCATGGATAGCGAGGGCCACATCCTACTCCCCATCCCCTTCCACCATCTCAGGGTACCAGGTATCCAGAGAACAACCGGTCTTGCCGCTAAAGACTGAAGCAAAGAAGGCATCGAGCACCTCAGCCTTTTCCTCATCTCTTGTAACTAAGTTTCCCCCTGCATCCAGTAAAGGATGGAGATTCTCCTTAGTCCTCCTTTTTGTGTTGATGTATTTGTAAAAATGTTTTTTGTTATCTTTTACGGCAGTAGCCAGATTGAGCTCCAGATGAGCTTTGGTCTTTCTAATTTTGTTCCTGCACAGCCTCGCAACATCCTTATAGTCCTCTTGAGTAGCCCGCCCTCTTTTCCAAAGATTATAAACCCTCCTTTTTCTCCTAAGCTCGAGCCACAACTCTCTGCTCAGCCAGGCCGGTCTAGTTCCGCGTTGGCTCGTCTTTGGGCACGTGAGGACAGACCGCTCCTGAGCCATTAAGATTTCCTTCTTGAAGAGTACCCAGCCTTCCTGGACTCCTTTGCCCTTCAGAACCTCCTCCCAAGGGACTCTGCCAACCAGTGTCCTGAACAGCTCAAAGTCAGCCCTCCGGAAGTCCAAGACAGCAATACACTGTACAACAGCACTGTAACATGGAAATCAGGCATGAGTCATCATATTTAAAATCCAGGCTATATATATATATATATAAAACCCTCATATCATTATCCTAGTTTCTTCCCCTCTGTTATAGTGGGACCTGGATTTTAATTTGCCGTTGTGAAGGCTGGTCATGAAACTTTAATTTGGCTCCAGTCTTAAACCTTTCTCAAAGTCACTGATTTTACAAGAGATTTATATTTACAAAACATTTCGGCCTCCTAGTATTTTCTTAGACAGTCTAAAAAATGTCCTGCCTTTAAAATTTTACTTGAACATCAACTTCTGAAACTTAATACTGGGCTAGATAGGATCATTTTCAAGACCCCAGTTTTCTTCTCATACCTTTGACTGGTGTGTATTGCCTACTACTGAATGCTCCTCTTAATCCCTGAACATATGCAATGCCTCACAAACAAGCTTTGTGAAAACTAATTAAAAATCGAGAGTTCAAGTGGGAATTTTCCACCAAGGCTCTCATGTTTCCAGTCATGGCTGTGAATGCCTGCAATGATCAGATATGCTAAACATTGTTTATCTGATGGTGAGATTGAAGGATCCATGTTAGGATGCTATTTCTTTTCTGTATATCAAGAAAGATGTACATTTAGCTTACCTGAATTTGTGAAGATGAGCTTCTAATTAATCCATTTAATAAAATAAAACAAGAAATAGAACAGGAATTTCTCTAGGTGCAATCCTCTGACCAATATTTTATGTATTCTCTTCTAATGTAGACAAAAGCTTATAGACAAGCCAATTCACTCCTGGGAGGTGCTGTTGTCAAGAGCCAACAGTGTATTACCCCTTAAATAGTGTGGCTAGTTGCAGATAAGAGATGCAGAGCAATACCACAACATCATATGCTGTGAGTTCTTTATCTCATGCCTTTATATTGAAGGCCATTACTCATGTCAGCTATTCAAGACATCACAGCACAACTCTTTGCTTTTACCACGCCTGAGTAAAACACGACAATTTCAAGTGCAATGAAAGTGAGGAACTTGAACAAATCTGACTGATAATTCACAAGATTTCAGGATGCATTTCTGTTTGTGCCGCTTTCACTAATGCATTCACAGAGCAGCACATTAATTGCATTAGACTATGAATCAGTCCAGAGCTAGTGCTTCAGAAGTTCATTTTCACAGACAAGCATTGGAAAGGGTCTAAAGACCTTCTTTAGCTTCATCTAGAAGGATTATCAGAGGTCACAGATCAGTATTATGGGACTATCATGGAAGAAGTCACTTCAACTAGCTTGGAAAAGAGTATCACAAGTTGACAAATATAATCTGCAGCTGGACTCAGGCCAAGATTCTCTGCAAGATTTATTTTTATCTCCAAAAATAAAATCAGTTAGGTCCTAGGACTAACTTGAACTGTTGCACATTGCCAAGAAATAGCATTTTCAAGGGATGGTTGGAGGGGGACTTACGGGAGGCCACTCATACTGATTCCTCCTGTAGGCATGTTAAAGGACTAGTTACAGTCCTGATCTAGTTTGATAGCTGGGGTATGCCTGTCTCCATTTTCATCAACCTCTTCCCTCTGAACTTGCATTTTCACATAGGTGGTTGTGCTTTCATGCCAAAGTTTTTCTGCAGAGACAGTGTTACAAAATTTCCACCTTATACATCGAATTTTGGATTACTTCATAAATGTTACTCATAAAGCTTCTGGTCTTTTGCCCCAGAACAGATTAGATAAAGCTCAGATGTTTGCCCCGCTGAGGTAAAAATCTCACATAAGTGCCTGTCTTCACACCCTAGCACATTCTCCTCAAACTGGGACCCAGCTGTGGCTGTGCAGGGGAAAGAGGGAAATCAGCACATTTGCTGTCTTAATGAGCAAATATGGAAAAACATCAGTCTGCACCCCTGCTCCATTCCCTGAAAAGTGCTATTGAACAGAGGAGTCAGATCTGTGTCTCAGATTGACCAAATCCCCCTTCCCAGCTTCACCTGTGACAACCTGCTAAAACTGCACTGCCACCTCCAGCTTCTCAAAGGAGATGCTGTATCAGCCGTATGTTGGCAGTCTGCTACTTCAAACTACTTTTCTCATCCAAATGCCAACCCCGTTTGTGAAGATGAAAACTAACACATAAGAATTTTACTCAGCCATGAATACTGCTTTCTCTTCCATCTTTTTCCTCCTTGGCTGGAGGGGAATCTAACTGTGACAAAGCCCCTGGTGCTGTCACACTGCTTGTGTGCTTCCTCTCATTCTGTCCATCAAAGTTGTCCTCACAAGTAGGAAGTTAGCAGCCCAATACATTTTAAAATTTAGTTTTTGGGTAGTGTTTCTACTTCATGGCTGCATACTAGCATTTATTCCAAGGAAAGCAGGTTAATAATTTTGATTTCACAGAAAGGGTAGCATATTGGAAATATGCTTCATAACAAGACTTTGATTTATGCCACCAGCAATGCAATCTCTTCTAGCACTGAGTTATTAGCAAATATTTAGTGGTTAAAAATGTCCTGCAACCAGACAGCTAAATCCATTCATTAGGCGTCTTTATGCATCTGTGAGACAGCACTGTCAAGTGAATAATAGTTTAGTTCCTAGAATGTTTTAGGCAATACTGTTTTTTTAATGAATATGCATCTCCACTTACTTTTGAATGGTAGATTTTATTAACTTCTTACATGTCCTTTTCTCCCTTGCTGGTTTCTCTGTTTGAAAGAAGGACACAATTTTTCTGTTTGCTAGAAGTTTTCAAGGATTAACATTGTTTTATTTGCAATGCCTTATTATAAGTGTTGGACTTAATGCTGTCTTTGTTCATTAACTTCATGACTCGGCTCCTGTCCTCAAAATACTTTTCTCGCCAAGAAAATCTCTCTCACTTAATAAGAAGGCACAAGCAACAAAACTACTAAATGAATTCAAGGAAATTTCCTGAGTAGGCCTGCTCACATTCTGAAATGAAGACAGGGCTAGAAGGAAAATATAGGTCTTATTCCCAGCTTAAATGGAAAAGAGGGAAGGAAACATGGGGGAATTTGTAAAAATCTGTCAGCCATGGAGTGAGCTGAGTTCTCAGGGGCAGAGGTATGTAGACATGGAACGAGAAGATAGCTTTTATAGACATGAAGTAGTTATGTAATATGATGAAATGCAGAGAGGCAGAGCTCTAGGGCACAATCATTCTCTGCTAGCACAATGCTCGGTCATGCAAAAAACATTTCCAAACAAGAAATTAACCCAACAGGAATACAAATTGCAGCTGTAATGAAAAAACGCCATACTCAGCATTAAGGTTGTTCTGACTGATAATTCTGTGTGTGAGGAGTGTTTTTCTTCAGCTCCACATTCCTCACCCATTCAGCAAAGTAAGCAACAGCCTTAAAGCAGATGCAAGAAAATGCCGGGGAGATTTCGTCCTCTGAAATGTTATATGCCCCTTTATATTTTGGGCTTTATTTCCTAATAGAGTAAGGTTCATTGTGGTACTGCTGCCTGGATGTCCATTCATCCATCCACCTGTTTCATTAATTTTTCCTCTGTTTCTATAATCTTTAGGACCTATTTCTTAGTTTCTGTCAAATTTGAAGGAAGGATCTTACAACTCTGTGTAAATTCATGGGCAAGCAGAAGAGACCTACTCTTCTGCTGGAGAGAAGATAGGCAGAAATCAGTGATCACACTGGCGTTTGACATAAGACAGCTGGGAAATCACGATGACCATATTTCTAAGACAATATTATTTTTTTTCCCCTTGGAATTGGAAGATGCCTCGTAAGTGTAACATGGACTTGTCCACTCCTTGATAGGAGACCGAAAGCCAACAGTTGCAAATTCATAAGAAATAGGTTTGACTAGTTGTTGTTTGGACAGGACATTTAGTGATTTTTGTATACCAAATAAAATATGTTATCCATAACCTCCATGCACACTAGGGTGATAGACTATATTACTGAATGGCCAGGATGCTGGGTGCAGTTGTAAGCAGGGAAAGATTAAGATTAATTGTAATTTTATTGCAATGTCTAGTGCTATATGCCCCTTTTTGAAGAATCTGCTTTAATCAATGCTTTCAAGACCAAAAGGAATTCTGCTGAAGTTGTATGGACCAACAGGCAGAAACATATGAGACAGAGTGGAGACAGCAATGTTAAATTGTAGTTTCTCAACAGTATTTCCAATCACAGATAAGTACTAGTCTCTCAGCAGCACCTTCTAGGAATTGAAGAAAGTCCTTTCAGAAACTATATCTCTTTTTCTAATTCTACCTACAGTCTTTCTTGTTTTCATATGTCTAATACAGTGTCTATTCTTACCTGTAGGTGACTGCCTTGAATTTACTCACCTTTCTAACATAGCTTTATTTATCATGCTTTTTGATTCCATGTGTACTTCAAGGGATGGTTCATATGTTTCATTTATTTTTTATGTGTTTTCTCACTTCCAGTCTCATCTGTCCAATGATCATCTCACAATAGCTGTTTTATTAATACTTAATTGATTAAATAATATAGAGACATTTTAATCATTTGTAGAAAATTCAGAGTTATAAAGCGTGAAAGATACTTATTTGCTAAGTACTTACAAAAAATTTAACACAAGAAAATGCTGAATATCTAATGAGAATGTGAGGATAAGCTAAATATTTGATATGTATAAAAGGTATCTTCTCTTTGACAGATAGGGGCTAATTTCCATTTCTTATTTCTGCATCAACATGTTCTGTCTTTATCAAATCACAGCACTGTTATAAAGGTGAAAATCCTGATCAATCAGCCCTGAAGTGTTTTCTAAATGTGACTCTAATTAAAAAGTTTAAGATTTACAGAAAGCCACATATAGCTGTCATGGAATTCACTAGAAAAAAAGTACTAGATATTAAATCAAGAGGGCCTTTGCATCCATTGTATCCATGTCAGTAAAAAACTGAGAATGTGTTAAAAATATATTTAACCCTGTAGGCAGCTACGTACCAAACTTCTGTTTGCTCACTCCCCACAGTTGGATGGGGAAGACTATTGGAAAAAAAAAAAAAAAAAAAAAAGGTAAAACTTGGGTGTTGAGATAAAGCGACAGTTTAATATGACAGAAAGGAATGCGAAAATAATGATAATAATTATAAAATAATATGCAAAACAAGCGATACATGATATGATTGCTCACCACTTGCTGGCTGATGCCCAGTCAGACCCTGAGCAGCAGCCGCCCCCTGCCACCTCCCCCGGGGCCGACACCCCCGAGTTTTATTGTTCCGCATGACATTGTAAGGTATGGGGCATCCCTCTGGGCAGCCTGGGTCACCTGTCCTGGCTGTGTCCCCTCCCAGCTCCTGGTGCACCCCCAGCCTCATCTCTGGCAGAGCAGCACGAGGAGCTGAAAAGGCCTTGGCTCTGGGTAAACACTGTTCTGCAACAACTAAAACATTACTGTGTTAACAACATTATTCTCATCCTACATCCAAAACACAGCACCATACCAGCTACTAGGAATAAAACTAACTCTATCTCAGAACAAAATAAAATAAACAAACAAAGAGGAAACAAATATATCTGGAATATAGAAGCATGAAGCAAGCCTGCCTCACTTCCAAAAATAAATGACAGTTAGAAAACTAACCTGTAATAAAATCCACAGATCTGTCTAAACACCTGATAAAATGCTTTTATATACTGAGACTTGAAACGTTTTGTTTTCATTATTACTTTATCACTTTACTTGCATTATAACTCAGTTCCCAAACTGAATTTGACTTCTGTACCCCAATAACATGCATAATGAGGAAATTGCCCAATTTAATGAATAAAATCCTTTGTTGAGTGTCTATCTTATTATACCTTTCCTTCGAATTACTCACTTTTGAAATGCTCTAGTGGCTTTTAGTAACATGTTCTGGTTCATAAGGGTACTTAATCACTGAAATAACATGTGTGATGATGCAGTGGTTGATGAAAGATACAGTCTTAAAGAGTTCTTCTGAAAATGAATGCGGAAAGTTGGATGATTTATGGTAGCTAGCAGAAGGTTCACTGTCTTAAGTTGCAAGAGAAGGCAAGAAATGTAGAAGGTTAGTGAAAGGTGAAACTGCCTTATGTTTCTATCCAATTTATTGAAAATAAGAGATGGTTTAAAGCCAACAGGTCTTACATTTCCAGTAAGTTCATACAACTGAACTGCTTGGGGGGCTGCATCTTGTAAAGTATTTTTTTTTTAAGCTCAAGTTGTTCGTGTATCTAGTAATATAGACTATATAGTGCTTAAACTATTGAGATGCTCCTTAATACAGTCTTTACTTTGCTAATGACATCAAACCTAGCTTTTTCTTAAGGGAATTTTTCAGTGTTACTTTGCCATTACTGGAATTCATGCTATCCTGGGGACATTTTAAAAGTTATTTTCAGATTGGACTGAATTTCATTAAACACAAATAATACTTCACTAAAAACAGATTTTACATTCCTGGATAACCATTATACCTCCAAGAGACCCAGACCAAACTGATTGAAAATGAATGTTGGAACATTCCCCCTTCATGTGAAAAGCAGCCAAATAGTTTAATATGTTTATTTGTTTATTTATTTATTTATTTTTAGCACAACCAGCCAATATTAAGCTACAAGTGATGAAATAAACTTCTGGGCTATTGTGACCAAATAAATAAACTTCCAAAAGCACTGCATTTCCTTTCAAATATTGTGCATTTTATCTTTTCCGCAATCCAAAGTCTTGTCATTCATGACTTTAACTTAACATTAATTTTGGCACTGATTCATACAGAGACAAATTTCATATGGAATGAAAGAAGGGACTTCTCAATGATTGCGCATGCAGAAATCAGATCTCAGGATCTGTATACGAGGTGCTAAAAAAATAAAAAGAATTAAATTCAAGAGAATAGATAATAACCCAAGTAAATGTAGCAAATAATGGTTCTGAGAAGGCCACTAACTGTTAACATAGTAATATTAAAATTTCCTGGCACTAAACATGATATATTATCATTAATTTTAGATGCTGGTACAAGTCCATTATGATAGCATTGGGGCATAATCTGCATTCTTGGACAAGGGTTTGCAATTAACTTTAACTGAGGGCACAGAGCAATTTGATGGAGATCTGGTAATTTTGCTAAAGTCTGATCGTTAGGAAGCAAGATGCCACCTCCTGTGCTGCCAAGTTTAGTTCTGTATGCTCTCTTTTCATCCATGAAACAAAAAGTGACCAGCAACTGCAGTCCAACAGATCACAGGAAGAATCAGAAATTCAGAATGTTCTTCAGCAATGTCAGAGTAATTTATTGCTGGGACCTTATCAGACTGAATACAGTTTTCCTACAGATAGCCCAGACTTAAGCTAAACCCAGCTTTAAATCAACGGAAAATGGGAAAATGTTGCCTGTACAAACCCGAATGTCTTTTAGGATTTTCTCAGAGCAGTGAACACCACACTTCCACTGACGTTAGTGGGATCAGCTTTTTATGATGCGTCCTCACATGACAGGTTTCATTTCAGCACACAATTTAGGTACCAGTCGGGCTTCATAGTTTTTCTTCTCAAGGCAGGAGGAACACAGGACATCACAACATAAATATACACACACAAGGCAACAGAGGATATTAATTATTAATTGAGATTATCTAATTCACTGAGGAAGCTTACATAGCTCTAGAAAAAGTTGAGCCAGAAAGAGAGAGAGAGAGAAGGACTGATGCTGTGAGATGAAGAGCATGTTCAGCCTCCCTGATGTGCAGCTGCAGTTAGGAATAGGCTGGCTGTTCAGGAGCAAAGCCAGTCAAGACTGATGCATAGATGCATTATAGAATGAAATTTGTGCAACTAAATTTGTGGAGCAGGGCTGTTTAGACAACCTGTCTTTAGAAGAAGTTTTATATATCTGGGAGCACGACACAGACAGTACCAAAATAAATGGGATTTCTAATTTCCAGTGAACTTATTTGAAGTTTAATAAACCCTCAAAGTACAAAGTTTGGTGCATTCAGGCTACTGAATGCTTTAAGCTTGAGGTTGGCAGTTTCTCAGTGTTTGCTGATGGCTGCAGCTATCTGGTGATCTACCAAGCATAAATACCGTGCAAAACATTCTTGAAAGTTCACTGAACAGTTGCTTCTGCTTCATTTTTATACAGTTAGTTTATTGATATCCACAAGCTGTTAGTGTTGTTTTTTTTTTTCTTCCCCAAATGCAGAGATTAATGTAAGCTTTAATAAGAAGAAAATACATTCCACCTAAATTTCTTTATCATTTGTGTCTCTACAGTGGAAACAGTCTTATTAACCTGATTAATGCTTAATACCATGCTACTTCATCAATCTTTGTTATCCTTGCACCTCATATGAGTAGAGTTTCAATCACTATATATCACCTCATAGTAATATTGTAGCTAATTCAATCTAGACAGAAGTGTGTGAACTTCACTTATTATATTTTTCCATGCAGAGATTTCACATGTAGATTTCATCCAGCTAGGCAGCCATTACCTTTTGAATATTTATCTGAGCTGCTTAACCCTCCTGTGCTGATGAGCTGATGGGAAATCTTAGAAGAAAATATTTACTTATGAATCTTTCAGCGTTCATTGCCGGTAAAATCCCACTCTCATTGGAATAAGTGTGAGCTTTGTTACTGAATTCAGGATTTTACCTTGACCTGCTGGACACTTCAGGTGTGGCCAGCAGGTCAAGGGAGGTGATTGTCCCCCTCTGCTGTGCCCTTGTGAGGCCCCACTTGGAGTGCTGCATCCAGGTCTGGGGCCCCCAGCACAAGAAGGATGTGGGGCTGTAAGAGCAGGTCCAGAGGCGGGCCATGAGGATGATCAGAGGGCTGGAGCACCTCTCCTATGAAGACAGGCTGAGAGAGCTGGGGATGTTCTGGAGAAGCCTGGAGAAGAGGAGGCTCCTGGAAGACTGTATTGCAGCCTTTCAGTACTTAAAGGATGCTTATAACAAAGGTGGAGAGTGACTTTTAACTTGGCAGATAATGATAAGAAAAGGGAAAACAGTTTTAAAATAGAAGAGGGGAGATTTAGATTATATTTTAGGAGGAAATTCTTTACTGTGAGGGTGGTTAGGCACTGGAACAGGTTGTGGATGCTCAAGTGTTCCAAGATGCCTGGAAGTGTTCAAGGCCAGGTCGGATGGGGCTTTGAGCAACCTGGTCTACTGGGAGGTGTCCCTGCCCATGGTAGGGGGTTGGAACTGGGTGATCTTTAAGGTCCCTTCCAACCCAAGCCATTCTATGATTCTATGATATGATTTTACTTCACCAAAAGAACTCATCTTGAAGCATCTACAATAGCCTTTTATTCTGGACATGAAGTACACTGTGTTTTGGGAAATAATAATAATAATAATTAAAAACAAAATGAAACAAAACAAGAAAACACACAAACAATCAAAAAAAAACTTCTCTGGCCCAAAATAAAACAAAACAAAATGAACAAACAAACAAATAAAAACAACATTTGGGGCCTCTACTAAGATGTGTCTGCAAATGAGCAGCCCTTTTGTTAGCTGAAACACTTCTGTTCTTACTAATGATAGTGAGAGCTCAAATCATGTCAGAAGCATGTAGCAAGTCAAACTTCTGGAAATATGAAAGGACTAGGAAAATGATGCATCTGAACTGAAATATTAGGGACTGGAGGAAATACAGAAAAAGTAGGTAATGGAGAAGATTGACATTTTCACTGTTTCCAGGAACTTTGTGTTGAGAATCAAAATGTTGTTCCTCCAACAATATCTTCTGATTTACTGGGGTATGGCAACAAGCTCCCAGCATCAGCCACAAATACTGCCCACTAGTACAAATTGCCCTCTACTCTTCACTCAGTCTGGTCAATATGCAATATTTTTATCATTTGTTTGTTTGCACATGTTGGATGACAGCTCCAGATAGCCTTCTGAACAAGGCTGAGTTGATAAAAATCTGCAAGTTGGTCTGAGATGTGATGATTTGTTGTCAACCAGGTGCATTGTCCAGTCAAAAGCATCATATTCTCAGAAGATGTACTGGTGGGAATAGTATTAGGGGCCTAGCCAAACTGTCTTTAGGAGAAAGTGATTTTATTGCTGGAAGTGCTACCATTGTGGCTCATATTGTGCTGCAGGGTATTTAAAATGTGTCATCTGTTCTTGGTATCAGAGCTGGTCAAATTATCATTTTATTATCATCAACGATTAATAATTTATGTGAGGAATTCTGTCTGTTTACATCCAAAACTATAATTCTGTGAAGAATGGTATTTTACACAGATACAAAGCAAAAGAATATGCTTCAAATAATTTGTTCATTCTTTTTCTACATTCCATAAACTCTGTGCTTATATGCACATATAATTAGTCTACCCGATTCACTAGTAGCACTGTGCTACAGAATTCTACTGTAGCCATTCAGTATTTTCCTTCTGACTTATTTGGCTGCAGGCTTGTTTTACAGGATTCTGCAGTTTGGGTAAAGTTTCCCAAAAGCAGGAGAAGCAGTCTGGCTTTTCAATTATGCTGTTGGAAGTAAAACTGCTGTGCATTTCTGTGGGAGCAGTATTCCGTGTTTGGGTTTTCTTTTATTCACCTTTCACAATCCTTATCTCATGGTCAAACGTAGCACAGGTTTTGCAGTATGATAATAGAAACTTGCCTTTCAGATTCATCTTTTCTAAAACATGCTTGAAGATAACAAAAGGTTACAAGAGGCTAATACCTTTCCATAGTAAGCTTTCTTCATCATAGTTTCAGTTCAGCATAGGTGGGAACAGGGATTCATAAAAGTGACCCAGATCCATTACTCTCTTTGAATTACAGGAAAGATTGCTATATGCTGGCTACAGATGACTAGGCACCCCCTTTCACTCTTTACACCCTCATGTCCATAATACCGGCATGTACATCTACATATATTTATATTTATAAGACAATGTCATTTGACTTGTGCAGCACCTGTATACGGAGTGCATGTGTGTATATTTATATATATACATGTGTATATATACAAATACATTTGTAACCTCAATTGAAAATGTCATACCTAATTAGAATACATTTAGGAGGAGAAGTATATTTTTCCCTAGGGTTTACATGATAATTAAACGTTCATATTATGTCCTAAATTTTTAATGGAGAAGGAAAATAGCAGCTTACTGATAGGAAAGAGGCACCTTAAGAGCCTGCAATATTTAATAGGTACTCCCAAAACAGAAGTGCTTCTCATGTACAAATGGGCTGCTGACCTTTTATAGCTCATGAATTTGAATAGGTGAAGTATAGATATTTTCTAGTATTCTTTGGCAGGATCATGCTATTTATCTTCTGTTTACCTTCTAAATCTTGGCATAGATTGCTTAGAAATGCCATTCACAAATAGTTGTATTTACATCATTCTTTATTGATCATGATGGTAGGCTGCTGCATTTAGGAAAGTCCTGATGTTGATGCTTCCTATTTGAGGGCTGGAGAAAGATCCCAAATAATGGTGTCTACTGATAGGATGCTGCTAATGACATAAGAACAAACTGGAACTGCCTTAATAACATCAACAAAATTGCATCTTTCAAGATAATTCAGATCAAAATCACCTTCATTAGTTATTCAAGATAACAGATACCATACTTCCTTCAGATACTACATTATAAGCAGCAACAGTGAAGTAGATACATTGGACAGAATCTGAGAAAGATAAAGTAAGTGTATATGAAATGCAGTTTTCTGTGAAATACAAAGGGCAGCAGAAAGAGAGAAAAGTGGGCATGATCATAGCCATCCTCCACCCATATATCATTGCTATGTGAATTAAATGAAATGGGATTTTGTAGTTCTCTACTCAGACAAATTTGTGTGGCACCTATAAAAAAAATGCAGCATTATTTGGTCTAGATTAGCTGAATTTCTTCAGAGAGCTACCACTCCGCCATCAACAGATTCTGTATTTCAGTTGCAAGAAAGCTAATCTCACATCACATCATTAGAAAATCTTAGATACTATACTGTCCACGCTATAACCTAAACAAAATATTTCAACTACAGAACTGATTATTTTTTAAAGTATTCCAAATGTCAAGCGCAGGGTTCTCTCTTTTTCCATCACTATTGATTTATTCAGTAACACACTGAGAGACTAGTTGGATGCATCTTTGAATAAGGTTGTATTTTAAAACTTTTTAATGTCATGCTGTTTATTCATATATTGTTTAAAATTCAAGATTTTCTTCTTTTCACTTTTATACATTTTAAAAGGTTGCTGAAAACACAGAATAGTGTGTGAAATTGCTAAATGAGGCTATTATTTTCTTTTGTTCTATGCTAATGAATTCATTAACAGTTGTTCAGTTATCAGGGGTATTCTTCAGTTGTTAGATTAGAAAGATTTTAATCTTATTTTTACTGTGAATCTGTTCATTAAATATCTGAGAGAGAGCAGATGATTTCTCCTGCAGTAAAATAACCCCCAAACCCCCAAAACATGCTACAAAATATTCTCACAATTTCCTTGATGTGTATTTGTTTAAGCTCTTCAGTTTGCTTTTTCAGATATTTTCCAGAACATCACAATGAACTATGCCAACATGTCAACAACCAAGCAAGGAATGATAATATCAATGCTGTATTTATAACAAGCAATGTAAACAGTAAGATACAGTTTTCCCAGTTCTGTATTTTGTCAGATGCTCTTTTCTAAGCCATAGAATAAAACAGACTCTTATAGCTATACTTACATTGCCTTTAATTAGTGATGAACCTGCTTAATTCGTAGACTGTACTATTTTTGTTGCTTAAAGATTTTTAACACTTAATCATGAACATGTACTTTAAAGACAGAGAACATTTCATCTAAGAATCTAGAAATGAAATTCTGAAAATGAAATGAAATGAAATTGGTTTTGAAATCCTGTCATTAATTAATGATGCCTGATATCACATCTACTTGTGAATGTATTACAAGTACACTTCACTGTTTAACCTGATGATCCCCTATTTCATAGCTGTTTATTTTTATGTACTCTGTCTCTAGATTTTTAACCCCTCCTATCCATGAGCTCTTTGGAGGTACAGGCTGGTTATATACTTTTAAGGAACTTGGTACAGATAGGTCTTAATTCTTATTGGAATTTTGTACAGTTTTTTTGAATTACAGATGGCCTTAATAGGTGACATAAAGGGTCACTCGTATAAATCAGATTACAGACAGCAAATGTCCTTTCTAGAAGGAAAGTTTGTGCATGGTGTGAATGAGAAATGCAAACTGAAGAAAGGGAAATATTTTACATAATACTGCTTTTGGTACTTTTCAAGTCTGTAGGGATGGTGTATGGAGTCACAGATGTGTATGAAGTACAATGCAGAAATGCTGTGAGATAAACCCATAGTGTGGGGTAACTATACCGGGCTTGCCCATGCTCTGTTTTGCTAGTATGAAATCATTCTCTAGACTGCTCTGGTTTCTCTCTGTTCCTGTTATGCAGCAAAGACATGTACCTTCAGTATATACTGGCTCAACTGCTAAATGCCATAATCATGTAAATAACTTCATGAGTGGAAAAATAAGGAGGTGAGGATTTAGGACAGTCATTATCCTTTCAAAGGCCATGATGACACTTAGCATGTCTAAAAGTAAGCCTGGGCGTTAAGTGTTCTGCTGAATAATAGCCAGAGCATTCAACACATGGCAGAATAAAACCTCTATTTTCTCTTCCAGCAGTAACTAACAGTGTAGACAAATCAACTACACTTATCTTGCTTCCAATTCCAGCCCCTTTCCCTGGTGACATTTCTCCTTCTACTCATTCTGAGATAATCTTTAAGGCAAACAAAGGTCCCTGTCAGTGAGAGAAACAAAAAGTAGCCCCATAAATATACAATGAGGAGACACTCCACAGAAATATACAGTACGACTCTGCTACTTATCCAGCCATTCACACCCTGACACCAAATATTTGAAGATCAGGAAGAGCTTCCTGCCCTGTGAGAAAATGCCAGATGCTGTGGAAAGAAGGTTTTTCTCATGTATTACTTCCAACCACGACTGACAGAGCCCACCATGAGAGGTGGTACAGAAGCATTTACTCCTTGCTGTGAGGTCACTTAAGAAGTGGCCAGTGGAAAAGACTCAAGCAGTGTGGAAGAAAGAACATCAAATTCTGAATTATGTAGTAAGTGACAGAAAATAAGGTTATTCCTAGAGAGCAGCTGTAGTGCTGAGATCTTCTGATTAAGTAATTTGCTTGAGGCTTAAAGGAGCCAGGAGCTTTAGCCAGCATTGACAAATGGCCACTTTTGCAGTATGTTTTGGCTTTCAGGATTTTGTGTCTTCTATAAAAGAGAAGCTACCATTCAAATGAAAGTGATGGGCTGAAGCAGAAATTACTGGTAGAGTCTTCTGTGCTCGTGTTATGTGGGAAGACAGATGAAACAGCCAGAGAAGTCCCTTCTGGCCTAAAGAGATCTAGGAGCGGAGCATAAAAGATTATGGCTTCCCACATAAGCTAGGTCAAGTGTGTAGGATAGATCCTGAGGGAGTTTTGAAAGCAGAATGCTGGGGCCTGGCAGGTCAGAAAGAGTATCCCTTAAAGAATAAATTATTGTCGAGCTTCTAAAATAAAATCGTGTCTGGGAATACTCACACAAATGATCCATGTGCTTTAGTTATATTTGTTCCAATTTTATATGTGATTACCAATAAAGTTTGTATAAATATGTGGTTATAGAAGGTAGATTTTAAACTTTCATGTGCAACTGATAGTGTATTTTAAATTCATGCATGCTGAAACGATATAATACTTGTGGGGCACAGGGGCTCCAAAGCACTTGTTCTCTATGCCAGAGTTTAGACAACCAAATAAATCAGAAAAGCGTCTGGCCTCATTGTTGCAGTTAAAACCAGACATGAAGAATTACTTTATATGAATGTGATGAGACAAAATTAAATTTAAACTTCTAACGTAGTCAATAAATTTTGCAATAGTCTAATTTTTCAAGGAAACGTGCCTCAAGCAAGCACCACAATGGGAAAGATATATATATAGTTTTTAACTTCTAATGCCGAATATCTGTTTTCTCCATTTAAGAGATTGAGTTTCATCAGCTCTATAATTGCACTTATCCAGTTAAGAACTAGAAGTAACATCACATGACTTTATCTATCTACCTGAGTAATTGTGACTGACAGAGGCCATATATAATTCTGAGGAATACCTACTTGTTCATGGACATTCCATCATTAGAAATCATATGCTAGCCTCTCTAATTAGTCACACATACATTATTTTTTCATCTTTTCTGCAAATAATATGAGGAATGTCTGCTTAAGTGACTGAGATGTGATTTGAAAGCTTTGCAGTGTTTCTGTGTCTGAATGGGTACTGGGTAGGCCCCGTATATTTTAAATTGCATCTGTTCTCTCTTTAAAGGTGTTTGTTGTCCATGATGTTTAAAAATTTTTAAATGTTATTTTATTAGGATGGTATTTTTGATGTGATCATGTCCTATGGCAATAAATTTGCAAGTCTGTGCTTTGTCAGTGGACAGTTCTGGCAAAGGTAAGCTACAGATATGATTTCTTTCTAATGCCCTTATGTAGGCCACCTCTTTGTAAAAACATTTATAATTATCAAACATCAGTGCCAACTGCAAAGTTGCTAATGAAGCTAAAGTTATTAAGAAAGAAAAAAAGATCCTTCAAAAGTTTATTTTCAGAAATGTAACCATAACTGAAATGGTGCAGTTTGAGGTTCTGAAATCTATTGCTTTTCAAAAGGGTTCCACACAGAATGATAAAGCGTCCTGAATACCAGATTGTATAACTGGAAAAAAAAAAAAAAAAAAAAAAAAAAGATAAAAATGAAACCGAAGGAACTGTTGGTCCCCTCTAGCAGTAACAACACCCAGCTCACCGTTTTGTACAGTCATTATACTAAAATGGCCTGTTATTTTCTGCAACATGGTCATACTTTCAAGGCTACAGTTGGTCATCACTGTAAATAAATTCAGTCACCTGAATAATCTCACTGAACACAAACATCAATCTATGTCACAGCAGACCCTGTGTGGAGGGAGAGATGGTAGGCTACGACCTCTGTCCCTCAAATCTGTGCCCAGAGGGACACTGCCCATGCATTAGCCAACATCTCTGCCTTCTTTGTGCTGACTTGTTAGTGTCTGGGGTGGGTCTAGTAAACAGAGTATGGTAGAGGCTAGGAGAAAAAAATATCTTAACCGTTATGTATGGCCCTAGGAGAAGAGAACTAGGAGTTGCTGGGAGGGGAGTTTACAAGGGAGCCAGACAGCCAGATCTTTGCATTCATCATTTCAAGAGCTTCTCAATATGAATACAGAAATATAGTCTAGGACCTAACAGGTTGTTGTTATATCACTCTGGTTTACTTTTCGAAAAAATGTTACCAGCAGATTATTGAAAATATTGTTGCTCAAACCTGGTTTCCAAGGGAGAGATAGTCTAGCCTAGTTCCACAAATTCAGTCAAATGGCATGTCATAACAGTCAGTCCAGTAGGATGACGATGGAAATAATTTTGTCCTATTGTAGGCAAGATTGCCTACCATTATCCTATTGTAGGTTCTGATGAAATACTTGTTACCTGCAAGTCTTTCTCATACAGGCTTTTCAATTGTTTAGAGCTTCTGATGTGAAATGCATGACATTTTTCACTCTTGCTTCCCTAGTGCTGTGCACACCCCAGTGTTTGTAGCAATTTTGATGGCTATTTTCTAAGTGTTTCTACTTCCCAAGGATCTCTCTCTACGTGAAGAAACTTAAGAAACAATCTGTTTAAAATTTTATCAATTTTCATCCTGGTTACCTTTTTTTTGGCCCAAAAATTTATTCACACAAATATTTGTTTGAATGTATTTATAACCCTTCTTTCATTTTTTCAGCCATTCCTATAACCAAATATTACATTTGTGTTGAAAACTACTCCCACTTGTTTTGCATTCAAACTTCTGATTACTTCTGTTAACTTTATATAAATCTTTTCTTTTAGTCTGGAAATTTCAAAGCACTTTTTTTTTTTTTTAAATGTAAAATTAATTAATTTTTTTTTTCTCACCCAGCTTTAAAAAAGAATATCTTCTTAGACTATGAATCAAAGTTGGAGATTCATGCCCATGCTAAGGGAAGCATAAAAAAAATATTTTAAGCTTTCCAAACACAGTTGCTGTGAGGCATAGGCATTTCGTTGTGCCCTCAGCAAAATGGGATTTCATTCTAAGCACCAGAGACCTCAGACCACTTTGAAGACTTGCCACAGTTTGTGTCATTAATCCTTGTGTTTCTACCTCATAGTTTTCATATCCTCTGTAATTTTATTATCTGTATTTCTCCTTATCTGTGCCAGAGTCAATAAAATTCATGTGAGAATTACAGTACTTCACAAGCCAGAAATATCACACTGACTAGAATAATTCCATGAGACTTGGAAATGCTTATGAGGCCCATATTTATATGCTCACACTGCAGGCATGTCTGCTGACTGACAAATGCTAGTTACTGCCGAATGGCAATATACTGGGCTGATGCTAAATTCACTGCAGGACCTGTAGGGAGATTGAACAATGGGGTGGCAAGAGAGAATTAGCACAGGTGGGAGAGTGCTATCACCAGAGGTTAAATCTGCATCCTGGTTACTTCAACACAGCAATACAAGCAATGAGTATGACAATCAGAATTGGGCTCAATGTCTATTGATTATGGTTGGCATCCAATTATCAAAGTCCACATGAGAAAAAGTCAGTGCAACTAATTAGGGATTATGTTGTCCTACTCCAGATATTGGTCTGGATGTTTCTCTCTGCAATTCACAGGTATTTGTAAAATTATTTATTTCCCTCCATTGTGGGTAACCTCTAAAATCAGAGGCTAAGTTAGAAGTTAGAAGTCATCTGATAAAGCATGTTCCCTTTCTGCCTGGCCCAGAAGAGCTGTGGGATTGTTACATTCATGGTACCCACTGTCTCTCTTTGTGGAAGGAACTGTAAATTCAACATTTTGACTTAAACGCAGCATCACAGAGGAGGAGCAGATTTTTATTTATTTATTTATTTATTTATTTTGAGGGAGAAAAACTCCTCATATAGTATTTAAAAATGTATTCTTTTCATCAGAAAAATGTCTGGGAAAGTGATGAAAACATGTAAATAGCTACTTGTTAAAATAGTCTGTACTAAAACTCCCTGAAGTGAGTTAGTACATTATATTTTATCATTGAATCACTTTTTAATATAGGCTCCTATAAAAACTGGCTTAGACTTTTACACCGACTTGAGAGGAGTACACGCTATATTCAATAACCCCTGTCAAATAAAGGTGCAAATCTAATTAAGCAATAAATCCATAAAAATCGTTACAGACAGTTAATGAGTGGCTTGCATTTTTATAACAGCAATAGCATATTAAAAAAGCATTAGCTGTTGTAGTATGGCTGAAGTAGTTGTACTGTTAAATTACTCATTCTGGCATTTCATGACTAATTTTTAATCACTTGGAGCTGCAGAGATGTGCTTGGTTTAGAATTTCCGCTATTATTTGTAAATTCTATTAAAACAGAGTTAATCTAAGTATCTATCCATATTTGTAAGATATCAATTTTACAAAATGAGCTAGTTTTTCCTTTTTAAGGTATTCTCAGCACCACCAGCACCTCTGGCTGACAGAGATCTGGATTCAGTACTAGAAAGTTGGTCCTGAAATTACTAGGTGGGGTCATTTGGTACCTTTTCTTTTTTTTTTTTTTTTGAAAACTGATTACTTATGGGCTTCTTCCTGTTGCATGCTAATCCTATTGAACAGCACCCAGCCTTATTATTTATTTATTTGATTCTGACAAGCACACCAAGCACTAGAAAATCCAATTGTTCATGGGGAGCTAGAGAGTAGCATTAGGGGACCAAAGGGTGATAGTCAGTTTGGGGCAGGTGGCCAGTTTTGGGGTCATGAATGGACTGAGGTAAAGGAGTGAGGCTGTTGGTAGTTAGTAAGAGAGGAAGGACGACAACTGCACACAGGCAGAAGCTTGCAAGAAACCCTGAGGATCATCCACTCTCATGTCAGAGCAGGTCTTCACTATCACCTGGTAACTGAGCTACTGCAGTTCAGGCCAGCAAATGTCTGTGATGAAGCCTCTGCATTGTTCTGGGCAGAGACAGTGCTATCTTCCCTAAAATATTTCATAAAAATGCTTTATGTTAATCATATGCCTTTAAACCACTGCTTAATGGAATAAAGGACACCAAACAATAAATTCAAAAGCTCTAAAAAATGAATCTGTCATATATTCTATGGTATATCTCTGCAATCTTTTTAACAGTGAGGAAGAACCAGGTGGTGTTTTTATTTCTAACAGATAAACATTATATGCAGCTGTTGTAGTTTGTGATGTTAAAAATGTGTATGGGACTTTTAGCTGTTGTAATATGCTTAGTAATAATGCTTTATGTCCCTGCAGCACATTCCAAGTGGAGATATAAATACTTTTACAGGCATTAATGAATTAAAGTCTAAAATACCTTTACCTTCATTTAACTTTTTTTTTTTTTTCTGACAAAGAACCCCTCTATTCCTCTCGAAAAGGAATCTATGATATCTATTATTTTAAAATAATAAGTAGTTGTTTTATTCATTGTTCTCATTAACAGAAAAATGCTGATAAACATTGTAGGTCAGCTTTGTTTATATCTCTTTTAGAGCAAGGGCCTGTATTTGCTCATGAATATCATAGGTGAAAATCAAACTTCTGCAGAAAGGTCATGAAGCTTTCAGGATTTGTTAGAGTCTCAAAGAAAATCTTGTCTAGGATTTAATAAATAGGTAGGGTTTCTTGTGTGAAAAAGAAAGAACTACAGAAGCTGAGACTAGGTCATTCATTGTTGAGGAACTGCAGCTGAAATCTTTTCTTTTACAGATGTGTTGCTGTATAAATTTCACCATAAGGTCACATTTTTAAAATTGTTTATTATTTTTTCTTGAATAGATTTTATTTTTCTTCCACACACTGGTGGAAAAATGGGAGAATCTATACTTTTTAAACTTGTATTAAGTGACTGTTTAAAAGTACAGGTGCTGGGAGTAAGTCATAATATAACTTGCACCATCCCACTGCATCTGGTACTGCACAGGTTGCAGCAGGGGAGCTAACAGAGAACCAAAAGCCAAAACTCAGAAGCTGAGCTCCTCCTTGGATAAACTTCTCAAAAGGCAGCATGTCTTGCATTGTAACTGCCTGTCAGAACTCATTTGATATGTGATTTGTAAGTTATACTCAAACAGCATGCCAGAAATATTACTATGCCCAACATATGAAGGGCAAGGAGGTAGGTGGCAGCTTCAAAATGTTCATCTGATCCAGGAACCCCAGATGGGGCTTGACTGAAACTAACAGGCTGACTGTTTGCAGCACTGACCACAACGGGAGAAAATCAGATAAGAGCTAGGTCCAGTGACTCCGTGACATGCTAGCTGGGTGGATGATGTGGATAATCTTGCTCTTCTTCTACTCGTACCTGCAGAAAAGTCTAACATTAATTAGTTCTTCCATATACTGGCTTGTATAGATCATGGCAGCAGATGAAGGATTTCATGGCTTTACTATGGTAATAAAGATGAATTTCATGCTATGTCAGCTTATTGAGGATTAACAAGATTTTTATAAAACTACTGGAGAAGCTGACGTGTTTTAAAAGAAAGAAATCTCAAATTGTTTTAAGACATTTTAAATCCAAGAAAATGTTTGTTAGGTTAGCTTTTCTGTTCTGGAAATTGCTAGTATTCGTATTAAATCAATTCTCCCACTAACCAAGGCCAGAAATAATTCAGATATGGATCATTCACATATGGGCAGTAAAGTCATAGAAAACCCATCAGTCTAGCCATGGGCTAATCAGAATACATTTTCCTATAGTCACTCTTGGACAAAAGTCACCCATGTGTGGATGGAGATTAATTAGAACTTATGTGACGTGTAATTGCCTTCATGAAGGCACCTTCCATAGGGGTGAATCTCACCGCTCTTTATTTTGTGCTAAAGAAATTCCTAAACAGACTTCCTGGAGTGCAGTTTCAAGCTATTTCTAATTTATTAGTCTTATCTTCAACTTAACATGGCATTTAAAAACACCTGTCCACTTTTGAGTGGTCCAGGGACAAATATTAAATGCATTTCTCTTTTACGATATCTATCACATTTCACCCACTTAAGAACTACATTAAAGAACTACCACAGAGACTGTCACGTTTTGAAAACAGTTATCTTGAATAGTATAAAGAAATATTCACATGTATTGGTTGAGAACTGATATTTTATTGTCTCCTCTTAAACTGTTATATGTCCTTTTATATCTGGTCTAAACCTTAAAACCAAACTATTCTTATAGTATTTCAATGATATACTTTCAAAGTTTCTTCTACTTTGTTTCTGTTAATCTTCTTATACCTGGTACAAGTATAGAACATCCTTACAAAGACCATGACATATTCCTATAATTTTTCAAATGCATCTGTTCAAAAACATCTCTAAATCTAAACGTCTATCTGTATGTTTTGCAATTGTTCATTGTTGGCTAGGGGACTGCTGGCTCAGGAATTTGTGCTGGAATTCACAACCCAGTTACCAGATGCTGAAGCAATACTTGTCTTTCTCTGCATGAAGGCAAACTCCATGCTCCCTACAGAGATGTTTACCAGGTTTGTAAAGGGCTGACAGGAATTTGGGACCCCAGAGTGAAGAAAGGAACTTGTGCGTAAGTAGAAGGCTGACCAGGAGATCCAGGAGGTACATTGACTGAGAGAGAGTAAATAAATCGGCATGGATGGAAAATGAAACTCATTCTTAGAAGAGGCTATAAAGCTTGCCACCTACAAAATTTCACTTTTGTATTTTCCCTTTTCTTGTACTGTTTTAACTTACACATCTCTTGAAGGTCTGTAATGGTTTCCTTAGTGAAACAGAGGCAAAGTTACACAAATGTGCTGCATCAAACTGGGCCCTGAGTTTATTTAGCTGAACTCCTCAACATTGCAGTGCCTGGAAAGCAAGCTAAGGGTTAAAGTGTGGACAATCACATGCTAGCCCTACAGCCCCTTTCCTGGTCTTGCTTACTTTACAGATATGTATGTAGTCAGCTGTCTGCCAAATCTGTAGCTTTTCCATAAAGTCGTATTTATCTGTAGGATAATGAATCAGACAGAAAATCAATGCAACATTTCAAATATGGCCTCATTAGTGCCCTTGTTGAGCACCAGGAAAAAGATATCTAGCTGGTCACTCAGCGTTTCTCTTCTCACTTCCTGGAATTTCATTTGCCTTACTTTATTGCCTTTACACAGTGTGTTGAATTTGATTCTAGCCACTAACCCTATAGTCCTTAGCTTGCCCCATGCTTTATGGTTATGATTTTTGACTAGCTGCTTCTTTGTGTGTCCCTCAGATTTGTTAATTTGCTTCTGCTGCTCGGAGTTGTGTAAGCTGCTTACTCATCCTGTGCTCCTTCTCAGGAGGGGCTGAGGACATCGCTGCACACTGTGTGTCACGCACTGCAGGAGAACGGTACCTGAGCAGTGCTGTTTACATTTATGCTTATTTTACCTCTCCATGTAACTTACTATCTCTGTTTAAAAATGCAGTCTGATCTCCCCACACTTGGCTTTTTTTCTCTCATTAGGCTTCAGAGCTGCTTCTGTGTCATTTACTGTTCCTTGCAGCCTAAGAGAATTGCTTCCTTTAAAGTGATTCCAGATTAAAGTACTTCGCACCTGTCATTTGCTGCCACCCCAACCCCATCTCTTTTTTTTCTCATTCCAGTTGGGTTTTTGTTTGTTTGTTTCTTTGTTTGTTTGTTTTATGGTGACGCACCAGAAGTTTAACAGAAGAACTGATCTGGACTACAAATAACTTCATTTTATTTTATGTTAAGCAGGCTTAATTAGCAGTCATGTTGCACAGTACTGTTGATTTTCTGCAGCAAATATGAAAGCACCAGTAAAATGGTGGGTGCCTGATACTGGGGAGAAAGAACAAATGTGACCATTCAGTGCAGTAGCATAAGCAGGTATTGCAATAAGGGAAAGGATAACTGGAAGCATCACTTGGTGAAAATAGCTTTCTCATGATATTTTAAAATGACTGTACAAACTACATAAGTATTGTGGCACCTGTCTTACATAAGTAAATATGTAAAACCAGTTAGTGGAAACTGACACTAGGAGACCAATACTCTGATTTTTCAGTTCTAATTCATAAGGGCTTGTCACTTCCACCTTTGTCTCCCTCCTTTCTTCCTTTTGTTTCTAACTCTTCCAACTTCCAACTTTATTTTATTTTATTTTTCACTCTTTATTTTCCTTTATATTTTATAGCATGATTTTAAGTAAATCTGCTACTGGCAGAAAAACAAGGACATGCTTATTAAATGTTCTTGACCTTCCCCCAGATCTGTTTTGTTGGTTTTGGTGGTGGGCTTTTTGATTGTTTGTTTGATTTTTCCCTGTCTCCTTTTAAGAGAAGTCTGTGGATGTCTTAAACCTTTCCAGTTACAAGTCTCTGGATATAGTAATGGTTGTGTATTTGTCACCTCATTAATCTGAGTTTAACAAGACTCTTCACCCTCATCTAAGAAACACCACCTTTGTAATAGGGAACTTTTAAGTCATACGTAATGGTATCTTCCATTCATTTATGATCAATGGCCTTTTTCTGCATCTAGGTACCTATGAGTCATTTTTAAGGAACTTCTCTCTTCAGACTGCTATTATTATGGCATTTCTTTAAAGTTAACTCATCCTTTGCTATCTAAAATTTCTGAAGCATGCATGAAATAATGAACAGAGTTACAAACTCTCCATTTTTGGAAGCATTGGACCTGAAAATTCGGAATACTGTAGATAATTTGGTAGGAATAATTTCTATTTGGAAATGTATGTTAATTAAGCTAAGTTGCCATAAATCAGTGAATCTCCACATAACTCATAACCACAATCAATTTGTAACATGTGTCATCTGAGGATTAGTCTCACTTTATTAATTGCATAGAATTCTTCTGACTATGTCATTAGATTTTATTTTTTTACAGTCCAGTGAGTAAATATGTAATGATCTGAACATTCCCTTTATTGCATTCTTTCATTTCTCAAACCATCTATTTTAAACAGATTTCTCACTGTCTTCCTTCTAACTTGAGCCATTTCTGTATTGAGCTACTTATAGTGAAATCTTAAATACACTTAAGTCCGTGAGAAGTTCACGTTGAAACTATGACAACAGTTGTCTTGCTTTTCTTATTTAATTTCTAGTACGAGGTTTTTAATGATGGTAGATTCTCTCCAGATAGCTTTTCTTATATTTCAGAGTATCCATCAGAACTGGAGAAGGGCACTGTCAGTGTTGCAATTTCAGCTGTTGTCAGGCATGATTTCTTTCCAGTGTTTTTGTGCATGGTAAAAATCTAGTACTTTCATGTATGGGCACAGCAAGGCATTATATGGGTTAAGAAAATGTTTGATATGAAACCAGTGATACAGTAGCCACTGGGTTACTAAATTGTTAATTACACAATGCTGTGTTGAACCCAGTCATTTTCATTTAGGAAGCACCATGAGATTAACATAATGACCTTCTTAGCAATATCATTTTTAAGCACTGGGTTCCCAACTGTGTATCACTCGCTACTTTTGAGATTCATTCATCCTAATTTTTGATAATAAAGGAATTACCTTGCTATTCTTTTATTCCATAAAAATGTATGTTAAATTAAATATTCATTATCTCCTCTGGGTAAATATCCTGTGGAAATAGTGTTTGTCAAATTAATTTTTTAATTATTTAATATTTTTCTTTAGAGGACTTATATTGAATTTCTAGTTTTTTATTGTTCTAATGACTTGACATTGACTTTTTTTTTTATTTGTATTTTTTTTCACCATCAGAACAGCCATTTACAATATAAAACATAACTTTTCTCAGATACTATGAAAATATCATTTACTTGTTGACATTGTCCCCATTTTTTATAAGCAGAAAAAACAAACAAACAAACAAACAAACACTGTTAATTCCACTGACTTAAAATATCAGCAGTTCAGTTCAAATAGTTTACTTGAATGGTTTTGGTTAATGTATGTAATTGTTTCTGTTATAGGAACTTTGCACAGCTGGATAAGTATAACATTTAGCATTTGTTTTATCTTAATTTCTTCTGGCAGAGAGCATTATTCGCTGTGAAAGCAGAACTTGGAAAAAAAAAAAGCAGGAAAGGTTACCTATAGTTCTGCATGATACAGAGTTATGTTTGTAACAAGGGTATAGCTAAAATTTCTAGTGAGTTGACATACAGAGAAGTAGATAGAAATAGTTTTGGACATAGACAAATGTACAACTGAAAAGATATGTCTGGGAAGAAATACCAGCAGCATATGTCTAACCTCCTTTGACACATGGGAGCAACTGGGTAAGAGAAAATGGATTCAAATTTCAATTTCTGCACGATAGGTTTTAGCTATGAGTAGCATATCAAGTGGTTCACTACATGCATGGGCAAAGAAATTTGGAAAACAGGACAAGTCAACCTGCATACAAAAGTAATTTCTGTTACACTGTATTTACACCAGAGTAAATCTGTTAACTTCATTTGGCTGTATTCCAGGCTTTGATTAACGTGAAATGACTAGCAAGCTCACACTAGATGTTATTAATATGGGGAAGACTATGTTTACAGGTAAGCAGCTATTGTGCTGGATATGGAGTATTTTAGGAACCTGCACTAAGTAAGGCACAGGCAGACAAAGCGCTGGTTTTTTCCTTCTGCAAACCCTGACTCCTGTCACTACAGTTTTCAAGCAGCACATACTCATACTAGAGGCAGTGAAAGTAGAGTAGATTATTTTCAATGCCAATAGACAGAGATCCAAATAGCTTAACTCCCAGACCAGCATTTCTAGTCTCCCTCATGAGAGCCATGGCTTATGAGGGCAACATTAACTGAGCCAAACTGCAGTCATACTGCAGGAGAAATTTATGAAGATCATCATCTCCTCCGAAGATTTGGATTTACGTAATAGAAAGCATATGGTAATTGGAGAAGGAAAAAAAATAGTAACCTTCTTTATCTTCCCCTGACCCCCTCATGGTAGATTCTCCAGTGCTTTTATATTAAGGTTTCAGTAATTAACTGTATTTGTTTTTGTAAAGATGTTTTGTTGCAATTACATTCACACTTAGGTAATTCGGATTTTTTTTTTTCTCTTTTTATTACAAAATACAGTATTGAGGAAAAAATACAAAAGAGGAAAAAATCCTATTTCTCCATGAAATAATATTCCAAACTGGGAGTAAGATTTGATGCTGTAAATACTTGGGATTATTATTATTATTACGCATTTTACCATATACTCTCTGATTCAGAGATTTTTATTACCTCTTCTCAATACTCTAATTCAAGAATTGATCACCATAAAGAATACATAATAATCAAGGTCCAAAGCAAGGAACATGAGCAGTATACTACTAATTACTTACTGCACAAAAAAATCACTGAAGCTATGATCTGCTTTTCTCAGAATCCAGTGTGGCTTCCACAGATAACAGTATGGAGATAGACAAAAAATCTGATGTTTATTATTATTATTATTTTATTTTAAATCAGTAGCATAATGAAAACTTAAACTGAGCATTAGCCTTCACTAAATCTGTCAGTATATGGAAATAAGAGTGAGTAGAGAAGGCACAAGAACTTTGATAAATAATGTGGTTTTAAAAGAAAGCACTCTTTCTCAATTTATTTTTTTGATATCTTCTGAATTTTATTTTTTAAACAGACTTTTCTTATTGTTACTGATTCCTACTTTGAAATACCTTATTCTTTATCAATATTTAATTTATCCCACAGAAATTTATTTGGATGTTCAGCTCAAAATAAACAATGATTAAATTAGCTCTGACCTTAATTACACCAAAGCTAACATGAACTGTATTTTGCAAAACAATTGTTGTTCAAGTGTCTGGTTTTAGGTGGTAAACTAAGATACCATGAAGCAACATAATTTGAGTGGAAACCTCATTCCCTTTTTTCCCGACTATTAAGGTGTCTAAAATGAAGTTCCCCTGTAACTGTCATTGAAGATTGGATGAAAAATCTTACAGCAATAAAAAACATTGCTTCAACCCCTGCAGTCCAAGGCTTATACTGTATATTGTGGAATTCTGCCTATCAGAGGGTTCCTCACGTGAACATACGTCTGCAGTGTTTGTGGCCTCGGGAAAAAAAATGTGTGTTCATAAACAGTCACATCAATGGACCCAAATTAAAAGAGTTCTTCATTGACTTTGGGAACCAAACTAGGTCTCTAAAGTCATCTAGAAGGAAATGCGACCTCAGCAAGAGGAGCAATGTAAGGGTAATTTTTTACAGTTAATACTTTATGTCTTGCAGTGAATGCCTTATGTACTAACGTATGGGAGCAGGGAAATGGAGTCTCCTGTTGCTGCAGAAGCACTTTGTAAAATGGTTTGTCTAGATGGGTGGCTAGATAAATCATTATTAAAAAGACCACCATCAGCTGACATGTCTGAAGGTAGGTACTGCCTTTTTGCATCGTTATCTATGTACAACAAAGTTACAGTTGTTATTTTTCAAAATTGGCCTCCAGCACACAGCTTCTCTCGTGCAGATCCTAACAATCTCCAGGGGAGATTTCAACAGCAGCTGCTACTTCTAATACTGTAAGCAAGGAAGGAAGATGCTTTTGGCAGTGAATGCGAATGATTAGTTCAGGATGTAATTTGTATCTCAGAATTGTTTTGATAGCTCAGCATTTTCTTGGGTATTTATCTTTCCCCAAATGAAATAACAGTCTTTTCAACTTCAAATAAGTCCTGTCTATCTTGGAGTTACAGAAATGATATCATGCAAAATTCAACATTGCCACTGCTCATGTATTAAAACTTACTAATCAACAAAATATTTAAGACAAATTCAAACTCTCAAACTTCTACTTAAACCATCTTTTAAATATTCACAGATGCACAAGTCTAAGAAAAGCACAGAAGAGCCAAAGTCAGCTTTGCAAACATTGTGATCTATTGCGATAGATTCAGATCACAAAAATTCTGTTTAAGTATTTGACTAGTATTTCTCATGGCTGCTTTTAGAAGATCCCCAGCTTCAGGCCTTATTGGGTCCTCTAGACTGTTCTTTCAGATCTGCTGAAATAAGTAATTGTCATAATTCTTAGGCCATCTGATTACTGGATGTTGTGACAAAATATAAGCTAGATGAATAAGGTGAATTTTTCCTCCTTTATGCAGGTGACAGTAGTACCATGCAACTGAATCAGTGGAGAAAAAGAAACAATCAATTAAGTTATTTCTCTATGGACAAAAACAAAACTAGAGGTGAGGACTATGACTCTGGTAGCCTATGTTTTTTGGTCTTTACATGGCCTAATTCATTTCAAATTGCAGTCCCTTTGATTTTGCTGGATCAGAGGTTTCTGTTGACCTTTTCTTCATGCCTGCTAACACCAGCTTCCCTTCAAAGAAGTGCAGTGTTAATTGGAACACATTTAGTTTTTCCACAGAGAAAAATTACCTTAGGAGTACTGAAATTATTTCTTGATAGTCTTGATAGATTTTTTTTTATTATTATTTTTTTATGTTCTGCTTTGGCTTCCTGGAATAGAAAACAAGCCAGGAAGTGACTGCAATGCAGAACTGTCATTGGCAGTTCCCTGTGCTGACAGGTGACAAAGAAATAGCAATAGCTTTCTTAAATAAAAATAAATAGAATGTATAATATATTTTTCTTAATAAACTTTATTTCTTCACCATAGCAATATTAGAGCAGATATAGAAGCGTTTGATGAAAAAATGTCATTCTCAGTGCATTTAGTGCTACGTTTTTGGTGTCACTTTTTTTTCCCCTTAGGGTTTGCTTGCAGGGATCAGAGACAGGATGTTCTTTCACTAAACACTTTTCGCCTGCTGTTGTGAAAACTGTAGGACCAGAATAACCTTACCTGTTAAAATAATGTCAGCTGAAAGCTAATAACTGGCATTTGTAGTTTTCAGGCATTAATGACTGTAAGCTGCCTTTCAAGAAATACATGAAAGGAAGACTTTCCCTCTTGACATCTCAGTTGCTGTTGATTGTATGAAGGCATCTATCTGTCTGTCTGTCTGTCTGTCCGTCTATCTATCTATCTATCTAATTAAGAATAGTAGTGGATTCTGAAGAGCTGTGTGTTGTTTTGTCACCTGCATAAGGTTTGAAAAAGGAGATATTCTACCCCTAGTTTGGCAGTCATTGACAAATTTTGAATTTTCATCTCTGACCAGAGCAGGGATGTTAAATATACTTTAAGGGGTGGGGGGGGGGGGGGGCGGGGGGGGGCGGAGGGTGTTATTGTTTGTTTATTTGTTTTATACTCCTGCTTTTAATGTCTGTAAGGAATTAGATGATGGTAGTACATAAATTTTAATTTAACTATATTTGTGTTGTTGTGTTCCAAAAATAATAATTATAATAAAAAAAATACAAAAATAGAATGCAGTGTGCATGTGAAACAGTGGTACGATTATCTAAAAATATACTAGTGATTGTAAGATATAATTCAGTTCCTGTTAAAGCTAATAAGGGAAGTTATAAATTAAATCTGACTACATGCAACCATGTATTTCTCTAATAATCCTTTCCTTGCTAGTTGTGATGGATGAGGGAAGAAGCAGAGATGAACAATAGCTGCAAAAGTTCAAGCTGTCATAAAACTCATTGACCTAATTCAAGTGACCTAAATTATCTTCACTTAAGTGATACGCTTTCTTTGGGACTATAGTTGATGAGTATATCCAAAAAAAAAGAGCTAAAGAAATATACATTGTGCATGTTAAAAAGCAAATAGGATAGCTTCTTGAATTATTGCCAATTGAGAAATAGGAAAATAAGAAACTGCATCAAATTATTCTGTCTTGTTCTGAAATAAAATGCAGCTGTACACATAAATAGGGACCAAACCCTGTGTTTTGTTATGTAAGGAGTAGAATATCAATGATTACTGAATAGAAATATGTGTTATGTAAGCAACTTTAATTCTCTCTGTGGTCCTTCTCTTGTTCTTGATTTACCTTAGTAACTACTCAAGGAACTATTTTACAGGATGGAGCGTCAGGGCTACTGGTGTTCCTGTAGGGGAGGGAAGGCTGCAGAAGTCCTTGTGGACACAGTCTGCAATAACCTGTGCTACTTTGAAGCTTTGGCTGAAAGAAAAAAAAAATGGAAGAGACAATGGAATTCTTTTTCAGTCCTACCAGTTGTCCTCTACAATGTGCACAGACATGGCCTTCTGGACATCTGATGGAGAAAGCTTCGTAGGGCATGGAGAATTCTGTGGGGGTTGACCGAACAAGTGGGTTTTCATTCCTGTCTTTTGAAGATGTGCAGGGGGCAAGACGAGAGCATCTTGAGAACGTTGATGAGAAGTTCAGATACGAATTTAAAACTGTAAGATTAGAGAGACTTGCTCCATAGTATCTTGTCATCTGAAACACAGGAACAAGTCTCACCTCATCAACAGCCCACAGAACAATCAGGGCAGAAAACCTGTTACTCATTTTCTGAACGCTGATGACCTTCTTTTGAAGTAGATTTTTTTTTCCCCAAAAATGTTCTGCATCTATCAGATGCTAACTGCCATTTTCTCTTAGCTCAGCTTTTTTGTGGGTTGCCTTATATGTGGGTTTCACCTGAAATTTTGAGCCAGACACATCATCAACTGTACTGTAAGTCTACAGGTTGTTAGCTGTTTCATTTAGTAAATTGCTTAGGGCTTTTAGACCAAACTAGACCTTGACCTATTAGCATTTTTGGCTCATTAGGTCTAATAACTCTAGGCAGAGGATCTACAACAGTATTTAGCTTTTGGTTCAATCACATTGCACATTTTTATCCTTATTTGAAAGGTCTTTGGGTTCTGCAAAAGTTTCCCAACCCTTGATCTATTTGATGTTATATGCAAATGTTTTTTTTTTTTCATTCTGTTATTTTCCATTGCTATATATTCAATAACAACTCAACAGTCATGAACCTCATCCCTTGCAGATCTGTTCTTACAATTATGCATTTTAGTTTTGCTTTGAAAGAAAACAACAACAAAAAAACAGCAGGTCAACTTCCTTTTTTTTTTTTTTTTTTTTTGGTGTGTGTTTAAAACTCCAAATGGTCTGGACATAATTATATCTGAACAAGTTTCTTGGGAAATATCCCCAGGAAAGACTTTTCAGAATTTACACTGTCTAATTAGAAAAATTCTCTTCATCTTTCACCCGATTTCAAACTGAGGCGAACATTTAAATTTGTGGATGAGATCAAAACACAACTAAACCTTACATAGTCCCCCCCAGTCAGGAAATTAGTTTGATATCTTTTTAAGTAATACAATCAGAAGTTCTGAGAAGCCTGAGATTAAGCAGAAGCTTTTTCTTCATTTAAAGGCTAAACCAGAGGTAGGACATACGTCCTAACTCTCTCAGCAGAATGCTCTCAAATTCCTGAATTTCAGGCAAGAGACAGATTCTTCCTGGGATGAGACCACTGATGCACGCAGGTCTTCGTCTCATTTCTCCCCTCACATACAAGCTCACAATAGCAGACAGTGATCATGAAAAGAAATGTGTGGGCCAGAAAGATGTTTCTGGAGTATCCTCCAGATACTTCTGGAATATCCTCCAGTCTATTTCCTGAATTGTGGTAAGGAGAGGCATACCCAGTCATGCTGTAAGTCATACGTGCTACACAGATCATGTGTAATACATGCACTTTGCTATGTGTATTGCACATGTATAAGATATATGGTATTTTAACCTTGACCTAGAGACATTAATATAGTTTTCTGTTAATCAATGACTAGAAAATGTAAATATGGTGGCTTCCTATGTTGGCATGCATACAGACTGGACACTCTGGGTGTCTCTGTACATGATCCAAGATACTTGCAAAGCGAAATTGTTTTAGCAACATGGCAATAGCACTGGTGTACAATTGGTGTAATTTTATAGAACTCATGTTTAACAATAGACCAACACTTTTTAAATGTCAGTTAGAGTAACCCTAGCTGAAAAAATGACTTTCTGAAATAGATATGAACAGACTTTTGTAAGAATTGCTTCTTCCCAAGATGAGGTCCTTAAAGTAATCTTGTCTTACCAAACGGAAGAAAGACAACAATAGCTGCATTGTAAAAATGCTTACTTTGATTATCACAAGAAAGTGTTAACTCAGGGCTTATTTGTTTTCTGATGTGCAGACATGCAGTTTACTTCCAGCAAATTCTTACATAACTGTTTAGGGAAATATCACAGAATCACAGAATTGTCTAGGTTGGAAAAGACGTCCAAGATCACCTAGTCCAACCTCTGTCCTAACACTAACAAGACCTCCACTAAACCATATCACTAAGGGCTACATCTAAACGTCTCTTAAAGACCTCCAGAGATGGCGACTCAACCACCTCCCTGGGCAGTCCATTCCAATGCCTAACAACCCTTTCAGTAAAGAAGTTCTTCCTAACATCCAACCTAAACCTCCCCTGACGCAACTTTAGCCCATTCCCCCTCGTCCTGTCACCAGGCACGTGGGAGAATAGACCAACCCCCACCTCTCTACAGCCTCCTTTAAGGTACCTATAGAGAGCGATGAGGTCTCCCCTGAGCCTCCTCTTCTCCAGGCTGAACAAGCCCAGCTCCCTCAGCCGCTCCTCGTAAGACTTGTTCTCCAGACCCCTCACCAGCTTCGTTGCCCTTCTCTGGACTCTCTTGAGCACGTCCATGTCCTTCCTGTAGCGAGGGGCCCAAAACTGAACACAGTACTCGAGGTGCGGCCTCACCAGAGCCGAGTACAGGGGGACAATCACCTCCCTAGACCTGCTGGCCACACTGCTTCTTATACAAGCCAGGATGCTGTTGGCCTTCTTGGCCACCTGAGCACACTGCTGGCTCATATTCAGCTGACTATCAACCAGTACTCCCAGGTCCTTCTCGGCCAGGCAGCTATCCAGCCACTCATCTCCCAGCCTGTAGCACTGCTTGGGGTTGTTGCGCCCCAGGTGCAGGACCCGGCACTTGGCCTTGTTGAACTTCATACAGTTGACCTCAGCCCATCGGTCCAGCCTATCCAGATCCTCCTGCAGAGTCTTCCTTCCCTCGAGCAGATCGACACACGCACCTAACTTGGTGTCGTCTGCAAACTTACTGAGGGTGCACTCGATCCCCTCATCCAGGTCATCGATAAAGATATTAAAGAGAACTGGCCCCAGCACTGAGCCCTGGGGGACTCCACTAGTAACCGGCCTCCAACTGGATTTGGCTCCATTCACCACAACTCTTTTATATAGTTCATAAAAGCTTAGCTGAAAATCAACAGGTTACCAATAAGCTTGTTGTTTTTCCACCAGCCACCCCCAAAAAATAAAAATAAAATAATAATAATAAAACAAACAAACAAAGAAAAAAAACAAAACACTGGAACTCTGTAAAGGGGAGGGAAGCAGTTCTTTCAACTCACTTTCTGAAAAAGTGATAGCACTGGGTAGAATAAAGGAATCCGGCTGCATGGCCATGCCTGAAGTACAGTAGCTACTGAATTGTTAAGATGATCATTATCCAAGCATAACCAAATCTTTTGAGATTCCACTCTTTGATGCAGAAATTCAAGCTCTGAACCTGTCTCTCCCTCTCCAACCGCCAAAGGCAAGAGATATGCTATGGTGCACAGTTATTCTGACATCAATCAACTCCTAAACTGGTTAAAAAGTATTATAAAAATACATCCTTTTGTTAACATGTTTTTTACTCATGAAAGTGTTGTTCCTTTCAGAGTTTCCAGCATGACTTACAAGTGTTAGTGACAGAGCCCGTAGGCCAATATTTTAAAGTTATAGCTTTAGAATTGTAAAATAGCATGCTGCAATATGGGATAATGATTGAAGACTTTTCAGCTTTCTAGTAAGAAAATTACCTAGAGATTTCTGAGTACTCGTATGTAATGAAATTGAACTGTGGCAGTTAAGAAAAATGCTTTTAGGCTTGTGTTATATGATCAAGTCACTAGGATACGTATAAAACCCTTAACTGTAACTGCAAGGAATTGGATAGATTGGTTCCTACATTAAAGTTCCCTTTTCCCCTATGTTTTTCCACGATGTCTGAGAAAAGACAAGAAAGGAGTCCTTTTTTCCTGTCTGGTATATAGAAGGGCTGGTTTTCTAAGGGACTAAACATCATAGTGCCCAGGTGAGAGGGTGAGGAGGTGAAAGGGATGTACTAGCCTCCTTGAAAATAGCGGGGACAAACAGGAGGCTGGCAATGTGGGGTGTAGAGCTGGAGGGCACCTCTCTTCCTCTGCATAGATGGTATATAGCAGTCTCACCAGCCTGTGGAAGGCACAGCTCATTCATTGAAAAATCTACATGTCTATATTATCCATTTATATAGGATAATATACACATTTATTCTAAAGGACTGTCTCACAGGGGGATTTAATGCACAGTGTGGAGTTGAACAGTGCACAAAAGCTGTAGACATGCTTATTCCTAAGGATTGCCTCAAAGCTGCTGTTAGCATACGGTGTAGTGTTGAATGCCATAGAAAAGCCTAATCTTAAACAATTGTTTCTGTCTCCAGGGGAAAGCTTGAACTAAGGCTGGAGCTACATACAGAATAATAGGAGGGGGGGAAGAAAAAGTGCAGAGAACCCTCTTTGTATCAGGCACTGAATGAGACAGAGATCGTATGAAAGAGCAATCAGGGATGACAGCCTGTATCCCAGCATACTGGCACATCGCTCTGCAGTTCCACAAGGTGCAGAGAGCCCATCTGGCCAGTGGCACAGAGGAGGACAGCCCCAGCCCCCACTGCTGCTGTCAGTCGAGTTACCATGATCACGGATGCAAAAACAGCACGATACAGCTTCAGTCTAGTAGATCAATGACTGGTGTAGTTTACTGAAGCAACAGGAGTGCAGGTCCTTTTGTATTGCCAGTGATAAACACACTGTCTGCAAAGCACATGCAAATACCAAGAATATGACTAGCACAACCCACTACATATAAGCTAACTTATGAAACAACTCTACAGAGAACGTTAGGTTTCCTGGGGAAGCACTCAGTATAACTGAGGGTTCAGATCTTACCCAGCAGGCATCCCTGTGGGGGAGACGTTCACCCTGTTGACTGATCCCAGAAGTCAGTAATGTCCTCCTGACTTGTCTGCGATGATATCTTCCCGAGCATTTTTCCTCTCCTGAGACATTCTTACACTATTCTTATGTTCAGGTGGAGCTTGAGTTACTCTAGTCATATGTACTTAATTTTAATTGGTATAATTTTTTCTTGTTTTTGCTTTATAGGTATAGGCTCGTATAGAGAAATTCACAGTGCCATGCTCAGAGAGGGGTGGTTGCACCTTGGAGACAGGTACCCTTTGGGATGGAGGTGTGTTTTGGCATTATAATGAAATTATAATGAGCAAAGTTCACCCAGAGGACATGATTTTGTTATCAATACAGCTCAGGGTTGGCCATGCAGTCTATCAGTTCCATAGGTTCTCCATTAGAGAACCATCAGGTTCTCCATTCCTGTGGTGATATCACAGAGCCTGGTTGTGGTGTCTTCACTTCGCTCCACGCTCCATGCTATTTATCTTCGAGTCAGCACACCAGGCTCCTCTGGTGGTGTCAATACCTAAGGTTGCAGGTTATGTTGCCAAGGGGACTATCATGGAAGAGATTCCTTGCATATCTGCATATCTTTCCTCAAAGCTGTACCTTCTCTTAAGATGTGGACATATCTTTAGTCTCACTAAGTCACCTCCAGCAAATATTCCACAGGTATACTAAAATTAGAGTTCAAGATAAGTAATGGGTCTTTGTTATACCACTGGCATTCATGAAATAACTGATGTATTTTAAGCCTAGGCATATGTATTTATGCAGTATTTTGAAAAGCTCCATCTCAGGCAGCTAGTACTTGATGCTTAGGCTCCAGGAGCAGGAGTTGATTGTAATAAAGAGGAAAAAAAAAAAAAAAAAAAGGATGCAGGAATGATAGCCTACAAGTATGAGGTGAAATGAAGCATTCCAGAACGCCTACACGCCTACATAATCTTTAGTGGGGTAATGGATCAGGGTAAATCTAAATATGAGTATGGGATAGACGATTGTGCTACAACTCATCCTGGATACTTAATTGTTTTACAAGGGGATACAGATCATTAATTGTTTGATAAATGTACAGAGGATATTCTTGTTGCCTGACTAAAGTGTCCTGGATCCCTATTATTTTTCTCGTTTTCTTCTGATTCTATAGGGACACTAGCCAAGTGTCATATATATATATACATATATCACATATATATATATATACACACACATATAAGTAATGTACCTTAGGTGCTGTTTTACAACTATGCATCTATCAATATACTTCTTCAATAGATACTATATGATTTATAATGATTTGCTTATAGCTAGGTCTGTAACTGGCTAAGTCACGTTCTGTAGAATGCAACTGGATGCCTAGAAGGAATTTTAATGCTGCGGGTCTGCCTGTGTCATTCAGCTTTTTACGTTATCAGGCCACATTTGAGAAGCTATGGAACAAAAAGGAAAAAAATAAAAAGCTCAAATAAAAACCAATAAAGCAGCTCTGTATGTGACTTTTATGCTAGACCTTACAATGAAAGAAATAATAATGATGAGATGCATTAAATTAGCAATTATTCCAAAAATCCTTTTAAGACTAGCTGGAGATCTCATGTAGTAAAGGAACAATTGTGACAGGAACCATCACAACTCAAAGGCATTGGCAGAATGATTGTACAAAAGGATATTGAAAGCTAAATGAACAATTTTAGTGTGATGGACTTTAATTCATCTACCCATGGCCAGTTTCAGCAGGTAGGTATTAATTAAATGCACACCAGTTGCTACCTAACCTGTGAATCTGTTGAACTCTGACGTTTCTTTTTCTGATCTCTAAACTTTGTCTTACTTTCATGAACCATCTTATGTGTAATGATGGTTCACCTAGAATAAATTTTCAGTTTTTCCTTCTGATTCTCCTTGCATTAATGAGAGATACTATTGCTTTCTTGAGGAAGGAAGACAGCAAATATCATTTAGAAGGTTCCATTGGCAGTTATTATCAAAAGCCTAAGGAAAATGTTGTAAATTAAATACCAAATGCAGATCATACCACATTAGCAACAAAGTCTTACAAGTCAGAGACTGACAGAAAGGAGGATCATTCAGTCTTCATCCTCTGCTTGTAGGCAGGATCTGCTATTAATATTTCATGCCATGCGTGACAGAAACTTGTCTGTCCTATCCTTAGATATCTCCAAGCACAATGACCCTACTGCCCAGAAGACCCTCCCTTACCATCCTTTACATTTATTAAGATATTATCTCATTGATGCCATATGCTGGCTTGTTAGGATGCTGAAGCTGGAAAAGAACTATAGAGATGAAGAAATATTTGTGCAACTTATCCACTGTGTAGCAACATCAGCGTTGTATATTTAGCTGCCATATAGACCATCCAATTGTAACTGGAAGGGTTACACCTCAGAAACAAAGATTTTAAAGCCCAAACTGCATCATTTTGAACTTTTTATAGAAATATATTTTGCTTTCTTAAGTCAAAGGTATAGTCCCCGGCTTCTTTGGTATGTTCTATATTAATTATATGGCTGTTTTAACAGCTGTTCTTCCACAAGAGAAGAGGAAGAAAGCAGAGACTGATGCCCAGAACTCACTAGATAAAGGGAAAATATGTCACCAGCTCAAAACTGATGCAGAATTACTTCATCCCTTGGTGGGAGGGAAGGTATTATATATTGGTGTCACAGTTCCTAGCTGAGGAATTATGGTAGTTTTACTCAGCTACACAGCTGAACTCCAGCACAATTGCTCTCTTACTCCCCCTCCTCAAACAAAAAAAAAGGATGGAAAAAATAGGATGGAAAATCAGATGGAAAAGGCTCAAGATTTGAGACAAGTACAGGCAGATCACTCACTAACAATCATCATGGGCAAAACAGACTCAGCATAAGGATATTAATATAATTTATTGCCTGTCACTAGCAGATTAGAGCAGTGAGAAACTTAAAAGCAAACTACAAACACCTTCCCCCCCATCCACCCTCTTCCAATTCCTTCCCTTGAACAGTGCAGGGGAACAGGGAATAGGGGCTGCAATCAGTCTCTGACACTTCGTCTCCACCGCTCCTTCTCGGTCCCTCCCTGCCCCTGCTCCACGCGGGGTCCCTCCCACGGGATGCCGTCCTTCCCGAACTGAGCCTGCGGGGGCTGCCCACAGCCTGCCAAGAGGCTGCCCCTGCTTCCAGAACTGCTCCCACACGGCTCCGTACCACGGGGTCCATCCATCCCCCAGGAGCAAACTGCTCCAGCACGGGTCCCCCACGGGCGGCAGCTCCCCCCAGACCCCCTGCTCCTGCGTGGGCTCCTCTCCACGGGCTGCAGCTCCGGCCCGGGGCCTATTCCTGCGGGGGCTCTCCATGGGCCGCAGCCTCCTCCAGGCCACATCCACCTGCTCCACCGGGGGCTCCTCCACGGGCTGCAGCGTGGAGATCTGCTCCGTGTGGGACCCATGGGCTGCAGGGGGACAGCCTGCTCCACCAGGGGCCTCTGCACAGGCTGCAGGGGAACTGCTGCTCCATGCCTGGAGCACCTCCTGCTGCACTGACCTTGGGGTCTGCAGGGCTGCTTCTCTCACATTTTCTCACTCCTCTCTCCCAGCTGCAGTTGCACAGCATAGTTTTTTATTTGTTTGTTTGTTTGTTTTTCCCCTTTCTTTAACCTGCTCTCCTAGAGGCCCGACCAGGGTTGCTCACTGGTTTGGCTCTGGCCAGCAGGCAGTCCCACCTCAGAGCCAGCTGAACCTGGGCCCCAAAAAACATGGGGAAGCCACCAGACTCCTCCCACAGAGGCCACCACTGCAGCCCCCCTGATCCCAACCCCCTGCCACGCAAGCCCAGTGCAGCCAGCTAATTAAGATAATTAATATTTGCTGTGCTTGAAGACGTAGATTATTCCTAGGTAAATTATAATTGTAATTCTACCAACTGACTTGTACTGAGAAAGTAAGAACATGCTATGTTTATAGTTGAAAAACTTGTGTGATTTGTGAAGAGTATTGTGCCCTGTTTTGGAAAAAGATAACAGGGAAGAGCCAACCCCAGAGTGATGTATAAGGCACACTGCTACTTAATAAAATACAGCTTCAGAACTAAGGAGCATCTGCTGTAGTCTGACCCCTGTAATTGTCAGTCCATACAGAAACAGTTCATCAGGGCTGCTAACTAAATTCCCCCATGTTCACAATGTCAAATTGTTGGTAAATCTTAACATTGCAAGACACTTCTACAAACAAGGGTTCTTTGTATACTCCTCCATTATTCATGGTAAATGCTACCTAACAGTTGAATTTAGAAGTTTGTACGTTACAGTGCAAGTATCATGTCTTACAAATCAAAGGCAAGATCTGTCTTACTCTATAAGGCTCAGAACTACGTGCTGGCATATTATTTTTTCATCTGAATTCAAATCTTATCTTTGTCATGAGTAGCAGTAAGCAAGTTTTTTATTATTGCTACTATTAATTATTTACATTACAAAGGTCTATGGAGACTCAGACTAAGATCAGGGTCTCACTGCAATGAGCAAAATCGTACTGAGAGGCAAACAGAGGCAGTTCAGGACTGCTGTGAATCGGGGAAGTTCTGGGAGGTACCAGAGACGTGAGTGCCATGTTCAGATCCTTAGGAGAGGCCAACACACCTAGGCCCTCAGCCCCTAGCTAGCTTTGTGAGCCTGTGGGGAGACCACATGTAGCAATTACTCTACATTCCTCCATTTGCCTATAACCTTTCCTGTCCTTTAAGAAACTGTTGCATCGTAAAGTAAATTGCAATGCAGTTTTCTATTAAATAAATAAAATTTAGTTATAGATGTAGCATACAGTACACATGCAGGACAATGCTAAATAGCTATTCAGCAATCATCCCTTGAAAGGAAAGGGTACCTGCCCAATGACTGCATAATTTTTTACAAAACTATGTGCCTACACAACTACATATATGTTCCAAGACAAACTTGCACGTATTACTTTCAAAAAACTTTGATTTTTTTTCATATTTCCGGTGGTTTACCTAAAATATAGAAGAGAATAGAACCTATTGTGTTTGTAAAGCACTAGGATCTCTCTTCTTCTGCATGTTTTTTCCCCCTAAGTTGGGAGAGACATAACAACTTCTTTTTCTTTATAATGATGAGTCTTTTTACTGATTATACTTGTGTTTATATTGCTGCCTCAGGTAAGGAGGTACTAGATGAGAAAAAAAAAAATAAATCACAGTGACCATGTCTGTTCTGGAAAAAACCCTAAACCCACCTGCTGGTGATTTGTCATCTTGTTTACAAGTTAGCTAAGCTTTGCTTTTAAAAGGGAGAACAGTTCACTCCTTTTATGATTTTATAAATTATGTTTGAAAGCAGTTTTTGTTTCTGTCATTTGGTGCAGCTGTGCAGGGAATATGTTGGAGAATTTGATATACTATTGACATTATTTTATGAAAGCAATGTCAGGTTTTATTTGTGCAGATGATAGCTAAGAGACCCAAGTGACTGTCAGTTATTACTTGGAACATCAAAGAAAATAAGCAGATGGGCATGAAATACACCCAAGTATGGGACAAGAAACTCATGCCAATTTGTCGTACACTGTGTCGAGACATAAGGCATTTAATGGCATTACAGCTTTCCGGACCAGGTGCATTCTCTTAAATTGGCTAGTTTTGTTTAACCAAGAAAATAACCAACCAAACAACCAAAACAGTTATTTTGAGAAATTCTTCAGACCAGGATAACCAGTACCTCTGCAAATGTTTATCCTTACATGCTATGGGAGAAAGGGAAATATGTTCCAGAGCACTCCATGATAGCTTCATTTATAAAATGTACAAAATGAGTATCTGAAAATTCAAGATGTTACTACATGGTAGCATCCATACCAGTAAGTACCTATGCTTTGGAACATTGACTTGATCAAACCTGTTTTTTATATTGCATTTTCCAGAGGTGGCAGCATGTCTGACACTTCCCACCATTTCTGCATTGTTAAACTTTCATGTTCATGTATAAAACCCATAGGTGGCTGTAATTTACCATTGAAGGTTCATCATGTATTTTACCTATGCCTGTGTCAGTGGAGTAGGTAATTAAAACATTTGAACTGCTTGTTTTTTATCTCCTGAACAAGAAAATTCTTCACAAGAGTCATAAATCCATAACAAGAGTTATCATCCCAGGAAAACTGATGGAGTAAATTTTTGAGGAAAGTGTCCTGTGTTACTCATTTTTTTTAACAATCTTCAAATAATTTTGAACAGTGCTGAGCTGTCACATGCAGGCATACTGATGATACAGGGTTGTTTTGCAGTTAAAGGGAAGGGAAAGAAAAACAAATGTGAAGGTGTTTCAGGCACTGTAATGAAGTCTGATTTGGTCATTTTTAGAGATGCGCAAAACATACTATAATAATGAAACAAGCTAGTTTATACTGAAAGAAGAATATGTGGGTTGTTTTTTTGTGTGTTTGTCACATAGATGGTTTCAAAAATTCTATTAAATATGTACAAATTTAGTGAAAATGTGGGTTTACTAGGAATACATGTTCTGTGGGTTATCTCAAGCATTGCATTCAAATTTCATGAATTATAATTTTAAAAAGGTATGAGTTGTAAGCTCATATTTATTTAATTTTTATCTTACATATTCTTTATTTTTCTTTAAAACCAGAGTTACATGAAGTATTTATTTAAAATATGAAAATCTTCATGCACAACTGTGACTGAAGAAGCTGACACTTCAAACCAAGTGTTAAGTATTGTTGGACTGGACTTGGTTTACAATTGCCAGTGCTGTTCACAATAATTTTCTAACTTCAGAGATCCAAAAATTGCCTTAAATAATTAATATCCATACTTGAATTACCAGAAAATTAATGGAAAAGGGATAATATGAAAGTCTTCATGTATTTTTGATGGTTGCAATAATGTTTGTACTTACATAAAAGGAAGTGTACTGAGAATCATTGTAAATTTACCTTAGGTACTGTAGAGTGTGAGAAACTTAAATATTCTGTTTTGGCTTAACTTATTCAAAGTAGAGACCTGCTGAACATCAGCAAAATCAAAATCAAAATGTTACTACCATCCAACTGTAAGTATAATCTGTCCTATTTACAGCTCATGATTTATTTTATGGCATCAGCAAGGAAATATTTTGGGTTTTGTTTAACTGAACATATAAGGCAAAACGAACTGTGATGTAAAATATCACAAATCTATCAAAGCTGATAGATTTATATATGCTTGCATGAAATCTGAACCTATATTTCATATCATCTCCAGATTATCATGTCATCAAATCAACCAGTTACAATTCCGGTTGCTGCTGACAAAACTGCTACACATAATGCAGCCTGTAATATAAAAGGGTCCTCTTAATATTGATAATATATGGGATTTCTGCCAATGTACTATGTTACTACTGATTGATTATATTCTAACTGAGAAATGGTTGAGTATATTAAAATCCATGGAAAAGTGGATGTTTGGCTCCACTGTATTTCAACCCCTAGATTTAAACCAATATTAGCAGAAAAAAAAAAAAAAAAAAGAAAAAGAAAAAAGACTGGTTTACAAGCAAGTATGTTTGCATGAGCAGAACAAGTGGGATGGATCTCTTTAACTTGCACTTCACAAAGAGCCCGAGGGTAGATCGGTTTTGCTGTTTCAGAATCATTCCAGCTGGGAACAACAGATGCACAAAGGAATCCCTCTATATCCGCAGTCATCTAAAGGATGCTTCCCGTAACAATACTGTTACTTCCTATAATATCCACAAGTGATAACTCTGCCTTGTGAAAAAACTCAAACCTTAGAGAGAAGTCCTCCTTTGTACAGTATTAGCTATCAGATTAACATAAAGGAGGTGAAGATTGGGACAGGGAAATGACCAAGGTAAATCAGGCTGATGAATACACAGACAACCATTCAATAATTTGTCAGAAAGAACAAGTATCATCTGCTGAGCACTTATTTTCAATGTCTGTGTCTTCCTCAGTCATAGAATCATAGAATCTTGAAATAGTTTGGGTTGGAAGGGACCTTAAAGATCATCTAATTCCAACCCCCTGCCATGGGCAGGGACACCTCCCAGCAGACCAGGTTGCTCAAAGCCCCATCCAACCTGGCCTTGAACATCCACAGGGATGGGGCATCCACAGCTTCCTGTTCCAGTGCCTCACCACCCTCTGAGTGAAGAATTTCCTCCTTATATCTAATCTAAATCTACCTTCCTTTACTTTAAAGCCATTACTCCTTGTCCTGTCACTACACTCCCTGAGAAAGAGTCCTTCCCCAGCTTTCCTGTTGGCCCCTTTTAGGTACTGGAAGGCCACTGTAAGGTCTACCTGGAGCCTTCTCCAGGCAGAAGCACCCCAACTCTCTCAGCCTGTCTTCATGGGAGAGGTGCTCCAGCCCTTTGATCTCATGGCCTTCTTTTGGACTCGTTCTAATACTTCCATGTCCTTCTTGTGCTGGGGAGCCCAGAGCTGAACACAGTACTCCAGGTGGGGTCTCAGAAGAGCAGAGCAGAGAGGGAGAGTCACCTCCCTTGACCTGCTGGCCACGCTTCTTTTGATGCAGCCCAGGATATGTTTGACTTTCTGGGCTGCAAGTGCACATTGCCAGCTCACAGTGAGCTTCTCATCAACCAGCACCCCCAGCTCCTTCTCCTCAGGGTTGCTTTCAATCCATTCTCTGCCCAGCCTGTATGTGTGCTTGGGATTGCCCCAGCCCAGGTGCAGGACCTTGCACTTGGCCTTCGTGAACTTCATGAGGTCCACACAGGCCCACCTCTCAAGCCTGTACAGGTTTCTCTGGATGGCATCCCTTACCTCCAGTGTGGAGGGACCACACCTGCACCATACAGCTTGATGTCATCTGCAAACTTGCTGAGGATGCACTCAGTCTCACTGTCCATGTCACCAACAAATGTTAAACAGTGCCAGTCCCAATTCTGACCCCTGAGGAACACCACTCATTACTGATCTCCAACTGGAGCCGTTGACCGCAACTCTTTGAGTGCAAGCATCCAGCCAATTCCTTACCCACCAAGTGGTCCATTTGCCAAATACGTCTCTGAAATTTAGAGACAAGGACATCATGGGGGACAGTGTGCTTTGCACAAGTCCAGGTAGATGATGTCAGCTGCTCTTCCCCTCTCCACCAATTTTGTAAACCCATCAAAGAAAGCCACCAAATTTGTGAGGCATGATCTGCCCTTAGTGAAGCAATGTTGGCTATCGCCAATCATGTCTTTATTTTCCACGTGCACTTGTTTACACTTAATCACTTTGATTATGTTTTCAAAGGGTTTGCTAGTACAACCTGAGACTTGGTACATCAGTGATATTCAATATAGCTGTTAATATATCAAGGAACAAAGGCTGCCAGGAATAGATGGTATGTGGAATATGCGTATAGATTCAGGGAAGAAGATCAAAACTATCCATGATGATTAATTGCTTTCAAAGGCAGAGAAGGTTCAGGAAAAGAAAGCATTTCTTTCAGACCAGATATTTCAGTCCGAGCTCTGAACAGTACTACTTCTTAATATTCATTATCTCCATCATCACTGAAAATCATCTGTGGTCCTGACACCTATTTCATCAAAAACTAGGATGCTCAGGCTGGCTATGGCTATTGCTTCTGAAAGGGTGTAGGAGGGCTGTTTATGTCAGTGGTACCTGTTAGGGCAGGGTCATTCCACCTACTGTCCCTCAGTTTGATTATGCCCCTAAATGTGGTCAGAGTGACAAGACTGCCTCCTGCTTTTCTGTCTCAGCTCCACCACCCATAGCTAGGGTGTCTTAGGTCTAAGGCTGTCAGCTCATGAAGTAGCAAAATGTCAGCCCTGAGCTGTGTCTGCCAGCACCTGAGTTAGGAACATGCAAGTTATAGGCATTTGGAGAAGATGTTCAAGCTCAGATCTTCACCATGCACTTCCAACCACTGCCGAAAAAATGCCAGCTTATAACTCTCAAGAGTCAGGTTCTCTGGTGCAAACAGCCCATAAAATTGACTAGAAACATAATCCTCAACGCGAGCGAGTGCTAAATAAAAGGGTGAAAAAAAGAAGTACAAGAAAAAAAAAGATTAAAAAAACAACTATAAGCTATAGGGCACATATTCATAAAATCAAAAAATGTTAATGTCAGAATGTGTTAGGGGAGCACCTTGCAATTCTTGACTTTTGCTCTGACATTTTACACCAGCTTGAACACAAACTGTTAGGGTTTTGTTTGTTTATTTGTTTGTTAGCTGACATTGAAAGTATTTTCAGAAACAAACAAAATACACAGCATTTCTGCAGCTGGTGTGCAAATACCCTTTTTGGAACTGTAATATTCTTGGGATTTTTTGGAATTATAAAACCATCTTCAGACTGGATGAAAAATGAGCAGCTCTAAAAGAACTAAGTTTGACAGCCTGAGGCCACATTCACAGAACTTTTCAAATATTCTGCAGAATGACAAATTTGCAAAACAGAAAAAATACCAAAATATGTCTCGACAACGAACAATATTTTGTCCTGCTCTTTTCCAAATATCACCTCTAACACTGGCTGAAAAATATTTCTTGAATAATGCATTTGGAGAATGAATTTTCTTTGAATGTGCTAGTTCATGTTTCTTTTATTATTCAGTCAGCTACTCAAATAATACGTGTCAAATGTAACAATAACAATTCTGTATGCTTTTCAAGTAATGATCAGACACTTCTAATTACTACACTACATGAGCACAATGTGGGAATTCCCGAAAATCAAATCTCTCTGTTGATTAATTCACATCAACATAGTTTTGTGTATGTCATATATAAGATTCTCAGAACCAAAAGAATCAAAAGTCAGAGGCCTAGTAACATTTGTAGCCATATGGCAAATTTTAATAAGAAAGTAGTTCACACGTCTTTAAATAACATGCAGAAATAATTTTAATTTTCAGCTAGAAAAATTTAGACTAAGTCTGTAGAGAGAGGTAGGGGTTCCTTAAGAGGGCATAAGAGGCTGCCCCAGGACGATATGCATTTTCCTTCCCAGAGGTTTAGAGAAAGGGAAACATATCTATTTGGGAGGAAGCATTTTGCAGAGAAATTATAGGGAACTCAATGTGGAGAAGCATTTTCAGGAGAATTTGGTGCCAAGAGAAAAACAGAAAAGACTGGTGAAAGGGAAGAAATAAAGGGAAAATCCAGATGCCTCAGCTACTGCTTCACTAAAAAGCTAACAGGAGTTTCACAGAAAAAGTAGAGGTGGTCTTGATTGTCTGAGATTTTCTTCCTCCTTTTGGTCATCATAGAGAATTATTTGTGACACTGAGTTTTTTACAGAGCTCAGCAGTGAGGTGCTACACAGTCTATTTGTTAATTCATGTGATCTGCAATGATTTTCTTTCCGACATGTTTTTCTTTTGGACTGCAATGCATTTTAAGAGGATGCTATGAATTAGTTTGCTTCAGATATATCTATTACAGAAAGAGTTGTGAAGGAGCATAGGGAGATTGTTCCTTCAGTGCATTTGGGAGTGGTATGAAATTCCATACAAACATGAGCATTTACAAAAAGCAGAAGTCATACAGGAAATTTATTTTTATTGTACAATATCCTATGGAGTCCCCTGGCAGATTTGCTTTGTGAGGGCTTGGCTGGACATGCAAAGTTGTTTAATTTTTGTTGTTATGGAGAGAAGTATTTGCTTTCCAGAATTGCTTCTGCTGTTTCCAGTCTCAGAGAGGTTCAGAGACACCAACCTGAAAATTGCAGTGCTGTGTCCCTGACCCTGCTCTGGGCATGGCAGTGAGAGCACAGGCATACAAAGTGGCGCTGCTTCTGAGGTGTCATGCTTACAAGCATAACTTCTTGTTTTAATGTAGGTTATATACCTACCTTCCAACCTTTACAAATTATAATATAATGCATATCTATGTTCCTGGTCAGTCAGGACTAGGCTTCTTTGAGAGGCATTTAAATCCACTGCAAGGGCCACCATTTCCTTCTTTTTATTTTTTATTTTTGCCTACACATAGCTGTGGCACCACAAATGCCAGCCCAGTACCTCATCCTGAGGAGCTGAGCTCCATACTGCACAGCTCTCCAATGACTTTGGGAATTTTTGAATTTTTGATTTTTTTTCTTGTTTTCCTTAGTTTGGGCCCACGTGGAGTTTCCACGATCTGTAAAGCCTCATGCATGATGTTCACGCCATGCTGCCTGTCTGGCAAACCCTAGGGGGTGAGGAAAGGCAGAGCTGGTGCCTGCTGCCTGCCCCACTCCTCTGAAGGTGTGTTAGCAGGGAAGAGTAACAGGAAAATTACCAACACATTTGGGGACTGAAACACTGCCTGGCCTTATGTAGACTTCTCAAAGAAAAATGTTGCAGGTTCTCTGTGGTCTTCTCTCTCACAGTGTGCATTCTATTACATTTCAGCAGAAAGTGACCCTTTAAGTTTGCAGTCCATTGATTTTCCTCATGGTTGAATAGGAGGGAGGAGAAAGAAGGGAACCATAAATAATACAGAGATGTTGCGAGGACATATTTGTTATAGTGCTTAGATACAACAGCGGTGAGCAACAAAGACCCAAATACAGTAAATAATGTATTAGGTTTGTGGCAGATTATTTTCACATTCTTCTCCAAAATTGGTCTCTTCTACCCATACAAGAGAACACAACCTCAGTACAGGAAAGCACAATCTCATTTGACACTTGAAACTATGGAGCAGCTTACTGAAATAGCACAGGTGATCGTGTCCACGGAGGAACCTGCAAGGCTTTACACAGAAGGTGTGATTCACCTCACTGGTCAATTTCTCCTAGCATTATTCAGGACAAGTTGTATTTGTCCCTGCAGATGTTCTTATTGCAACAGATGACTTTGTGGAATGTGCCATCTAAGAGCCTGCTTGGAATAAATAGTTTCAGAACTAACAAGAACAGCTTGTGAAGGGAGCAGTCTTGAAGATACAGAAGTGCTTAAAATATGTTCATGAATTTCCATGCTATAGGAAACATTTGTTTCTTTTCTCCTCACGCATATTAAAATGCAAGGCAGCACAGCAGAGCTGCTGTTAGCGCTGTTCCTTAGCTGATGTTCATGGTATAAGGTTATTTCCACCGTGTACACAGTTTTAGCTGCACTACAGAGCTACTTGATCTTTTGGATGTGTTACTCGGGGACTAAGTCATCAACTATTAAAGACTTACCAGCATCCATTAAAGACATGAGAAGGATCTCAGCTGGAACATATTTAAAGCCAGGAAGATTATCCATATTTTTTCAACTTGAGATAAACCACCTTCACTTGTTTTAAAAGAGATCAAATCTCCTAGGTATTTCTGCTTCTAGAAACATGCTTGCCAGTAGTCAGAAATGTGTCTGGTTTATGGGAGATGCGTAGGGACTACTTTCGAAATCTTTCTTTAGAGCACTAAAGAGGAATCAGACCAAATCATTGGGAATTTTCTGAATAACTGTTACATATCTAGCAGCTGGACAGTGGCATGATATAGATACTGGTTAAACAAAATCTTGAGTTCAGTATTTTTTTCTCAGGTAAAAAGTCAACCCATTAACTCTTTAAGTAAAGCAAAAACTTTTCTCTCACATTCTCGCTTCCTTATAAGCACAAATTAGCAACAAAAACCATAGCCAATATTTTATTGCTTTTCACATTCTTCATGTTCCAGACATTTAAAAACATCATTTTTCATCTCAGCTGAACTCTAGCTATGAGAAATGTGATCAAATACTACAACAGTAACAGAATGGCAAAAGATATAAAGCAAGAGGAGGGTATTTTTGTGTTTCATCATTAGAAAAAGGAGTCAAGGAGAAGCTGGTGGTTTTGAGTGGGGAGTCTGAGCGATGTTGGAAGTCTATAACGAACAAATTTCCCCTTTCTCGAGCTCTCACTGGCAGGAACAGGAAAACAGAGGCAGAGGCCTTCCAAGAACAGGACAGTGAATAATTGTAGAGCACAACCTTGGTCCTATTTCTAACTGGTGTTAGTCAAACGACCTGTGTTATCTACTCCAGGGCTTGTGGTTAAGAGCTCTCGACTTCTATTCCACTGAAGCCACGAGGGGTCCCTCATGGCCTTCAGAATGGTCATTCTAAAAACTTCTCAGACTATTTTTGATAAATAATGTGTGCAATTATACAACTGTATTTAAGAAGATACTAAATGGTCTGCATGCAAAAATCTCAGCTTTTTACTGGATTTAACCAAAAAAACAAAAAACTGACTCTGAATCACCTGCATGTCCACCCTATGGCTATTGAAAAAAGAACTTGCACAAAATGTGTGTTAGAATCTCTTGGCAAGGCAGAAAAGAAGTTGCATATTTGCTGGATAAATTTTTCAGCTATAGTTCATCCATATGAAAACATAATCCCATAAATGGGGTTTGTATCAGCAAATTGTATAGATGCCAATCAAGGTAATAGCAATACTCTTTGTGAGCTGTTTTAATATATGAGAGCAGGATTTTTTTCACCTAAGACTGATAAAGCATTCTTATGATTCTTATGACACAAATACTTGTTTGAGAACATCTTTTTTTTTTTCTTTCTTTTTTTTTTTTTTCTTTTTTTCTCTTTGGACATTTTTAGGGACATTTTTGTCTGGCTGCCAGATTTCCAGAGCTAAAATGATACATCAAACTCTAAGTGATAGGAAAATGACAGTTAAATTAAAGAGATTCACTACATTAATTTTTATTTCAATTATATGGAAACATAATCTAGTCTGGGAAATATATGAAATTGCTTAGGGTCACAGAGTAACCCACTTCAGGTGCAAGTTACTAAGGTATAAGTTACAACAAGTTCAACATCACTCTGCAGTAGAATCTTTTGGTATATTTCACTCATGATTACTCTGTTTTGGGTTAAAGCAGCACTAGGCATGTTATGATATTGTTCTGTCTAAAAAAAAAAAAAAAAAAGAGGTTATTTTCCAATTTTTTCACAAGATTATGTATCACCCTTCTGTCATTTCTTATTTTGGCTCTCTCAGCATGCCCAGCAGTCAGAATAACAGATTTTATTTTTTTTTTGCTTTTGGAGGAGACTTTCTTAAAGGTAATACTTTGCCTTTGCTCTGTAAAATCTATAATATGCCTGGCCAGAACAATACAATCAATAAAACAAGCACTGAAATAGGGGTGGATAATAATATTTTCTTGGCAGTTTGGAAAGAAAAAGAAACAAAACAAACAAGCACATTTGTGCCTGTGGCTGTCTGAAGTATTTGATGCTAACTGAAACTGGTTGTTTTCCCCTGAAACACAGACTTTGCTCCATTCTTTTTGGAGTTTTGTATGTTCTCATACTCCATCTCTGGGATGCAGTAGAGCAATTGAACCCCTACCCATCAGTTTTATTGCAGAAGAAGAAAGAATGTGTGGATTACTTGTATGTATCACTACATTACCTTTCATTGCCTCAGGTATTTTTACAATGAAATTTTCTTCATGATATATAAAAGCTTGCAACAGAATTTTGGAGTCGCAAATGAACTACAAAGCAGCTTGAGAGTGAAAGATTTTTTGTGAAGATGTCAAGAAATTTGGAAATAAAAATAGGAAGACAGCAGCAAGATAAATGCTTTCTGTAGATTTCGATTATCCCAAAGTGGCTACACTTAGAAAGAAAAGCTGTAAAATAAAATTGTCTCATTCTTTGATGCAACCAAATCACGCTAGTATGTTTTAAATATATTAGAAGCTGAATCCCTCATATGGGAAAAAAAGACAAAAAAAAAAAAAAAGTTAATGCAAACACAAAAAATGTAGGACTGTAACCTCATGAAATAGTTATGAGTAAGAAGCTTGGTATTCAACATGAAAAGATGCACAGTTAGAAACCAGATACTGCTAGGACACATCAGACTTTATGAATGAAGGCATGACAGAAGACTTTCAAGGATACAAATGGCATTTATCCTTCATGTGTCTGCTACCCAAGCCTTTGAAAAAGGTCCCATCAAAGGGAGAGACATTTATTTAAATTTATTTTTATTTAATTATTTTTTTTTCTGCCCAAATATGCCCAAATATGAGGTTGTAAAGAAAACCATACAACCCAGTCAGGTAAGGAGACATGGCAAAGCAGTCTGTGATCTTAAGCTCAGGAAGTCACAGGAACAATTTAACAGCCAGAAGCTTGGGAATATATGCCAGTAAGGATAGTTCATTTAGTAACTAAACTGCCATGAATTTTCATCACTTTCAAGTGATTCTTACAAATTTCTGATACATTTTACTTTACATCTGAGCCTCCAGCCTCACTTTGTGGTTTTCTGATATAATTGGAAATACAGTTGTAGAAGGATGGAAAACCATCTTCTAAGCTCTGGGAAGTCAGCCTGGATGCAAACAGTTTTTATAACATTCAGAAATGCAGGATGACAAGGCTGTAGCAATGATGCTTCCATGGTTCTGGGCACACTTGGTGGGAGAAACACACCAAACACATCTCGCAGACACAGAGTCAGCAAATCAAGCATCAGGATTGTCAATGTTCAGAATTAGTAGATTGACTTATTTTTTTTTTCAAAGTATCAACATGAGAAAAAACACAAATCTGGATTTTTTTTCTTTTTCCCCCAGCATTTGGGGATGGCCTGTTTTTGCAGGTTAACTCAAGCAGGCTGTATAGGAAGTTATTTTACCTCATCATGAGTTATAGCCCCTAGCTATAAATTGATGCTAAAGAAAAAACATCAGGAACAAAAGGATCGACTTTACAGTGATTGTCACTGAAAAACACGCCTGGCCACAATTTCTAGAACATAAGCATGAGAAAATGTAAGAAAGATAATCCTAAAATGATCAGATAAAAGTGATGGCATTGCACTTCTGGCAACCTCAAATCAAAAGGGATGGCGTTAGCAAAGAGAGGGGGAGAAGAAAGACCAAACTTCAAGCACAGCTTGAGAAACTCTCTTCTGGGCATGTCACACTGTCTCTGGAAGATGCCCAAGGTGATTGCTTTTCCCCTATATTTAGGAAAAAATTGTCTTGTTTGTCATGCAGATAAAGGCACATTAGAGTGGACTCAAATCAAATTGACAGCTTATTTTGTGAGCATTTTTGAAAGTCAAGGATTAAACTTGATATACAGAAGCCGGGTGTTCTGCGTGAGCCTGATTTCCATCTCTGGTATGAAGATGGAGTTTATCTCCAAGAGCTGACATGATCGATAAGCATGGTATGTCAAGAAAGAGTCCAAAAGGCTTCTGTACAGAAACACTGCCTTAAGGACCTGCAGGAGTCCCAGGAGGATACTGTCACAGTCCCAGGTGATTCCCTCCTTCTCTTACCTAGCAGGCAAAAGTTGATCTGGTGGAGTTAATATATCTGTCTATTCAGAAAGCCTTTGAATTTTTTTTATTTTTTTTTTAAGTTAAAGGTTATTAAAGAAACAAAATTGCCATGGGACTAGAAGAAAGATTGTTTTATTGACTGAAGTTTATTAACGGGTAGGAAGCAAAAATTATGTCTTAATGATCATCTTCCTTGATGGGGGAAGAATCAGCAATCGGGTCCCCTAAGGATCAGTGCTGGAAGTGATTTTATTCAATAACATCATAAATGACTTGGAAAATAATCCAACAATGAAATCTCAACATCTTAGATAATGTAGAGATCTTGATTCCATCAGTAATAAAAATAAAAAATAATAGTTAAAAAACAAAAACCAAAAAAAATAATTGATGCCAAATGTAAGGCAAAGGGAAAATAATCTAAGCTCTACCTACCTGGGGCTGAAGCTGGTCCTGGTGGTTTTACCTCAGGTTATTGGAGTTGTCATTGGCAGTTCTCTGAAATCCTCAGCATACTGTGTAATGGTAACTGAGACAGCCAACAAAATTCTGGGCATCTTTAGGAAGAAGGAGAAAAAAAGAAAATGACCATCATTTTGCCACTATTTTGCCACTAGAGGTGCACCTCTAGGCACGTACTCTTTAGTACTGCAAAGTCACAAGGAGACAAAAAAGAGAAGGTGCAGAAAGGACAACCAAATGATAAAGAAAATGGAGCAACTGCCTTATAAGGAGAGACTACAAGATCTGAGAGAGAGTTCATGTTTTATAGTGTTGCACCTCGGGTAATAAGTAAAGATCCAATTTCAAATTTTTTGCCTAAATCAGGTAGAATACAAAGCTGAACTGGGTTCATGTCCCTATCCAGCAGGCTGTAGAACAGCTCATAGACATTTCTGAATTGAGAAGTCTGGGCTTTGATCTGTATGCATTTCACTATAATTCTGCTTCTTAAATATTATCAATGATTTTGAATTTGAGGTAACACAAAATTAAAGTAGATTTTATTCTCCATGAAAATAGTTCTCAGCTAATAAGAAATGGAATTTCTACCCTCCTGCCAATCAATACCTGATTACATCCTGAAACAATGCTTTCTTCTGTCCCTAGCCATATGGACGCCTTCAGTACTGAATTCCCAGTGGAACTCAGGATATTGAATAAATAAGTAAACAAGCATAGGAGCTCCAGGTCCCTGAGAAAATATTTAAAAATTGTCCTTTTAGTGGTCATGTTCACAGTGATGAGAGAACTCTCACCTTTTAAGGTTATCACTATGATGTGTTTGCTAGCAGAAGCAACAGGCAATTTCCCTAAAAAAAAAAAAAAAAAAGAAAAAAAAAAAAAAAAGAGAGAGAGAGAGAAGAAATTAGGAAAATTCCATTGTCTGTATCTTTCAAAGTGCATTTTATTCTGGCTTTGCAGGTTTATCCAACAAAATGCATAAGTATGGAATCTGCCAGAGCTAATATTTCAAGGTAGATTCCTAAGTGCAATAATCAGACAGGTGCTACAGCAGCATAAACAGGCATGAGTAATCAGACAAAACAAAAAAATAATTCTGTGACCAAGAGAAATAAACCAATGTCCAGGAATTGAGAAATTGTTGCTTGTCAGAATGACAGCTGGCATCTTTAGTCATTTCTATTTTATCCCCAGCAGAATTGTCTATCCTGTTTGTTGTTGTTGTTTGTTTGTTTTTTACTTCACTGAGGATTACAGACAAGGAGGATATTCAATATTTGGCCCCAGTTTTCTACACTCTTGAGACAGTGGATCCCTCCTCACCAAAAGAAAACAAAAGTTAAAATGCTTTTCCAGTGACTCTTAACTAAGTTCCATAGCTGCCAAAGTCCTGGTAATGATACAGAAAATTCTTTTGAAATACAGAATGGAAACTTTTCCTGAGTGACTTGATGAGCACCAATAACTAAAGTTCCTTGGCATCAGAGGACAAAATTGAGTTTTACATCTGCGTAAGATTCAGGTCAGACACATGGTAGACCAAAAATTTGGCATTGTTGCAATGTACTTAAATGTTTGCAACTATGTGGGGCTGGTATCATTAGAGGTTTTTGTGCATTTTTTTTCCTTTAGGGAACAATGTTTTCTCACCAGCTCTGCATTTGTTGGTAGGCAGTAGGGAGCAGCAGGGGCACATGTGGGGCTGGAGAGTCCCCATTGACCATGGGAGCAGGGGTAAATGGGGCAACCCACTGTCCCCAAACAGGGGATGGGAGTGTAGGTGTGCAGACATCTGCTATGGGTGTAGGTGTGTGCAGGTGTGGGGTGTGAACATGTGCACACATGTGGGATTAGAGGTTTTTGTGATTGGTTCTAGAAGGGTGTTTTGAAGGTTGTAGGTGTTGATTAGCATTTCATAAATTGCACTTCAATGACTGCCAGCTAATTTTGAGTACTTAATAAAACAATAAACCACTTCAGTCCTGTATTGGTTAAGCTATGAAAACTGAGCAGAATTTTCTGTGATACAATTTTGGTAGAGAACATAGGCAGTCTATTCGACTAACTCAATCAAGGTTTGGGTAGTGAACTTGCTGGCTTCTGGGTCAGTAATTTGAAAATAAAAATAGATAAATAAATAGATGTGTATAGATGTGTTACTGGTGCTTCTGGAGCTTTAGTAGAATGGCCCTGGATAGAAGATTGAGGCAGGAGGAAATAAAGGGTCAACCCTTACTTTCTACTAGTCCCAACCAAGGTACAAATTGGCAGAAGTAGCTGTGAAAATCCATAATCCTAGTCTTTGGGACAAGGACCAGAGAGGACTGATATTCAATGATGGGGGGAAACTGTGTTCTGAATTAGCTAAAGTGAAGAAAACTCAGTTTGTGCTCAGTAATTAGCAACCGCTCTTTCAGAGGTGGGGAGGAGGCAATTATGAAATGGGAGGAAGAGAATTGGCAACTGAAGGAATGTGTGACTGGTTACAAAGCAAGGCAGATGTTTACAGGAGGTGGCTGAGTGTGCCGAGGCCAGGAAGACCACCACCTTCAGCTTTCCCCTGGACTGAGGGCTGAACAGTCCTACACCATGGCTGAATGGAGCAGTGCTGCTGTCTTCAGATGACTGAATCTGAAGCCAAAGAAACCAAGAGGCACCATCACCACCATCTCCAGTACAAAAGCTGGAACTGTCTGACTCAGATTATTTCTGCAAGATACAAGTTTAGTGTGGGAATCATGCAAAGGAGGTAAAATTTCACTAAGTACAAGAGCTACCAACACCACAGAATTAAGCACCAAGAATAAACCAGGAATAATTTTGCAGTATAGCAGAAGCAATCAATAGTGGCAAAAGGAAATGCTATTAGGGGAAAAAAAATTAGTAACTGTAGCTTTAGTTAGCCTTAGGAGGTAGCTTGATAGGGCAATATTGAGCAACAAACCCCGGATCAAATTTAAGGTATATTGTGATCCTAAAACAGTGGTTAAGAAGACTGATGTTAAAAAGTCCTGGGCATCATCATTGCGAGGAAGAGGAGGAGGTGAGATATATATGGGCATTCAGAGTTAATATATTATTCAAATTAAGTTTAACAACACTACAGTAAGGAATGATATTTTAGCATGATGTCAAAATCATAAAAATAGATCATTTGTGATAAGAATGAAAGGCTAGGGGATTTTATGAAAAGCAAAACAGCTGCCAAGTACTCTCAGTGTTTTAGAAGACGTCCATATAGAAACCAGATGGGAAACCTTCAGGCCCAAGTTGTAATAAAATTACACACACACACCAAAAAAAAAAAAAAAAAGTCATTAAGTGCAGCTGTCATGCTAGCTGGTGTGTAAGCAATGAAACTAAAATTTTGATTAGAACAAAAATCATCTGATGCCACCACTACAGCAGTTTTTGATTTGGAAGGCAGCACAAATGATTTGTTAAAGAATGTACAGTGCTATACAATGCAGCAGCTCAGTATGGAAATGCAAGTATTCATGCCTCAAGCACAGATAGAGCAGGAGAAGGAGCCACTGGACTGCGGGGGAGAGGTAAGGCAAGTGCCTTTTGTAGTTATGAAACAAGGTAAGTGTCAGCCTAGGGTGGGTCTGGAAAATAACATGTGCAGGAAAAGGGCAGCTAAATCTCCAACAATGCTGGTTAAACACACTGTTACCAAAACACAGTGAAATTGTTTGCTCCACAGTGCCCTCAAGACCATGACTCTGTGTTGTCTGTTATACAAGTTGATATAATTAGTTTAAGAAATTGTGAGGTATATGGGAATAGAGAGTGGCAGTGTACAAAAACAATGTTAAAAATGATCCTGCTTTGGTTAAACTATGTGAACACAGCAATTTTAATTTAATTTAATTATTTTATTTTATTTTATTTTATTTTATTTTATTTTATTTTATTTTATTTTATTTTGTTTTGTTTTATTTTATTTTATTTTATTTTATTTTATTTTATTTTATTTTATTTTATTTTATTTTATTTTATTTTTATTATTTATTTTTTGCAGTGACATTTATCCACTCAAGTTTTGAGGGTTATTTTGATTTTTTTTTTTGTTGGAGTTTTTTCCTTTTATTTATTTATTTAATTTTAAATTCTGTTTATGTGTCATGCCAGTCAGTATTGTGACAAAACAAACAAAAATAAATGAACACAGTGGTCTCATTGTACAAAATTGACATTAAATACACTAACCTTTTTTTGTCACACTAACGTTAAGCCAAGAGTCCTCTGTTCCACTTTCTGATACAACTAAGAAAAGCAGACAGGCGCTGCGCATGCAGCTCTGATCCTATGTCCCACTGCACACACACTCAGTCTGAGCAGCAAACTCATCCTCTTTGGAAACTGTAAATGACATTTCCAAGAGCCCAGACACAGAGAAAATGCCTGTATCAAAGAAATGAACATGGCTTTTCGTTTGGGTTGTGAGATTTCCTCTCCCAGGAAGGAAAATCAAGACTAGCCAGTCTGAAGTTGGGCTGTTGCATAAATGAACGATGCAGAGTCCTTGCTTTCTATATTCAAGTTTATCCTAGCCATAATGAGATGAAATGCACTCTTGACTTATGTATTTTATTTATGTTGTATTGCATTTTATATCTTGTGAAGTCCTATCTTTCCAGGGGGGTTGTCAATCATGCATTTGCAGTGTGTGAGGAAAAAAGGTAGTCAGTTTCAAGGATTTTTCATTAAAAACACCAGCTACAAAACGTCACAGAGTTGAAGAAAATGTTATAGTTAAATAATCGGGCAAAATAAATAAATAAATAAACAACAAAAAAAAACTCTTTTAGTATATCAAGGTTAGCTGAAATAACTGCTGTGAATTGAGTTTTAAAAGTAGATTTTCAGTTAAAATCCTTTGTCCACCAGTGCCTTAAAATAGTTTTATTGTACGGAGACCCTCAGAAGATTGCCCTCGGTTTTGTTTGTTTGTCTGTTTGTTTGTTTTTAAATTGTGTAACATTAATGTTTGTCTTATCAAACTTTTTTTTATCTGCTACTGGTTGAGTATCAAAATGCTGGTTTATAAACGGGGTATGGCAAGCACATGAGTTAGTGGTTTATCCAGTGATGGAAACTTCATATGTGCATATTCATCTTCACTGTATAACTCCAGGACATGTGTTACAAAAACACAATTGTACATTGTTCAGCATGTAATCCTGCAAAGGGAATGTGTTTTCTTGAATTCTTGAGACCTAAATGTGATTCAGATTTCAAACCCAGCATGTGTAGCCTAGAACAAAGTCTATTCCAAATCTTGGGCTCAGCCTCTGTCCCCTGTCCCGAGCCAATGTTGTTGTCACTTTACAGAAGTGAAATGGACTCTGCCAAATGGCTGCTGAGGATCTGGATTCTCATATTTAATAATCAGGAATAAATACTCAGTGTTAATAGCAGAGGGAAAAGGTACAAGTTATTTTATTTTATTTCATTTTATGTTCATTTAGCTTTGGATTATGACATATAATACAAAAATAGTTTATATGTTGTATTAAAAAAATCATAAAATGTACATTTGGCCAGCTTTCAGCATCTATAAAATACAAAATGAATAATGTGTCCTTTCTTTGTATCTAACAGGATTTATGTCATGACATTTTATGTCACTAAACATCATTTTATAATATAGTTTTTCCCTTAAGCATAACTTGGTGTTTTGATTTCTTATTATGTATATCTTCATCATCATAAATAATTTTAACTTTCCTTTGAAATCTCATAAAACCTACCGATCCAATTTCTGTGATGGTTCAAACAGACAAAGAATCATTGGTTCATGTGAAGTTCTGCCAATTTATTTCAGGAGAGAATTTGGCCAGAAGGAAATCAAGCCAGTTTTTTTCCTATGCTATTTCTCTAAATGATCAAAATAAAGGGTGGGGAAAAAAAAAATATTAATTTAACATCAAAGACTAAATCTCAGTTCTAATTAAGATGACAAATCATTTCTGTTCAGGGGAAGATTTAGCCCTGAATAGTTGTGTAACTGCACTGTTTTGTGCTGTGTTTCTTCAGTGAGAGGTCTTGCTCCTCCCATGCAAGGTCCAAATGATCTTTGAAACACCTATGTTTCTACAACAGAGTCCATAGTCTCTCTTCATGTGTGGTCCCTAAGTCTTTAGAAATAACCACTCACATGTGCTTAATGAATGGCTCTCCTCTGTTTGTTCATGCTCTAGACATTTCATTCTTCATCTCTTTTTGTCTTCTTCATTCCAGGCAGTGAGACCTGCTCCAGCTGCTCCAGGCCACCGAGAGGGAACATCCCTCTCCCAGAACAGTGCTCACCTTCACTAGCCACTGTGTCAGTCACGAGATGCTACTGGCACCAGCTCCTAGAGCCAAACCCAGCAGTGTTCGCCCCAGAGTGCTGGCTGGAGCAGTAAAGAGACCTTCTGAATGTGCCATGCTTTGAAATATGGTTTAGCAAACAAGGCAGCCTTATAACGCATACACACAAAGACAGATGATTAAATGCCAGAATCCCAAATAGAACAGAAGGTCAGGCCCTCTGTGTTAGTCAAATTCTTGTGTATTTTCAGGTATCGCTCGCATGAAGCCCGTCACTACCACCACCTCAGCGCCACCAGGGATGGTGGAAGGTTAGGTTGGTGGGGACATAGCCTTTTTCTGCACACACATATATGTGCTGTGCAGTGAGGGAGGAAAGAAAATGAAAATGTAATAGCTTAAAATATATGTATGTATGATACACAAACATGTATTGTGGGGTGAGTGAGGAAGAAAGACAAAATCTAGATCTAGAGGACAGTAGGATGTTCTCTTGGCTGTGTATTGTTTTCTCCAGTGACACCTGAAACCAAACCAGTTGTAGCTACCTTTACAGTTAGATTAATGAAGTATGATATTCACCCCAGAGGATTTTGGTTTTCATCTAGTTGTCAAAGTAACTTCTAACTTATGTGTAGAAGCATCTGTCCTCTGTTCACTGTTGGAAAAAATTACAGTCAAGTGTAGAAAAATGTTCTCCCAGAACAATAAATAAAACTCCCCTAACTTGACCCAAATCTGGAATTATCACAGTAACAGTCTACTACTTCTCAATAATTGCTCCAAACATGGAGCTAAAATTAGCCTGCCTGGGAATGTTCTGCAAAACCCAGCGACGACTGTGGTTCTTTCACGAAGGCATTCAAATATTTCCCCAGAGCACAAGGATTCAGAGATGAACAACTGCTCATTCCACTGAAAAAAAAAAAAAAAAAAAAAAAAAGCCCAACATCTGCTTCATTCTAAGGACACTGGTATTTGCATTTGAAATTACAGTTAAATGGAGACTGTTATTTTCTGGCATAAAAACTACTGCTAAAGATGTTGCAATTCAATGTGTATTCTTTTTCTGGATTCTAGTTGTGGTTATGATTTATCTCCCCATTTTGTATGAAATTGTGAAACCTTTTACAGTATCTAAGCAGTAGTAAGTCTCATAATGAACTGTCACAAGGACAGATCCCTTCCATTTTTCTAACATGCTCTTCCTATAATAATTACAATTTTTAACTTTCTGTCTGCTAATTTCCCAGCTGTTTGACCATGTACTAAGAGGGAAGGAACATGAAATGGATTGAATGCTAAGACTGGGACCTCCGCCTTGTGAAACAAGAGGAAGTCAAAGTGTCTCCCCTCTTGCAGACTTGTTCAAAAAGCTGTGCATCAAACAGCCATTCTCTTCATTGACATAGGAAAGCAAGAAAAACTTTCACTGGTCATTTCTTTGGCTACTGTCAAATTCTTGCATATGTGAGAGACAGTGAAAACTTAAGAATCTACATTTCATTGCAGTTGTAAATTTTCTCCCATGCCATGTTACAACTGATGTTCCCCATTGCCGTTCTAAGGTGTTAGAAGGTAAGACTGTCAACACCGGAGCAGCCTACAGATTAAGGTAGCCTGATGTCCCGCATCCAACCATAACAGAGGCCTAGGAGGACACCAAGGTCCTAGCAGAGGACATCAGATCTGCATAGAGAAGGCTGATTCAGTAGATGTATTTGTTGCAGCAAAATCCACTGCAGCAAAGTATGAAGTCTTTTCCATAACCAGGCACAAATACTTGTTCTGTGTTTTAGGTCCTGAGGGCTGTAACAATAAATGGTGTGATTTGTATTTTGTAATCTCTTGGAGGTGAGAGAGTTCCTCATGGAGATTTTCCTCTTTACCAATGTTGATGATCAGTGTGCATGATAAATCATGATTAAAAAGTGCCTTTTAACTGCAACAGCAGTTGTTTTGGGGGGTTTTACTTGCATTTACTTGGGATTTTTCCAGTGAGATAGAGAGAGAAAAGAAAAAGGATTTTGTGCTTTAGCACAAACAGGCACTAAACAACAGGAACAGTCTCCCTGTGCCTCTTTGCCTTGCCTCACATCTTCATGCCATTTTTCCTCGCATCTTCATGCCATTTTTACTCTTTTTTTTTTTTTTTCATGCTGTCCGCTCTCCTTTTTTTTTTTTTTCCCATAAAACATCCTGAATGCACAGGTAATCCAATAATACTTTAGCATTGAACTTTTGAACTGAAAGTGTGTTCTAAACCCTTCAGCTAGAGATAAAACATGTTTCCTATCACTTCTTTGTCCAGAGAGAGTGCATAGCAGTCTGTAGCATGCATATAACAGATTATTTGCACTAGGACCCTAGCTGGTATAAATCATCATTTCTCTTCTATGGAAGTCAAAGGAATTTAGAGCAATTTGTAGTAGTTCATTCATTTAATTGTAATTAAATGCACTGTATTTCCAATGGTAGAGGAAATGCAGTTTTCAATACTGATATCCTATAACTTTCCTCAGAACAAACATTGTTGACAAAATCTGCACCTTCTTTTAAGACTTGTATTTTAACTCATCCTGTTTAATACTCCAGAAATGTGAAAATCCTCTGCCCTCTGTTCACTCCAACCCTCACCCAATGTGTTGCTCTTACATGAGCAGGATATTTCATACTTAGCCCTATTTGCA